>NW_028295709.1:781512-1514012 GCF_964341445.2 Mesoplodon mirus | reverse complement strand
GTGGTGGGATGAGTTGGGAGTTTGGGATTGACCTGTATACATGTATATGCATAAAATACATAACTAATACTAACGTGCTGTATAAAAAAATAAATAAAATTAAATTTCAAAATTTTAAAAAAAATAAAATTTAAAAATAAAACAGAAAAAAGTTCTTCCCATCACACAGATGTATTTATAGGAATGAATTATTTCCATGCTTATATCTATAAATATATAAAAGAGGAATAAAATCTAACTTGAACCATAAAAGAAAAAAAAACCTGAACCCACGAGTTATACAGAGGAAAACCCTATCAGGGCACTTGCTCCAGTGGTAAACAATTCTGAAATTGGTCAGAGGTGGGGAACCATCTCCCATACAGCCATCAACCCAAGCCCCACGCAAGGAGCGACCTCATTGCAAAGTTTGGGGACCGTGCCGAGGCATCTGTGAGTAAACGTGAGCTGAGCCCCTGGCCAGCTGCTGCTGAACTGTTCCCACCCTTTCCAGGTAAAACACCTGAATATGTACAAGGGCTTGAAAGCCTAGAGGAAGGACAGTGGAGCCACACCAGCGACAGCACGCAGGCCAACTTGGTGCCTGCAGGCCAGCCAGGGTGGTCCTGTCCCTGGGCGCTCTTCCAGAAGCTTTCCATTGCCCTGCCTGAGATACCCCTCCTGTCCCGGCCCCCACTGCTTTTTTCCTTCCTCACCTCTGTCCGGAGAGATATTCCAGCAGAAGGTATGGGTGACACAACCTCTTCTTTGCAGGCGGCATCCTGGCAACTCCGGCAGAAAGGCCAGCAGAACCCCACTCACACCGGGTCACCAACAAAGCTGTGGCCCCTCACTCCCTCCCACCAGCACAGCCCCGAGACTGCTGATGGGGCAGAGAATATGGAGTCAGGCACAGCTTCAGGGGCTATTGCTGCCTGGAGCGCTGTTTATATTGACCTCAACGAGGCACACCTGGGGAGGGCGGGCCGGCAGGGTACGGCTGCCCAGGTCAGCTAATCCACAACCCTCAGGGAATCACATTGTTGAAAATGGACCCCGCTAAGGCAGAAGAGAAGCCAAGGGAAAAAAGGACACAATGCCATTTGCAGCACCGTAGATGAGTCTAGAAGTAATCACGTGACTTGTAGTAAGCAGAAAGTGGAAGACACATATCATATCATATCACTTATAGGTGTTACCTAAAAATGGATCCCAGGGCAGATATTTCCACGCAGAAGGGCAATCACAGATTCATTAAACAAACTTATGGTTCACCAATGGAAAGTTGTGAGAATTGGTTTCATTACGATATCGGGGTTAACAGACATATACAAACACAGGTGACATATATAATCACCAAAGACCTACAGAATACCAAGAGAGGACTACTCAACATTCTGTCATAACGTACATGGGAAAAGGGTCCCAGGAAGAACAGACATGTCTATATGTGTAAAAGAACCACATCTTCCACACCTACAACAAGCCAAACATTGTAATCAAACTTGCTGTAATAAAAAATAAAAAATTAAATTAAAAACACGAACAAGAAGTAGTGAGACAAACGTGAGGGGCTTTCTCCTGGCACATTCCATTCTAAACTCCAATCTAGAACACCACTTCCACTGAGGCTCTCTTGCCCTAGTAACCAGATTTGGTAAGGGTGAACTGCTGCCACCTTGTGGCCCTTTCACACAACAGCAGCTTTAATCCCAACGCTAATGGTCAGTTGATATTCAAAATCATTGCAGGCCTGTAAATGACACCTGCCCTGAAAACAAATCCTGGGGTCACATATCGACCAAAAAATTCAAAGGACGTCCATATGTCAAAACGACCGTTTCAAAAGGCATATTTTAGGCACATTAGTGTTCTGCTTCTTTTCCTTTCTTTCCTTTCTTGTTAAAAAACACGGGAATGGAAAAAAGCATCCCTCTGAATGGGCGAAAATCGTTGCAGACGAATCAATGGACAGAGGTTTAATCTCCAATATATATAAACAGCTCATGCAGCTTAATATTAAAAAAACAAACAACCCAAAAAAAATGGGCAGAAGATCTAAAGAGACGTTTCTTCAAAGGAGACACAGAGATGGCCAAGACGCACATGAAAAGCTGCTCAACAGCACTAATTATCAGAGAAATGCAAATCAAAACTACAATGAGATTTCACCTCACACCTGTTAGAATCGGCATCATCTGAAAATCTACAAACAACCAATTCTGGGGAGGGTGTGGACAAAAGGAGCCCTCTTCCACGATTGGTGGGAATGTAAATTGATACAGTCACTATGGAGAACAGTATGGAGTTTCCTTAAAAAAAACTAGAAATAGAATTACCATCTGATCCAGAAATCCCACTTCTGGGCATATACCCAGAGAAAACCGTAAATCAAAAAGGCACATTCACCACAATGTTCATTGCAGCACTATTTACAATAGCCAGGTAATGGAAGCAACCTAAATGCGCACAGACAGATGAATGGATAAAGATGTGGTACATATATGAAATGGAATATTACTCGGCCATAAAAAGGAATGAAACTGGGTCATTTGTAGAGACATCGATGGATCGAGAGACTGTCATACAGAATGAAGTAAGTCAGAAAGAGGAAAACAAATATTGTATATTAATGCATATATGTGGAGCCTAAAAATGGTACAGATGAACTGGTTTGCAGGGAAGAAATAGAGACACAGAGGTAGAGAACAAACGTATGGACACCAAGTGTGGGAAGCCATGGGGTGGTGGTGGTGGGATGAGTTGGGAGTTTGGGATTGACCTGTGTACATGTATATGCATAAAATACATAACTAATAATAATGTGCTGTATAAAAAAAAATAAAATTAAATTTCAAAATTTTAAAAAATAAAATTTAAAAATAAAACAGAAAAAAGTTCTTCCCGTCACACAGATGTATTTATAGGAATGAATTATTTCCATGCTTATATCTATAAATACATAAAAGAGGAATAAAATCTAACTTGAACCATACAAGAAAAAAAAACCTGAACCCACGAGTTATACAGAGGAAAACCCTATCAGGGCACTTGCTCCAGTGGTAAACAATTATGAAATTGGTCAGAGGTGGGGAAGCATATCCCATACAGCCATCAACCCAAGCCCCACGCAAGGAGCGACCTCATTGCAAAGTTTGGGGACCGTGCCGAGGCATCTGTGAGTAAACGTGAGCTGAGCCCCTGGCCAGCTGCTGCTGAACTGTTCCCACCCTTTCCAGGTAAAACACCTGAATATGTACAAGGGCTTGAAAGCCTAGAGGAAGGACCGTGGAGCCACACCAGCGACAGCACGCAGGCCAACTTGGTGCCTGCAGGCCAGCCAGGGTGGTCCTGTCCCTGGGCGCTGTTCCAGAAGCTTTCCATTGCCCTGCCTGAGATAACCCTCCTGTCCCGGCCCCCACTGCTTTTTTCCTTCCTCACCTCTGTCCGGAGAGAAATTCCAGCGGAAGGTATGGGTGACACAACCTCTTCTTTGCAGGCGGCAGCCTGGCAACTCCGGCAGAAAGGCCAGCAGAACCCCACTCACACCGGGTCACCAACAAAGCTGTGGCCCCTCACTCCCTCCCACCAGCACAGCCCCGAGACTGCTGACGGGGCAGAGAATATGGAGTCAGGCACAGCTTCAGGGGCTATTGCTGCCTGGAGCGCTGTTTATATTGACCTCAACGAGGCACACCTGGGGAGGGCGGGCCGGCAGGGTACGGCTGCCCAGGTCAGCTAATCCACAACCCTCAGGGAATCACATTGTTGAAAATGGACCCCGCTAAGGCAGAAGAGAAGCCAAGGGAAAAAAGGCCACAATGCCATTTGCAGCACCGTAGATGAGTCTAGAAGTAATCACGTGACTTGTAGTAAGTCAGAAAGTGGAAGACACATATCATATCATATCACTTATAGGTGTTACCTAAAAATGGATCCCAGGGCAGATATTTCCACGGAGAAGGGCAATCACAGATTCATTAAACAGACTTATGGTTCACCAATGGAAAGGTGTGAGGATTGGTTTCATTACGATATCGGGGTTAACAGACATATACAAACACAGGTGACATATATAATCACCAAAGACCTACAGAATACCAAGAGAGGACTACTCAACATTCTGTCATAACGTACATGGGAAAAGGATCCCAGGAAGAACAGTCATCTGTATATGTGTAAAAGAACCACATCTTCCACACCTACAACAAGCCAAACATTGTAATCAAACTTGCTGTAATAAAAAATAAAAAATTAAATTAAAAACACGAACAAGAAGTAGTGAGACAAACGTGAGGGTCTTTCTCCTGACACATTCCATTCTAAACTCCAATCTAGAACACCACTTCCACTGAGGCTCTCTTGCCCTAGTAACCAGATTTGGTAAGGGTGAACTGCTGCCACCTTGTGGCCGTTTCACACAACAGCAGCTTTAATCCCAACGCTAATGGTCAGTTGATATTCAAAATCATTGCAGGCCTGTAAATGACACCTGCCCTGAAAACAAATCCTGGGGTCACATATCGACCAAAAAATTCAAAGGACGTCCATATGTCCAAACGACCGTTTCAAAAGGCATATTTTAGGCACATTAGTGTTCTGCTTCTTTTCCTTTCTTTCCTTTCTTGTTAAAAAACACGGGAATGGAAAAAGGCATCCCTCTGAATGGGCGAAAATCGTTGCAGACGAATCAATGGACAGAGGTTTAATCTCCAATATATATAAATAGCTCATGCAGCTTAATATTAAAAAAACAAACAACCCAAAAAAAATGGGCAGAAGATCTAAAGAGACGTTTCTTCAAAGGAGACACAGAGATGGCCAAGACGCACATGAAAAGCTGCTCAACAGCACTAATTATCAGAGAAATGCAAATCAAAACTACAATGAGATTTCACCTCACACCTGTTAGAATCGGCATCATCTGAAAATCTACAAACAACCAATTCTGGGGAGGGTGTGGACAAAAGGAGCCCTCTTCCACGATTGGTGGGAATGTAAATTGATACAGTCACTATGGAGAACAGTATGGAGTTTCCTTAAAAAAAACTAGAAATAGATTTACCATCTGATCCAGCAATCCCACTTCTGGGCATATACCCAGAGAAAACCGTAAATCAAAAAGGCACATTCACCACAATGTTCATTGCAGCACTATTTACAATAGCCAGGTAATGGAAGCAACCTAAATGCGCTCAGACAGATGAATAGATAAAGATGTGGTACATATATGAAATGGAATATTACTCGGCCATAAAAAGGAATGAAACTGGGTCATTTGTAGAGACATCGATGGATCGAGAGACTGTCATACAGAATGAAGTAAGTCAGAAAGAGGAAAACAAATATTGTATATTAATGCATATATGTGGAGCCTAAAAATGGTACAGATGAACTGGTTTGCAGGGAAGAAATAGAGACACAGAGGTAGAGAACAAACGTATGGACACCAAGTGTGGGAAGCCATGGGGTGGTGGTGGTGGGATGAGTTGGGAGTTTGGGATTGACCTGTGTACATGTATATGCATAAAATACATAACTAATAATAATGTGCTGTATAAAAAAAATAAATAATTAAATTTCAAAATTTTAAAAAATAAAATTTAAAAATAAAACAGAAAAAAGTTCTTCCCGTCACACAGATGTATTTATAGGAATGAATTATTTCCATGCTTATATCTATAAATACATAAAAGAGGAATAAAATCTAACTTGAACCATACAAGAAAAAAAAACCTGAACCCACGAGTTATACAGAGGAAAACCCTATCAGGGCACTTGCTCCAGTGGTAAACAATTATGAAATTGGTCAGAGGTGGGGAAGCATATCCCATACAGCCATCAACCCAAGCCCCACGCAAGGAGCGACCTCATTGCAAAGTTTGGGGACCGTGCCGAGGCATCTGTGAGTAAACGTGAGCTGAGCCCCTGGCCAGCTGCTGCTGAACTGTTCCCACCCTTTCCAGGTAAAACACCTGAATATGTACAAGGGCTTGAAAGCCTAGAGGAAGGACCGTGGAGCCACACCAGCGACAGCACGCAGGCCAACTTGGTGCCTGCAGGCCAGCCAGGGTGGTCCTGTCCCTGGGCGCTGTTCCAGAAGCTTTCCATTGCCCTGCCTGAGATAACCCTCCTGTCCCGGCCCCCACTGCTTTTTTCCTTCCTCACCTCTGTCCGGAGAGAAATTCCAGCGGAAGGTATGGGTGACACAACCTCTTCTTTGCAGGCGGCAGCCTGGCAACTCCGGCAGAAAGGCCAGCAGAACCCCACTCACACCGGGTCACCAACAAAGCTGTGGCCCCTCACTCCCTCCCACCAGCACAGCCCCGAGACTGCTGACGGGGCAGAGAATATGGAGTCAGGCACAGCTTCAGGGGCTATTGCTGCCTGGAGCGCTGTTTATATTGACCTCAACGAGGCACACCTGGGGAGGGCGGGCCGGCAGGGTACGGCTGCCCAGGTCAGCTAATCCACAACCCTCAGGGAATCACATTGTTGAAAATGGACCCCGCTAAGGCAGAAGAGAAGCCAAGGGAAAAAAGGCCACAATGCCATTTGCAGCACCGTAGATGAGTCTAGAAGTAATCACGTGACTTGTAGTAAGTCAGAAAGTGGAAGACACATATCATATCATATCACTTATAGGTGTTACCTAAAAATGGATCCCAGGGCAGATATTTCCACGGAGAAGGGCAATCACAGATTCATTAAACAGACTTATGGTTCACCAATGGAAAGGTGTGAGGATTGGTTTCATTACGATATCGGGGTTAACAGACATATACAAACACAGGTGACATATATAATCACCAAAGACCTACAGAATACCAAGAGAGGACTACTCAACATTCTGTCATAACGTACATGGGAAAAGGATCCCAGGAAGAACAGTCATCTGTATATGTGTAAAAGAACCACATCTTCCACACCTACAACAAGCCAAACATTGTAATCAAACTTGCTGTAATAAAAAATAAAAAATTAAATTAAAAACACGAACAAGAAGTAGTGAGACAAACGTGAGGGTCTTTCTCCTGACACATTCCATTCTAAACTCCAATCTAGAACACCACTTCCACTGAGGCTCTCTTGCCCTAGTAACCAGATTTGGTAAGGGTGAACTGCTGCCACCTTGTGGCCGTTTCACACAACAGCAGCTTTAATCCCAACGCTAATGGTCAGTTGATATTCAAAATCATTGCAGGCCTGTAAATGACACCTGCCCTGAAAACAAATCCTGGGGTCACATATCGACCAAAAAATTCAAAGGACGTCCATATGTCCAAACGACCGTTTCAAAAGGCATATTTTAGGCACATTAGTGTTCTGCTTCTTTTCCTTTCTTTCCTTTCTTGTTAAAAAACACGGGAATGGAAAAAGGCATCCCTCTGAATGGGCGAAAATCGTTGCAGACGAATCAATGGACAGAGGTTTAATCTCCAATATATATAAATAGCTCATGCAGCTTAATATTAAAAAAACAAACAACCCAAAAAAAATGGGCAGAAGATCTAAAGAGACGTTTCTTCAAAGGAGACACAGAGATGGCCAAGACGCACATGAAAAGCTGCTCAACAGCACTAATTATCAGAGAAATGCAAATCAAAACTACAATGAGATTTCACCTCACACCTGTTAGAATCGGCATCATCTGAAAATCTACAAACAACCAATTCTGGGGAGGGTGTGGACAAAAGGAGCCCTCTTCCACGATTGGTGGGAATGTAAATTGATACAGTCACTATGGAGAACAGTATGGAGTTTCCTTAAAAAAAACTAGAAATAGATTTACCATCTGATCCAGCAATCCCACTTCTGGGCATATACCCAGAGAAAACCGTAAATCAAAAAGGCACATTCACCACAATGTTCATTGCAGCACTATTTACAATAGCCAGGTAATGGAAGCAACCTAAATGCGCTCAGACAGATGAATAGATAAAGATGTGGTACATATATGAAATGGAATATTACTCGGCCATAAAAAGGAATGAAACTGGGTCATTTGTAGAGACATCGATGGATCGAGAGACTGTCATACAGAATGAAGTAAGTCAGAAAGAGGAAAACAAATATTGTATATTAATGCATATATGTGGAGCCTAAAAATGGTACAGATGAACTGGTTTGCAGGGAAGAAATAGAGACACAGAGGTAGAGAACAAACGTATGGACACCAAGTGTGGGAAGCCATGGGGTGGTGGTGGTGGGATGAGTTGGGAGTTTGGGATTGACCTGTGTACATGTATATGCATAAAATACATAACTAATAATAATGTGCTGTATAAAAAAAATAAATAATTAAATTTCAAAATTTTAAAAAATAAAATTTAAAAATAAAACAGAAAAAAGTTCTTCCCGTCACACAGATGTATTTATAGGAATGAATTATTTCCATGCTTATATCTATAAATACATAAAAGAGGAATAAAATCTAACTTGAACCATACAAGAAAAAAAAACCTGAACCCACGAGTTATACAGAGGAAAACCCTATCAGGGCACTTGCTCCAGTGGTAAACAATTATGAAATTGGTCAGAGGTGGGGAAGCATATCCCATACAGCCATCAACCCAAGCCCCACGCAAGGAGCGACCTCATTGCAAAGTTTGGGGACCGTGCCGAGGCATCTGTGAGTAAACGTGAGCTGAGCCCCTGGCCAGCTGCTGCTGAACTGTTCCCACCCTTTCCAGGTAAAACACCTGAATATGTACAAGGGCTTGAAAGCCTAGAGGAAGGACCGTGGAGCCACACCAGCGACAGCACGCAGGCCAACTTGGTGCCTGCAGGCCAGCCAGGGTGGTCCTGTCCCTGGGCGCTGTTCCAGAAGCTTTCCATTGCCCTGCCTGAGATAACCCTCCTGTCCCGGCCCCCACTGCTTTTTTCCTTCCTCACCTCTGTCCGGAGAGAAATTCCAGCGGAAGGTATGGGTGACACAACCTCTTCTTTGCAGGCGGCAGCCTGGCAACTCCGGCAGAAAGGCCAGCAGAACCCCACTCACACCGGGTCACCAACAAAGCTGTGGCCCCTCACTCCCTCCCACCAGCACAGCCCCGAGACTGCTGACGGGGCAGAGAATATGGAGTCAGGCACAGCTTCAGGGGCTATTGCTGCCTGGAGCGCTGTTTATATTGACCTCAACGAGGCACACCTGGGGAGGGCGGGCCGGCAGGGTACGGCTGCCCAGGTCAGCTAATCCACAACCCTCAGGGAATCACATTGTTGAAAATGGACCCCGCTAAGGCAGAAGAGAAGCCAAGGGAAAAAAGGCCACAATGCCATTTGCAGCACCGTAGATGAGTCTAGAAGTAATCACGTGACTTGTAGTAAGTCAGAAAGTGGAAGACACATATCATATCATATCACTTATAGGTGTTACCTAAAAATGGATCCCAGGGCAGATATTTCCACGGAGAAGGGCAATCACAGATTCATTAAACAGACTTATGGTTCACCAATGGAAAGGTGTGAGGATTGGTTTCATTACGATATCGGGGTTAACAGACATATACAAACACAGGTGACATATATAATCACCAAAGACCTACAGAATACCAAGAGAGGACTACTCAACATTCTGTCATAACGTACATGGGAAAAGGATCCCAGGAAGAACAGTCATCTGTATATGTGTAAAAGAACCACATCTTCCACACCTACAACAAGCCAAACATTGTAATCAAACTTGCTGTAATAAAAAATAAAAAATTAAATTAAAAACACGAACAAGAAGTAGTGAGACAAACGTGAGGGTCTTTCTCCTGACACATTCCATTCTAAACTCCAATCTAGAACACCACTTCCACTGAGGCTCTCTTGCCCTAGTAACCAGATTTGGTAAGGGTGAACTGCTGCCACCTTGTGGCCGTTTCACACAACAGCAGCTTTAATCCCAACGCTAATGGTCAGTTGATATTCAAAATCATTGCAGGCCTGTAAATGACACCTGCCCTGAAAACAAATCCTGGGGTCACATATCGACCAAAAAATTCAAAGGACGTCCATATGTCCAAACGACCGTTTCAAAAGGCATATTTTAGGCACATTAGTGTTCTGCTTCTTTTCCTTTCTTTCCTTTCTTGTTAAAAAACACGGGAATGGAAAAAGGCATCCCTCTGAATGGGCGAAAATCGTTGCAGACGAATCAATGGACAGAGGTTTAATCTCCAATATATATAAATAGCTCATGCAGCTTAATATTAAAAAAACAAACAACCCAAAAAAAAATGGGCAGAAGATCTAAAGAGACGTTTCTTCAAAGGAGACACAGAGATGGCCAAGACGCACATGAAAAGCTGCTCAACAGCACTAATTATCAGAGAAATGCAAATCAAAACTACAATGAGATTTCACCTCACACCTGTTAGAATCGGCATCATCTGAAAATCTACAAACAACCAATTCTGGGGAGGGTGTGGACAAAAGGAGCCCTCTTCCACGATTGGTGGGAATGTAAATTGATACAGTCACTATGGAGAACAGTATGGAGTTTCCTTAAAAAAAACTAGAAATAGATTTACCATCTGATCCAGCAATCCCACTTCTGGGCATATACCCAGAGAAAACCGTAAATCAAAAAGGCACATTCACCACAATGTTCATTGCAGCACTATTTACAATAGCCAGGTAATGGAAGCAACCTAAATGCGCTCAGACAGATGAATAGATAAAGATGTGGTACATATATGAAATGGAATATTACTCGGCCATAAAAAGGAATGAAACTGGGTCATTTGTAGAGACATCGATGGATCGAGAGACTGTCATACAGAATGAAGTAAGTCAGAAAGAGGAAAACAAATATTGTATATTAATGCATATATGTGGAGCCTAAAAATGGTACAGATGAACTGGTTTGCAGGGAAGAAATAGAGACACAGAGGTAGAGAACAAACGTATGGACACCAAGTGTGGGAAGCCATGGGGTGGTGGTGGTGGGATGAGTTGGGAGTTTGGGATTGACCTGTGTACATGTATATGCATAAAATACATAACTAATAATAATGTGCTGTATAAAAAAAATAAATAATTAAATTTCAAAATTTTAAAAAATAAAATTTAAAAATAAAACAGAAAAAAGTTCTTCCCGTCACACAGATGTATTTATAGGAATGAATTATTTCCATGCTTATATCTATAAATACATAAAAGAGGAATAAAATCTAACTTGAACCATAAAAGAAAAAAAAACCTGAACCCACGAGTTATACAGAGGAAAACCCTATCAGGGCACTTGCTCCAGTGGTAAACAATTATGAAATTGGTCAGAGGTGGGGAAGCATATCCCATACAGCCATCAACCCAAGCCCCACGCAAGGAGCGACCTCATTGCAAAGTTTGGGGACCGTGCCGAGGCATCTGTGAGTAAACGTGAGCTGAGCCCCTGGCCAGCTGCTGCTGAACTGTTCCCACCCTTTCCAGGTAAAACACCTGAATATGTACAAGGGCTTGAAAGCCTAGAGGAAGGACCGTGGAGCCACACCAGCGACAGCACGCAGGCCAACTTGGTGCCTGCAGGCCAGCCAGGGTGGTCCTGTCCCTGGGCGCTGTTCCAGAAGCTTTCCATTGCCCTGCCTGAGATAACCCTCCTGTCCCGGCCCCCACTGCTTTTTTCCTTCCTCACCTCTGTCCGGAGAGAAATTCCAGCGGAAGGTATGGGTGACACAACCTCTTCTTTGCAGGCGGCAGCCTGGCAACTCCGGCAGAAAGGCCAGCAGAACCCCACTCACACCGGGTCACCAACAAAGCTGTGGCCCCTCACTCCCTCCCACCAGCACAGCCCCGAGACTGCTGACGGGGCAGAGAATATGGAGTCAGGCACAGCTTCAGGGGCTATTGCTGCCTGGAGCGCTGTTTATATTGACCTCAACGAGGCACACCTGGGGAGGGCGGGCCGGCAGGGTACGGCTGCCCAGGTCAGCTAATCCACAACCCTCAGGGAATCACATTGTTGAAAATGGACCCCGCTAAGGCAGAAGAGAAGCCAAGGGAAAAAAGGCCACAATGCCATTTGCAGCACCGTAGATGAGTCTAGAAGTAATCACGTGACTTGTAGTAAGTCAGAAAGTGGAAGACACATATCATATCATATCACTTATAGGTGTTACCTAAAAATGGATCCCAGGGCAGATATTTCCACGGAGAAGGGCAATCACAGATTCATTAAACAGACTTATGGTTCACCAATGGAAAGGTGTGAGGATTGGTTTCATTACGATATCGGGGTTAACAGACATATACAAACACAGGTGACATATATAATCACCAAAGACCTACAGAATACCAAGAGAGGACTACTCAATATTCTGTCATAACACTCATGGGAAAAGGGTCCCAGGAAGAACAGACATGTGTATATGTGTAAAAGAACCACATCTTCAACACCTACAACAAGCCAAACATTGTAATCAAACTTGCTGTAATAAAAAATAAAAAATTAAATTAAAAACACGAACAAGAAGTAGTGAGACAAACGTGAGGGGCTTTCTCCTGGCACATTCCATTCTAAACTCCAATCTAGAACACCACTTCCACTGAGGCTCTCTTGCCCTAGTAACCAGATTTGGTAAGGGTGAACTGCTGCCACCTTGTGGCCGTTTCACACAACAGCAGCTTTAATCCCAATGCTAATGGTCAGTAGATATTCAAAATCATTGCAGGCCTGTAAATGACACCTGCCCTGAAAACAAATCCTGGGGTCACATATCGACCAAAAAATTCAAAGGACGTCCATATGTCAAAACGACCGTTTCAAAAGGCATATTTTAGGCACATTAGTGTTCTGCTTCTTTTCCTTTCTTTCCTTTTTTGTTAAAAAACACGGGAATGGAAAAAGGCATCCCTCAGAATGGGCGAAAATCGTTGCAGACGAATCAATGGACAGAGGTTTAATCTCCAATATATTTAAACAGCTCATGCAGCTTAATATTAAAAAAACAAACAACCCAAAAAAAATGGGCAGAAGATCTAAAGAGACGTTTCTTCAAAGGAGACACAGAGATGGCCAAGACGCACATGAAAAGCTGCTCAACAGCACTAATTATCAGAGAAATGCAAATCAAAACTACAATGAGATTTCACCTCACACCTGTTAGAATCGGCATCATCAGAAAATCTACAAACAACCAATTCTGGGGAGGTTGTGGACAAAAGGAGCCCTCTTCCACTATTGGTGGGAATGTAAATTGATACAGTCACTATGGAGAACAGTATGGAGTTTCCTTAAAAAAACTAGAAATAGAATTACCATCTGATCCAGCAATCCCACTTCTGGGCATATACCCAGAGAAAACCGTATTTCAAAAAGGCACATTCACCACAATGTTCGTTGCAGCACTATTTACAATAGCCAGGTAATGGAAGCAAACTAAATGCCCACAGACAGATGAATGGATAAAGATGTGGTACATATATAAAATGGAATATTACTCGGCCATAAAAAGGAATGAAACTGGGTCATTTGTAGAGACATCGATGGATCGAGAGACTGTCATACAGAATGAAGTAAGTCAGAAAGAGGAAAACAAATATTGTATATTAATGCATATATGTGGAACCTAAAAAAATGGTACAGATGAACTGGTTTGCAGGGAAGAAATAGAGACACAGAGGTAGAGAACAAACGTATGGACACCAAGTGTGGGAAGCCATGGGGTGGTGGTGGTGGGATGAGTTGGGAGTTTGGGATTGACCTGTATACATGTATATGCATAAAATACATAACTAATAATAACGTGCTGTATAAAAAAATAAATAAAATTAAATTTCAAAATTTTAAAAAAAAATAAAATTTAAAAATAAAACAGAAAAAAGTTCTTCCCATCACACAGATGTATTTATAGGAATGAATTATTTCCATGCTTATATCTATAAATACATAAAAGAGGAATAAAATCTAACTTGAACCATAAAAGAAAAAAAAACCTGAACCCACGAGTTATACAGAGGAAAACCCTATCAGGGCACTTGCTCCAGTGGTAAACAATTCTGAAATTGGTCAGAGGTGGGGAACCATCTCCCATACAGCCATCAACCCACCCCCCACGCAAGGAGCGTCCTCATTGCAAAGCTGGGGGACCGTGCCGAGGCATCTGTGAGTAAACGTGAGCTGAGCCCCAGGCCAGCTACTGCTGAACTGTTCCCACCCTTTCCAGGTAAAACACCTGAATATGTACAAGGGCTTGAAAGCCTAGAGGAAGGACCGTGGAGCCACACCAGCGACAGCACGCAGGCCAACTTGGTGCCTGCAGGCCAGCCAGGGTGGTCCTGGCCCTGGGCGCTCTTCCAGAAGCTTTCCATTGCCCTGCCTGAGATACCCCTCCTGTCCCGGCCCCCACTGCTTTTTTCCTTCCTCACCTCTGTCCGGAGAGAAATTCCAGCGGAAGGCATGTGTGACACAACCTCTTCTTTACAGGCGGCAGCCTGGCAACTCCGGCAGAAAGGCCAGCAGAACCCCACTCACACCGGGCCACCCACAAAGCTGTGGCCCCTCACCCCCTTCCACCAACACAGCCCCGAGACTGCTGATGGGGCAGAGAATATGGAGTCAGGCACAGCTTCAAGGGCTATTGCTGCCTGGAGCGCTGTTTATATTGACCTCAATGAGGCACACCTGGGGAGGGCGGGCCGGCAGGGTAAGGCTGCCCAGGTCAGCTAATCCACAACCCTCAGGGAATCACATTGTTGAAAATGGACCCCGCTAAGGCAGAAGAGAAGCCAAGGGAAAAAAGGACACAATGCCATTTGCAGCACCGTAGATGAGTCTAGAAGTAATCACGTGACTTGTAGTAAGCAGAAAGTGGAAGACACATATCATATCATATCACTTATAGGTGTTACCTAAAAATGGATCCCAGGGCAGATATTTCCACGGAGAAGGGCAATCACAGATTCATTAAACAAACTTATGGTTCACCAATGGAAAGTTGTGAGAATTGGTTTCATTACGATATCGGGGTTAACAGACATATACAAACACAGGTGACATATATAATCACCAAAGACCTACAGAATACCAAGAGAGGACTACTCAACATTCTGTCATAACGTACATGGGAAAAGGGTCCCAGGAAGAACAGACATGTCTATATGTGTAAAAGAACCACATCTTCCACACCTACAACAAGCCAAACATTGTAATCAAACTTGCTGTAATAAAAAATAAAAAATTAAATTAAAAACACGAACAAGAAGTAGTGAGACAAACGTGAGGGGCTTTCTCCTGGCACATTCCATTCTAAACTCCAATCTAGAACACCACTTCCACTGAGGCTCTCTTGCCCTAGTAACCAGATTTGGTAAGGGTGAACTGCTGCCACCTTGTGGCCGTTTCACACAACAGCAGCTTTAATCCCAACGCTAATGGTCAGTTGATATTCAAAATCATTGCAGGCCTGTAAATGACACCTGCCCTGAAAACAAATCCTGGGGTCACATATCGACCAAAAAATTCAAAGGACGTCCATATGTCAAAACGACCGTTTCAAAAGGCATATTTTAGGCACATTAGTGTTCTGCTTCTTTTCCTTTCTTTCCTTTCTTGTTAAAAAACACGGGAATGGAAAAAAGCATCCCTCTGAATGGGCGAAAATCGTTGCAGACGAATCAATGGACAGAGGTTTAATCTCCAATATATATAAACAGCTCATGCAGCTTAATATTAAAAAAACAAACAACCCAAAAAAAATGGGCAGAAGATCTAAAGAGACGTTTCTTCAAAGGAGACACAGAGATGGCCAAGACGCACATGAAAAGCTGCTGAACAGCACTAATTATCAGAGAAATGCAAATCAAAACTACAATGAGATTTCACCTCACACCTGTTAGAATCGGCATCATCTGAAAATCTACAAACAACCAATTCTGGGGAGGGTGTGGACAAAAGGAGCCCTCTTCCACGATTGGTGGGAATGTAAATTGATACAGTCACTATGGAGAACAGTATGGAGTTTCCTTAAAAAAACTAGAAATAGAATTACCATCTGATCCAGCAATCCCACTTCTGGGCATATACCCAGAGAAAACCGTAAATCAAAAAGGCACATTCACCACAATGTTCATTGCAGCACTATTTACAATAGCCAGGTAATGGAAGCAACCTAAATGCGCACAGACAGATGAATGGATAAAGATGTGGTACATATATGAAATGGAATATTACTCGGCCATAAAAAGGAATGAAACTGGGTCATTTGTAGAGACATCGATGGATCGATAGACTGTCATACAGAATGAAGTAAGTCAGAAAGAGGAAAACAAATATTGTATATTAATGCATATATGTGGAGCCTAAAAATGGTACAGATGAACTGGTTTGCAGAGAAGAAATAGAGACACAGAGGTAGAGAACAAACGTATGGACACCAAGTGTGGGAAGCCATGGGGTGGTGGTGGTGGGATGAGTTGGGAGTTTGGGATTGACCTGTGTACATGTATATGCATAAAATACATAACTAATAATAATGTGCTGTATAAAAAAATAAATAAAATTAAATTTCAAAATTTTAAAAAATAAAATTTAAAAATAAAACAGAAAAAATTTCTTCCCGTCACACAGATGTATTTATAGGAATGAATTATTTCCATGCTTATATCTATAAATACATAAAAGAGGAATAAAATATAACTTGAACCATACAAGAAAAAAAAACCTGAACCCACGAGTTATACAGAGGAAAACCCTATCAGGGCACTTGCTCCAGTGGTAAACAATTATGAAATTGGTCAGAGGTGGGGAAGCATATCCCATACAGCCATCAACCCAAGCCCCACGCAAGGAGCGACCTCATTGCAAAGTTTGGGGACCGTGCCGAGGCATCTGTGAGTAAACGTGAGCTGAGCCCCTGGCCAGCTGCTGCTGAACTGTTCCCACCCTTTCCAGGTAAAACACCTGAATATGTACAAGGGCTTGAAAGCCTAGAGGAAGGACCGTGGAGCCACACCAGCGACAGCACGCAGGCCAACTTGGTGCCTGCAGGCCAGCCAGGGTGGTCCTGTCCCTGGGCGTTCTTCCAGAAGCTTTCCATTGCCCTGCCTGAGATACCCCTCCTGTCCCGGCCCCCACTGCTTTTTTCCTTCCTCACCTCTGTCCGGAGAGAAATTCCAGCAGAAGGTATGGGTGACACAACCTCTTCTTTGCAGGCGGCAGCCTGGCAACTCCGGCAGAAAGGCCAGCAGAACCCCACTCACACCGGGTCACCAACAAAGCTGTGGCCCCTCACTCCCTCCCACCAGCACAGCCCCGAGACTGCTGACGGGGCAGAGAATATGGAGTCAGGCACAGCTTCAGGGGCTATTGCTGCCTGGAGCGCTGTTTATATTGACCTCAACGAGGCACACCTGGGGAGGGCGGGCCGGCAGGGTACGGCTGCCCAGGTCAGCTAATCCACAACCCTCAGGGAATCACATTGTTGAAAATGGACCCCGCTAAGGCAGAAGAGAAGCCAAGGGAAAAAAGGACACAATGCCATTTGCAGCACCGTAGATGAGTCTAGAAGTAATCACGTGACTTGTAGTAAGTCAGAAAGTGGAAGACACATATCATATCATATCACTTATAGGTGTTACCTAAAAATGGATACCAGGGCAGATATTTCCACGGAGAACGGCAATCACAGATTCATTAAACAGACTTATGGTTCACCAATGGAAAGGTGTGAGGATTGGTTTCATTACGATATCGGGGTTAACAGACATATACAAACACAGGTGACATATATAATCACCAAAGAAGTACAGAATACCAAGAGAGGACTACTCAATATTCTGTCATAACACACATGGGAAAAGGATCCCAGGAAGAACAGACATGTGTATATGTGTAAAAGAACCACATCTTCCACACCTACAACAAGCCAAACATTGTAATCAAACTTGCTGTAATAAAAAATAAAAAATTAAATTAAAAACACGAACAAGAAGTAGTGAGACAAACGTGAGGGGCTTTCTCCTGGCACATTCCATTCTAAACTCCAATCTAGAACACCACTTCCACTGAGGCTCTCTTGCCCTAGTAACCAGATTTGGTAAGGGTGAACTGCTGCCACCTTGTGGCCGTTTCACACAACAGCAGCTTTAATCCCAACGCTAATGGTCAGTAGATATTCAAAATCATTGCAGGCCTGTAAATGACACCTGCCCTGAAAACAAATCCTGGGGTCACATATCGACCAAAAAATTCAAAGGACGTCCATATGTCAAAACGACCGTTTCAAAAGGCATATTTTAGGCACATTAGTGTTCTGCTTCTTTTCCTTTCTTTCCTTTTTTGTTAAAAAACACGGGAATGGAAAAAGGCATCCCTCAGAATGGGCGAAAATCGTTGCAGACGAATCAATGGACAGAGGTTTAATCTCCAATATATATAAACAGCTCATGCAGCTTAATATTAAAAAAACAAACAACCCAAAAAAAATGGGCAGAAGATCTAAAGAGACGTTTCTTCAAAGGAGACACAGAGATGGCCAAGACGCACATGAAAAGCTGCTCAACAGCACTAATTATCAGAGAAATGCAAATCAAAACTACAATGAGATTTCACCTCACACCTGTTAGAATCGGCATCATCTGAAAATCTACAAACAACCAATTCTGGGGAGGGTGTGGACAAAAGGAGCCCTCTTCCACGATTGGTGGGAATGTAAATTGATACAGTCACTATGGAGAACAGTATGGAGTTTCCTTAAAAAAACTAGAAATAGAATTACCATCTGATCCAGCAATCCCACTTCTGGGCATATACCCAGAGAAAACCGTAAATCAAAAAGGCACATTCACCACAATGTTCATTGCAGCACTATTTACAATAGCCAGGTAATGGAAGCAACCTAAATGCGCACAGACAGATGAATGGATAAAGATGTGGTACATATATGAAATGGAATATTACTCGGCCATAAAAAGGAATGAAACTGGGTCATTTGTAGAGACATCGATGGATCGAGAGACTGTCATACAGAATGAAGTAAGTCAGAAAGAGGAAAACAAATATTGTATATTAATGCATATATGTGGAGCCTAAAAATGGTACAGATGAACTGGTTTGCAGGGAAGAAATAGAGACACAGAGGTAGAGAACAAACGTATGGACACCAAGTGTGGGAAGCCATGGGGTGGTGGTGGTGGGATGAGTTGGGAGTTTGGGATTGACCTGTGTACATGTATATGCATAAAATACATAACTAATAATAATGTGCTGTATAAAAAAATAAATAAAATTAAATTTCAAAATTTTAAAAAATAAAATTTAAAAATAAAACAGAAAAAATTTCTTCCCGTCACACAGATGTATTTATAGGAATGAATTATTTCCATGCTTATATCTATAAATACATAAAAGAGGAATAAAATATAACTTGAACCATACAAGAAAAAAAAACCTGAACCCACGAGTTATACAGAGGAAAACCCTATCAGGGCACTTGCTCCAGTGGTAAACAATTATGAAATTGGTCAGAGGTGGGGAAGCATATCCCATACAGCCATCAACCCAAGCCCCACGCAAGGAGCGACCTCATTGCAAAGTTTGGGGACCGTGCCGAGGCATCTGTGAGTAAACGTGAGCTGAGCCCCTGGCCAGCTGCTGCTGAACTGTTCCCACCCTTTCCAGGTAAAACACCTGAATATGTACAAGGGCTTGAAAGCCTAGAGGAAGGACCGTGGAGCCACACAAGCGACAGCACGCAGGCCAACTTGGTGCCTGCAGGCCAGCCAGGGTGGTCCTGTCCCTGGGCGCTCTTCCAGAAGCTTTCCATTGCCCTGCCTGAGATACCCCTCCTGTCCCGGCCCCCACTGCTTTTTTCCTTCCTCACCTCTGTCCGGAGAGAAATTCCAGCAGAAGGTATGGGTGACAAAACCTCTTCTTTGCAGGCGGCAGCCTGGCAACTCCGGCAGAAAGGCCAGCAGAACCCCACTCACACCGGGTCACCAACAAAGCTGTGGCCCCTCACTCCCTCCCACCAGCACAGCCCCGAGACTGCTGACGGGGCAGAGAATATGGAGTCAGGCACAGCTTCAGGGGCTATTGCTGCCTGGAGCGCTGTTTATATTGACCTCAACGAGGCACACCTGGGGAGGGCGGGCCGGCAGGGTACGGCTGCCCAGGTCAGCTAATCCACAACCCTCAGGGAATCACATTGTTGAAAATGGACCCCGCTAAGGCAGAAGAGAAGCCAAGGGAAAAAAGGACACAATGCCATTTGCAGCACCGTAGATGAGTCTAGAAGTAATCACGTGACTTATAGTAAGTCAGAAAGTGGAAGACACATATCATATCATATCACTTATAGGTGTTACCTAAAAATGGATACCAGGGCAGATATTTCCACGGAGAACGGCAATCACAGATTCATTAAACAGACTTATGGTTCACCAATGGAAAGGTGTGAGGATTGGTTTCATTACGATATCGGGGTTAACAGACATATACAAACACAGGTGACATATATAATCACCAAAGAAGTACAGAATACCAAGAGAGGACTACTCAATATTCTGTCATAACACACATGGGAAAAGGATCCCAGGAAGAACAGACATGTGTATATGTGTAAAAGAACCACATCTTCCACACCTACAACAAGCCAAACATTGTAATCAAACTTGCTGTAATAAAAAATAAAAAATTAAATTAAAAACACGAACAAGAAGTAGTGAGACAAACGTGAGGGGCTTTCTCCTGGCACATTCCATTCTAAACTCCAATCTAGAACACCACTTCCACTGAGGCTCTCTTGCCCTAGTAACCAGATTTGGTAAGGGTGAACTGCTGCCACCTTGTGGCCGTTTCACACAACAGCAGCTTTAATCCCAACGCTAATGGTCAGTAGATATTCAAAATCATTGCAGGCCTGTAAATGACACCTGCCCTGAAAACAAATCCTGGGGTCACATATCGACCAAAAAATTCAAAGGACGTCCATATGTCAAAACGACCGTTTCAAAAGGCATATTTTAGGCACATTAGTGTTCTGCTTCTTTTCCTTTCTTTCCTTTTTTGTTAAAAAACACGGGAATGGAAAAAGGCATCCCTCAGAATGGGCGAAAATCGTTGCAGACGAATCAATGGACAGAGGTTTAATCTCCAATATATATAAACAGCTCATGCAGCTTAATATTAAAAAAACAAACAACCCAAAAAAATGGGCAGAAGATCTAAAGAGACGTTTCTTCAAAGGAGACACAGAGATGGCCAAGACGCACATGAAAAGCTGCTCAACAGCACTAATTATCAGAGAAATGCAAATCAAAACTACAATGAGATTTCACCTCACACCTGTTAGAATCGGCATCATCTGAAAATCTACAAACAACCAATTCTGGGGAGGGTGTGGACAAAAGGAGCCCTCTTCCACGATTGGTGGGAATGTAAATTGATACAGTCACTATGGAGAACAGTATGGAGTTTCCTTAAAAAAACTAGAAATAGAATTACCATCTGATCCAGCAATCCCACTTCTGGGCATATACCCAGAGAAAACCGTAAATCAAAAAGGCACATTCACCACAATGTTCATTGCAGCACTATTTACAATAGCCAGGTAATGGAAGCAACCTAAATGCGCACAGACAGATGAATGGATAAAGATGTGGTACATATATGAAATGGAATATTACTCGGCCATAAAAAGGAATGAAACTGGGTCATTTGTAGAGACATCGATGGATCGAGAGACTGTCATACAGAATGAAGTAAGTCAGAAAGAGGAAAACAAATATTGTATATTAATGCATATATGTGGAGCCTAAAAATGGTACAGATGAACTGGTTTGCAGGGAAGAAATAGAGACACAGAGGTAGAGAACAAACGTATGGACACCAAGTGTGGGAAGCCATGGGGTGGTGGTGGTGGGATGAGTTGGGAGTTTGGGATTGACCTGTGTACATGTATATGCATAAAATACATAACTAATAATAATGTGCTGTATAAAAAAATAAATAAAATTAAATTTCAAAATTTTAAAAAATAAAATTTAAAAATAAAACAGAAAAAATTTCTTCCCGTCACACAGATGTATTTATAGGAATGAATTATTTCCATGCTTATATCTATAAATACATAAAAGAGGAATAAAATCTAACTTGAACCATACAAGAAAAAAAAACCTGAACCCACGAGTTATACAGAGGAAAACCCTATCAGGGCACTTGCTCCAGTGGTAAACAATTATGAAATTGGTCAGAGGTGGGGAAGCATATCCCATACAGCCATCAACCCAAGCCCCACGCAAGGAGCGACCTCATTGCAAAGTTTGGGGACCGTGCCGAGGCATCTGTGAGTAAACGTGAGCTGAGCCCCTGGCCAGCTGCTGCTGAACTGTTCCCACCCTTTCCAGGTAAAACACCTGAATATGTACAAGGGCTTGAAAGCCTAGAGGAAGGACCGTGGAGCCACACCAGCGACAGCACGCAGGCCAACTTGGTGCCTGCAGGCCAGCCAGGGTGGTCCTGGACCTGGGCGCTCTTCCAGAAGCTTTCCATTGCCCTGCCTGAGATACCCCTCCTGTCCCGGCCCCCACTGCTTTTTTCCTTCCTCACCTCTGTCCGGAGAGAAATTCCAGCAGAAGGTATGGGTGACACAACCTCTTCTTTGCAGGCGGCAGCCTGGCAACTCCGGCAGAAAGGCCAGCAGAACCCCACTCACACCGGGTCACCAACAAAGCTGTGGCCCCTCACTCCCTCCCACCAGCACAGCCCCGAGACTGCTGACGGGGCAGAGAATATGGAGTCAGGCACAGCTTCAGGGGCTATTGCTGCCTGGAGCGCTGTTTATATTGACCTCAACGAGGCACACCTGGGGAGGGCGGGCCGGCAGGGTACGGCTGCCCAGGTCAGCTAATCCACAACCCTCAGGGAATCACATTGTTGAAAATGGACCCCGCTAAGGCAGAAGAGAAGCCAAGGGAAAAAAGGACACAATGCCATTTGCAGCACCGTAGATGAGTCTAGAAGTAATCACGTGACTTGTAGTAAGTCAGAAAGTGGAAGACACATATCATATCATATCACTTATAGGTGTTACCTAAAAATGGATACCAGGGCAGATATTTCCACGGAGAACGGCAATCACAGATTCATTAAACAGACTTATGGTTCACCAATGGAAAGGTGTGAGGATTGGTTTCATTACGATATCGGGGTTAACAGACATATACAAACACAGGTGACATATATAATCACCAAAGACCTACAGAATACCAAGAGAGGACTACTCAATATTCTGTCATAACACACATGGGAAAAGGGTCCCAGGAAGAACAGACATCTGTATATGTGTAAAAGAACCACATCTTCCACACCTACAACAAGCCAAACATTGTAATCAAACTTGCTGTAATAAAAAATAAAAAATTAAATTAAAAACACGAACAAGAAGTAGTGAGACAAACGTGAGGGGCTTTCTCCTGGCACATTCCATTCTAAACTCCAATCTAGAACACCACTTCCACTGAGGCTCTCTTGCCCTAGTAACCAGATTTGGTAAGGGTGAACTGCTGCCACCTTGTGGCCGTTTCACACAACAGCAGCTTTAATCCCAACGCTAATGGTCAGTAGATATTCAAAATCATTGCAGGCCTGTAAATGACACCTGCCCTGAAAACAAATCCTGGGGTCACATATCGACCAAAAAATTCAAAGGACGTCCATATGTCAAAACGACCGTTTCAAAAGGCATATTTTAGGCACATTAGTGTTCTGCTTCTTTTCCTTTCTTTCCTTTTTTGTTAAAAAACACGGGAATGGAAAAAGGCATCCCTCAGAATGGGCGAAAATCGTTGCAGACGAATCAATGGACAGAGGTTTAATCTCCAATATATATAAACAGCTCATGCAGCTTAATATTAAAAAAACAAACAACCCAAAAAAATGGGCAGAAGATCTAAAGAGACGTTTCTTCAAAGGAGACACAGAGATGGCCAAGACGCACATGAAAAGCTGCTCAACAGCACTAATTATCAGAGAAATGCAAATCAAAACTACAATGAGATTTCACCTCACACCTGTTAGAATCGGCATCATCAGAAAATCTACAAACAACCAATTCTGGGGAGGTTGTGGACAAAAGGAGCCCTCTTCCACTATTGGTGGGAATGTAAATTGATACAGTCACTATGGAGAACAGTATGGAGTTTCCTTAAAAAAAATAGAAATAGAATTACCATCTGATCCAGCAATCCCACTTCTGGGCATATACCCAGAGAAAACCGTATTTCAAAAAGGCACATTCACCACAATGTTCGTTGCAGCACTATTTACAATAGCCAGGTAATGGAAGCAAACTAAATGCCCACAGACAGATGAATGGATAAAGATGTGTTACATATATAAAATGGAATATTACTCGGCCATAAAAAGGAATGAAACTGGGTCATTTGTAGAGACATCGATGGATCGAGAGACTGTCATACAGAATGAAGTAAGTCAGAAAGAGGAAAACAAATATTGTATATTAATGCATATATGTGGAACCTAAAAAAATGGTACAGATGAACTGGTTTGCAGGGAAGAAATAGAGACACAGAGGTAGAGAACAAACGTATGGACACCAAGTGTGGGAAGCCATGGGGTGGTGGTGGTGGGATGAGTTGGGAGTTTGGGATTGACCTGTATACATGTATATGCATAAAATACATAACTAATAATAACGTGCTGTATAAAAAAATAAATAAAATTAAATTTCAAAATTTTAAAAAAAATAAAATTTAAAAATAAAACAGAAAAAAGTTCTTCCCATCACACAGATGTATTTATAGGAATGAATTATTTCCATGCTTATATCTATAAATATATAAAAGAGGAATAAAATCTAACTTGAACCATAAAAGAAAAAAAAACCTGAACCCACGAGTTATACAGAGGAAAACCCTATCAGGGCACTTGCTCCAGTGGTAAACAATTCTGAAATTGGTCAGAGGTGGGGAACCATCTCCCATACAGCCATCAACCCACCCCCCACGCAAGGAGCGTCCTCATTGCAAAGCTGGGGGACCGTGCCGAGGCATCTGTGAGTAAACGTGAGCTGAGCCCCAGGCCAGCTACTGCTGAACTGTTCCCACCCTTTCCAGGTAAAACACCTGAATATGTACAAGGGCTTGAAAGCCTAGAGGAAGGACCGTGGAGCCACACCAGCGACAGCACGCAGGCCAACTTGGTGCCTGCAGGCCAGCCAGGGTGGTCCTGGCCCTGGGCGCTCTTCCAGAAGCTTTCCATTGCCCTGCCTGAGATACCCCTCCTGTCCCGGCCCCCACTGCTTTTTTCCTTCCTCACCTCTGTCCGGAGAGAAATTCCAGCGGAAGGCATGTGTGACACAACCTCTTCTTTACAGGCGGCAGCCTGGCAACTCCTGCAGAAAGGCCAGCAGAACCCCACTCACACCGGGCCACCCACAAAGCTGTGGCCCCTCACCCCCTTCCACCAACACAGCCCCGAGACTGCTGATGGGGCAGAGAATATGGAGTCAGGCACAGCTTCAAGGGCTATTGCTGCCTGGAGCGCTGTTTATATTGACCTCAACGAGGCACACCTGGGGAGGGCGGGCCGGCAGGGTAAGGCTGCCCAGGTCAGCTAATCCACAACCCTCAGGGAATCACATTGTTGAAAATGGACCCCGCTAAGGCAGAAGAGAAGCCAAGGGAAAAAAGGACACAATGCCATTTGCAGCACCGTAGATGAGTCTAGAAGTAATCACGTGACTTGTAGTAAGCAGAAAGTGGAAGACACATATCATATCATATCACTTATAGGTGTTACCTAAAAATGGATCCCAGGGCAGATATTTCCACGGAGAAGGGCAATCACAGATTCATTAAACAAACTTATGGTTCACCAATGGAAAGTTGTGAGAATTGGTTTCATTACGATATCGGGGTTAACAGACATATACAAACACACGTGACATATATAATCACCAAAGACCTACAGAATACCAAGAGAGGACTACTCAACATTCTGTCATAACGTACATGGGAAAAGGGTCCCAGGAAGAACAGACATGTCTATATGTGTAAAAGAACCACATCTTCCACACCTACAACAAGCCAAACATTGTAATCAAACTTGCTGTAATAAAAAATAAAAAATTAAATTAAAAACACGAACAAGAAGTAGTGAGACAAACGTGAGGGGCTTTCTCCTGGCACATTCCATTCTAAACTCCAATCTAGAACACCACTTCCACTGAGGCTCTCTTGCCCTAGTAACCAGATTTGGTAAGGGTGAACTGCTGCCACCTTGTGGCCGTTTCACACAACAGCAGCTTTAATCCCAACGCTAATGGTCAGTTGATATTCAAAATCATTGCAGGCCTGTAAATGACACCTGCCCTGAAAACAAATCCTGGGGTCACATATCGACCAAAAAATTCAAAGGACGTCCATATGTCAAAACGACCGTTTCAAAAGGCATATTTTAGGCACATTAGTGTTCTGCTTCTTTTCCTTTCTTTCCTTTCTTGTTAAAAAACACGGGAATGGAAAAAAGCATCCCTCTGAATGGGCGAAAATCGTTGCAGACGAATCAATGGACAGAGGTTTAATCTCCAATATATATAAACAGCTCATGCAGCTTAATATTAAAAAAACAAACAACCCAAAAAAAATGGGCAGAAGATCTAAAGAGACGTTTCTTCAAAGGAGACACAGAGATGGCCAAGACGCACATGAAAAGCTGCTCAACAGCACTAATTATCAGAGAAATGCAAATCAAAACTACAATGAGATTTCACCTCACACCTGTTAGAATCGGCATCATCTGAAAATCTACAAACAACCAATTCTGGGGAGGGTGTGGACAAAAGGAGCCCTCTTCCACGATTGGTGGGAATGTAAATTGATACAGTCACTATGGAGAACAGTATGGAGTTTCCTTAAAAAAACTAGAAATAGAATTACCATCTGATCCAGCAATCCCACTTCTGGGCATATACCCAGAGAAAACCGTAAATCAAAAAGGCACATTCACCACAATGTTCATTGCAGCACTATTTACAATAGCCAGGTAATGGAAGCAAACTAAATGCCCACAGACAGATGAATGGATAAAGATGTGTTACATATATAAAATGGAATATTACTCGGCCATAAAAAGGAATGAAACTGGGTCATTTGTAGAGACATCGATGGATCGAGAGACTGTCATACAGAATGAAGTAAGTCAGAAAGAGGAAAACAAATATTGTATATTAATGCATATATGTGGAGCCTAAAAATGGTACAGATGAACTGGTTTGCAGAGAAGAAATAGAGACACAGAGGTAGAGAACAAACGTATGGACACCAAGTGTGGGAAGCCATGGGGTGGTGGTGGTGGGATGACTTGGGAGTTTGGGATTGACCTGTGTACATGTATATGCATAAAATACATAACTAATAATAATGTGCTGTATAAAAAAATAAATAAAATTAAATTTCAAAATTTTAAAAAATAAAATTTAAAAATAAAACAGAAAAAAGTTCTTCCCGTCACACAGATGTATTTATAGGAATGAATTATTTCCATGCTTATATCTATAAATACATAAAAGAGGAATAAAATCTAACTTGAACCATACAAGAAAAAAAAACCTGAACCCACGAGTTATACAGAGGAAAACCCTATCAGGGCACTTGCTCCAGTGGTAAACAATTATGAAATTGGTCAGAGGTGGGGAAGCATATCCCATACAGCCATCAACCCAAGCCCCACGCAAGGAGCGACCTCATTGCAAAGTTTGGGGACCGTGCCGAGGCATCTGTGAGTAAACGTGAGCTGAGCCCCTGGCCAGCTGCTGCTGAACTGTTCCCACCCTTTCCAGGTAAAACACCTGAATATGTACAAGGGCTTGAAAGCCTAGAGGAAGGACCGTGGAGCCACACCAGCGACAGCACGCAGGCCAACTTGGTGCCTGCAGGCCAGCCAGGGTGGTCCTGTCCCTGGGCGCTCTTCCAGAAGCTTTCCATTGCCCTGCCTGAGATACCCCTCCTGTCCCGGCCCCCACTGCTTTTTTCCTTCCTCACCTCTGTCCGGAGAGAAATTCCAGCAGAAGGTATGGGTGACACAACCTCTTCTTTGCAGGCGGCAGCCTGGCAACTCCGGCAGAAAGGCCAGCAGAACCCCACTCACACCGGGTCACCAACAAAGCTGTGGCCCCTCACTCCCTCCCACGAGCACAGCCCCTAGACTGCTGACGGGGCAGATAATATGGAGTCAGGCACAGCTTCAGGGGCTATTGCTGCCTGGAGTGCTGTTTATATTGACCTCAACGAGGCACACCTGGGGAGGGCGGGCCGGCAGGGTACGGCTGCCCAGGTCAGCTAATCCACAACCCTCAGGGAATCACATTGTTGAAAATGGACCCCGCTAAGGCAGAAGAGAAGCCAAGGGAAAAAAGGACACAATGCCATTTGCAGCACCGTAGATGAGTCTAGAAGTAATCACGTGACTTGTAGTAAGTCAGAAAGTGGAAGACACATATCATATCATATCACTTATAGGTGTTACCTAAAAATGGATACCAGGGCAGATATTTCCACGGAGAACGGCAATCACAGATTCATTAAACAGACTTATGGTTCACCAATGGAAAGGTGTGAGGATTGGTTTCATTACGATATCGGGGTTAACAGACATATACAAACACAGGTGACATATATAATCACCAAAGACCTACAGAATACCAAGAGAGGACTACTCAATATTCTGTCATAACACACATGGGAAAAGGATCCCAGGAAGAACAGACATGTGTATATGTGTAAAAGAACCACATCTTCCACACCTACAACAAGCCAAACATTGTAATCAAACTTGCTGTAATAAAAAATAAAAAATTAAATTAAAAACACGAACAAGAAGTAGTGAGACGAACGTGAGGGGCTTTCTCCTGGCACATTCCATTCTAAACTCCAATCTAGAACACCACTTCCACTGAGGCTCTCTTGCCCTAGTAACCAGATTTGGTAAGGGTGAACTGCTGCCACCTTGTGGCCGTTTCACACAACAGCAGCTTTAATCCCAACGCTAATGGTCAGTAGATATTCAAAATCATTGCAGGCCTGTAAATGACACCTGCCCTGAAAACAAATCCTGGGGTCACATATCGACCAAAAAATTCAAAGGACGTCCATATGTCAAAACGACCGTTTCAAAAGGCATATTTTAGGCACATTAGTGTTCTGCTTCTTTTCCTTTCTTTCTTTTTTGTTAAAAAACACGGGAATGGAAAAAGGCATCCCTCAGAATGGGCGAAAATCGTTGCAGACGAATCAATGGACAGAGGTTTAATCTCCAATATATATAAACAGCTCATGCAGCTTAATATTAAAAAAACAAACAACCCAAAAAAAATGGGCAGAAGATCTAAAGAGACGTTTCTTCAAAGGAGACACAGAGATGGCCAAGACGCACATGAAAAGCTGCTCAACAGCACTAATTATCAGAGAAATGCAAATCAAAACTACAATGAGATTTCACCTCACACCTGTTAGAATCGGCATCATCAGAAAATCTACAAACAACCAATTCTGGGGAGGGTGTGGACAAAAGGAGCCCTCTTCCACGATTGGTGGGAATGTAAATTGATACAGTCACTATGGAGAACAGTATGGAGTTTCCTTAAAAAAACTAGAAATAGAATTACCATCTGATCCAGCAATCCCACTTCTGGGCATATACCCAGAGAAAACCGTATTTCAAAAAGGCACATTCACCACAATGTTCGTTGCAGCACTATTTACAATAGCCAGGTAATGGAAGCAAACTAAATGCCCACAGACAGATGAATGGATAAAGATGTGTTACATATATAAAATGGAATATTACTCGGCCATAAAAAGGAATGAAACTGGGTCATTTGTAGAGACATCGATGGATCGAGAGACTGTCAAACAGAATGAAGTAAGTCAGAAAGAGGAAAACAAATATTGTATATTAATGCATATATGTGGAACCTAAAAAAATGGTACAGATGAACTGGTTTGCAGGGAAGAAATAGAGACACAGAGGTAGAGAACAAACGTATGGACACCAAGTGTGGGAAGCCATGGGGTGGTGGTGGTGGGATGAGTTGGGAGTTTGGGATTGACCTGTATACATGTATATGCATAAAATACATAACTAATAATAACGTGCTGTATAAAAAAATAAATAAAATTAAATTTCAAAATTTTAAAAAAAATAAAATTTAAAAATAAAACAGAAAAAAGTTCTTCCCATCACACAGATGTATTTATAGGAATGAATTATTTCCATGCTTATATCTATAAATATATAAAAGAGGAATAAAATCTAACTTGAACCATAAAAGAAAAAAAAAACCTGAACCCACGAGTTATACAGAGGAAAACCCTATCAGGGCACTTGCTCCAGTGGTAAACAATTCTGAAATTGGTCAGAGGTGGGGAACCATCTCCCATACAGCCATCAACCCACCCCCCACGCAAGGAGCGTCCTCATTGCAAAGCTGGGGGACCGTGCCGAGGCATCTGTGAGTAAACGTGAGCTGAGCCCCAGGCCAGCTACTGCTGAACTGTTCCCACCCTTTCCAGGTAAAACACCTGAATATGTACAAGGGCTTGAAAGCCTAGAGGAAGGACCGTGGAGCCACACCAGCGACAGCACGCAGGCCAACTTGGTGCCTGCAGGCCAGCCAGGGTGGTCCTGGCCCTGGGCGCTCTTCCAGAAGCTTTCCATTGCCCTGCCTGAGATACCCCTCCTGTCCCGGCCCCCACTGCTTTTTTCCTTCCTCACCTCTGTCCGCAGAGAAATTCCAGCGGAAGGCATGTGTGACACAACCTCTTCTTTACAGGCGGCAGCCTGGCAACTCCTGCAGAAAGGCCAGCAGAACCCCACTCACACCGGGCCACCCACAAAGCTGTGGCCCCTCACCCCCTTGCACCAACACAGCCCCGAGACTGCTGACGGGGCAGAGAATATGGAGTCAGGCACAGCTTCAGGGGCTATTGCTGCCTGGAGCGCTGTTTATATTGACCTCAATGAGGCACACCTGGGGAGGGCGGGCTGGCAGGGTAAGGCTGCCCAGGTCAGCTAATCCACAACCCTCAGGCAATCACATTGTTGAAAATGGACCCCGCTAAAGCAGAAGAGAAGCCAAGGGAAAAAAGGCCACAATGCCATTTGCCGCACCGTAGATGAGTCTAGAAGTAATCACGTGACTTGTAGTAAGTCAGAAAGTGGAAGACACATATCATATCATATCACTTATAGGTGTTACCTAAAAATGGATCCCAGGGCAGATATTTCCACGGAGAAGGGCAATCACAGATTCATTAAACAGACTTATGGTTCACCAATGGAAAGGTGTGAGGATTGGTTTCATTACGATATCGGGGTTAACAGACATATACAAACACAGGTGACATATATAATCACCAAAGACCTACAGAATACCAAGAGAGGACTACTCAACATTCTGTCATAACGTACATGGGAAAAGGATCCCAGGAAGAACAGTCATCTGTATATGTGTAAAAGAACCACATCTTCCACACCTACAACAAGCCAAACATTGTAATCAAACTTGCTGTAATAAAAAATAAAAAATTAAATTAAAAACACGAACAAGAAGTAGTGAGACAAACGTGAGGGTCTTTCTCCTGACACATTCCATTCTAAACTCCAATCTAGAACACCACTTCCACTGAGGCTCTCTTGCCCTAGTAACCAGATTTGGTAAGGGTGAACTGCTGCCACCTTGTGGCCGTTTCACACAACAGCAGCTTTAATCCCAACGCTAATGGTCAGTTGATATTCAAAATCATTGCAGGCCTGTAAATGACACCTGCCCTGAAAACAAATCCTGGCGTCACATATCGACCAAAAAATTCAAAGGACGTCCATATGTCAAAACGACCATTTCAAAAGGCATATTTTAGGCACATTAGTGTTCTGCTTCTTTTCCTTTCTTTCCTTTCTTGTTAAAAAACACGGGAATGGAAAAAGGCATCCCTCTGAATGGGCAAAAATCGTTGCAGACGAATCAATGGACAGAGGTTTAATCTCCAATATATATAAACAGCTCATGCAGCTTAATATTAAAAAAACAAACAACCCAAAAAAAATGGGCAGAAGATCTAAAGAGACGTTTCTTCAAAGGAGACACAGAGATGGCCAAGACGCACATGAAAAGCTGCTCAACAGCACTAATTATCAGAGAAATGCAAATCAAAACTACAATGAGATTTCACCTCACACCTGTTAGAATCGGCATCATCTGAAAATCTACAAACAACCAATTCTGGGGAGGGTGTGGACAAAAGGAGCCCTCTTCCACGATTGGTGGGAATGTAAATTGATACAGTCACTATGGAGAACAGTATGGAGTTTCCTTAAAAAAACTAGAAATAGAATTACCATCTGATCCAGCAATCCCACTTCTGGGCATATACCCAGAGAAAACCGTAAATCAAAAAGGCACATTCACCACAATGTTCATTGCAGCACTATTTACAATAGCCAGGTAATGGAAGCAACCTAAATGCGCACAGACAGATGAATGGATAAAGATGTGGTACATATATGAAATGGAATATTACTCGGCCATAAAAAGGAATGAAACTGGGTCATTTGTAGAGACATCGATGGATCGAGAGACTGTCATACAGAATGAAGTAAGTCAGAAAGAGGAAAACAAATATTGTATATTAATGCATATATGTGGAGCCTAAAAATGGTACAGATGAACTGGTTTGCAGGGAAGAAATAGAGACACAGAGGTAGAGAACAAACGTATGGACACCAAGTGTGGGAAGCCATGGGGTGGTGGTGGTGGGATGACTTGGGAGTTTGGGATTGACCTGTGTACATGTATATGCATAAAATACATAACTAATAATAATGTGCTGTATAAAAAAATAAATAAAATTAAATTTCAAAATTTTAAAAAATAAAATTTAAAAATAAAACAGAAAAAAGTTCTTCCCGTCACACAGATGTATTTATAGGAATGAATTATTTCCATGCTTATATCTATAAATACATAAAAGAGGAATAAAATCTAACTTGAACCATACAAGAAAAAAAAACCTGAACCCACGAGTTATACAGAGGAAAACCCTATCAGGGCACTTGCTCCAGTGGTAAACAATTATGAAATTGGTCAGAGGTGGGGAAGCATATCCCATACAGCCATCAACCCAAGCCCCACGCAAGGAGCGACCTCATTGCAAAGTTTGGGGACCGTGCCGAGGCATCTGTGAGTAAACGTGAGCTGAGCCCCTGGCCAGCTGCTGCTGAACTGTTCCCACCCTTTCCAGGTAAAACACCTGAATATGTACAAGGGCTTGAAAGCCTAGAGGAAGGACCGTGGAGCCACACCAGCGACAGCACGCAGGCCAACTTGGTGCCTGCAGGCCAGCCAGGGTGGTCCTGTCCCTGGGCGCTCTTCCAGAAGCTTTCCATTGCCCTGCCTGAGATACCCCTCCTGTCCCGGCCCCCACTGCTTTTTTCCTTCCTCACCTCTGTACGGAGAGAAATTCCAGCAGAAGGTATGGGTGACACAACCTCTTCTTTGCAGGCGGCAGCCTGGCAACTCCGGCAGAAAGGCCAGCAGAACCCCACTCACACCGGGTCACCAACAAAGCTGTGGCCCCTCACTCCCTCCCACGAGCACTGCCCCGAGACTGCTGACGGGGCAGAGAATATGGAGTCAGGCACAGCTTCAGGGGCTATTGCTGCCTGGAGCGCTGTTTATATTGACCTCAACGAGGCACACCTGGGGAGGGCGGGCCGGCAGGGTACGGCTGCCCAGGTCAGCTAATCCACAACCCTCAGGGAATCACATTGTTGAAAATGGACCCCGCTAAGGCAGAAGAGAAGCCAAGGGAAAAAAGGACACAATGCCATTTGCAGCACCGTAGATGAGTCTAGAAGTAATCACGTGACTTGTAGTAAGTCAGAAAGTGGAAGACACATATCATATCATATCACTTATAGGTGTTACCTAAAAATGGATACCAGGGCAGATATTTCCACGGAGAACGGCAATCACAGATTCATTAAACAGACTTATGGTTCACCAATGGAAAGGTGTGAGGATTGGTTTCATTACGATATCGGGGTTAACAGACATATACAAACACAGGTGACATATATAATCACCAAAGACCTACAGAATACCAAGAGAGGACTACTCAATATTCTGTCATAACACACATGGGAAAAGGGTCCCAGGAAGAACAGACATGTGTATATGTGTAAAAGAACCACATCTTCCACACCTACAACAAGCCAAACATTGTAATCAAACTTGCTGTAATAAAAAATAAAAAATTAAATTAAAAACACGAACAAGAAGTAGTGAGACAAACGTGAGGGGCTTTCTCCTGGCACATTCCATTCTAAACTCCAATCTAGAACACCACTTCCACTGAGGCTCTCTTGCCCTAGTAACCAGATTTGGTAAGGGTGAACTGCTGCCACCTTGTGGCCGTTTCACACAACAGCAGCTTTAATCCCAACGCTAATGGTCAGTAGATATTCAAAATCATTGCAGGCCTGTAAATGACACCTGCCCTGAAAACAAATCCTGGGGTCACATATCGACCAAAAAATTCAAAGGACGTCCATATGTCAAAACGACCGTTTCAAAAGGCATATTTTAGGCACATTAGTGTTCTGCTTCTTTTCCTTTCTTTCCTTTCTTGTTAAAAAACACGGGAATGGAAAAAGGCATCCCTCAGAATGGGCGAAAATCGTTGCAGACGAATCAATGGACAGAGGTTTAATCTCCAATATATATAAACAGCTCATGCAGCTTAATATTAAAAAAACAAACAACCCAAAAAAAATGGGCAGAAGATCTAAAGAGACGTTTCTTCAAAGGAGACACAGAGATGGCCAAGACGCACATGAAAAGCTGCTCAACAGCACTAATTATCAGAGAAATGCAAATCAAAACTACAATGAGATTTCACCTCACACCTGTTAGAATCGGCATCATCAGAAAATCTACAAACAACCAATTCTGGGGAGGTTGTGGACAAAAGGAGCCCTCTTCCACTATTGGTGGGAATGTAAATTGATACAGTCACTATGGAGAACAGTATGGAGTTTCCTTAAAAAAAATAGAAATAGAATTACCATCTGATCCAGCAATCCCACTTCTGGGCATATACCCAGAGAAAACCGTATTTCAAAAAGGCACATTCACCACAATGTTCGTTGCAGCACTATTTACAATAGCCAGGTAATGGAAGCAAACTAAATGCCCACAGACAGATGAATGGATAAAGATGTGTTACATATATAAAATGGAATATTACTCGGCCATAAAAAAGAATGAAACTGGGTCATTTGTAGAGACATCGATGGATCGAGAGACTGTCATACAGAATGAAGTAAGTCAGAAAGAGGAAAACAAATATTGTATATTAATGCATATATGTGGAACCTAAAAAAATGGTACAGATGAACTGGTTTGCAGGGAAGAAATAGAGACACAGAGGTAGAGAACAAACGTATGGACACCAAGTGTGGGAAGCCATGGGGTGGTGGTGGTGGGATGAGTTGGGAGTTTGGGATTGACCTGTATACATGTATATGCATAAAATACATAACTAATAATAACGTGCTGTATAAAAAAATAAATAAAATTAAATTTCAAAATTTAAAAAAAAAATAAAATTTAAAAATAAAACAGAAAAAAGTTCTTCCCATCACACAGATGTATTTATAGGAATGAATTATTTCCATGCTTATATCTATAAATATATAAAAGAGGAATAAAATCTAACTTGAACCATAAAAGAAAAAAAAACCTGAACCCACGAGTTATACAGAGGAAAACCCTATCAGGGCACTTGCTCCAGTGGTAAACAATTCTGAAATTGGTCAGAGGTGGGGAACCATCTCCCATACAGCCATCAACCCACCCCCCGCGCAAGGAGCGTCCTCATTGCAAAGCTGGGGGACCGTGCCGAGGCATCTGTGAGTAAACGTGAGCTGAGCCCCAGGCCAGCTACTGCTGAACTGTTCCCACCCTTTCCAGGTAAAACACCTGAATATGTACAAGGGCTTGAAAGCCTAGAGGAAGGACCGTGGAGCCACACCAGCGACAGCACGCAGGCCAACTTGGTGCCTGCAGGCCAGCCAGGGTAGTCCTGTCCCCAGGCGCTCTTTCAGAAGCTTTCCATTGCCCTGCCTGAGATACCCCTCCTGTCCCGGCCCCCACTGCTTTTTTCCTTCCTCACCTCTGTCCGGAGAGAAATTCCAGTGGAAGGCATGTGTGACACAACCTCTTCTTTACAGGCGGCAGCCTGGCAACTCCTGCAGAAAGGCCAGCAGAACCCCACTCACACCGGGCCACCCACAAAGCTGTGGCCCCTCACCCCCTTCCACCAACACAGCCCCGAGACTGCTGATGGGGCAGAGAATATGGAGTCAGGCACAGCTTCAAGGGCTATTGCTGCCTGGAGCGCTGTTTATATTGACCTCAATGAGGCACACCTGGGGAGGGCGGGCCGGCAGGGTAAGGCTGCCCAGGTCAGCTAATCCACAACCCTCAGGGAATCACATTGTTGAAAATGGACCCCGCTAAGGCAGAAGAGAAGCCAAGGGAAAAAAGGACACAATGCCATTTGCAGCACCGTAGATGAGTCTAGAAGTAATCACGTGACTTGTAGTAAGCAGAAAGTGGAAGACACATATCATATCATATCACTTATAGGTGTTACCTAAAAATGGATCCCAGGGCAGATATTTCCACGGAGAAGGGCAATCACAGATTCATTAAACAAACTTATGGTTCACCAATGGAAAGTTGTGAGAATTGGTTTCATTATGATATCGGGGTTAACAGACATATACAAACACAGGTGACATATATAATCACCAAAGACCTACAGAATACCAAGAGAGGACTACTCAACATTCTGTCATAACGTACATGGGAAAAGGGTCCCAGGAAGAACAGACATGTCTATATGTGTAAAAGAACCACATCTTCCACACCTACAACAAGCCAAACATTGTAATCAAACTTGCTGTAATAAAAAATAAAAAATTAAATTAAAAACACGAACAAGAAGTAGTGAGACAAACGTGAGGGGCTTTCTCCTGGCACATTCCATTCTAAACTCCAATCTAGAACACCACTTCCACTGAGGCTCTCTTGCCCTAGTAACCAGATTTGGTAAGGGTGAACTGCTGCCACCTTGTGGCCGTTTCACAGAACAGCAGCTTTAATCCCAACGCTAATGGTCAGTTGATATTCAAAATCATTGCAGGCCTGTAAATGACACCTGCCCTGAAAACAAATCCTGGGGTCACATATCGACCAAAAAATTCAAAGGACGTCCATATGTCAAAACGACCGTTTCAAAAGGCATATTTTAGGCACATTAGTGTTCTGCTTCTTTTCCTTTCTTTCCTTTCTTGTTAAAAAACACGGGAATGGAAAAAAGCATCCCTCTGAATGGGCGAAAATCGTTGCAGACGAATCAATGGACAGAGGTTTAATCTCCAATATATATAAACAGCTCATGCAGCTTAATATTAAAAAAACAAACAACCCAAAAAAAATGGGCAGAAGATCTAAAGAGACGTTTCTTCAAAGGAGACACAGAGATGGCCAAGACGCACATGAAAAGCTGCTCAACAGCACTAATTATCAGAGAAATGCAAATCAAAACTACAATGAGATTTCATCTCACACCTGTTAGAATCGGCATCATCAGAAAATCTACAAACAACCAATTCTGGGGAGGGTGTGGACAAAAGGAGCCCTCTTCCACGATTGGTGGGAATGTAAATTGATACAGTCACTATGGAGAACAGTATGGAGTTTCCTTAAACAAACTAGAAATAGAATTACCATCTGATCCAGCAATCCCACTTCTGGGCATATACCCAGAGAAAACCGTAAATCAAAAAGGCACATTCACCACAATGTTCATTGCAGCACTATTTACAATAGCCAGGTAATGGAAGCAACCTAAATGCGCACAGACAGATGAATGGATAAAGATGTGGTACATATATGAAATGGAATATTACTCGGCCATAAAAAGGAATGAAACTGGGTCATTTGTAGAGACATCGATGGATCGAGAGACTGTCATACAGAATGAAGTAAGTCAGAAAGAGGAAAACAAATATTGTATATTAATGCATATATGTGGAACCTAAAAAAATGGTACAGATGAACTGGTTTGCAGGGAAGAAATAGAGACACAGAGGTAGAGAACAAACGTATGGACACCAAGTGTGGGAAGCCATGGGGTGGTGGTGGTGGGATGAGTTGGGAGTTTGGGATTGACCTGTATACATGTATATGCATAAAATACATAACTAATAATAACGTGCTGTATAAAAAAATAAATAAAATTAAATTTCAAAATTTAAAAAAAATATAAAATTTAAAAATAAAACAGAAAAAAGTTCTTCCCATCACACAGATGTATTTATAGGAATGAATTATTTCCATGCTTATATCTATAAATATATAAAAGAGGAATAAAATCTAACTTGAACCATAAAAGAAAAAAAAACCTGAACCCACGAGTTATACAGAGGAAAACCCTATCAGGGCACTTGCTCCAGTGGTAAACAATTCTGAAATTGGTCAGAGGTGGGGAACCATCACCCATACAGCCATCAACCCAAGCCCCACGCAAGGAGCGTCCTCATTGCAAAGCTGGGGGACCGTGCCGAGGCATCTGTGAGTAAACGTGAGCTGAGCCCCAGGCCAGCTACTGCTGAACTGTTCCCACCCTTTCCAGGTAAAACACCTGAATATGTACAAGGGCTTGAAAGCCTAGAGGAAGGACCGTGGAGCCACACCAGCGACAGCACGCAGGCCAACTTGGTGCCTGCAGGCCAGCCAGGGTGGTCCTGGCCCTGGGCGCTCTTCCAGAAGCTTTCCATTGCCCTGCCTGAGATACCCCTCCTGTCCCGGCCCCCACTGCTTTTTTCCTTCCTCACCTCTGTCCGGAGAGAAATTCCAGTGGAAGGCATGTGTGACACAACCTCTTCTTTACAGGCGGCAGCCTGGCAACTCCTGCAGAAAGGCCAGCAGAACCCCACTCACACCGGGCCACCCACAAAGCTGTGGCCCCTCACCCCCTTCCACCAACACAGCCCCGAGACTGCTGATGGGGCAGAGAATATGGAGTCAGGCACAGCTTCAAGGGCTATTGCTGCCTGGAGCGCTGTTTATATTGACCTCAACGAGGCACACCTGGGGAGGGCGGGCCGGCAGGGTAAGGCTGCCCAGGTCAGCTAATCCACAACCCTCAGGGAATCACATTGTTGAAAATGGACCCCGCTAAGGCAGAAGAGAAGCCAAGGGAAAAAAGGACACAATGCCATTTGCAGCACCGTAGATGAGTCTAGAAGTAATCACGTGACTTGTAGTAAGCAGAAAGTGGAAGACACATATCATATCATATCACTTATAGGTGTTACCTAAAAATGGATCCCAGGGCAGATATTTCCACGGAGAAGGGCAATCACAGATTCATTAAACAAACTTATGGTTCACCAATGGAAAGTTGTGAGAATTGGTTTCATTACGATATCGGGGTTAACAGACATATACAAACACAGGTGACATATATAATCACCAAAGACCTACAGAATACCAAGAGAGGACTACTCAACATTCTGTCATAACGTACATGGGAAAAGGGTCCCAGGAAGAACAGACATGTCTATATGTGTAAAAGAACCACATCTTCCACACCTACAACAAGCCAAACATTGTAATCAAACTTGCTGTAATAAAAAATAAAAAATTAAATTAAAAACACGAACAAGAAGTAGTGAGACAAACGTGAGGGGCTTTCTCCTGGCACATTCCATTCTAAACTCCAATCTAGAACACCACTTCCACTGAGGCTCTCTTGCCCTAGTAACCAGATTTGGTAAGGGTGAACTGCTGCCACCTTGTGGCCGTTTCACACAACAGCAGCTTTAATCCCAACGCTAATGGTCAGTTGATATTCAAAATCATTGCAGGCCTGTAAATGACACCTGCCCTGAAAACAAATCCTGGGGTCACATATCGACCAAAAAATTCAAAGGACGTCCATATGTCAAAACGACCGTTTCAAAAGGCATATTTTAGGCACATTAGTGTTCTGCTTCTTTTCCTTTCTTTCCTTTCTTGTTAAAAAACACGGGAATGGAAAAAAGCATCCCTCTGAATGGGCGAAAATCGTTGCAGACGAATCAATGGACAGAGGTTTAATCTCCAATATATATAAACAGCTCATGCAGCTTAATATTAAAAAAACAAACAACCCAAAAAAATGGGCAGAAGATCTAAAGAGACGTTTCTTCAAAGGAGACACAGAGATGGCCAAGACGCACATGAAAAGCTGCTCAACAGCACTAATTATCAGAGAAATGCAAATCAAAACTACAATGAGATTTCACCTCACACCTGTTAGAATCGGCATCATCTGAAAATCTACAAACAACCAATTCTGGGGAGGGTGTGGACAAAAGGAGCCCTCTTCCACGATTGGTGGGAATGTAAATTGATACAGTCACTATGGAGAACAGTATGGAGTTTCCTTAAAAAAACTAGAAATAGAATTACCATCTGATCCAGCAATCCCACTTCTGGGCATATACCCAGAGAAAACCGTAAATCAAAAAGGCACATTCACCACAATGTTCATTGCAGCACTATTTACAATAGCCAGGTAATGGAAGCAACCTAAATGCGCACAGACAGATGAATGGATAAAGATGTGGTACATATATGAAATGGAATATTATTCGGCCATAAAAAGAAATGAAACTGGGTCATTTGTAGAGACATCGATGGATCGAGAGACTGTCATAGAGAATGAAGTAAGTCAGAAAGAGGAAAACAAATATTGTATATTAATGCATATATGTGGAGCCTAAAAATGGTACAGATGAACTGGTTTGCAGGGAAGAAATAGAGACACAGAGGTAGAGAACAAACGTATGGACACCAAGTGTGGGAAGCCATGGGGTGGTGGTGGTGGGATGAGTTGGGAGTTTGGGATTGACCTGTGTACATGTATATGCATAAAATACATAACTAATAATAATGTGCTGTATAAAAAAAATAAATAAAATTAAATTTCAAAATTTTAAAAAATAAAATTTAAAAATAAAACAGAAAAAAGTTCTTCCCGTCACACAGATGTATTTATAGGAATGAATTATTTCCATGCTTATATCTATAAATACATAAAAGAGGAATAAAATCTAACTTGAACCATACAAGAAAAAAAAACCTGAACCCACGAGTTATACAGAGGAAAACCCTATCAGGGCACTTGCTCCAGTGGTAAACAATTCTGAAATTGGTCAGAGGTGGGGAAGCATCTCCCATACAGCCATCAACCAACCCCCCAAGCAAGGAGCGACCTCATTGCAAAGTTTGGGGACCGTGCCGAGGCATCTGTGAGTAAACGTGAGCTGAGCCCCTGGCCAGCTGCTGCTGAACTGTTCCCACCCTTTCCAGGTAAAACACCTGAATATGTACAAGGGCTTGAAAGCCTAGAGGAAGGACCGTGGAGCCACACCAGCGACAGCACGCAGGCCAACTTGGTGCCTGCAGGCCAGCCAGGGTGGTCCTGTCCCCGGGCGCTCTTCCAGAAGCTTTCCATTGCCCTGCCTGAGATACCCCTCCTGTCCCGGCCCCCACTGCTTTTTTCCTTCCTCACCTCTGTCCGGAGAGAAATTCCAGCAGAAGGTATGGGTGACACAACCTCTTCTTTGCAGGCGGCAGCCTGGCAACTCCTGCAGAAAGGCCAGCAGAACCCCACTCACACCGGGCCACCAACAAAGCTGTGGCCCCTCACTCCCTCCCACCAGCACAGCCCCGAGACTGCTGACGGGGCAGAGAATATGGAGTCAGGCACAGCTTCAGGGGCTATTGCTGCCTGGAGCGCTGTTTATATTGACCTCAATGAGGCACACCTGGGGAGGGCGGGCTGGCAGGGTAAGGCTGCCCAGGTCAGCTAATCCACAACCCTCAGGCAATCACATTGTTGAAAATGGACCCCGCTAAAGCAGAAGAGAAGCCAAGGGAAAAAAGGCCACAATGCCATTTGCCGCACCGTAGATGGGTCTAGAAGTAATCACGTGACTTGTAGTAAGTCAGAAAGTGGAAGACACATATCATATCATATCACTTATAGGTGTTACCTAAAAATGGATCCCAGGGCAGATATTTCCACGGAGAAGGGCAATCACAGATTCATTAAACAGACTTATGGTTCACCAATGGAAAGGTGTGAGGATTGGTTTCATTACGATATCGGGGTTAACAGACATATACAAACACAGGTGACATATATAATCACCAAAGACCTACAGAATACCAAGAGAGGACTACTCAACATTCTGTCATAACGTACATGGGAAAAGGATCCCCGGAAGAACAGTCATCTGTATATGTGTAAAAGAACCACATCTTCCACACCTACAACAAGCCAAACATTGTAATCAAACTTGCTGTAATAAAAAATAAAAAATTTAATTAAAAACACGAACAAGAAGTAGTGAGACAAACGTGAGGGTCTTTCTCCTGACACATTCCATTCTAAACTCCAATCTAGAACACCACTTCCACTGAGGCTCTCTTGCCCTAGTAACCAGATTTGGTAAGGGTGAACTGCTGCCACCTTGTGGCCGTTTCACACAACAGCAGCTTTAATCCCAACGCTAATGGTCAGTTGATATTCAAAATCATTGCAAGCCTGTAAATGACACCTGCCCTGAAAACAAATCCTGGGGTCACATATCGACCAAAAAATTCAAAGGACGTCCATATGTCAAAACGACCGTTTCAAAAGGCATATTTTAGGCACATTAGTGTTCTGCTTCTTTTCCTTTCTTTCCTTTCTTGTTAAAAAACACGGGAATGGAAAAAGGCATCCCTCAGAATGGGCGAAAATCGTTGCAGACGAATCAATGGACAGAGGTTTAATCTCCAATATATATAAACAGCTCATGCAGCTTAATATTAAAAAAACAAACAACCCAAAAAAAATGGGCAGAAGATCTAAAGAGACGTTTCTTCAAAGGAGACACAGAGATGGCTAAGACGCACATGAAAAGCTGCTCAACAGCACTAATTATCAGAGAAATGCAAATCAAAACTACAATGAGATTTCACCTCAAACCTGTTAGAATCGGCATCATCTGAAAATCTACAAACAACCAATTCTGGGGAGGGTGTGGACAAAAGGAGCCCTCTTCCACGATTGGTGGGAATGTAAATTGATACAGTCACTATGGAGAACAGTATGGAGTTTCCTTAAAAAAAATAGAAATAGAATTACCATCTGATCCAGCAATCCCACTTCTGGGCATATACCCAGAGAAAACCGTATTTCAAAAACGCACATTCACCACAATGTTCGTTGCAGCACTATTTACAATAGCCAGGTAATGGAAGCAAACTAAATGCCCACAGACAGATGAATGGATAAAGATGTGTTACATATATAAAATGGAATATTACTCGGCCATAAAAAGGAATGAAACTGGGTCATTTGTAGAGACATCGATGGATCGAGAGACTGTCATACAGAATGAAGTAAGTCAGAAAGAGGAAAACAAATATTGTATATTAATGCATATATGTGGAACCTAAAAAAATGGTACAGATGAACTGGTTTGCAGGGAAGAAATAGAGACACAGAGGTAGAGAACAAACGTATGGACACCAAGTGTGGGAAGCCATGGGGTGGTGGTGGTGGGATGAGTTGGGAGTTTGGGATTGACCTGTATACATGTATATGCATAAAATACATAACTAATAATAACGTGCTGTATAAAAAAATAAATAAAATTAAATTTCAAAATTTTAAAAAAAATAAAATTTAAAAATAAAACAGAAAAAAGTTCTTCCCATCACACAGATGTATTTATAGGAATGAATTATTTCCATGCTTATATCTATAAATATATAAAAGAGGAATAAAATCTAACTTGAACCATAAAAGAAAAAAAAAACCAGAACCCACGAGTTATACAGAGGAAAACCCTATCAGGGCACTTGCTCCAGGGGTAAACAATTCTGAAATTGGTCAGAGGTGGGGAACCATCTCCCATACAGCCATCAACCCACCCCCCACGCAAGGAGCGTCCTCATTGCAAAGCTGGGGGACCGTGCCGAGGCATCTGTGAGTAAACGTGAGCTGAGCCCCAGGCCAGCTACTGCTGAACTGTTCCCACCCTTTCCAGGTAAAACACCTGAATATGTACAAGGGCTTGAAAGCCTAGAGGAAGGACCGTGGAGCCACACCAGCGACAGCACGCAGGCCAACTTGGTGCCTGCAGGCCAGCCAGGGTGGTCCTGGCCCTGGGCGCTCTTCCAGAAGCTTTCCATTGCCCTGCCTGAGATACCCCTCCTGTCCCGGCCCCCACTGCTTTTTTCCTTCCTCACCTCTGTCCGCAGAGAAATTCCAGCGGAAGGCATGTGTGACACAACCTCTTCTTTACAGGCGGCAGCCTGGCAACTCCTGCAGAAAGGCCAGCAGAACCCCACTCACACCGGGCCACCCACAAAGCTGTGGCCCCTCACCCCCTTCCACCAACACAGCCCCGAGACTGCTGACGGGGCAGAGAATATGGAGTCAGGCACAGCTTCAGGGGCTATTGCTGCCTGGAGCGCTGTTTATATTGACCTCAATGAGGCACACCTGGGGAGGGCGGGCTGGCAGGGTAAGGCTGCCCAGGTCAGCTAATCCACAACCCTCAGGCAATCACATTGTTGAAAATGGACCCCGCTAAAGCAGAAGAGAAGCCAAGGGAAAAAAGGCCACAATGCCATTTGCCGCACCGTAGATGAGTCTAGAAGTAATCACGTGACTTGTAGTAAGTCAGAAAGTGGAAGACACATATCATATCATATCACTTATAGGTGTTACCTAAAAATGGATCCCAGGGCAGATATTTCCACGGAGAAGGGCAATCACAGATACATTAAACAGACTTATGGTTCACCAATGGAAAGGTGTGAGGATTGGTTTCATTACGATATCGGGGTTAACAGACATATACAAACACAGGTGACATATATAATCACCAAAGACCTACAGAATACCAAGAGAGGACTACTCAACATTCTGTCATAACGTACATGGGAAAAGGATCCCAGGAAGAACAGTCATCTGTATATGTGTAAAAGAACCACATCTTCCACACCTACAACAAGCCAAACATTGTAATCAAACTTGCTGTAATAAAAAATAAAAAATTAAATTAAAAACACGAACAAGAAGTAGTGAGACAAACGTGAGGGTCTTTCTCCTGACACATTCCATTCTAAACTCCAATCTAGAACACCACTTCCACTGAGGCTCTCTTGCCCTAGTAACCAGATTTGGTAAGGGTGAACTGCTGCCACCTTGTGGCCGTTTCACACAACAGCAGCTTTAATCCCAACGCTAATGGTCAGTTGATATTCAAAATCATTGCAGGCCTGTAAATGACACCTGCCCTGAAAACAAATCCTGGGGTCACATATCGACCAAAAAATTCAAAGGACGTCCATATGTCAAAACGACCATTTCAAAAGGCATATTTTAGGCACATTAGTGTTCTGCTTCTTTTCCTTTCTTTCCTTTCTTGTTAAAAAACACGGGAATGGAAAAAGGCATCCCTCTGAATGGGCAAAAATCGTTGCAGACGAATCAATGGACAGAGGTTTAATCTCCAATATATATAAACAGCTCATGCAGCTTAATATTAAAAAAACAAACAACCCAAAAAAAATGGGCAGAAGATCTAAAGAGACGTTTCTTCAAAGGAGACACAGAGATGGCCAAGACGCACATGAAAAGCTGCTCAACAGCACTAATTATCAGAGAAATGCAAATCAAAACTACAATGAGATTTCACCTCACACCTGTTAGAATCGGCATCATCTGAAAATCTACAAACAACCAATTCTGGGGAGGGTGTGGACAAAAGGAGCCCTCTTCCACGATTGGTGGGAATGTAAATTGATACAGTCACTATGGAGAACAGTATGGAGTTTCCTTAAAAAAACTAGAAATAGAATTACCATCTGATCCAGCAATCCCACTTCTGGGCATATACCCAGAGAAAACCGTAAATCAAAAAGGCACATTCACCACAATGTTCATTGCAGCACTATTTACAATAGCCAGGTAATGGAAGCAACCTAAATGCGCACAGACAGATGAATGGATAAAGATGTGGTACATATATGAAATGGAATATTACTCGGCCATAAAAAGGAATGAAACTGGGTCATTTGTAGAGACATCGATGGATCGAGAGACTGTCATACAGAATGAAGTAAGTCAGAAAGAGGAAAACAAATATTGTATATTAATGCATATATGTGGAGCCTAAAAATGGTACAGATGAACTGGTTTGCAGGGAAGAAATAGAGACACAGAGGTAGAGAACAAACGTATGGACACCAAGTGTGGGAAGCCATGGGGTGGTGGTGGTGGGATGACTTGGGAGTTTGGGATTGACCTGTGTACATGTATATGCATAAAATACATAACTAATAATAATGTGCTGTATAAAAAAATAAATAAAATTAAATTTCAAAATTTTAAAAAATAAAATTTAAAAATAAAACAGAAAAAAGTTCTTCCCGTCACACAGATGTATTTATAGGAATGAATTATTTCCATGCTTATATCTATAAATACATAAAAGAGGAATAAAATCTAACTTGAACCATACAAGAAAAAAAAACCTGAACCCACGAGTTATACAGAGGAAAACCCTATCAGGGCACTTGCTCCAGTGGTAAACAATTCTGAAATTGGTCAGAGGTGGGGAAGCATATCCCATACAGCCATCAACCCAAGCCCCACGCAAGGAGCGACCTCATTGCAAAGTTTGGGGACCGTGCCGAGGCATCTGTGAGTAAACGTGAGCTGAGCCCCTGGCCAGCTGCTGCTGAACTGTTCCCACCCTTTCCAGGTAAAACACCTGAATATGTACAAGGGCTTGAAAGCCTAGAGGAAGGACCGTGGAGCCACACCAGCGACAGCACGCAGGCCAACTTGGTGCCTGCAGGCCAGCCAGGGTGGTCCTGTCCCTGGGCGCTCTTCCAGAAGCTTTCCATTGCCCTGCCTGAGATACCCCTCCTGTCCCGGCCCCCACTGCTTTTTTCCTTCCTCACCTCTGTACGGAGAGAAATTCCAGCAGAAGGTATGGGTGACACAACCTCTTCTTTGCAGGCGGCAGCCTGGCAACTCCGGCAGAAAGGCCAGCAGAACCCCACTCACACCGGGTCACCAACAAAGCTGTGGCCCCTCACTCCCTCCCACGAGCACTGCCCCGAGACTGCTGACGGGGCAGAGAATATGGAGTCAGGCACAGCTTCAGGGGCTATTGCTGCCTGGAGCGCTGTTTATATTGACCTCAACGAGGCACACCTTGGGAGGGCGGGCCGGCAGGGTATGGCTGCCCAGGTCAGCTAATCCACAACCCTCAGGGAATCACATTGTTGAAAATGGACCCCGCTAAGGCAAAAGAGAAGCCAAGGGAAAAAAGGACACAATGCCATTTGCAGCACCGTAGATGAGTCTAGAAGTAATCACGTGACTTGTAGTAAGTCAGAAAGTGGAAGACACATATCATATCATATCACTTATAGGTGTTACCTAAAAATGGATACCAGGGCAGATATTTCCACGGAGAACGGCAATCACAGATTCATTAAACAGACTTATGGTTCACCAATGGAAAGGTGTGAGGATTGGTTTCATTACGATATCGGGGTTAACAGACATATACAAACACAGGTGACATATATAATCACCAAAGACCTACAGAATACCAAGAGAGGACTACTCAATATTCTGTCATAACACACATGGGAAAAGGGTCCCAGGAAGAACAGACATGTCTATATGTGTAAAAGAACCACATCTTCCACACCTACAACAAGCCAAACATTGTAATCAAACTTGCTGTAATAAAAAATAAAAAATTAAATTAAAAACACGAACAAGAAGTAGTGAGACAAACGTGAGGGGCTTTCTCCTGGCACATTCCATTCTAAACTCCAATCTAGAACACCACTTCCACTGAGGCTCTCTTGCCCTAGTAACCAGATTTGGTAAGGGTGAACTGCTGCCACCTTGTGGCCGTTTCACACAACAGCAGCTTTAATCCCAACGCTAATGGTCAGTAGATATTCAAAATCATTGCAGGCCTGTAAATGACACCTGCCCTGAAAACAAATCCTGGGGTCACATATCGACCAAAAAATTCAAAGGACGTCCATATGTCAAAACGACCGTTTCAAAAGGCATATTTTAGGCACATTAGTGTTCTGCTTCTTTTCCTTTCTTTCCTTTCTTGTTAAAAAACACGGGAATGGAAAAAGGCATCCCTCAGAATGGGCGAAAATCGTTGCAGACGAATCAATGGACAGAGGTTTAATCTCCAATATATATAAACAGCTCATGCAGCTTAATATTAAAAAAACAAACAACCCAAAAAAAATGGGCAGAAGATCTAAAGAGACGTTTCTTCAAAGGAGACACAGAGATGGCCAAGACGCACATGAAAAGCTGCTCAACAGCACTAATTATCAGAGAAATGCAAATCAAAACTACAATGAGATTTCACCTCACACCTGTTAGAATCGGCATCATCAGAAAATCTACAAACAACCAATTCTGGGGAGGTTGTGGACAAAAGGAGCCCTCTTCCACTATTGGTGGGAATGTAAATTGATACAGTCACTATGGAGAACAGTATGGAGTTTCCTTAAAAAAAATAGAAATAGAATTACCATCTGATCCAGCAATCCCACTTCTGGGCATATACCCAGAGAAAACCGTATTTCAAAAAGGCACATTCACCACAATGTTCGTTGCAGCACTATTTACAATAGCCAGGTAATGGAAGCAAACTAAATGCCCACAGACAGATGAATGGATAAAGATGTGTTACATATATAAAATGGAATATTACTCGGCCATAAAAAGGAATGAAACTGGGTCATTTGTAGAGACATCGATGGATCGAGAGACTGTCATACAGAATGAAGTAAGTCAGAAAGAGGAAAACAAATATTGTATATTAATGCATATATGTGGAACCTAAAAAAATGGTACAGATGAACTGGTTTGCAGGGAAGAAATAGAGACACAGAGGTAGAGAACAAACGTATGGACACCAAGTGTGGGAAGCCATGGGGTGGTGGTGGTGGGATGAGTTGGGAGTTTGGGATTGACCTGTATACATGTATATGCATAAAATACATAACTAATAATAACGTGCTGTATAAAAAAATAAATAAAATTAAATTTCAAAATTTAAAAAAAAAAATAAAATTTAAAAATAAAACAGAAAAAAGTTCTTCCCATCACACAGATGTATTTATAGGAATGAATTATTTCCATGCTTATATCTATAAATATATAAAAGAGGAATAAAATCTAACTTGAACCATAAAAGAAAAAAAAACCTGAACCCACGAGTTATACAGAGGAAAACCCTATCAGGGCACTTGCTCCAGTGGTAAACAATTCTGAAATTGGTCAGAGGTGGGGAACCATCTCCCATACAGCCATCAACCCACCCCCCGCGCAAGGAGCGTCCTCATTGCAAAGCTGGGGGACCGTGCCGAGGCATCTGTGAGTAAACGTGAGCTGAGCCCCAGGCCAGCTACTGCTGAACTGTTCCCACCCTTTCCAGGTAAAACACCTGAATATGTACAAGGGCTTGAAAGCCTAGAGGAAGGACCGTGGAGCCACACCAGCGACAGCACGCAGGCCAACTTGGTGCCTGCAGGCCAGCCAGGGTAGTCCTGTCCCCAGGCGCTCTTTCAGAAGCTTTCCATTGCCCTGCCTGAGATACCCCTCCTGTCCCGGCCCCCACTGCTTTTTTCCTTCCTCACCTCTGTCCGGAGAGAAATTCCAGTGGAAGGCATGTGTGACACAACCTCTTCTTTACAGGCGGCAGCCTGGCAACTCCTGCAGAAAGGCCAGCAGAACCCCACTCACACCGGGCCACCCACAAAGCTGTGGCCCCTCACCCCCTTCCACCAACACAGCCCCGAGACTGCTGATGGGGCAGAGAATATGGAGTCAGGCACAGCTTCAAGGGCTATTGCTGCCTGGAGCGCTGTTTATATTGACCTCAATGAGGCACACCTGGGGAGGGCGGGCCGGCAGGGTAAGGCTGCCCAGGTCAGCTAATCCACAACCCTCAGGGTATCACATTGTTGAAAATGGACCCCGCTAAGGCAGAAGAGAAGCCAAGGGAAAAAAGGACACAATGCCATTTGCAGCACCGTAGATGAGTCTAGAAGTAATCACGTGACTTGTAGTAAGCAGAAAGTGGAAGACACATATCATATCATATCACTTATAGGTGTTACCTAAAAATGGATCCCAGGGCAGATATTTCCACGGAGAAGGGCAATCACAGATTCATTAAACAAACTTATGGTTCACCAATGGAAAGTTGTGAGAATTGGTTTCATTATGATATCGGGGTTAACAGACATATACAAACACAGGTGACATATATAATCACCAAAGACCTACAGAATACCAAGAGAGGACTACTCAACATTCTGTCATAACGTACATGGGAAAAGGGTCCCAGGAAGAACAGACATGTCTATATGTGTAAAAGAACCACATCTTCCACACCTACAACAAGCCAAACATTGTAATCAAACTTGCTGTAATAAAAAATAAAAAATTAAATTAAAAACACGAACAAGAAGTAGTGAGACAAACGTGAGGGGCTTTCTCCTGGCACATTCCATTCTAAACTCCAATCTAGAACACCACTTCCACTGAGGCTCTCTTGCCCTAGTAACCAGATTTGGTAAGGGTGAACTGCTGCCACCTTGTGGCCGTTTCACAGAACAGCAGCTTTAATCCCAACGCTAATGGTCAGTTGATATTCAAAATCATTGCAGGCCTGTAAATGACACCTGCCCTGAAAACAAATCCTGGGGTCACATATCGACCAAAAAATTCAAAGGACGTCCATATGTCAAAACGACCGTTTCAAAAGGCATATTTTAGGCACATTAGTGTTCTGCTTCTTTTCCTTTCTTTCCTTTCTTGTTAAAAAACACGGGAATGGAAAAAAGCATCCCTCTGAATGGGCGAAAATCGTTGCAGACGAATCAATGGACAGAGGTTTAATCTCCAATATATATAAACAGCTCATGCAGCTTAATATTAAAAAAACAAACAACCCAAAAAAAATGGGCAGAAGATCTAAAGAGACGTTTCTTCAAAGGAGACACAGAGATGGCCAAGACGCACATGAAAAGCTGCTCAACAGCACTAATTATCAGAGAAATGCAAATCAAAACTACAATGAGATTTCATCTCACACCTGTTAGAATCGGCATCATCAGAAAATCTACAAACAACCAATTCTGGGGAGGGTGTGGACAAAAGGAGCCCTCTTCCACGATTGGTGGGAATGTAAATTGATACAGTCACTATGGAGAACAGTATGGAGTTTCCTTAAACAAACTAGAAATAGAATTACCATCTGATCCAGCAATCCCACTTCTGGGCATATACCCAGAGAAAACCGTAAATCAAAAAGGCACATTCACCACAATGTTCATTTCAGCACTATTTACAATAGCCAGGTAATGGAAGCAACCTAAATGCGCACAGACAGATGAATGGATAAAGATGTGGTACATATATGAAATGGAATATTACTCGGCCATAAAAAGGAATGAAACTGGGTCATTTGTAGAGACATCGATGGATCGAGAGACTGTCATACAGAATGAAGTAAGTCAGAAAGAGGAAAACAAATATTGTATATTAATGCATATATGTGGAACCTAAAAAAATGGTACAGATGAACTGGTTTGCAGGGAAGAAATAGAGACACAGAGGTAGAGAACAAACGTATGGACACCAAGTGTGGGAAGCCATGGGGTGGTGGTGGTGGGATGAGTTGGGAGTTTGGGATTGACCTGTATACATGTATATGCATAAAATACATAACTAATAATAACGTGCTGTATAAAAAAATAAATAAAATTAAATTTCAAAATTTAAAAAAAATATAAAATTTAAAAATAAAACAGAAAAAAGTTCTTCCCATCACACAGATGTATTTATAGGAATGAATTATTTCCATGCTTATATCTATAAATATATAAAAGAGGAATAAAATCTAACTTGAACCATAAAAGAAAAAAAAACCTGAACCCACGAGTTATACAGAGGAAAACCCTATCAGGGCACTTGCTCCAGTGGTAAACAATTCTGAAATTGGTCAGAGGTGGGGAACCATCACCCATACAGCCATCAACCCACCCCCCACGCAAGGAGCGTCCTCATTGCAAAGCTGGGGGACCGTGCCGAGGCATCTGTGAGTAAACGTGAGCTGAGCCCCAGGCCAGCTACTGCTGAACTGTTCCCACCCTTTCCAGGTAAAACACCTGAATATGTACAAGGGCTTGAAAGCCTAGAGGAAGGACCGTGGAGCCACACCAGCGACAGCACGCAGGCCAACTTGGTGCCTGCAGGCCAGCCAGGGTGGTCCTGGCCCTGGGCGCTCTTCCAGAAGCTTTCCATTGCCCTGCCTGAGATACCCCTCCTGTCCCGGCCCCCACTGCTTTTTTCCTTCCTCACCTCTGTCCGGAGAGAAATTCCAGTGGAAGGCATGTGTGACACAACCTCTTCTTTACAGGCGGCAGCCTGGCAACTCCTGCAGAAAGGCCAGCAGAACCCCACTCACACCGGGCCACCCACAAAGCTGTGGCCCCTCACCCCCTTCCACCAACACAGCCCCGAGACTGCTGATGGGGCAGAGAATATGGAGTCAGGCACAGCTTCAAGGGCTATTGCTGCCTGGAGCGCTGTTTATATTGACCTCAACGAGGCACACCTGGGGAGGGCGGGCCGGCAGGGTAAGGCTGCCCAGGTCAGCTAATCCACAACCCTCAGGGAATCACATTGTTGAAAATGGACCCCGCTAAGGCAGAAGAGAAGCCAAGGGAAAAAAGGACACAATGCCATTTGCAGCACCGTAGATGAGTCTAGAAGTAATCACGTGACTTGTAGTAAGCAGAAAGTGGAAGACACATATCATATCATATCACTTATAGGTGTTACCTAAAAATGGATCCCAGGGCAGATATTTCCACGGAGAAGGGCAATCACAGATTCATTAAACAAACTTATGGTTCACCAATGGAAAGTTGTGAGAATTGGTTTCATTACGATATCGGGGTTAACAGACATATACAAACACAGGTGACATATATAATCACCAAAGACCTACAGAATACCAAGAGAGGACTACTCAACATTCTGTCATAACGTACATGGGAAAAGGGTCCCAGGAAGAACAGACATGTCTATATGTGTAAAAGAACCACATCTTCCACACCTACAACAAGCCAAACATTGTAATCAAACTTGCTGTAATAAAAAATAAAAAATTAAATTAAAAACACGAACAAGAAGTAGTGAGACAAACGTGAGGGGCTTTCTCCTGGCACATTCCATTCTAAACTCCAATCTAGAACACCACTTCCACTGAGGCTCTCTTGCCCTAGTAACCAGATTTGGTAAGGGTGAACTGCTGCCACCTTGTGGCCGTTTCACACAACAGCAGCTTTAATCCCAACGCTAATGGTCAGTTGATATTCAAAATCATTGCAGGCCTGTAAATGACACCTGCCCTGAAAACAAATCCTGGGGTCACATATCGACCAAAAAATTCAAAGGACGTCCATATGTCAAAACGACCGTTTCAAAAGGCATATTTTAGGCACATTAGTGTTCTGCTTCTTTTCCTTTCTTTCCTTTCTTGTTAAAAAACACGGGAATGGAAAAAAGCATCCCTCTGAATGGGCGAAAATCGTTGCAGACGAATCAATGGACAGAGGTTTAATCTCCAATATATATAAACAGCTCATGCAGCTTAATATTAAAAAAACAAACAACCCAAAAAAATGGGCAGAAGATCTAAAGAGACGTTTCTTCAAAGGAGACACAGAGATGGCCAAGACGCACATGAAAAGCTGCTCAACAGCACTAATTATCAGAGAAATGCAAATCAAAACTACAATGAGATTTCACCTCACACCTGTTAGAATCGGCATCATCTGAAAATCTACAAACAACCAATTCTGGGGAGGGTGTGGACAAAAGGAGCCCTCTTCCACGATTGGTGGGAATGTAAATTGATACAGTCACTATGGAGAACAGTATGGAGTTTCCTTAAAAAAACTAGAAATAGAATTACCATCTGATCCAGCAATCCCACTTCTGGGCATATACCCAGAGAAAACCGTAAATCAAAAAGGCACATTCACCACAATGTTCATTGCAGCACTATTTACAATAGCCAGGTAATGGAAGCAACCTAAATGCGCACAGACAGATGAATGGATAAAGATGTGGTACATATATGAAATGGAATATTATTCGGCCATAAAAAGAAATGAAACTGGGTCATTTGTAGAGACATCGATGGATCGAGAGACTGTCATAGAGAATGAAGTAAGTCAGAAAGAGGAAAACAAATATTGTATATTAATGCATATATGTGGAGCCTAAAAATGGTACAGATGAACTGGTTTGCAGGGAAGAAATAGAGACACAGAGGTAGAGAACAAACGTATGGACACCAAGTGTGGGAAGCCATGGGGTGGTGGTGGTGGGATGAGTTGGGAGTTTGGGATTGACCTGTATACATGTATATGCATAAAATACATAACTAATAATAACGTGCTGTATAAAAAAATAAATAAAATTAAATTTCAAAATTTAAAAAAAAAAATAAAATTTAAAAATAAAACAGAAAAAAGTTCTTCCCATCACACAGATGTATTTATAGGAATGAATTATTTCCATGCTTATATCTATAAATATATAAAAGAGGAATAAAATCTAACTTGAACCATAAAAGAAAAAAAAACCTGAACCCACGAGTTATACAGAGGAAAACCCTATCAGGGCACTTGCTCCAGTGGTAAACAATTCTGAAATTGGTCAGAGGTGGGGAACCATCTCCCATACAGCCATCAACCCACCCCCCGCGCAAGGAGCGTCCTCATTGCAAAGCTGGGGGACCGTGCCGAGGCATCTGTGAGTAAACGTGAGCTGAGCCCCAGGCCAGCTACTGCTGAACTGTTCCCACCCTTTCCAGGTAAAACACCTGAATATGTACAAGGGCTTGAAAGCCTAGAGGAAGGACCGTGGAGCCACACCAGCGACAGCACGCAGGCCAACTTGGTGCCTGCAGGCCAGCCAGGGTAGTCCTGTCCCCAGGCGCTCTTTCAGAAGCTTTCCATTGCCCTGCCTGAGATACCCCTCCTGTCCCGGCCCCCACTGCTTTTTTCCTTCCTCACCTCTGTCCGGAGAGAAATTCCAGTGGAAGGCATGTGTGACACAACCTCTTCTTTACAGGCGGCAGCCTGGCAACTCCTGCAGAAAGGCCAGCAGAACCCCACTCACACCGGGCCACCCACAAAGCTGTGGCCCCTCACCCCCTTCCACCAACACAGCCCCGAGACTGCTGATGGGGCAGAGAATATGGAGTCAGGCACAGCTTCAAGGGCTATTGCTGCCTGGAGCGCTGTTTATATTGACCTCAATGAGGCACACCTGGGGAGGGCGGGCCGGCAGGGTAAGGCTGCCCAGGTCAGCTAATCCACAACCCTCAGGGAATCACATTGTTGAAAATGGACCCCGCTAAGGCAGAAGAGAAGCCAAGGGAAAAAAGGACACAATGCCATTTGCAGCACCGTAGATGAGTCTAGAAGTAATCACGTGACTTGTAGTAAGCAGAAAGTGGAAGACACATATCATATCATATCACTTATAGGTGTTACCTAAAAATGGATCCCAGGGCAGATATTTCCACGGAGAAGGGCAATCACAGATTCATTAAACAAACTTATGGTTCACCAATGGAAAGTTGTGAGAATTGGTTTCATTATGATATCGGGGTTAACAGACATATACAAACACAGGTGACATATATAATCACCAAAGACCTACAGAATACCAAGAGAGGACTACTCAACATTCTGTCATAACGTACATGGGAAAAGGGTCCCAGGAAGAACAGACATGTCTATATGTGTAAAAGAACCACATCTTCCACACCTACAACAAGCCAAACATTGTAATCAAACTTGCTGTAATAAAAAATAAAAAATTAAATTAAAAACACGAACAAGAAGTAGTGAGACAAACGTGAGGGGCTTTCTCCTGGCACATTCCATTCTAAACTCCAATCTAGAACACCACTTCTACTGAGGCTCTCTTGCCCTAGTAACCAGATTTGGTAAGGGTGAACTGCTGCCACCTTGTGGCCGTTTCACAGAACAGCAGCTTTAATCCCAACGCTAATGGTCAGTTGATATTCAAAATCATTGCAGGCCTGTAAATGACACCTGCCCTGAAAACAAATCCTGGGGTCACATATCGACCAAAAAATTCAAAGGACGTCCATATGTCAAAACGACCGTTTCAAAAGGCATATTTTAGGCACATTAGTGTTCTGCTTCTTTTCCTTTCTTTCCTTTCTTGTTAAAAAACACGGGAATGGAAAAAAGCATCCCTCTGAATGGGCGAAAATCGTTGCAGACGAATCAATGGACAGAGGTTTAATCTCCAATATATATAAACAGCTCATGCAGCTTAATATTAAAAAAACAAACAACCCAAAAAAAATGGGCAGAAGATCTAAAGAGACGTTTCTTCAAAGGAGACACAGAGATGGCCAAGACGCACATGAAAAGCTGCTCAACAGCACTAATTATCAGAGAAATGCAAATCAAAACTACAATGAGATTTCATCTCACACCTGTTAGAATCGGCATCATCAGAAAATCTACAAACAACCAATTCTGGGGAGGGTGTGGACAAAAGGAGCCCTCTTCCACGATTGGTGGGAATGTAAATTGATACAGTCACTATGGAGAACAGTATGGAGTTTCCTTAAACAAACTAGAAATAGAATTACCATCTGATCCAGCAATCCCACTTCTGGGCATATACCCAGAGAAAACCGTAAATCAAAAAGGCACATTCACCACAATGTTCATTGCAGCACTATTTACAATAGCCAGGTAATGGAAGCAACCTAAATGCGCACAGACAGATGAATGGATAAAGATGTGGTACATATATGAAATGGAATATTACTCGGCCATAAAAAGGAATGAAACTGGGTCATTTGTAGAGACATCGATGGATCGAGAGACTGTCATACAGAATGAAGTAAGTCAGAAAGAGGAAAACAAATATTGTATATTAATGCATATATGTGGAACCTAAAAAAATGGTACAGATGAACTGGTTTGCAGGGAAGAAATAGAGACACAGAGGTAGAGAACAAACGTATGGACACCAAGTGTGGGAAGCCATGGGGTGGTGGTGGTGGGATGAGTTGGGAGTTTGGGATTGACCTGTATACATGTATATGCATAAAATACATAACTAATAATAACGTGCTGTATAAAAAAATAAATAAAATTAAATTTCAAAATTTAAAAAAAATATAAAATTTAAAAATAAAACAGAAAAAAGTTCTTCCCATCACACAGATGTATTTATAGGAATGAATTATTTCCATGCTTATATCTATAAATATATAAAAGAGGAATAAAATCTAACTTGAACCATAAAAGAAAAAAAAACCTGAACCCACGAGTTATACAGAGGAAAACCCTATCAGGGCACTTGCTCCAGTGGTAAACAATTCTGAAATTGGTCAGAGGTGGGGAACCATCACCATACAGCCATCAACCCACCCCCCACGCAAGGAGCGTCCTCATTGCAAAGCTGGGGGACCGTGCCGAGGCATCTGTGAGTAAACGTGAGCTGAGCCCCAGGCCAGCTACTGCTGAACTGTTCCCACCCTTTCCAGGTAAAACACCTGAATATGTACAAGGGCTTGAAAGCCTAGAGGAAGGACCGTGGAGCCACACCAGCGACAGCACGCAGGCCAACTTGGTGCCTGCAGGCCAGCCAGGGTGGTCCTGGCCCTGGGCGCTCTTCCAGAAGCTTTCCATTGCCCTGCCTGAGATACCCCTCCTGTCCCGGCCCCCACTGCTTTTTTCCTTCCTCACCTCTGTCCGGAGAGAAATTCCAGTGGAAGGCATGTGTGACACAACCTCTTCTTTACAGGCGGCAGCCTGGCAACTCCTGCAGAAAGGCCAGCAGAACCCCACTCACACCGGGCCACCCACAAAGCTGTGGCCCCTCACCCCCTTCCACCAACACAGCCCCGAGACTGCTGATGGGGCAGAGAATATGGAGTCAGGCACAGCTTCAAGGGCTATTGCTGCCTGGAGCGCTGTTTATATTGACCTCAACGAGGCACACCTGGGGAGGGCGGGCCGGCAGGGTAAGGCTGCCCAGGTCAGCTAATCCACAACCCTCAGGGAATCACATTGTTGAAAATGGACCCCGCTAAGGCAGAAGAGAAGCCAAGGGAAAAAAGGACACAATGCCATTTGCAGCACCGTAGATGAGTCTAGAAGTAATCACGTGACTTGTAGTAAGCAGAAAGTGGAAGACACATATCATATCATATCACTTATAGGTGTTACCTAAAAATGGATCCCAGGGCAGATATTTCCACGGAGAAGGGCAATCACAGATTCATTAAACAAACTTATGGTTCACCAATGGAAAGTTGTGAGAATTGGTTTCATTACGATATCGGGGTTAACAGACATATACAAACACAGGTGACATATATAATCACCAAAGACCTACAGAATACCAAGAGAGGACTACTCAACATTCTGTCATAACGTACATGGGAAAAGGGTCCCAGGAAGAACAGACATGTCTATATGTGTAAAAGAACCACATCTTCCACACCTACAACAAGCCAAACATTGTAATCAAACTTGCTGTAATAAAAAATAAAAAATTAAATTAAAAACACGAACAAGAAGTAGTGAGACAAACGTGAGGGGCTTTCTCCTGGCACATTCCATTCTAAACTCCAATCTAGAACACCACTTCCACTGAGGCTCTCTTGCCCTAGTAACCAGATTTGGTAAGGGTGAACTGCTGCCACCTTGTGGCCGTTTCACACAACAGCAGCTTTAATCCCAACGCTAATGGTCAGTTGATATTCAAAATCATTGCAGGCCTGTAAATGACACCTGCCCTGAAAACAAATCCTGGGGTCACATATCGACCAAAAAATTCAAAGGACGTCCATATGTCAAAACGACCGTTTCAAAAGGCATATTTTAGGCACATTAGTGTTCTGCTTCTTTTCCTTTCTTTCCTTTCTTGTTAAAAAACACGGGAATGGAAAAAAGCATCCCTCTGAATGGGCGAAAATCGTTGCAGACGAATCAATGGACAGAGGTTTAATCTCCAATATATATAAACAGCTCATGCAGCTTAATATTAAAAAAACAAACAACCCAAAAAAATGGGCAGAAGATCTAAAGAGACGTTTCTTCAAAGGAGACACAGAGATGGCCAAGACGCACATGAAAAGCTGCTCAACAGCACTAATTATCAGAGAAATGCAAATCAAAACTACAATGAGATTTCACCTCACACCTGTTAGAATCGGCATCATCTGAAAATCTACAAACAACCAATTCTGGGGAGGGTGTGGACAAAAGGAGCCCTCTTCCACGATTGGTGGGAATGTAAATTGATACAGTCACTATGGAGAACAGTATGGAGTTTCCTTAAAAAAACTAGAAATAGAATTACCATCTGATCCAGCAATCCCACTTCTGGGCATATACCCAGAGAAAACCGTAAATCAAAAAGGCACATTCACCACAATGTTCATTGCAGCACTATTTACAATAGCCAGGTAATGGAAGCAACCTAAATGCGCACAGACAGATGAATGGATAAAGATGTGGTAAATATATGAAATGGAATATTATTCGGCCATAAAAAGAAATGAAACTGGGTCATTTGTAGAGACATCGATGGATCGAGAGACTGTCATAGAGAATGAAGTAAGTCAGAAAGAGGAAAACAAATATTGTATATTAATGCATATATGTGGAGCCTAAAAATGGTACAGATGAACTGGTTTGCAGGGAAGAAATAGAGACACAGAGGTAGAGAACAAACGTATGGACACCAAGTGTGGGAAGCCATGGGGTGGTGGTGGTGGGATGAGTTGGGAGTTTGGGATTGACCTGTGTACATGTATATGCATAAAATACATAACTAATAATAATGTGCTGTATAAAAAAAATAAATAAAATTAAATTTCAAAATTTTAAAAAATAAAATTTAAAAATAAAACAGAAAAAAGTTCTTCCCGTCACACAGATGTATTTATAGGAATGAATTATTTCCATGCTTATATCTATAAATACATAAAAGAGGAATAAAATCTAACTTGAACCATACAAGAAAAAAAAACCTGAACCCACGAATTATACAGAGGAAAACCCTATCAGGGCACTTGCTCCAGTGGTAAACAATTATGAAATTGGTCAGAGGTGGGGAAGCATATCCCATACAGCCATCAACCCAAGCCCCACGCAAGGAGCGACCTCATTGCAAAGTTTGGGGACCGTGCCGAGGCATCTGTGAGTAAACGTGAGCTGAGCCCCTGGCCAGCTGCTGCTGAACTGTTCCCACCCTTTCCAGGTAAAACACCTGAATATGTACAAGGGCTTGAAAGCCTAGAGGAAGGACCGTGGAGCCACACCAGCGACAGCACGCAGGCCAACTTGGTGCCTGCAGGCCAGCCAGGGTGGTCCTGTCCCTGGGCGTTCTTCCAGAAGCTTTCCATTGCCCTGCCTGAGATACCCCTCCTGTCCCGGCCCCCACTGCTTTTTTCCTTCCTCACCTCTGTCCGGAGAGAAATTCCAGCAGAAGGTATGGGTGACACAACCTCTTCTTTGCAGGCGGCAGCCTGGCAACTCCGGCAGAAAGGCCAGCAGAACCCCACTCACACCGGGTCACCAACAAAGCTGTGGCCCCTCACTCCCTCCCACCAGCACAGCCCCGAGACTGCTGACGGGGCAGAGAATATGGAGTCAGGCACAGCTTCATGGGCTATTGCTGCCTGGAGCGCTGTTTATATTGACCTCAACGAGGCACACCTGGGGAGGGCGGGCCGGCAGGGTACGGCTGCCCAGGTCAGCTAATCCACAACCCTCAGGGAATCACATTGTTGAAAATGGACCCCGCTAAGGCAGAAGAGAAGCCAAGGGAAAAAAGGACACAATGCCATTTGCAGCACCGTAGATGAGTCTAGAAGTAATCACGTGACTTGTAGTAAGTCAGAAAGTGGAAGACACATATCATATCATATCACTTATAGGTGTTACCTAAAAATGGATACCAGGGCAGATATTTCCACGGAGAACGGCAATCACAGATTCATTAAACAGACTTATGGTTCACCAATGGAAAGGTGTGAGGATTGGTTTCATTACGATATCGGGGTTAACAGACATATACAAACACAGGTGACATATATAATCACCAAAGACCTACAGAATACCAAGAGAGGACTACTCAATATTCTGTCATAACACACATGGGAAAAGGATCCCAGGAAGAACAGACATGTGTATATGTGTAAAAGAACCACATCTTCCACACCTACAACAAGCCAAACATTGTAATCAAACTTGCTGTAATAAAAAATAAAAAATTAAATTAAAAACACGAACAAGAAGTAGTGAGACAAACGTGAGGGGCTTTCTCCTGGCACATTCCATTCTAAACTCCAATCTAGAACACCACTTCCACTGAGGCTCTCTTGCCCTAGTAACCAGATTTGGTAAGGGTGAACTGCTGCCACCTTGTGGCCGTTTCACACAACAGCAGCTTTAATCCCAACGCTAATGGTCAGTAGATATTCAAAATCATTGCAGGCCTGTAAATGACACCTGCCCTGAAAACAAATCCTGGGGTCACATATCGACCAAAAAATTCAAAGGACGTCCATATGTCAAAACGACCGTTTCAAAAGGCATATTTTAGGCACATTAGTGTTCTGCTTCTTTTCCTTTCTTTCCTTTTTTGTTAAAAAACACGGGAATGGAAAAAGGCATCCCTCAGAATGGGCGAAAATCGTTGCAGACGAATCAATGGACAGAGGTTTAATCTCCAATATATATAAACAGCTCATGCAGCTTAATATTAAAAAAACAAACAACCCAAAAAAAATGGGCAGAAGATCTAAAGAGACGTTTCTTCAAAGGAGACACAGAGATGGCCAAGACGCACATGAAAAGCTGCTCAACAGCACTAATTATCAGAGAAATGCAAATCAAAACTACAATGAGATTTCACCTCACACCTGTTAGAATCGGCATCATCTGAAAATCTACAAACAACCAATTCTGGGGAGGGTGTGGACAAAAGGAGCCCTCTTCCACGATTGGTGGGAATGTAAATTGATACAGTCACTATGGAGAACAGTATGGAGTTTCCTTAAAAAAACTAGAAATAGAATTACCATCTGATCCAGCAATCCCACTTCTGGGCATATACCCAGAGAAAACCGTAAATCAAAAAGGCACATTCACCACAATGTTCATTGCAGCACTATTTACAATAGCCAGGTAATGGAAGCAACCTAAATGCGCACAGACAGATGAATGGATAAAGATGTGGTACATATATGAAATGGAATATTATTCGGCCATAAAAAGAAATGAAACTGGGTCATTTGTAGAGACATCGATGGATCGAGAGACTGTCATAGAGAATGAAGTAAGTCAGAAAGAGGAAAACAAATATTGTATATTAATGCATATATGTGGAGCCTAAAAATGGTACAGATGAACTGGTTTGCAGGGAAGAAATAGAGACACAGAGGTAGAGAACAAACGTATGGACACCAAGTGTGGGAAGCCATGGGGTGGTGGTGGTGGGATGAGTTGGGAGTTTGGGATTGACCTGTGTACATGTATATGCATAAAATACATAACTAATAATAATGTGCTGTATAAAAAAAATAAATAAAATTAAATTTCAAAATTTTAAAAAATAAAATTTAAAAATAAAACAGAAAAAAGTTCTTCCCGTCACACAGATGTATTTATAGGAATGAATTATTTCCATGCTTATATCTATAAATACATAAAAGAGGAATAAAATCTAACTTGAACCATACAAGAAAAAAAAACCTGAACCCACGAGTTATACAGAGGAAAACCCTATCAGGGCACTTGCTCCAGTGGTAAACAATTCTGAAATTGGTCAGAGGTGGGGAAGCATCTCCCATACAGCCATCAACCAACCCCCCAAGCAAGGAGCGACCTCATTGCAAAGTTTGGGGACCGTGCCGAGGCATCTGTGAGTAAACGTGAGCTGAGCCCCTGGCCAGCTGCTGCTGAACTGTTCCCACCCTTTCCAGGTAAAACACCTGAATATGTACAAGGGCTTGAAAGCCTAGAGGAAGGACCGTGGAGCCACACCAGCGACAGCACGCAGGCCAACTTGGTGCCTGCAGGCCAGCCAGGGTGGTCCTGTCCCCGGGCGCTCTTCCAGAAGCTTTCCATTGCCCTGCCTGAGATACCCCTCCTGTCCCGGCCCCCACTGCTTTTTTCCTTCCTCACCTCTGTCCGGAGAGAAATTCCAGCAGAAGGTATGGGTGACACAACCTCTTCTTTGCAGGCGGCAGCCTGGCAACTCCTGCAGAAAGGCCAGCAGAACCCCACTCACACCGGGCCACCAACAAAGCTGTGGCCCCTCACTCCCTCCCACCAGCACAGCCCCGAGACTGCTGACGGGGCAGAGAATATGGAGTCAGGCACAGCTTCATGGGCTATTGCTGCCTGGAGCGCTGTTTATATTGACCTCAATGAGGCACACCTGGGGAGGGCGGGCTGGCAGGGTAAGGCTGCCCAGGTCAGCTAATCCACAACCCTCAGGCAATCACATTGTTGAAAATGGACCCCGCTAAAGCAGAAGAGAAGCCAAGGGAAAAAAGGCCACAATGCCATTTGCCGCACCGTAGATGGGTCTAGAAGTAATCACGTGACTTGTAGTAAGTCAGAAAGTGGAAGACACATATCATATCATATCACTTATAGGTGTTACCTAAAAATGGATCCCAGGGCAGATATTTCCACGGAGAAGGGCAATCACAGATTCATTAAACAGACTTATGGTTCACCAATGGAAAGGTGTGAGGATTGGTTTCATTACGATATCGGGGTTAACAGACATATACAAACACAGGTGACATATATAATCACCAAAGACCTACAGAATACCAAGAGAGGACTACTCAATATTCTGTCATAACACACATGGGAAAAGGATCCCAGGAAGAACAGACATGTGTATATGTGTAAAAGAACCACATCTTCCACACCTACAACAAGCCAAACATTGTAATCAAACTTGCTGTAATAAAAAATAAAAAATTAAATTAAAAACACGAACAAGAAGTAGTGAGACAAACGTGAGGGGCTTTCTCCTGGCACATTCCATTCTAAACTCCAATCTAGAACACCACTTCCACTGAGGCTCTCTTGCCCTAGTAACCAGATTTGGTAAGGGTGAACTGCTGCCACCTTGTGGCCGTTTCACACAACAGCAGCTTTAATCCCAACGCTAATGGTCAGTAGATATTCAAAATCATTGCAGGCCTGTAAATGACACCTGCCCTGAAAACAAATCCTGGGGTCACATATCGACCAAAAAATTCAAAGGACGTCCATATGTCAAAACGACCGTTTCAAAAGGCATATTTTAGGCACATTAGTGTTCTGCTTCTTTTCCTTTCTTTCCTTTTTTGTTAAAAAACACGGGAATGGAAAAAGGCATCCCTCAGAATGGGCGAAAATCGTTGCAGACGAATCAATGGACAGAGGTTTAATCTCCAATATATATAAACAGCTCATGCAGCTTAATATTAAAAAAACAAACAACCCAAAAAAAATGGGCAGAAGATCTAAAGAGACGTTTCTTCAAAGGAGACACAGAGATGGCCAAGACGCACATGAAAAGCTGCTCAACAGCACTAATTATCAGAGAAATGCAAATCAAAACTACAATGAGATTTCACCTCACACCTGTTAGAATCGGCATCATCAGAAAATCTACAAACAACCAATTCTGGGGAGGTTGTGGACAAAAGGAGCCCTCTTCCACTATTGGTGGGAATGTAAATTGATACAGTCACTATGGAGAACAGTATGGAGTTTCCTTAAAAAAAATAGAAATAGAATTACCATCTGATCCAGCAATCCCACTTCTGGGCATATACCCAGAGAAAACCGTATTTCAAAAAGGCACATTCACCACAATGTTCGTTGCAGCACTATTTACAATAGCCAGGTAATGGAAGCAAACTAAATGCCCACAGACAGATGAATGGATAAAGATGTGTTACATATATAAAATGGAATATTACTCGGCCATAAAAAGGAATGAAACTGGGTCATTTGTAGAGACATCGATGGATCGAGAGACTGTCATACAGAATGAAGTAAGTCAGAAAGAGGAAAACAAATATTGTATATTAATGCATATATGTGGAACCTAAAAAAATGGTACAGATGAACTGGTTTGCAGGGAAGAAATAGAGACACAGAGGTAGAGAACAAACGTATGGACACCAAGTGTGGGAAGCCATGGGGTGGTGGTGGTGGGATGAGTTGGGAGTTTGGGATTGACCTGTATACATGTATATGCATAAAATACATAACTAATAATAACGTGCTGTATAAAAAAATAAATAAAATTAAATTTCAAAATTTAAAAAAAAAATAAAATTTAAAAATAAAACAGAAAAAAGTTCTTCCCATCACACAGATGTATTTATAGGAATGAATTATTTCCATGCTTATATCTATAAATATATAAAAGAGGAATAAAATCTAACTTGAACCATAAAAGAAAAAAAAACCTGAACCCACGAGTTATACAGAGGAAAACCCTATCAGGGCACTTGCTCCAGTGGTAAACAATTCTGAAATTGGTCAGAGGTGGGGAACCATCTCCCATACAGCCATCAACCCACCCCCCGCGCAAGGAGCGTCCTCATTGCAAAGCTGGGGGACCGTGCCGAGGCATCTGTGAGTAAACGTGAGCTGAGCCCCAGGCCAGCTACTGCTGAACTGTTCCCACCCTTTCCAGGTAAAACACCTGAATATGTACAAGGGCTTGAAAGCCTAGAGGAAGGACCGTGGAGCCACACCAGCGACAGCACGCAGGCCAACTTGGTGCCTGCAGGCCAGCCAGGGTAGTCCTGTCCCCAGGCGCTCTTTCAGAAGCTTTCCATTGCCCTGCCTGAGATACCCCTCCTGTCCCGGCCCCCACTGCTTTTTTCCTTCCTCACCTCTGTCCGGAGAGAAATTCCAGTGGAAGGCATGTGTGACACAACCTCTTCTTTACAGGCGGCAGCCTGGCAACTCCTGCAGAAAGGCCAGCAGAACCCCACTCACACCGGGCCACCCACAAAGCTGTGGCCCCTCACCCCCTTCCACCAACACAGCCCCGAGACTGCTGATGGGGCAGAGAATATGGAGTCAGGCACAGCTTCAAGGGCTATTGCTGCCTGGAGCGCTGTTTATATTGACCTCAATGAGGCACACCTGGGGAGGGCGGGCCGGCAGGGTAAGGCTGCCCAGGTCAGCTAATCCACAACCCTCAGGGAATCACATTGTTGAAAATGGACCCCGCTAAGGCAGAAGAGAAGCCAAGGGAAAAAAGGACACAATGCCATTTGCAGCACCGTAGATGAGTCTAGAAGTAATCACGTGACTTGTAGTAAGCAGAAAGTGGAAGACACATATCATATCATATCACTTATAGGTGTTACCTAAAAATGGATCCCAGGGCAGATATTTCCACGGAGAAGGGCAATCACAGATTCATTAAACAAACTTATGGTTCACCAATGGAAAGTTGTGAGAATTGGTTTCATTATGATATCGGGGTTAACAGACATATACAAACACAGGTGACATATATAATCACCAAAGACCTACAGAATACCAAGAGAGGACTACTCAACATTCTGTCATAACGTACATGGGAAAAGGGTCCCAGGAAGAACAGACATGTCTATATGTGTAAAAGAACCACATCTTCCACACCTACAACAAGCCAAACATTGTAATCAAACTTGCTGTAATAAAAAATAAAAAATTAAATTAAAAACACGAACAAGAAGTAGTGAGACAAACGTGAGGGGCTTTCTCCTGGCACATTCCATTCTAAACTCCAATCTAGAACACCACTTCCACTGAGGCTCTCTTGCCCTAGTAACCAGATTTGGTAAGGGTGAACTGCTGCCACCTTGTGGCCGTTTCACAGAACAGCAGCTTTAATCCCAACGCTAATGGTCAGTTGATATTCAAAATCATTGCAGGCCTGTAAATGACACCTGCCCTGAAAACAAATCCTGGGGTCACATATCGACCAAAAAATTCAAAGGACGTCCATATGTCAAAACGACCGTTTCAAAAGGCATATTTTAGGCACATTAGTGTTCTGCTTCTTTTCCTTTCTTTCCTTTCTTGTTAAAAAACACGGGAATGGAAAAAAGCATCCCTCTGAATGGGCGAAAATCGTTGCAGACAAATCAATGGACAGAGGTTTAATCTCCAATATATATAAACAGCTCATGCAGCTTAATATTAAAAAAACAAACAACCCAAAAAAAATGGGCAGAAGATCTAAAGAGACGTTTCTTCAAAGGAGACACAGAGATGGCCAAGACGCACATGAAAAGCTGCTCAACAGCACTAATTATCAGAGAAATGCAAATCAAAACTACAATGAGATTTCATCTCACACCTGTTAGAATCGGCATCATCAGAAAATCTACAAACAACCAATTCTGGGGAGGGTGTGGACAAAAGGAGCCCTCTTCCACGATTGGTGGGAATGTAAATTGATACAGTCACTATGGAGAACAGTATGGAGTTTCCTTAAACAAACTAGAAATAGAATTACCATCTGATCCAGCAATCCCACTTCTGGGCATATACCCAGAGAAAACCGTAAATCAAAAAGGCACATTCACCACAATGTTCATTGCAGCACTATTTACAATAGCCAGGTAATGGAAGCAACCTAAATGCGCACAGACAGATGAATGGATAAAGATGTGGTACATATATGAAATGGAATATTACTCGGCCATAAAAAGGAATGAAACTGGGTCATTTGTAGAGACATCGATGGATCGAGAGACTGTCATACAGAATGAAGTAAGTCAGAAAGAGGAAAACAAATATTGTATATTAATGCATATATGTGGAACCTAAAAAAATGGTACAGATGAACTGGTTTGCAGGGAAGAAATAGAGACACAGAGGTAGAGAACAAACGTATGGACACCAAGTGTGGGAAGCCATGGGGTGGTGGTGGTGGGATGAGTTGGGAGTTTGGGATTGACCTGTATACATGTATATGCATAAAATACATAACTAATAATAACGTGCTGTATAAAAAAATAAATAAAATTAAATTTCAAAATTTAAAAAAAATATAAAATTTAAAAATAAAACAGAAAAAAGTTCTTCCCATCACACAGATGTATTTATAGGAATGAATTATTTCCATGCTTATATCTATAAATATATAAAAGAGGAATAAAATCTAACTTGAACCATAAAAGAAAAAAAAACCTGAACCCACGAGTTATACAGAGGAAAACCCTATCAGGGCACTTGCTCCAGTGGTAAACAATTCTGAAATTGGTCAGAGGTGGGGAACCATCACCATACAGCCATCAACCCACCCCCCACGCAAGGAGCGTCCTCATTGCAAAGCTGGGGGACCGTGCCGAGGCATCTGTGAGTAAACGTGAGCTGAGCCCCAGGCCAGCTACTGCTGAACTGTTCCCACCCTTTCCAGGTAAAACACCTGAATATGTACAAGGGCTTGAAAGCCTAGAGGAAGGACCGTGGAGCCACACCAGCGACAGCACGCAGGCCAACTTGGTGCCTGCAGGCCAGCCAGGGTGGTCCTGGCCCTGGGCGCTCTTCCAGAAGCTTTCCATTGCCCTGCCTGAGATACCCCTCCTGTCCCGGCCCCCACTGCTTTTTTCCTTCCTCACCTCTGTCCGGAGAGAAATTCCAGTGGAAGGCATGTGTGACACAACCTCTTCTTTACAGGCGGCAGCCTGGCAACTCCTGCAGAAAGGCCAGCAGAACCCCACTCACACCGGGCCACCCACAAAGCTGTGGCCCCTCACCCCCTTCCACCAACACAGCCCCGAGACTGCTGATGGGGCAGAGAATATGGAGTCAGGCACAGCTTCAAGGGCTATTGCTGCCTGGAGCGCTGTTTATATTGACCTCAACGAGGCACACCTGGGGAGGGCGGGCCGGCAGGGTAAGGCTGCCCAGGTCAGCTAATCCACAACCCTCAGGGAATCACATTGTTGAAAATGGACCCCGCTAAGGCAGAAGAGAAGCCAAGGGAAAAAAGGACACAATGCCATTTGCAGCACCGTAGATGAGTCTAGAAGTAATCACGTGACTTGTAGTAAGCAGAAAGTGGAAGACACATATCATATCATATCACTTATAGGTGTTACCTAAAAATGGATCCCAGGGCAGATATTTCCACGGAGAAGGGCAATCACAGATTCATTAAACAAACTTATGGTTCACCAATGGAAAGTTGTGAGAATTGGTTTCATTACGATATCGGGGTTAACAGACATATACAAACACAGGTGACATATATAATCACCAAAGACCTACAGAATACCAAGAGAGGACTACTCAACATTCTGTCATAACGTACATGGGAAAAGGGTCCCAGGAAGAACAGACATGTCTATATGTGTAAAAGAACCACATCTTCCACACCTACAACAAGCCAAACATTGTAATCAAACTTGCTGTAATAAAAAATAAAAAATTAAATTAAAAACACGAACAAGAAGTAGTGAGACAAACGTGAGGGGCTTTCTCCTGGCACATTCCATTCTAAACTCCAATCTAGAACACCACTTCCACTGAGGCTCTCTTGCCCTAGTAACCAGATTTGGTAAGGGTGAACTGCTGCCACCTTGTGGCCGTTTCACACAACAGCAGCTTTAATCCCAACGCTAATGGTCAGTTGATATTCAAAATCATTGCAGGCCTGTAAATGACACCTGCCCTGAAAACAAATCCTGGGGTCACATATCGACCAAAAAATTCAAAGGACGTCCATATGTCAAAACGACCGTTTCAAAAGGCATATTTTAGGCACATTAGTGTTCTGCTTCTTTTCCTTTCTTTCCTTTCTTGTTAAAAAACACGGGAATGGAAAAAAGCATCCCTCTGAATGGGCGAAAATCGTTGCAGACGAATCAATGGACAGAGGTTTAATCTCCAATATATATAAACAGCTCATGCAGCTTAATATTAAAAAAACAAACAACCCAAAAAAATGGGCAGAAGATCTAAAGAGACGTTTCTTCAAAGGAGACACAGAGATGGCCAAGACGCACATGAAAAGCTGCTCAACAGCACTAATTATCAGAGAAATGCAAATCAAAACTACAATGAGATTTCACCTCACACCTGTTAGAATCGGCATCATCTGAAAATCTACAAACAACCAATTCTGGGGAGGGTGTGGACAAAAGGAGCCCTCTTCCACGATTGGTGGGAATGTAAATTGATACAGTCACTATGGAGAACAGTATGGAGTTTCCTTAAAAAAACTAGAAATAGAATTACCATCTGATCCAGCAATCCCACTTCTGGGCATATACCCAGAGAAAACCGTAAATCAAAAAGGCACATTCACCACAATGTTCATTGCAGCACTATTTACAATAGCCAGGTAATGGAAGCAACCTAAATGCGCACAGACAGATGAATGGATAAAGATGTGGTAAATATATGAAATGGAATATTATTCGGCCATAAAAAGAAATGAAACTGGGTCATTTGTAGAGACATCGATGGATCGAGAGACTGTCATAGAGAATGAAGTAAGTCAGAAAGAGGAAAACAAATATTGTATATTAATGCATATATGTGGAGCCTAAAAATGGTACAGATGAACTGGTTTGCAGGGAAGAAATAGAGACACAGAGGTAGAGAACAAACGTATGGACACCAAGTGTGGGAAGCCATGGGGTGGTGGTGGTGGGATGAGTTGGGAGTTTGGGATTGACCTGTGTACATGTATATGCATAAAATACATAACTAATAATAATGTGCTGTATAAAAAAAATAAATAAAATTAAATTTCAAAATTTTAAAAAATAAAATTTAAAAATAAAACAGAAAAAAGTTCTTCCCGTCACACAGATGTATTTATAGGAATGAATTATTTCCATGCTTATATCTATAAATACATAAAAGAGGAATAAAATCTAACTTGAACCATACAAGAAAAAAAAACCTGAACCCACGAATTATACAGAGGAAAACCCTATCAGGGCACTTGCTCCAGTGGTAAACAATTATGAAATTGGTCAGAGGTGGGGAAGCATATCCCATACAGCCATCAACCCAAGCCCCACGCAAGGAGCGACCTCATTGCAAAGTTTGGGGACCGTGCCGAGGCATCTGTGAGTAAACGTGAGCTGAGCCCCTGGCCAGCTGCTGCTGAACTGTTCCCACCCTTTCCAGGTAAAACACCTGAATATGTACAAGGGCTTGAAAGCCTAGAGGAAGGACCGTGGAGCCACACCAGCGACAGCACGCAGGCCAACTTGGTGCCTGCAGGCCAGCCAGGGTGGTCCTGTCCCTGGGCGTTCTTCCAGAAGCTTTCCATTGCCCTGCCTGAGATACCCCTCCTGTCCCGGCCCCCACTGCTTTTTTCCTTCCTCACCTCTGTCCGGAGAGAAATTCCAGCAGAAGGTATGGGTGACACAACCTCTTCTTTGCAGGCGGCAGCCTGGCAACTCCGGCAGAAAGGCCAGCAGAACCCCACTCACACCGGGTCACCAACAAAGCTGTGGCCCCTCACTCCCTCCCACCAGCACAGCCCCGAGACTGCTGACGGGGCAGAGAATATGGAGTCAGGCACAGCTTCATGGGCTATTGCTGCCTGGAGCGCTGTTTATATTGACCTCAACGAGGCACACCTGGGGAGGGCGGGCCGGCAGGGTACGGCTGCCCAGGTCAGCTAATCCACAACCCTCAGGGAATCACATTGTTGAAAATGGACCCCGCTAAGGCAGAAGAGAAGCCAAGGGAAAAAAGGACACAATGCCATTTGCAGCACCGTAGATGAGTCTAGAAGTAATCACGTGACTTGTAGTAAGTCAGAAAGTGGAAGACACATATCATATCATATCACTTATAGGTGTTACCTAAAAATGGATACCAGGGCAGATATTTCCACGGAGAACGGCAATCACAGATTCATTAAACAGACTTATGGTTCACCAATGGAAAGGTGTGAGGATTGGTTTCATTACGATATCGGGGTTAACAGACATATACAAACACAGGTGACATATATAATCACCAAAGACCTACAGAATACCAAGAGAGGACTACTCAATATTCTGTCATAACACACATGGGAAAAGGATCCCAGGAAGAACAGACATGTGTATATGTGTAAAAGAACCACATCTTCCACACCTACAACAAGCCAAACATTGTAATCAAACTTGCTGTAATAAAAAATAAAAAATTAAATTAAAAACACGAACAAGAAGTAGTGAGACAAACGTGAGGGGCTTTCTCCTGGCACATTCCATTCTAAACTCCAATCTAGAACACCACTTCCACTGAGGCTCTCTTGCCCTAGTAACCAGATTTGGTAAGGGTGAACTGCTGCCACCTTGTGGCCGTTTCACACAACAGCAGCTTTAATCCCAACGCTAATGGTCAGTAGATATTCAAAATCATTGCAGGCCTGTAAATGACACCTGCCCTGAAAACAAATCCTGGGGTCACATATCGACCAAAAAATTCAAAGGACGTCCATATGTCAAAACGACCGTTTCAAAAGGCATATTTTAGGCACATTAGTGTTCTGCTTCTTTTCCTTTCTTTCCTTTTTTGTTAAAAAACACGGGAATGGAAAAAGGCATCCCTCAGAATGGGCGAAAATCGTTGCAGACGAATCAATGGACAGAGGTTTAATCTCCAATATATATAAACAGCTCATGCAGCTTAATATTAAAAAAACAAACAACCCAAAAAAAATGGGCAGAAGATCTAAAGAGACGTTTCTTCAAAGGAGACACAGAGATGGCCAAGACGCACATGAAAAGCTGCTCAACAGCACTAATTATCAGAGAAATGCAAATCAAAACTACAATGAGATTTCACCTCACACCTGTTAGAATCGGCATCATCTGAAAATCTACAAACAACCAATTCTGGGGAGGGTGTGGACAAAAGGAGCCCTCTTCCACGATTGGTGGGAATGTAAATTGATACAGTCACTATGGAGAACAGTATGGAGTTTCCTTAAAAAAACTAGAAATAGAATTACCATCTGATCCAGCAATCCCACTTCTGGGCATATACCCAGAGAAAACCGTAAATCAAAAAGGCACATTCACCACAATGTTCATTGCAGCACTATTTACAATAGCCAGGTAATGGAAGCAACCTAAATGCGCACAGACAGATGAATGGATAAAGATGTGGTACATATATGAAATGGAATATTATTCGGCCATAAAAAGAAATGAAACTGGGTCATTTGTAGAGACATCGATGGATCGAGAGACTGTCATAGAGAATGAAGTAAGTCAGAAAGAGGAAAACAAATATTGTATATTAATGCATATATGTGGAGCCTAAAAATGGTACAGATGAACTGGTTTGCAGGGAAGAAATAGAGACACAGAGGTAGAGAACAAACGTATGGACACCAAGTGTGGGAAGCCATGGGGTGGTGGTGGTGGGATGAGTTGGGAGTTTGGGATTGACCTGTGTACATGTATATGCATAAAATACATAACTAATAATAATGTGCTGTATAAAAAAAATAAATAAAATTAAATTTCAAAATTTTAAAAAATAAAATTTAAAAATAAAACAGAAAAAAGTTCTTCCCGTCACACAGATGTATTTATAGGAATGAATTATTTCCATGCTTATATCTATAAATACATAAAAGAGGAATAAAATCTAACTTGAACCATACAAGAAAAAAAAACCTGAACCCACGAGTTATACAGAGGAAAACCCTATCAGGGCACTTGCTCCAGTGGTAAACAATTCTGAAATTGGTCAGAGGTGGGGAAGCATCTCCCATACAGCCATCAACCAACCCCCCAAGCAAGGAGCGACCTCATTGCAAAGTTTGGGGACCGTGCCGAGGCATCTGTGAGTAAACGTGAGCTGAGCCCCTGGCCAGCTGCTGCTGAACTGTTCCCACCCTTTCCAGGTAAAACACCTGAATATGTACAAGGGCTTGAAAGCCTAGAGGAAGGACCGTGGAGCCACACCAGCGACAGCACGCAGGCCAACTTGGTGCCTGCAGGCCAGCCAGGGTGGTCCTGTCCCCGGGCGCTCTTCCAGAAGCTTTCCATTGCCCTGCCTGAGATACCCCTCCTGTCCCGGCCCCCACTGCTTTTTTCCTTCCTCACCTCTGTCCGGAGAGAAATTCCAGCAGAAGGTATGGGTGACACAACCTCTTCTTTGCAGGCGGCAGCCTGGCAACTCCTGCAGAAAGGCCAGCAGAACCCCACTCACACCGGGCCACCAACAAAGCTGTGGCCCCTCACTCCCTCCCACCAGCACAGCCCCGAGACTGCTGACGGGGCAGAGAATATGGAGTCAGGCACAGCTTCATGGGCTATTGCTGCCTGGAGCGCTGTTTATATTGACCTCAATGAGGCACACCTGGGGAGGGCGGGCTGGCAGGGTAAGGCTGCCCAGGTCAGCTAATCCACAACCCTCAGGCAATCACATTGTTGAAAATGGACCCCGCTAAAGCAGAAGAGAAGCCAAGGGAAAAAAGGCCACAATGCCATTTGCCGCACCGTAGATGGGTCTAGAAGTAATCACGTGACTTGTAGTAAGTCAGAAAGTGGAAGACACATATCATATCATATCACTTATAGGTGTTACCTAAAAATGGATCCCAGGGCAGATATTTCCACGGAGAAGGGCAATCACAGATTCATTAAACAGACTTATGGTTCACCAATGGAAAGGTGTGAGGATTGGTTTCATTACGATATCGGGGTTAACAGACATATACAAACACAGGTGACATATATAATCACCAAAGACCTACAGAATACCAAGAGAGGACTACTCAACATTCTGTCATAACGTACATGGGAAAAGGATCCCCGGAAGAACAGTCATCTGTATATGTGTAAAAGAACCACATCTTCCACACCTACAACAAGCCAAACATTGTAATCAAACTTGCTGTAATAAAAAATAAAAAATTTAATTAAAAACACGAACAAGAAGTAGTGAGACAAACGTGAGGGTCTTTCTCCTGACACATTCCATTCTAAACTCCAATCTAGAACACCACTTCCACTGAGGCTCTCTTGCCCTAGTAACCAGATTTGGTAAGGGTGAACTGCTGCCACCTTGTGGCCGTTTCACACAACAGCAGCTTTAATCCCAACGCTAATGGTCAGTTGATATTCAAAATCATTGCAAGCCTGTAAATGACACCTGCCCTGAAAACAAATCCTGGGGTCACATATCGACCAAAAAATTCAAAGGACGTCCATATGTCAAAACGACCGTTTCAAAAGGCATATTTTAGGCACATTAGTGTTCTGCTTCTTTTCCTTTCTTTCCTTTCTTGTTAAAAAACACGGGAATGGAAAAAGGCATCCCTCAGAATGGGCGAAAATCGTTGCAGACGAATCAATGGACAGAGGTTTAATCTCCAATATATATAAACAGCTCATGCAGCTTAATATTAAAAAAACAAACAACCCAAAAAAAATGGGCAGAAGATCTAAAGAGACGTTTCTTCAAAGGAGACACAGAGATGGCTAAGATGCACATGAAAAGCTGCTCAACAGCACTAATTATCAGAGAAATGCAAATCAAAACTACAATGAGATTTCACCTCAAACCTGTTAGAATCGGCATCATCTGAAAATCTACAAACAACCAATTCTGGGGAGGGTGTGGACAAAAGGAGCCCTCTTCCACGATTGGTGGGAATGTAAATTGATACAGTCACTATGGAGAACAGTATGGAGTTTCCTTAAAAAAAATAGAAATAGAATTACCATCTGATCCAGCAATCCCACTTCTGGGCATATACCCAGAGAAAACCGTATTTCAAAAACGCACATTCACCACAATGTTCGTTGCAGCACTATTTACAATAGCCAGGTAATGGAAGCAAACTAAATGCCCACAGACAGATGAATGGATAAAGATGTGTTACATATATAAAATGGAATATTACTCGGCCATAAAAAGGAATGAAACTGGGTCATTTGTAGAGACATCGATGGATCGAGAGACTGTCATACAGAATGAAGTAAGTCAGAAAGAGGAAAACAAATATTGTATATTAATGCATATATGTGGAACCTAAAAAAATGGTACAGATGAACTGGTTTGCAGGGAAGAAATAGAGACACAGAGGTAGAGAACAAACGTATGGACACCAAGTGTGGGAAGCCATGGGGTGGTGGTGGTGGGATGAGTTGGGAGTTTGGGATTGACCTGTATACATGTATATGCATAAAATACATAACTAATAATAACGTGCTGTATAAAAAAATAAATAAAATTAAATTTCAAAATTTTAAAAAAAATAAAATTTAAAAATAAAACAGAAAAAAGTTCTTCCCATCACACAGATGTATTTATAGGAATGAATTATTTCCATGCTTATATCTATAAATATATAAAAGAGGAATAAAATCTAACTTGAACCATAAAAGAAAAAAAAACCTGAACCCACGAGTTATACAGAGGAAAACCCTATCAGGGCACTTGCTCCAGTGGTAAACAATTCTGAAATTGGTCAGAGGTGGGGAACCATCTCCCATACAGCCATCAACCCAAGCCCCACGCAAGGAGCGACCTCATTGCAAAGTTTGGGGACCGTGCCGAGGCATCTGTGAGTAAACGTGAGCTGAGCCCCTGGCCAGCTGCTGCTGAACTGTTCCCACCCTTTCCAGGTAAAACACCTGAATATGTACAAGGGCTTGAAAGCCTAGAGGAAGGACCGTGGAGCCACACCAGCGACAGCACGCAGGCCAACTTGGTGCCTGCAGGCCAGCCAGGGTGGTCCTGGCCCTGGGCGCTCTTCCAGAAGCTTTCCATTGCCCTGCCTGAGATACCCCTCCTGTCCCGGCCCCCACTGCTTTTTTCCTTCCTCACCTCTGTCCTGAGAGATATTCCAGCAGAAGGTATGGGTGACACAACCTCTTCTTTGCAGGCGGCATCCTGGCAACTCCGGCAGAAAGGCCAGCAGAACCCCACTCACACTGGGTCACCAACAAAGCTGTGGCCCCTCACTCCCTCCCACCAGCACAGCCCCGAGACTGCTGACGGGGCAGAGAATATGGAGTCAGGCACAGCTTCAGGGGCTATTGCTGCCTGGAGCGCTGTTTATATTGACCTCAACGAGGCACACCTGGGGAGGGCGGGCCGGCAGGGTAAGGCTGCCCAGGTCAGCTAATCCACAACCCTCAGGGAATCACATTGTTGAAAATGGACCCCGCTAAGGCAGAAGAGAAGCCAAGGGAAAAAAGGACACAATGCCATTTGCAGCACCGTAGATGAGTCTAGAAGTAATCACGTGACTTGTAGTAAGTCAGAAAGTGGAAGACACATATCATATCATATCACTTATAGGTGTTACCTAAAAATGGATACCAGGGCAGATATTTCCACGGAGAACGGCAATCACAGATTCATTAAACAGACTTATGGTTCACCAATGGAAAGGTGTGAGGATTGGTTTCATTACGATATCGGGGTTAACAGACATATACAAACACAGGTGACATATATAATCACCAAAGACCTACAGAATACCAAGAGAGGACTACTCAATATTCTGTCATAACACACATGGGAAAAGGATCCCAGGAAGAACAGACATGTGTATATGTGTAAAAGAACCACATCTTCCACACCTACAACAAGCCAAACATTGTAATCAAACTTGCTGTAATAAAAAATAAAAAATTAAATTAAAAACACGAACAAGAAGTAGTGAGACAAACGTGAGGGGCTTTCTCCTGGCACATTCCATTCTAAACTCCAATCTAGAACACCACTTCCACTGAGGCTCTCTTGCCCTAGTAACCAGATTTGGTAAGGGTGAACTGCTGCCACCTTGTGGCCGTTTCACACAACAGCAGCTTTAATCCCAACGCTAATGGTCAGTAGATATTCAAAATCATTGCAGGCCTGTAAATGACACCTGCCCTGAAAACAAATCCTGGGGTCACATATCGACCAAAAATTTCAAAGGATGTCCATATGTCAAAACGACCGTTTCAAAAGGCATATTTTAGGCACATTAGTGTTCTGCTTCTTTTCCTTTCTTTCCTTTTTTGTTAAAAAACACGGGAATGGAAAAAGGCATCCCTCTGAATGGGCGAAAATCGTTGCAGACGAATCAATGGACAGAGGTTTAATCTCCAATATATATAAACAGCTCATGCAGCTTAATATTAAAAAAACAAACAACCCCAAAAAAATGGGCAGAAGATCTAAAGAGACGTTTCTTCAAAGGAGACACAGAGATGGCCAAGACGCACATGAAAAGCTGCTCAACAGCACTAATTATCAGAGAAATGCAAATCAAAACTACAATGAGATTTCACCTCACACCTGTTAGAATCGGCATCATCAGAAAATCTACAAACAACCAATTCTGGGGAGGTTGTGGACAAAAGGAGCCCTCTTCCACTATTGGTGGGAATGTAAATTGATACAGTCACTATGGAGAACAGTATGGAGTTTCCTTAAAAAAAATAGAAATAGAATTACCATCTGATCCAGCAATCCCACTTCTGGGCATATACCCAGAGAAAACCGTATTTCAAAAAGGCACATTCACCACAATGTTCGTTGCAGCACTATTTACAATAGCCAGGTAATGGAAGCAAACTAAATGCCCACAGACAGATGAATGGATAAAGATGTGTTACATATATAAAATGGAATATTACTCGGCCATAAAAAGGAATGAAACTGGGTCATTTGTAGAGACATCGATGGATCGAGAGACTGTCATAGAGAATGAAGTAAGTCAGAAAGAGGAAAACAAATATTGTATATTAATGCATATATGTGGAACCTAAAAAAATGGTACAGATGAACTGGTTTGCAGGGAAGAAATAGAGACACAGAGGTAGAGAACAAACGTATGGACACCAAGTGTGGGAAGCCATGGGGTGGTGGTGGTGGGATGAGTTGGGAGTTTGGGATTGACCTGTATACATGTATATGCATAAAATACATAACTAATAATAACGTGCTGTATAAAAAAATAAATAAAATTAAATTTCAAAATTTTAAAAAAAATAAAATTTAAAAATAAAACAGAAAAAAGTTCTTCCCATCACACAGATGTATTTATAGGAATGAATTATTTCCATGCTTATATCTATAAATATATAAAAGAGGAATAAAATCTAACTTGAACCATAAAAGAAAAAAAAACCTGAACCCACGAGTTATACAGAGGAAAACCCTATCAGGGCAGTTGCTCCAGTGGTAAACAATTCTGAAATTGGTCAGAGGTGGGGAACCATCTCCCATACAGCCATCAACCCACCCCCCACGCAAGGAGCGTCCTCATTGCAAAGCTGGGGGACCGTGCCGAGGCATCTGTGAGTAAACGTGAGCTGAGCCCCAGGCCAGCTACTGCTGAACTGTACCCACCCTTTCCAGGTAAAACACCTGAATATGTACAAGGGCTTGAAAGCCTAGAGGAAGGACCGTGGAGCCACACCAGTGACAGCACGCAGGCCAACTTGGTGCCTGCAGGCCAGCCAGGGTGGTCCTGGCCCTGGGCGCTCTTCCAGAAGCTTTCCATTGCCCTGCCTGAGATACCCCTCCTGTCCCGGCCCCCACTGCTTTTTTCCTTCCTCACCTCTGTCCGGAGAGAAATTCCAGTGGAAGGCATGTGTGACACAACCTCTTCTTTACAGGCGGCAGCCTGGCAACTCCTGCAGAAAGGCCAGCAGAACCCCACTCACACCGGGCCACCCACAAAGCTGTGGCCCCTCACCCCCTTCCACCAACACAGCCCCGAGACTGCTGATGGGGCAGAGAATATGGAGTCAGGCACAGCTTCAAGGGCTATTGCTGCCTGGAGCGCTGTTTATATTGACCTCAACGAGGCACACCTGGGGTGGGCGGGCCGGCAGGGTAAGGCTGCCCAGGTCAGCTAATCCACAACCCTCAGGGAATCACATTGTTGAAAATGGACCCCGCTAAGGCAGAAGAGAAGCCAAGGGAAAAAAGGACACAATGCCATTTGCAGCACCGTAGATGAGTCTAGAAGTAATCACGTGACTTGTAGTAAGCAGAAAGTGGAAGACACATATCATATCATATCACTTATAGGTGTTACCTAAAAATGGATCCCAGGGCAGATATTTCCACGGAGAAGGGCAATCACAGATTCATTAAACAAACTTATGGTTCACCAATGGAAAGTTGTGAGAATTGGTTTCATTACGATATCGGGGTTAACAGACATATACAAACACAGGTGACATATATAATCACCAAAGACCTACAGAATACCAAGAGAGGACTACTCAACATTCTGTCATAACGTACATGGGAAAAGGGTCCCAGGAAGAACAGACATGTCTATATGTGTAAAAGAACCACATCTTCCACACCTACAACAAGCCAAACATTGTAATCAAACTTGCTGTAATAAAAAATAAAAAATTAAATTAAAAACACGAACAAGAAGTAGTGAGACAAACGTGAGGGGCTTTCTCCTGGCACATTCCATTCTAAACTCCAATCTAGAACACCACTTCCACTGAGGCTCTCTAGCCCTAGTAACCAGATTTGGTAAGGGTGAACTGCTGCCACCTTGTGGCCGTTTCACACAACAGCAGCTTTAATCCCAACGCTAATGGTCAGTTGATATTCAAAATCATTGCAGGCCTGTAAATGACACCTGCCCTGAAAACAAATCCTGGGGTCACATATCGACCAAAAAATTCAAAGGACGTCCATATGTCAAAACGACCGTTTCAAAAGGCATATTTTAGGCACATTAGTGTTCTGCTTCTTTTCCTTTCTTTCCTTTCTTGTTAAAAAACACGGGAATGGAAAAAAGCATCCCTCTGAATGGGCGAAAATCGTTGCAGACGAATCAATGGACAGAGGTTTAATCTCCAATATATATAAACAGCTCATGCAGCTTAATATTAAAAAAACAAACAACCCAAAAAAAATGGGCAGAAGATCTAAAGAGACGTTTCTTCAAAGGAGACACAGAGATGGCCAAGACGCACATGAAAAGCTGCTCAACAGCACTAATTATCAGAGAAATGCAAATCAAAACTACAATGAGATTTCACCTCACACCTGTTAGAATCGGCATCATCAGAAAATCTACAAACAACCAATTCTGGGGAGGGTGTGGACAAAAGGAGCCCTCTTCCACGATTGGTGGGAATGTAAATTGATACAGTCACTATGGAGAACAGTATGGAGTTTCCTTAAACAAACTAGAAATAGAATTACCATCTGATCCAGCAATCCCACTTCTGGGCATATACCCAGAGAAAACCATAAATCAAAAAGGCACATTCACCACAATGTTCATTGCAGCACTATTTACAATAGCCAGGTAATGGAAGCAAACTAAATGCGCACAGACAGATGAATGGATAAAGATGTGGTACATATATGAAATGGAATATTACTCGGCCATAAAAAGGAATGAAACTGGGTCATTTGTAGAGACATCGATGGATCGAGAGACTGTCATACAGAATGAAGTAAGTCAGAAAGAGGAAAACAAATATTGTATATTAATGCATATATGTGGAACCTAAAAAAATGGTACAGATGAACTGGTTTGCAGGGAAGAAATAGAGACACAGAGGTAGAGAACAAACGTATGGACACCAAGTGTGGGAAGCCATGGGGTGGTGGTGGTGGGATGAGTTGGGAGTTTGGGATTGACCTGTATACATGTATATGCATAAAATACATAACTAATAATAACGTGCTGTATAAAAAAATAAATAAAATTAAATTTCAAAATTTAAAAAAAATATAAAATTTAAAAATAAAACAGAAAAAAGTTCTTCCCATCACACAGATGTATTTATAGGAATGAATTATTTCCATGCTTATATCTATAAATATATAAAAGAGGAATAAAATCTAACTTGAACCATAAAAGAAAAAAAAACCTGAACCCACGAGTTATACAGAGGAAAACCCTATCAGGGCACTTGCTCCAGTGGTAAACAATTCTGAAATTGGTCAGAGGTGGGGAACCATCACCCATACAGCCATCAACCCACCCCCCACGCAAGGAGCGTCCTCATTGCAAAGCTGGGGGACCGTGCCGAGGCATCTGTGAGTAAACGTGAGCTGAGCCCCAGGCCAGCTACTGCTGAACTGTTCCCACCCTTTCCAGGTAAAACACCTGAATATGTACAAGGGCTTGAAAGCCTAGAGGAAGGACCGTGGAGCCACACCAGCGACAGCACGCAGGCCAACTTGGTGCCTGCAGGCCAGCCAGGGTGGTCCTGGCCCTGGGCGCTCTTCCAGAAGCTTTCCATTGCCCTGCCTGAGATACCCCTCCTGTCCCGGCCCCCACTGCTTTTTTCCTTCCTCACCTCTGTCCGGAGAGAAATTCCAGTGGAAGGCATGTGTGACACAACCTCTTCTTTACAGGCGGCAGCCTGGCAACTCCTGCAGAAAGGCCAGCAGAACCCCACTCACACCGGGCCACCCACAAAGCTGTGGCCCCTCACCCCCTTCCACCAACACAGCCCCGAGACTGCTGATGGGGCAGAGAATATGGAGTCAGGCACAGCTTCAAGGGCTATTGCTGCCTGGAGCGCTGTTTATATTGACCTCAACGAGGCACACCTGGGGAGGGCGGGCCGGCAGGGTAAGGCTGCCCAGGTCAGCTAATCCACAACCCTCAGGGAATCACATTGTTGAAAATGGACCCCGCTAAGGCAGAAGAGAAGCCAAGGGAAAAAAGGACACAATGCCATTTGCAGCACCGTAGATGAGTCTAGAAGTAATCACGTGACTTGTAGTAAGCAGAAAGTGGAAGACACATATCATATCATATCACTTATAGGTGTTACATAAAAATGGATCCCAGGGCAGATATTTCCACGGAGAAGGGCAATCACAGATTCATTAAACAAACTTATGGTTCACCAATGGAAAGTTGTGAGAATTGGTTTCATTACGATATCGGGGTTAACAGACATATACAAACACAGGTGACATATATAATCACCAAAGACCTACAGAATACCAAGAGAGGACTACTCAACATTCTGTCATAACGTACATGGGAAAAGGGTCCCAGGAAGAACAGACATGTCTATATGTGTAAAAGAACCACATCTTCCACACCTACAACAAGCCAAACATTGTAATCAAACTTGCTGTAATAAAAAATAAAAAATTAAATTAAAAACACGAACAAGAAGTAGTGAGACAAACGTGAGGGGCTTTCTCCTGGCACATTCCATTCTAAACTCCAATCTAGAACACCACTTCCACTGAGGCTCTCTTGCCCTAGTAACCAGATTTGGTAAGGGTGAACTGCTGCCACCTTGTGGCCGTTTCACACAACAGCAGCTTTAATCCCAACGCTAATGGTCAGTAGATATTCAAAATCATTGCAGGCCTGTAAATGACACCTGCCCTGAAAACAAATCCTGGGGTCACATATCGACCAAAAAATTCAAAGGACGTCCATATGTCAAAACGACCGTTTCAAAAGGCATATTTTAGGCACATTAGTGTTCTGCTTCTTTTCCTTTCTTTCCTTTTTTGTTAAAAAACACGGGAATGGAAAAAGGCATCCCTCAGAATGGGCGAAAATCGTTGCAGACGAATCAATGGACAGAGGTTTAATCTCCAATATATATAAACAGCTCATGCAGCTTAATATTAAAAAAACAAACAACCCAAAAAAAATGGGCAGAAGATCTAAAGAGACGTTTCTTCAAAGGAGACACAGAGATGGCCAAGACGCACATGAAAAGCTGCTCAACAGCACTAATTATCAGAGAAATGCAAATCAAAACTACAATGAGATTTCACCTCACACCTGTTAGAATCGGCATCATCTGAAAATCTACAAACAACCAATTCTGGGGAGGGTGTGGACAAAAGGAGCCCTCTTCCACGATTGGTGGGAATGTAAATTGATACAGTCACTATGGAGAACAGTATGGAGTTTCCTTAAAAAAAATAGAAATAGAATTACCATCTGATCCAGCAATCCCACTTCTGGGCATATACCCAGAGAAAACCGTAAATCAAAAAGGCACATTCACCACAATGTTCATTGCAGCACTATTTACAATAGCCAGGTAATGGAAGCAACCTAAATGCGCACAGAAAGATGAATGGATAAAGATGTGGTACATATATGAAATGGAATATTATTCGGCCATAAAAAGAAATGAAACTGGGTCATTTGTAGAGACATCGATGGATCGAGAGACTGTCATAGAGAATGAAGTAAGTCAGAAAGAGGAAAACAAATATTGTATATTAATGCATATATGTGGAGCCTAAAAATGGTACAGATGAACTGGTTTGCAGGGAAGAAATAGAGACACAGAGGTAGAGAACAAACGTATGGACACCAAGTGTGGGAAGCCATGGGGTGGTGGTGGTGGGATGAGTTGGGAGTTTGGGATTGACCTGTGTACATGTATATGCATAAAATACATAACTAATAATAATGTGCTGTATAAAAAAAATAAATAAAATTAAATTTCAAAATTTTAAAAAATAAAATTTAAAAATAAAACAGAAAAAAGTTCTTCCCGTCACACAGATGTATTTATAGGAATGAATTATTTCCATGCTTATATCTATAAATACATAAAAGAGGAATAAAATCTAACTTGAACCATAAAAGAAAAAAAAACCTGAACCCACGAGTTATACAGAGGAAAACCCTATCAGGGCACTTGCTCCAGTGGTAAACAATTATGAAATTGGTCAGAGGTGGGGAAGCATCTCCCATACAGCCATCAACCAACCCCCCAAGCAAGGAGCGACCTCATTGCAAAGTTTGGGGACCGTGCCGAGGCATCTGTGAGTAAACGTGAGCTGAGCCCCTGGCCAGCTGCTGCTGAACTGTTCCCACCCTTTCCAGGTAAAACACCTGAATATGTACAAGGGCTTGAAAGCCTAGAGGAAGGACCGTGGAGCCACACCAGCGACAGCACGCCGGCCAACTTGGTGCCTGCAGGCCAGCCAGGGTGGTCCTGTCCCCGGGCGCTCTTCCAGAAGCTTTCCATTGCCCTGCCTGAGATACCCCTCCTGTCCCGGCCCCCACTGCTTTTTTTCCTTCCTCACCTCTGTCCGGAGAGAAATTCCAGCGGAAGGTATGGGTGACACAACCTCTTCTTTGCAGGCGGCAGCCTGGCAACTCCGGCAGAAAGGCCAGCAGAACCCCACTCACACCGGGTCACCAACAAAGCTGTGGCCCCTCACTCCCTCCCACCAGCACAGCCCCGAGACTGCTGACGGGGCAGAGAATATGGAGTCAGGCACAGCTTCAGGGGCTATTGCTGCCTGGAGCGCTGTTTATATTGACCTCAACGAGGCACACCTGGGGAGGGCGGGCCGGCAGGGTACGGCTGCCCAGGTCAGCTAATCCACAACCCTCAGGGAATCACATTGTTGAAAATGGACCCCGCTAAGGCAGAAGAGAAGCCAAGGGAAAAAAGGACACAATGCCATTTGCAGCACCGTAGATGAGTCTAGAAGTAATCACGTGACTTGTAGTAAGTCAGAAAGTGGAAGACACATATCATATCATATCACTTATAGGTGTTACCTAAAAATGGATACCAGGGCAGATATTTCCACGGAGAACGGCAATCACAGATTCATTAAACAGACTTATGGTTCACCAATGGAAAGGTGTGAGGATTGGTTTCATTACGATATCGGGGTTAACAGACATATACAAACACAGGTGACATATATAATCACCAAAGACCTACAGAATACCAAGAGAGGACTACTCAATATTCTGTCATAACACACATGGGAAAAGGATCCCAGGAAGAACAGACATGTGTATATGTGTAAAAGAACCACATCTTCCACACCTACAACAAGCCAAACATTGTAATCAAACTTGCTGTAATAAAAAATAAAAAATTAAATTAAAAACACGAACAAGAAGTAGTGAGACAAACGTGAGGGGCTTTCTCCTGGCACATTCCATTCTAAACTCCAATCTAGAACACCACTTCCACTGAGGCTCTCTTGCCCTAGTAACCAGATTTGGTAAGGGTGAACTGCTGCCACCTTGTGGCCGTTTCACACAACAGCAGCTTTAATCCCAACGCTAATGGTCAGTAGATATTCAAAATCATTGCAGGCCTGTAAATGACACCTGCCCTGAAAACAAATCCTGGGGTCACATATCGACCAAAAAATTCAAAGGACGTCCATATGTCAAAACGACCGTTTCAAAAGGCATATTTTAGGCACATTAGTGTTCTGCTTCTTTTCCTTTCTTTCCTTTTTTGTTAAAAAACACGGGAATGGAAAAAGGCATCCCTCAGAATGGGCGAAAATCGTTGCAGACGAATCAATGGACAGAGGTTTAATCTCCAATATATATAAACAGCTCATGCAGCTTAATATTAAAAAAACAAACAACCCAAAAAAAATGGGCAGAAGATCTAAAGAGACGTTTCTTCAAAGGAGACACAGAGATGGCCAAGACGCACATGAAAAGCTGCTCAACAGCACTAATTATCAGAGAAATGCAAATCAAAACTACAATGAGATTTCACCTCACACCTGTTAGAATCGGCATCATCTGAAAATCTACAAACAACCAATTCTGGGGAGGGTGTGGACAAAAGGAGCCCTCTTCCACGATTGGTGGGAATGTAAATTGATACAGTCACTATGGAGAACAGTATGGAGTTTCCTTAAAAAAACTAGAAATAGAATTACCATCTGATCCAGCAATCCCACTTCTGGGCATATACCCAGAGAAAACCGTAAATCAAAAAGGCACATTCACCACAATGTTCATTGCAGCACTATTTACAATAGCCAGGTAATGGAAGCAACCTAAATGCGCACAGACAGATGAATGGATAAAGATGTGGTACATATATGAAATGGAATATTATTCGGCCATAAAAAGAAATGAAACTGGGTCATTTGTAGAGACATCGATGGATCGAGAGACTGTCATAGAGAATGAAGTAAGTCAGAAAGAGGAAAACAAATATTGTATATTAATGCATATATGTGGAGCCTAAAAATGGTACAGATGAACTGGTTTGCAGGGAAGAAATAGAGACACAGAGGTAGAGAACAAACGTATGGACACCAAGTGTGGGAAGCCATGGGGTGGTGGTGGTGGGATGAGTTGGGAGTTTGGGATTGACCTGTGTACATGTATATGCATAAAATACATAACTAATAATAATGTGCTGTATAAAAAAAATAAATAAAATTAAATTTCAAAATTTTAAAAAATAAAATTTAAAAATAAAACAGAAAAAAGTTCTTCCCGTCACACAGATGTATTTATAGGAATGAATTATTTCCATGCTTATATCTATAAATACATAAAAGAGGAATAAAATCTAACTTGAACCATAAAAGAAAAAAAAACCTGAACCCACGAGTTATACAGAGGAAAACCCTATCAGGGCACTTGCTCCAGTGGTAAACAATTATGAAATTGGTCAGAGGTGGGGAAGCATCTCCCATACAGCCATCAACCAACCCCCCAAGCAAGGAGCGACCTCATTGCAAAGTTTGGGGACCGTGCCGAGGCATCTGTGAGTAAACGTGAGCTGAGCCCCTGGCCAGCTGCTGCTGAACTGTTCCCACCCTTTCCAGGTAAAACACCTGAATATGTACAAGGGCTTGAAAGCCTAGAGGAAGGACCGTGGAGCCACACCAGCGACAGCACGCAGGCCAACTTGGTGCCTGCAGGCCAGCCAGGGTGGTCCTGTCCCCGGGCGCTCTTCCAGAAGCTTTCCATTGCCCTGCCTGAGATACCCCTCCTGTCCCGGCCCCCACTGCTTTTTTCCTTCCTCACCTCTGTCCGGAGAGAAATTCCAGCAGAAGGTATGGGTGACACAACCTCTTCTTTGCAGGCGGCAGCCTGGCAACTCCTGCAGAAAGGCCAGCAGAACCCCACTCACACCGGGCCACCAACAAAGCTGTGGCCCCTCACTCCCTCCCACCAGCACAGCCCCGAGACTGCTGACGGGGCAGAGAATATGGAGTCAGGCACAGCTTCAGGGGCTATTGCTGCCTGGAGCGCTGTTTATATTGACCTCAATGAGGCACACCTGGGGAGGGCGGGCTGGCAGGGTAAGGCTGCCCAGGTCAGCTAATCCACAACCCTCAGGCAATCACATTGTTGAAAATGGACCCCGCTAAAGCAGAAGAGAAGCCAAGGGAAAAAAGGCCACAATGCCGTTTGCCGCACCGTAGATGGGTCTAGAAGTAATCACGTGACTTGTAGTAAGTCAGAAAGTGGAAGACACATATCATATCATATCACTTATAGGTGTTACCTAAAAATGGATCCCAGGGCAGATATTTCCACGGAGAAGGGCAATCACAGATTCATTAAACAGACTTATGGTTCACCAATGGAAAGGTGTGAGGATTGGTTTCATTACGATATCGGGGTTAACAGACATATACAAACACAGGTGACATATATAATCACCAAAGACCTACAGAATACCAAGAGAGGACTACTCAACATTCTGTCATAACGTACATGGGAAAAGGATCCCCGGAAGAACAGTCATCTGTATATGTGTAAAAGAACCACATCTTCCACACCTACAACAAGCCAAACATTGTAATCAAACTTGCTGTAATAAAAAATAAAAAATTTAATTAAAAACACGAACAAGAAGTAGTGAGACAAACGTGAGGGTCTTTCTCCTGACACATTCCATTCTAAACTCCAATCTAGAACACCACTTCCACTGAGGCTCTCTTGCCCTAGTAACCAGATTTGGTAAGGGTGAACTGCTGCCACCTTGTGGCCGTTTCACACAACAGCAGCTTTAATCCCAACGCTAATGGTCAGTTGATATTCAAAATCATTGCAAGCCTGTAAATGACACCTGCCCTGAAAACAAATCCTGGGGTCACATATCGACCAAAAAATTCAAAGGACGTCCATATGTCAAAACGACCGTTTCAAAAGGCATATTTTAGGCACATTAGTGTTCTGCTTCTTTTCCTTTCTTTCCTTTCTTGTTAAAAAACACGGGAATGGAAAAAGGCATCCCTCAGAATGGGCGAAAATCGTTGCAGACGAATCAATGGACAGAGGTTTAATCTCCAATATATATAAACAGCTCATGCAGCTTAATATTAAAAAAACAAACAACCCAAAAAAAATGGGCAGAAGATCTAAAGAGACGTTTCTTCAAAGGAGACACAGAGATGGCTAAGACGCACATGAAAAGCTGCTCAACAGCACTAATTATCAGAGAAATGCAAATCAAAACTACAATGAGATTTCACCTCACACCTGTTAGAATCGGCATCATCTGAAAATCTACAAACAACCAATTCTGGGGAGGGTGTGGACAAAAGGAGCCCTCTTCCACGATTGGTGGGAATGTAAATTGATACAGTCACTATGGAGAACAGTATGGAGTTTCCTTAAAAAAACTAGAAATAGAATTACCATCTGATCCAGCAATCCCACTTCTGGGCATATACCCAGAGAAAACCGTAAATCAAAAAGGCACATTCACCACAATGTTCATTGCAGCACTATTTACAATAGCCAGGTAATGGAAGCAACCTAAATGCGCACAGACAGATGAATGGATAAAGATGTGGTACATATATGAAATGGAATATTATTCGGCCATAAAAAGAAATGAAACTGGGTCATTTGTAGAGACATCGATGGATCGAGAGACTGTCATAGAGAATGAAGTAAGTCAGAAAGAGGAAAACAAATATTGTATATTAATGCATATATGTGGAGCCTAAAAATGGTACAGATGAACTGGTTTGCAGGGAAGAAATAGAGACACAGAGGTAGAGAACAAACGTATGGACACCAAGTGTGGGAAGCCATGGGGTGGTGGTGGTGGGATGAGTTGGGAGTTTGGGATTGACCTGTGTACATGTATATGCATAAAATACATAACTAATAATAATGTGCTGTATAAAAAAAATAAATAAAATTAAATTTCAAAATTTTAAAAAATAAAATTTAAAAATAAAACAGAAAAAAGTTCTTCCCGTCACACAGATGTATTTATAGGAATGAATTATTTCCATGCTTATATCTATAAATACATAAAAGAGGAATAAAATCTAACTTGAACCATACAAGAAAAAAAAAACCTGAACCCACGAGTTATACAGAGGAAAACCCTATCAGGGCACTTGCTCCAGTGGTAAACAATTATGAAATTGGTCAGAGGTGGGGAAGCATATCCCATACAGCCATCAACCCAAGCCCCACGCAAGGAGCGACCTCATTGCAAAGTTTGGGGACCGTGCCGAGGCATCTGTGAGTAAACGTGAGCTGAGCCCCTGGCCAGCTGCTGCTGAACTGTTCCCACCCTTTCCAGGTAAAACACCTGAATATGTACAAGGGCTTGAAAGCCTAGAGGAAGGACCGTGGAGCCACACCAGCGACAGCACGCAGGCCAACTTGGTGCCTGCAGGCCAGCCAGGGTGGTCCTGTCCCTGGGCGTTCTTCCAGAAGCTTTCCATTGCCCTGCCTGAGATAGCCCTCCTGTCCCGGCCCCCACTGCTTTTTTCCTTCCTCACCTCTGTCCGGAGAGAAATTCCAGCAGAAGGTATGGGTGACACAACCTCTTCTTTGCAGGCGGCAGCCTGGCAACTCCGGCAGAAAGGCCAGCAGAACCCCACTCACACCGGGTCACCAACAAAGCTGTGGCCCCTCACTCCCTCCCACCAGCACAGCCCCGAGACTGCTGACGGGGCAGAGAATATGGAGTCAGGCACAGCTTCAGGGGCTATTGCTGCCTGGAGCGCTGTTTATATTGACCTCAACGAGGCACACCTGGGGAGGGCGGGCCGGCAGGGTACGGCTGCCCAGGTCAGCTAATCCACAACCCTCAGGGAATCACATTGTTGAAAATGGACCCCGCTAAGGCAGAAGAGAAGCCAAGGGAAAAAAGGACACAATGCCATTTGCAGCACCGTAGATGAGTCTAGAAGTAATCACGTGACTTGTAGTAAGTCAGAAAGTGGAAGACACATATCATATCATATCACTTATAGGTGTTACCTAAAAATGGATACCAGGGCAGATATTTCCACGGAGAACGGCAATCACAGATTCATTAAACAGACTTATGGTTCACCAATGGAAAGGTGTGAGGATTGGTTTCATTACGATATCGGGGTTAACAGACATATACAAACACAGGTGACATATATAATCACCAAAGACCTACAGAATACCAAGAGAGGACTACTCAATATTCTGTCATAACACACATGGGAAAAGGATCCCAGGAAGAACAGACATGTGTATATGTGTAAAAGAACCACATCTTCCACACCTACAACAAGCCAAACATTGTAATCAAACTTGCTGTAATAAAAAATAAAAAATTAAATTAAAAACACGAACAAGAAGTAGTGAGACAAACGTGAGGGGCTTTCTCCTGGCACATTCCATTCTAAACTCCAATCTAGAACACCACTTCCACTGAGGCTCTCTTGCCCTAGTAACCAGATTTGGTAAGGGTGAACTGCTGCCACCTTGTGGCCGTTTCACACAACAGCAGCTTTAATCCCAACGCTAATGGTCAGTAGATATTCAAAATCATTGCAGGCCTGTAAATGACACCTGCCCTGAAAACAAATCCTGGGGTCACATATCGACCAAAAAATTCAAAGGACGTCCATATGTCAAAACGACCGTTTCAAAAGGCATATTTTAGGCACATTAGTGTTCTGCTTCTTTTCCTTTCTTTCCTTTTTTGTTAAAAAACACGGGAATGGAAAAAGGCATCCCTCAGAATGGGCGAAAATCGTTGCAGACGAATCAATGGACAGAGGTTTAATCTCCAATATATATAAACAGCTCATGCAGCTTAATATTAAAAAAACAAACAACCCAAAAAAAATGGGCAGAAGATCTAAAGAGACGTTTCTTCAAAGGAGACACAGAGATGGCCAAGACGCACATGAAAAGCTGCTCAACAGCACTAATTATCAGAGAAATGCAAATCAAAACTACAATGAGATTTCACCTCACACCTGTTAGAATCGGCATCATCTGAAAATCTACAAACAACCAATTCTGGGGAGGGTGTGGACAAAAGGAGCCCTCTTCCACGATTGGTGGGAATGTAAATTGATACAGTCACTATGGAGAACAGTATGGAGTTTCCTTAAAAAAACTAGAAATAGAATTACCATCTGATCCAGCAATCCCACTTCTGGGCATATACCCAGAGAAAACCGTAAATCAAAAAGGCACATTCACCACAATGTTCATTGCAGCACTATTTACAATAGCCAGGTAATGGAAGCAACCTAAATGCGCACAGACAGATGAATGGATAAAGATGTGGTACATATATGAAATGGAATATTATTCGGCCATAAAAAGAAATGAAACTGGGTCATTTGTAGAGACATCGATGGATCGAGAGACTGTCATAGAGAATGAAGTAAGTCAGAAAGAGGAAAACAAATATTGTATATTAATGCATATATGTGGAGCCTAAAAATGGTACAGATGAACTGGTTTGCAGGGAAGAAATAGAGACACAGAGGTAGAGAACAAACGTATGGACACCAAGTGTGGGAAGCCATGGGGTGGTGGTGGTGGGATGAGTTGGGAGTTTGGGATTGACCTGTGTACATGTATATGCATAAAATACATAACTAATAATAATGTGCTGTATAAAAAAAATAAATAAAATTAAATTTCAAAATTTTAAAAAATAAAATTTAAAAATAAAACAGAAAAAAGTTCTTCCCGTCACACAGATGTATTTATAGGAATGAATTATTTCCATGCTTATATCTATAAATACATAAAAGAGGAATAAAATCTAACTTGAACCATAAAAGAAAAAAAAACCTGAACCCACGAGTTATACAGAGGAAAACCCTATCAGGGCACTTGCTCCAGTGGTAAACAATTATGAAATTGGTCAGAGGTGGGGAAGCATCTCCCATACAGCCATCAACCAACCCCCCAAGCAAGGAGCGACCTCATTGCAAAGTTTGGGGACCGTGCCGAGGCATCTGTGAGTAAACGTGAGCTGAGCCCCTGGCCAGCTGCTGCTGAACTGTTCCCACCCTTTCCAGGTAAAACACCTGAATATGTACAAGGGCTTGAAAGCCTAGAGGAAGGACCGTGGAGCCACACCAGCGACAGCACGCAGGCCAACTTGGTGCCTGCAGGCCAGCCAGGGTGGTCCTGTCCCCGGGCGCTCTTCCAGAAGCTTTCCATTGCCCTGCCTGAGATACCCCTCCTGTCCCGGCCCCCACTGCTTTTTTCCTTCCTCACCTCTGTCCGGAGAGAAATTCCAGCAGAAGGTATGGGTGACACAACCTCTTCTTTGCAGGCGGCAGCCTGGCAACTCCTGCAGAAAGGCCAGCAGAACCCCACTCACACCGGGCCACCAACAAAGCTGTGGCCCCTCACTCCCTCCCACCAGCACAGCCCCGAGACTGCTGACGGGGCAGAGAATATGGAGTCAGGCACAGCTTCAGGGGCTATTGCTGCCTGGAGCGCTGTTTATATTGACCTCAATGAGGCACACCTGGGGAGGGCGGGCTGGCAGGGTAAGGCTGCCCAGGTCAGCTAATCCACAACCCTCAGGCAATCACATTGTTGAAAATGGACCCCGCTAAAGCAGAAGAGAAGCCAAGGGAAAAAAGGCCACAATGCCATTTGCCGCACCGTAGATGGGTCTAGAAGTAATCACGTGACTTGTAGTAAGTCAGAAAGTGGAAGACACATATCATATCATATCACTTATAGGTGTTACCTAAAAATGGATCCCAGGGCAGATATTTCCACGGAGAAGGGCAATCACAGATTCATTAAACAGACTTATGGTTCACCAATGGAAAGGTGTGAGGATTGGTTTCATTACGATATCGGGGTTAACAGACATATACAAACACAGGTGACATATATAATCACCAAAGACCTACAGAATACCAAGAGAGGACTACTCAACATTCTGTCATAACGTACATGGGAAAAGGATCCCCGGAAGAACAGTCATCTGTATATGTGTAAAAGAACCACATCTTCCACACCTACAACAAGCCAAACATTGTAATCAAACTTGCTGTAATAAAAAATAAAAAATTTAATTAAAAACACGAACAAGAAGTAGTGAGACAAACGTGAGGGTCTTTCTCCTGACACATTCCATTCTAAACTCCAATCTAGAACACCACTTCCACTGAGGCTCTCTTGCCCTAGTAACCAGATTTGGTAAGGGTGAACTGCTGCCACCTTGTGGCCGTTTCACACAACAGCAGCTTTAATCCCAACGCTAATGGTCAGTTGATATTCAAAATCATTGCAAGCCTGTAAATGACACCTGCCCTGAAAACAAATCCTGGGGTCACATATCGACCAAAAAATTCAAAGGACGTCCATATGTCAAAACGACCGTTTCAAAAGGCATATTTTAGGCACATTAGTGTTCTGCTTCTTTTCCTTTCTTTCCTTTCTTGTTAAAAAACACGGGAATGGAAAAAGGCATCCCTCAGAATGGGCGAAAATCGTTGCAGACGAATCAATGGACAGAGGTTTAATCTCCAATATATATAAACAGCTCATGCAGCTTAATATTAAAAAAACAAACAACCCAAAAAAAATGGGCAGAAGATCTAAAGAGACGTTTCTTCAAAGGAGACACAGAGATGGCTAAGACGCACATGAAAAGCTGCTCAACAGCACTAATTATCAGAGAAATGCAAATCAAAACTACAATGAGATTTCACCTCACACCTGTTAGAATCGGCATCATCTGAAAATCTACAAACAACCAATTCTGGGGAGGGTGTGGACAAAAGGAGCCCTCTTCCACGATTGGTGGGAATGTAAATTGATACAGTCACTATGGAGAACAGTATGGAGTTTCCTTAAAAAAACTAGAAATAGAATTACCATCTGATCCAGCAATCCCACTTCTGGGCATATACCCAGAGAAAACCGTAAATCAAAAAGGCACATTCACCACAATGTTCATTGCAGCACTATTTACAATAGCCAGGTAATGGAAGCAACCTAAATGCGCACAGACAGATGAATGGATAAAGATGTGGTACATATATGAAATGGAATATTATTCGGCCATAAAAAGAAATGAAACTGGGTCATTTGTAGAGACATCGATGGATCGAGAGACTGTCATACAGAATGAAGTAAGTCAGAAAGAGGAAAACAAATATTGTATATTAATGCATATATGTGGAGCCTAAAAATGGTACAGATGAACTGGTTTGCAGGGAAGAAATAGAGACACAGAGGTAGAGAACAAACGTATGGACACCAAGTGTGGGAAGCCATGGGGTGGTGGTGGTGGGATGAGTTGGGAGTTTGGGATTGACCTGTGTACATGTATATGCATAAAATACATAACTAATAATAATGTGCTGTATAAAAAAAATAAATAAAATTAAATTTCAAAATTTTAAAAAATAAAATTTAAAAATAAAACAGAAAAAAGTTCTTCCCGTCACACAGATGTATTTATAGGAATGAATTATTTCCATGCTTATATCTATAAATACATAAAAGAGGAATAAAATCTAACTTGAACCATACAAGAAAAAAAAACCTGAACCCACGAGTTATACAGAGGAAAACCCTATCAGGGCACTTGCTCCAGTGGTAAACAATTATGAAATTGGTCAGAGGTGGGGAAGCATATCCCATACAGCCATCAACCCAAGCCCCACGCAAGGAGCGACCTCATTGCAAAGTTTGGGGACCGTGCCGAGGCATCTGTGAGTAAACGTGAGCTGAGCCCCTGGCCAGCTGCTGCTGAACTGTTCCCACCCTTTCCAGGTAAAACACCTGAATATGTACAAGGGCTTGAAAGCCTAGAGGAAGGACCGTGGAGCCACACCAGCGACAGCACGCAGGCCAACTTGGTGCCTGCAGGCCAGCCAGGGTGGTCCTGTCCCTGGGCGTTCTTCCAGAAGCTTTCCATTGCCCTGCCTGAGATACCCCTCCTGTCCCGGCCCCCACTGCTTTTTTCCTTCCTCACCTCTGTCCGGAGAGAAATTCCAGCAGAAGGTATGGGTGACACAACCTCTTCTTTGCAGGCGGCAGCCTGGCAACTCCGGCAGAAAGGCCAGCAGAACCCCACTCACACCGGGTCACCAACAAAGCTGTGGCCCCTCACTCCCTCCCACCAGCACAGCCCCGAGACTGCTGACGGGGCAGAGAATATGGAGTCAGGCACAGCTTCAGGGGCTATTGCTGCCTGGAGCGCTGTTTATATTGACCTCAACGAGGCACACCTGGGGAGGGCGGGCCGGCAGGGTACGGCTGCCCAGGTCAGCTAATCCACAACCCTCAGGGAATCACATTGTTGAAAATGGACCCCGCTAAGGCAGAAGAGAAGCCAAGGGAAAAAAGGACACAATGCCATTTGCAGCACCGTAGATGAGTCTAGAAGTAATCACGTGACTTGTAGTAAGTCAGAAAGTGGAAGACACATATCATATCATATCACTTATAGGTGTTACCTAAAAATGGATACCAGGGCAGATATTTCCACGGAGAACGGCAATCACAGATTCATTAAACAGACTTATGGTTCACCAATGGAAAGGTGTGAGGATTGGTTTCATTACGATATCGGGGTTAACAGACATATACAAACACAGGTGACATATATAATCACCAAAGACCTACAGAATACCAAGAGAGGACTACTCAATATTCTGTCATAACACACATGGGAAAAGGATCCCAGGAAGAACAGACATGTGTATATGTGTAAAAGAACCACATCTTCCACACCTACAACAAGCCAAACATTGTAATCAAACTTGCTGTAATAAAAAATAAAAAATTAAATTAAAAACACGAACAAGAAGTAGTGAGACAAACGTGAGGGGCTTTCTCCTGGCACATTCCATTCTAAACTCCAATCTAGAACACCACTTCCACTGAGGCTCTCTTGCCCTAGTAACCAGATTTGGTAAGGGTGAACTGCTGCCACCTTGTGGCCGTTTCACACAACAGCAGCTTTAATCCCAACGCTAATGGTCAGTAGATATTCAAAATCATTGCAGGCCTGTAAATGACACCTGCCCTGAAAACAAATCCTGGGGTCACATATCGACCAAAAAATTCAAAGGACGTCCATATGTCAAAACGACCGTTTCAAAAGGCATATTTTAGGCACATTAGTGTTCTGCTTCTTTTCCTTTCTTTCCTTTTTTGTTAAAAAACACGGGAATGGAAAAAGGCATCCCTCAGAATGGGCGAAAATCGTTGCAGACGAATCAATGGACAGAGGTTTAATCTCCAATATATATAAACAGCTCATGCAGCTTAATATTAAAAAAACAAACAACCCAAAAAAAATGGGCAGAAGATCTAAAGAGACGTTTCTTCAAAGGAGACACAGAGATGGCCAAGACGCACATGAAAAGCTGCTCAACAGCACTAATTATCAGAGAAATGCAAATCAAAACTACAATGAGATTTCACCTCACACCTGTTAGAATCGGCATCATCTGAAAATCTACAAACAACCAATTCTGGGGAGGGTGTGGACAAAAGGAGCCCTCTTCCACGATTGGTGGGAATGTAAATTGATACAGTCACTATGGAGAACAGTATGGAGTTTCCTTAAAAAAACTAGAAATAGAATTACCATCTGATCCAGCAATCCCACTTCTGGGCATATACCCAGAGAAAACCGTAAATCAAAAAGGCACATTCACCACAATGTTCATTGCAGCACTATTTACAATAGCCAGGTAATGGAAGCAACCTAAATGCGCACAGACAGATGAATGGATAAAGATGTGGTACATATATGAAATGGAATATTATTCGGCCATAAAAAGAAATGAAACTGGGTCATTTGTAGAGACATCGATGGATCGAGAGACTGTCATAGAGAATGAAGTAAGTCAGAAAGAGGAAAACAAATATTGTATATTAATGCATATATGTGGAGCCTAAAAATGGTACAGATGAACTGGTTTGCAGGGAAGAAATAGAGACACAGAGGTAGAGAACAAACGTATGGACACCAAGTGTGGGAAGCCATGGGGTGGTGGTGGTGGGATGAGTTGGGAGTTTGGGATTGACCTGTGTACATGTATATGCATAAAATACATAACTAATAATAATGTGCTGTATAAAAAAATAAATAAAATTAAATTTCAAAATTTTAAAAAATAAAATTTAAAAATAAAACAGAAAAAAGTTCTTCCCGTCACACAGATGTATTTATAGGAATGAATTATTTCCATGCTTATATCTATAAATACATAAAAGAGGAATAAAATCTAACTTGAACCATAAAAGAAAAAAAAACCTGAACCCACGAGTTATACAGAGGAAAACCCTATCAGGGCACTTGCTCCAGTGGTAAACAATTATGAAATTGGTCAGAGGTGGGGAAGCATCTCCCATACAGCCATCAACCAACCCCCCAAGCAAGGAGCGACCTCATTGCAAAGTTTGGGGACCGTGCCGAGGCATCTGTGAGTAAACGTGAGCTGAGCCCCTGGCCAGCTGCTGCTGAACTGTTCCCACCCTTTCCAGGTAAAACACCTGAATATGTACAAGGGCTTGAAAGCCTAGAGGAAGGACCGTGGAGCCACACCAGCGACAGCACGCAGGCCAACTTGGTGCCTGCAGGCCAGCCAGGGTGGTCCTGTCCCCGGGCGCTCTTCCAGAAGCTTTCCATTGCCCTGCCTGAGATACCCCTCCTGTCCCGGCCCCCACTGCTTTTTTCCTTCCTCACCTCTGTCCGGAGAGAAATTCCAGCAGAAGGTATGGGTGACACAACCTCTTCTTTGCAGGCGGCAGCCTGGCAACTCCTGCAGAAAGGCCAGCAGAACCCCACTCACACCGGGCCACCAACAAAGCTGTGGCCCCTCACTCCCTCCCACCAGCACAGCCCCGAGACTGCTGACGGGGCAGAGAATATGGAGTCAGGCACAGCTTCAGGGGCTATTGCTGCCTGGAGCGCTGTTTATATTGACCTCAATGAGGCACACCTGGGGAGGGCGGGCTGGCAGGGTAAGGCTGCCCAGGTCAGCTAATCCACAACCCTCAGGCAATCACATTGTTGAAAATGGACCCCGCTAAAGCAGAAGAGAAGCCAAGGGAAAAAAGGCCACAATGCCATTTGCCGCACCGTAGATGGGTCTAGAAGTAATCACGTGACTTGTAGTAAGTCAGAAAGTGGAAGACACATATCATATCATATCACTTATAGGTGTTACCTAAAAATGGATCCCAGGGCAGATATTTCCACGGAGAAGGGCAATCACAGATTCATTAAACAGACTTATGGTTCACCAATGGAAAGGTGTGAGGATTGGTTTCATTACGATATCGGGGTTAACAGACATATACAAACACAGGTGACATATATAATCACCAAAGACCTACAGAATACCAAGAGAGGACTACTCAACATTCTGTCATAACGTACATGGGAAAAGGATCCCCGGAAGAACAGTCATCTGTATATGTGTAAAAGAACCACATCTTCCACACCTACAACAAGCCAAACATTGTAATCAAACTTGCTGTAATAAAAAATAAAAAATTTAATTAAAAACACGAACAAGAAGTAGTGAGACAAACGTGAGGGTCTTTCTCCTGACACATTCCATTCTAAACTCCAATCTAGAACACCACTTCCACTGAGGCTCTCTTGCCCTAGTAACCAGATTTGGTAAGGGTGAACTGCTGCCACCTTGTGGCCGTTTCACACAACAGCAGCTTTAATCCCAACGCTAATGGTCAGTTGATATTCAAAATCATTGCAAGCCTGTAAATGACACCTGCCCTGAAAACAAATCCTGGGGTCACATATCGACCAAAAAATTCAAAGGACGTCCATATGTCAAAACGACCGTTTCAAAAGGCATATTTTAGGCACATTAGTGTTCTGCTTCTTTTCCTTTCTTTCCTTTCTTGTTAAAAAACACGGGAATGGAAAAAGGCATCCCTCAGAATGGGCGAAAATCGTTGCAGACGAATCAATGGACAGAGGTTTAATCTCCAATATATATAAACAGCTCATGCAGCTTAATATTAAAAAAACAAACAACCCAAAAAAAATGGGCAGAAGATCTAAAGAGACGTTTCTTCAAAGGAGACACAGAGATGGCTAAGACGCACATGAAAAGCTGCTCAACAGCACTAATTATCAGAGAAATGCAAATCAAATCTACAATGAGATTTCACCTCAAACCTGTTAGAATCGGCATCATCTGAAAATCTACAAACAACCAATTCTGGGGAGGGTGTGGACAAAAGGAGCCCTCTTCCACGATTGGTGGGAATGTAAATTGATACAGTCACTATGGAGAACAGTATGGAGTTTCCTTAAAAAAAATAGAAATAGAATTACCATCTGATCCAGCAATCCCACTTCTGGGCATATACCCAGATAAAACCGTATTTCAAAAAGGCACATTCACCACAATGTTCGTTGCAGCACTATTTACAATAGCCAGGTAATGGAAGCAAACTAAATGCCCACAGACAGATGAATGGATAAAGATGTGTTACATATATAAAATGGAATATTACTCGGCCATAAAAAGGAATGAAACTGGGTCATTTGTAGAGACATCGATGGATCGAGAGACTGTCATACAGAATGAAGTAAGTCAGAAAGAGGAAAACAAATATTGTATATTAATGCATATATGTGGAACCTAAAAAAATGGTACAGATGAACTGGTTTGCAGGGAAGAAATAGAGACACAGAGGTAGAGAACAAACGTATGGACACCAAGTGTGGGAAGCCATGGGGTGGTGGTGGTGGGATGAGTTGGGAGTTTGGGATTGACCTGTATACATGTATATGCATAAAATACATAACTAATAATAACGTGCTGTATAAAAAAATAAATAAAATTAAATTTCAAAATTTTAAAAAAAATAAAATTTAAAAATAAAACAGAAAAAAGTTCTTCCCATCACACAGATGTATTTATAGGAATGAATTATTTCCATGCTTATATCTATAAATATATAAAAGAGGAATAAAATCTAACTTGAACCATAAAAGAAAAAAAAACCTGAACCCACGAGTTATACAGAGGAAAACCCTATCAGGGCACTTGCTCCAGTGGTAAACAATTCTGAAATTGGTCAGAGGTGGGGAACCATCTCCCATACAGCCATCAACCCAAGCCCCACGCAAGGAGCGACCTCATTGCAAAGTTTGGGGACCGTGCCGAGGCATCTGTGAGTAAACGTGAGCTGAGCCCCTGGCCAGCTGCTGCTGAACTGTTCCCACCCTTTCCAGGTAAAACACCTGAATATGTACAAGGGCTTGAAAGCCTAGAGGAAGGACCGTGGAGCCACACCAGCGACAGCACGCAGGCCAACTTGGTGCCTGCAGGCCAGCCAGGGTGGTCCTGGCCCTGGGCGCTCTTCCAGAAGCTTTCCATTGCCCTGCCTGAGATACCCCTCCTGTCCCGGCCCCCACTGCTTTTTTCCTTCCTCACCTCTGTCCTGAGAGATATTCCAGCAGAAGGTATGGGTGACACAACCTCTTCTTTGCAGGCGGCATCCTGGCAACTCCGGCAGAAAGGCCAGCAGAACCCCACTCACACCGGGTCACCAACAAAGCTGTGGCCCCTCACTCCCTCCCACCAGCACAGCCCCGAGACTGCTGACGGGGCAGAGAATATGGAGTCAGGCACAGCTTCAGGGGCTATTGCTGCCTGGAGCGCTGTTTATATTGACCTCAACGAGGCACACCTGGGGAGGGCGGGCCGGCAGGGTAAGGCTGCCCAGGTCAGCTAATCCACAACCCTCAGGGAATCACATTGTTGAAAATGGACCCCGCTAAGGCAGAAGAGAAGCCAAGGGAAAAAAGGACACAATGCCATTTGCAGCACCGTAGATGAGTCTAGAAGTAATCACGTGACTTGTAGTAAGTCAGAAAGTGGAAGACACATATCATATCATATCACTTATAGGTGTTACCTAAAAATGGATACCAGGGCAGATATTTCCACGGAGAACGGCAATCACAGATTCATTAAACAGACTTATGGTTCACCAATGGAAAGGTGTGAGGATTGGTTTCATTACGATATCGGGGTTAACAGACATATACAAACACAGGTGACATATATAATCACCAAAGACCTACAGAATACCAAGAGAGGACTACTCAATATTCTGTCATAACACACATGGGAAAAGGATCCCAGGAAGAACAGACATGTGTATATGTGTAAAAGAACCACATCTTCCACACCTACAACAAGCCAAACATTGTAATCAAACTTGCTGTAATAAAAAATAAAAAATTAAATTAAAAACACGAACAAGAAGTAGTGAGACAAACGTGAGGGGCTTTCTCCTGGCACATTCCATTCTAAACTCCAATCTAGAACACCACTTCCACTGAGGCTCTCTTGCCCTAGTAACCAGATTTGGTAAGGGTGAACTGCTGCCACCTTGTGGCCGTTTCACACAACAGCAGCTTTAATCCCAACGCTAATGGTCAGTTGATATTCAAAATCATTGCAGGCCTGTAAATGACACCTGCCCTGAAAACAAATCCTGGGGTCACATATCAACCAAAAAATTCAAAGGACGTCCATATGTCAAAACGACCGTTTCAAAAGGCATATTTTAGGCACATTAGTGTTCTGCTTCTTTTCCTTTCTTTCCTTTTTTGTTAAAAAACACGGGAATGGAAAAAGGCATCCCTCTGAATGGGCGAAAATCGTTGCAGACGAATCAATGGACAGAGGTTTAATCTCCAATATATATAAACAGCTCATGCAGCTTAATATTAAAAAAACAAACAACCCAAAAAAAATGGGCAGAAGATCTAAAGAGACGTTTCTTCAAAGGAGACACAGAGATGGCCAAGACGCACATGAAAAGCTGCTCAACAGCACTAATTATCAGAGAAATGCAAATCAAAACTACAATGAGATTTCACCTCACACCTGTTAGAATCGGCATCATCAGAAAATCTACAAACAACCAATTCTGGGGAGGTTGTGGCCAAAAGGAGCCCTCTTCCACTATTGGTGGGAATGTAAATTGATACAGTCACTATGGAGAACAGTATGGAGTTTCCTTAAAAAAAATAGAAATAGAATTACCATCTGATCCAGCAATCCCACTTCTGGGCATATACCCAGAGAAAACCGTATTTCAAAAAGGCACATTCACCACAATGTTCGTTGCAGCACTATTTACAATAGCCAGGTAATGGAAGCAAACTAAATGCCCACAGACAGATGAATGGATAAAGATGTGTTACATATATAAAATGGAATATTACTCGGCCATAAAAAGGAATGAAACTGGGTCATTTGTAGAGACATCGATGGATCGAGAGACTGTCATACAGAATGAAGTAAGTCAGAAAGAGGAAAACAAATATTGTATATTAATGCATATATGTGGAACCTAAAAAAATGGTACAGATGAACTGGTTTGCAGGGAAGAAATAGAGACACAGAGGTAGAGAACAAACGTATGGACACCAAGTGTGGGAAGCCATGGGGTGGTGGTGGTGGGATGAGTTGGGAGTTTGGGATTGACCTGTATACATGTATATGCATAAAATACATAACTAATAATAACGTGCTGTATAAAAAAATAAATAAAATTAAATTTCAAAATTTAAAAAAAAATAAAATTTAAAAATAAAACAGAAAAAAGTTCTTCCCATCACACAGATGTATTTATAGGAATGAATTATTTCCATGCTTATATCTATAAATATATAAAAGAGGAATAAAATCTAACTTGAACCATAAAAGAAAAAAAAAACCTGAACCCACGAGTTATACAGAGGAAAACCCTATCAGGGCACTTGCTCCAGTGGTAAACAATTCTGAAATTGGTCAGAGGTGGGGAACCATCTCCCATACAGCCATCAACCCACCCCCCACGCAAGGAGCGTCCTCATTGCAAAGCTGGGGGACCGTGCCGAGGCATCTGTGAGTAAACGTGAGCTGAGCCCCAGGCCAGCTACTGCTGAACTGTTCCCACCCTTTCCAGGTAAAACACCTGAATATGTACAAGGGCTTGAAAGCCTAGAGGAAGGACCGTGGAGCCACACCAGTGACAGCACGCAGGCCTACTTGGTGCCTGCAGGCCAGCCAGGGTGGTCCTGGCCCTGGGCGCTCTTCCAGAAGCTTTCCATTGCCCTGCCTGAGATACCCCTCCTGTCCCGGCCCCCACTGCTTTTTTCCTTCCTCACCTCTGTCCGGAGAGAAATTCCAGCGGAAGGCATGTGTGACACAACCTCTTCTTTACAGGCGGCAGCCTGGCAACTCCTGCAGAAAGGCCAGCAGAACCCCACTCACACCGGGCCACCCACAAAGCTGTGGCCCCTCACCCCCTTCCACCAACACAGCCCCGAGACTGCTGATGGGGCAGAGAATATGGAGTCAGGCACAGCTTCAAGGGCTATTGCTGCCTGGAGCGCTGTTTATATTGACCTCAACGAGGCACACCTGGGGAGGGCGGGCCGGCAGGGTAAGGCTGCCCAGGTCAGCTAATCCACAACCCTCAGGGAATCACATTGTTGAAAATGGACCCCGCTAAGGCAGAAGAGAAGCCAAGGGAAAAAAGGACACAATGCCATTTGCAGCACCGTAGATGAGTCTAGAAGTAATCACGTGACTTGTAGTAAGCAGAAAGTGGAAGACACATATCATATCATATCACTTATAGGTGTTACCTAAAAATGGATCCCAGGGCAGATATTTCCACGGAGAAGGGCAATCACAGATTCATTAAACAAACTTATGGTTCACCAATGGAAAGTTGTGAGAATTGGTTTCATTACGATATCGGGGTTAACAGACATATACAAACACAGGTGACATATATAATCACCAAAGACCTACAGAATACCAAGAGAGGACTACTCAACATTCTGTCATAACGTACATGGGAAAAGGGTCCCAGGAAGAACAGACATGTCTATATGTGTAAAAGAACCACATCTTCCACACCTACAACAAGCCAAACATTGTAATCAAACTTGCTGTAATAAAAAATAAAAAATTAAATTAAAAACACGAACAAGAAGTAGTGAGACAAACGTGAGGGGCTTTCTCCTGGCACATTCCATTCTAAACTCCAATCTAGAACACCACTTCCACTGAGGCTCTCTTGCCCTAGTAACCAGATTTGGTAAGGGTGAACTGCTGCCACCTTGTGGCCGTTTCACACAACAGCAGCTTTAATCCCAACGCTAATGGTCAGTTGATATTCAAAATCATTGCAGGCCTGTAAATGACACCTGCCCTGAAAACAAATCCTGGGGTCACATATCGACCAAAAAATTCAAAGGACGTCCATATGTCAAAACGACCGTTTCAAAAGGCATATTTTAGGCACATTAGTGTTCTGCTTCTTTTCCTTTCTTTCCTTTCTTGTTAAAAAACACGGGAATGGAAAAAAGCATCCCTCTGAATGGGCGAAAATCGTTGCAGACGAATCAATGGACAGAGGTTTAATCTCCAATATATATAAACAGCTCATGCAGCTTAATATTAAAAAAACAAACAACCCAAAAAAAATGGGCAGAAGATCTAAAGAGACGTTTCTTCAAAGGAGACACAGAGATGGCCAAGACGCACATGAAAAGCTGCTCAACAGCACTAATTATCAGAGAAATGCAAATCAAAACTACAATGAGATTTCACCTCACACCTGTTAGAATCGGCATCATCTGAAAATCTACAAACAACCAATTCTGGGGAGGGTGTGGACAAAAGGAGCCCTCTTCCACGATTGGTGGGAATGTAAATTGATACAGTCACTATGGAGAACAGTATGGAGTTTCCTTAAAAAAACTAGAAATAGAATTACCATCTGATCCAGCAATCCCACTTCTGGGCATATACCCAGAGAAAACCGTAAATCAAAAAGGCACATTCACCACAATGTTCATTGCAGCACTATTTACAATAGCCAGGTAATGGAAGCAACCTAAATGCGCACAGACAGATGAATGGATAAAGATGTGGTACATATATGAAATGGAATATTACTCGGCCATAAAAAGGAATGAAACTGGGTCATTTGTAGAGACATCGATGGATCGAGAGACTGTCATACAGAATGAAGTAAGTCAGAAAGAGGAAAACAAATATTGTATATTAATGCATATATGTGGAGCCTAAAAATGGTACAGATGAACTGGTTTGCAGGGAAGAAATAGAGACTCAGAGGTAGAGAACAAACGTATGGACACCAAGTGTGGGAAGCCATGGGGTGGTGGTGGTGGGATGAGTTGGGAGTTTGGGATTGACCTGTGTACATGTATATGCATAAAATACATAACTAATAATAATGTGCTGTATAAAAAAAATAAATAAAATTAAATTTCAAAATTTTAAAAAATAAAATTTAAAAATAAAACAGAAAAAAGTTCTTCCCGTCACACAGATGTATTTATAGGAATGAATTATTTCCATGCTTATATCTATAAATACATAAAAGAGGAATAAAATCTAACTTGAACCATACAAGAAAAAAAAACCTGAACCCACGAGTTATACTGAGGAAAACCCTATCAGGGCACTTGCTCCAGTGGTAAACAATTATGAAATTGGTCAGAGGTGGGGAAGCATATCCCATACAGCCATCAACCCAAGCCCCACGCAAGGAGCGACCTCATTGCAAAGTTTGGGGACCGTGCCGAGGCATCTGTGAGTAAACGTGAGCTGAGCCCCTGGCCAGCTGCTGCTGAACTGTTCCCACCCTTTCCAGGTAAAACACCTGAATATGTACAAGGGCTTGAAAGCCTAGAGGAAGGACCGTGGAGCCACACCAGCGACAGCACGCAGGCCAACTTGGTGCCTGCAGGCCAGCCAGGGTGGTCCTGGCCCTGGGCGCTCTTCCAGAAGCTTTCCATTGCCCTGCCTGAGATACCCCTCCTGTCCCGGCCCCCACTGCTTTTTTCCTTCCTCACCTCTGTCCGGAGAGAAATTCCAGCAGAAGGTATGGGTGACACAACCTCTTCTTTGCAGGCGGCAGCCTGGCAACTCCGGCAGAAAGGCCAGCAGAACCCCACTCACACCGGGTCACCAACAAAGCTGTGGCCCCACACTCCCTCCCACCAGCACAGCCCCGAGACTGCTGACGGGGCAGAGAATATGGAGTCAGGCACAGCTTCAGGGGCTATTGCTGCCTGGAGTGCTGTTTATATTGACCTCAACGAGGCACACCTGGGGAGGGCGGGCCGGCAGGGTACGGCTGCCCAGGTCAGCTAATCCACAACCCTCAGGGAATCACATTGTTGAAAATGGACCCCGCTAAGGCAGAAGAGAAGCCAAGGGAAAAAAGGACACAATGCCATTTGCAGCACCGTAGATGAGTCTAGAAGTAATCACGTGACTTGTAGTAAGTCAGAAAGTGGAAGACACATATCATATCATATCACTTATAGGTGTTACCTAAAAATGGATCCCAGGGCAGATATTTCCACGGAGAACGGCAATCACAGATTCATTAAACAGACTTATGGTTCACCAATGGAAAGGTGTGAGGATTGGTTTCATTACGATATCGGGGTTAACAGACATATACAAACACAGGTGACATATATAATCACCAAAGACCTACAGAATACCAAGAGAGGACTACTCAATATTCTGTCATAACACACATGGGAAAAGGATCCCAGGAAGAACAGACATGTGTATATGTGTAAAAGAACCACATCTTCCACACCTACAACAAGCCAAACATTGTAATCAAACTTGCTGTAATAAAAAATAAAAAATTAAATTAAAAACACGAACAAGAAGTAGTGAGACAAACGTGAGGGGCTTTCTCCTGGCACATTCCATTCTAAACTCCAATCTAGAACACCACTTCCACTGAGGCTCTCTTGCCCTAGTAACCAGATTTGGTAAGGGTGAACTGCTGCCACCTTGTGGCCGTTTCACACAACAGCAGCTTTAATCCCAACGCTAATGGTCAGTAGATATTCAAAATCATTGCAGGCCTGTAAATGACACCTGCCCTGAAAACAAATCCTGGGGTCACATATCGACCAAAAAATTCAAAGGACGTCCATATGTCAAAACGACCGTTTCAAAAGGCATATTTTAGGCACATTAGTGTTCTGCTTCTTTTCCTTTCTTTCCTTTTTTGTTAAAAAACACGGGAATGGAAAAAGGCATCCCTCAGAATGGGCGAAAATCGTTGCAGACGAATCAATGGACAGAGGTTTAATCTCCAATATATATAAACAGCTCATGCAGCTTAATATTAAAAAAACAAACAACCCAAAAAAAATGGGCAGAAGATCTAAAGAGACGTTTCTTCAAAGGAGACACAGAGATGGCCAAGACGCACATGAAAAGCTGCTCAACAGCACTAATTATCAGAGAAATGCAAATCAAAACTACAATGAGATTTCACCTCACACCTGTTAGAATCGGCATCATCAGAAAATCTACAAACAACCAATTCTGGGGAGGTTGTGGACAAAAGGAGCCCTCTTCCACTATTGGTGGGAATGTAAATTGATACAGTCACTATGGAGAACAGTATGGAGTTTCCTTAAAAAAAATAGAAATAGAATTACCATCTGATCCAGCAATCCCACTTCTGGGCATATACCCAGAGAAAACCGTATTTCAAAAAGGCACATTCACCACAATGTTCGTTGCAGCACTATTTACAATAGCCAGGTAGTGGAAGCAAACTAAATGCCCACAGACAGATGAATGGATAAAGATGTGTTACATATATAAAATGGAATATTACTCGGCCATAAAAAGGAATGAAACTGGGTCATTTGTAGAGACATCGATGGATCGAGAGACTGTCATACAGAATGAAGTAAGTCAGAAAGAGGAAAACAAATATTGTATATTAATGCATATATGTGGAACCTAAAAAAATGGTACAGATGAACTGGTTTGCAGGGAAGAAATAGAGACACAGAGGTAGAGAACAAACGTATGGACACCAAGTGTGGGAAGCCATGGGGTGGTGGTGGTGGGATGAGTTGGGAGTTTGGGATTGACCTGTATACATGTATATGCATAAAATACATAACTAATAATAACGTGCTGTATAAAAAAATAAATAAAATTAAATTTCAAAATTTAAAAAAAAAATAAAATTTAAAAATAAAACAGAAAAAAGTTCTTCCCATCACACAGATGTATTTATAGGAATGAATTATTTCCATGCTTATATCTATAAATATATAAAAGAGGAATAAAATCTAACTTGAACCATAAAAGAAAAAAAAAACCTGAACCCACGAGTTATACAGAGGAAAACCCTATCAGGGCACTTGCTCCAGTGGTAAACAATTCTGAAATTGGTCAGAGGTGGGGAACCATCTCCCATACAGCCATCAACCCACCCCCCACGCAAGGAGCGTCCTCATTGCAAAGCTGGGGGACCGTGCCGAGGCATCTGTGAGTAAACGTGAGCTGAGCCCCAGGCCAGCTACTGCTGAACTGTTCCCACCCTTTCCAGGTAAAACACCTGAATATGTACAAGGGCTTGAAAGCCTAGAGGAAGGACCCTGGAGCCACACCAGCGACAGCACGCAGGCCAACTTGGTGCCTTCAGGCCAGCCAGGGTGGTCCTGGCCCTGGGCGCTCTTCCAGAAGCTTTCCATTGCCCTGCCTGAGATACCCCTCCTGTCCCGGCCCCCACTGCTTTTTTCCTTCCTCACCTCTGTCCGGAGAGAAATTCCAGCGGAAGGCATGTGTGACACAACCTCTTCTTTACAGGCGGCAGCCTGGCAACTCCTGCAGAAAGGCCAGCAGAACCCCACTCACACCGGGCCACCCACAAAGCTGTGGCCCCTCACCCCCTTCCACCAACACAGCCCCGAGACTGCTGATGGGGCAGAGAATATGGAGTCAGGCACAGCTTCAAGGGCTATTGCTGCCTGGAGCGCTGTTTATATTGACCTCAACGAGGCACACCTGGGGAGGGCGGGCCGGCAGGGTAAGGCTGCCCAGGTCAGCTAATCCACAACCCTCAGGGAATCACATTGTTGAAAATGGACCCCGCTAAGGCAGAAGAGAAGCCAAGGGAAAAAAGGACACAATGCCATTTGCAGCACCGTAGATGAGTCTAGAAGTAATCACGTGACTTGTAGTAAGCAGAAAGTGGAAGACACATATCATATCATATCACTTATAGGTGTTACCTAAAAATGGATCCCAGGGCAGATATTTCCACGGAGAAGGGCAATCACAGATTCATTAAACAAACTTATGGTTCACCAATGGAAAGTTGTGAGAATTGGTTTCATTACGATATCGGGGTTAACAGACATATACAAACACAGGTGACATATATAATCACCAAAGACCTACAGAATACCAAGAGAGGACTACTCAACATTCTGTCATAACGTACATGGGAAAAGGGTCGCAGGAAGAACAGACATGTCTATATGTGTAAAAGAACCACATCTTCCACACCTACAACAAGCCAAACATTGTAATCAAACTTGCTGTAATAAAAAATAAAAAATTAAATTAAAAACACGAACAAGAAGTAGTGAGACAAACGTGAGGGGCTTTCTCCTGGCACATTCCATTCTAAACTCCAATCTAGAACACCACTTCCACTGAGGCTCTCTTGCCCTAGTAACCAGATTTGGTAAGGGTGAACTGCTGCCACCTTGTGGCCGTTTCACACAACAGCAGCTTTAATCCCAACGCTAATGGTCAGTTGATATTCAAAATCATTGCAGGCCTGTAAATGACACCTGCCCTGAAAACAAATCCTGGGGTCACATATCGACCAAAAAATTCAAAGGACGTCCATATGTCAAAACGACCGTTTCAAAAGGCATATTTTAGGCACATTAGTGTTCTGCTTCTTTTCCTTTCTTTCCTTTCTTGTTAAAAAACACGGGAATGGAAAAAAGCATCCCTCTGAATGGGCGAAAATCGTTGCAGACGAATCAATGGACAGAGGTTTAATCTCCAATATATATAAACTGCTCATGCAGCTTAATATTAAAAAAACAAACAACCCAAAAAAAATGGGCAGAAGATCTAAAGAGACGTTTCTTCAAAGGAGACACAGAGATGGCCAAGACGCACATGAAAAGCTGCTCAACAGCACTAATTATCAGAGAAATGCAAATCAAAACTACAATGAGATTTCACCTCACACCTGTTAGAATCGGCATCATCTGAAAATCTACAAACAACCAATTCTGGGGAGGGTGTGGACAAAAGGAGCCCTCTTCCACGATTGGTGGGAATGTAAATTGATACAGTCACTATGGAGAACAGTATGGAGTTTCCTTAAAAAAACTAGAAATAGAATTACCATCTGATCCAGCAATCCCACTTCTGGGCATATACCCAGAGAAAACCGTAAATCAAAAAGGCACATTCACCACAATGTTCATTGCAGCACTATTTACAATAGCCAGGTAATGGAAGCAACCTAAATGCCCACAGACAGATGAATGGATAAAGATGTGGTACATATATGAAATGGAATATTACTCGGCCATAAAAAGGAATGAAACTGGGTCATTTGTAGAGACATCGATGGATCGAGAGACTGTCATACAGAATGAAGTAAGTCAGAAAGAGGAAAACAAATATTGTATATTAATGCATATATGTGGAGCCTAAAAATGGTACAGATGAACTGGTTTGCAGGGAAGAAATAGAGACACAGAGGTAGAGAACAAACGTATGGACACCAAGTGTGGGAAGCCATGGGGTGGTGGTGGTGGGATGAGTTGGGAGTTTGGGATTGACCTGTGTACATGTATATGCATAAAATACATAACTAATAATAATGTGCTGTATAAAAAAAATAAATAAAATTAAATTTCAAAATTTTAAAAAATAAAATTTAAAAATAAAACAGAAAAAAGTTCTTCCCGTCACACAGATGTATTTATAGGAATGAATTATTTCCATGCTTATATCTATAAATACATAAAAGAGGAATAAAATCTAACTTGAACCATACAAGAAAAAAAAACCTGAACCCACGAGTTATACAGAGGAAAACCCTATCAGGGCACTTGCTCCAGTGGTAAACAATTATGAAATTGGTCAGAGGTGGGGAAGCATATCCCATACAGCCATCAACCCAAGCCCCACGCAAGGAGCGACCTCATTGCAAAGTTTGGGGACCGTGCCGAGGCATCTGTGAGTAAACGTGAGCTGAGCCCCTGTCCAGCTGCTGCTGAACTGTTCCCACCCTTTCCAGGTAAAACACCTGAATATGTACAAGGGCTTGAAAGCCTAGAGGAAGGACCGTGGAGCCACACCAGCGACAGCACGCAGGCCAACTTGGTGCCTGCAGGCCAGCCAGGGTGGTCCTGTCCCTGGGCGCTCTTCCAGAAGCTTTCCATTGCCCTGCCTGAGATACCCCTCCTGTCCCGGCCCCCACTGCTTTTTTCCTTCCTCACCTCTGTCCGGAGAGAAATTCCAGCAGAAGGTATGGGTGACACAACCTCTTCTTTGCAGGCGGCAGCCTGGCAACTCCGGCAGAAAGGCCAGCAGAACCCCACTCACACCGGGTCACCAACAAAGCTGTGGCCCCACACTCCCTCCCACCAGCACAGCCCCGAGACTGCTGACGGGGCAGAGAATATGGAGTCAGGCACAGCTTCAGGGGCTATTGCTGCCTGGAGTGCTGTTTATATTGACCTCAACGAGGCACACCTGGGGAGGGCGGGCCGGCAGGGTACGGCTGCCCAGGTCAGCTAATCCACAACCCTCAGGGAATCACATTGTTGAAAATGGACCCCGCTAAGGCAGAAGAGAAGCCAAGGGAAAAAAGGACACAATGCCATTTGCAGCACCGTAGATGAGTCTAGAAGTAATCACGTGACTTGTAGTAAGTCAGAAAGTGGAAGACACATATCATATCATATCACTTATAGGTGTTACCTAAAAATGGATACCAGGGCAGATATTTCCACGGAGAACGGCAATCACAGATTCATTAAACAGACTTATGGTTCACCAATGGAAAGGTGTGAGGATTGGTTTCATTACGATATCGGGGTTAACAGACATATACAAACACAGGTGACATATATAATCACCAAAGACCTACAGAATACCAAGAGAGGACTACTCAATATTCTGTCATAACACACATGGGAAAAGGATCCCAGGAAGAACAGACATGTGTATATGTGTAAAAGAACCACATCTTCCACACCTACAACAAGCCAAACATTGTAATCAAACTTGCTGTAATAAAAAATAAAAACTTAAATTAAAAACACGAACAAGAAGTAGTGAGACAAACGTGAGGGGCTTTCTCCTGGCACATTCCATTCTAAACTCCAATCTAGAACACCACTTCCACTGAGGCTCTCTTGCCCTAGTAACCAGATTTGGTAAGGGTGAACTTCTGCCACCTTGTGGCCGTTTCACACAACAGCAGCTTTAATCCCAACGCTAATGGTCACTAGATATTCAAAATCATTGCAGGCCTGTAAATGACACCTGCCCTGAAAACAAATCCTGGGGTCACATATCGACCAAAAAATTCAAAGGACGTCCATATGTCAAAACGACCGTTTCAAAAGGCATATTTTAGGCACATTAGTGTTCTGCTTCTTTTCCTTTCTTTCCTTTTTTGTTAAAAAACACGGGAATGGAAAAAGGCATCCCTCAGAATGGGCGAAAATCGTTGCAGACGAATCAATGGACAGAGGTTTAATCTCCAATATATATAAACAGCTCATGCAGCTTAATATTAAAAAAACAAACAACCCAAAAAAAATGGGCAGAAGATCTAAAGAGACGTTTCTTCAAAGGAGACACAGAGATGGCCAAGACGCACATGAAAAGCTGCTCAACAGCACTAATTATCAGAGAAATGCAAATCAAAACTACAATGAGATTTCACCTCACACCTGTTAGAATCGGCATCATCAGAAAATCTACAAACAACCAATTCTGGGGAGGTTGTGGACAAAAGGAGCCCTCTTCCACTATTGGTGGGAATGTAAATTGATACAGTCACTATGGAGAACAGTATGGAGTTTCCTTAAAAAAAATAGAAATAGAATTACCATCTGATCCAGCAATCCCACTTCTGGGCATATACCCAGAGAAAACCGTATTTCAAAAAGGCACATTCACCACAATGTTCGTTGCAGCACTATTTACAATAGCCAGGTAATGGAAGCAAACTAAATGCCCACAGACAGATGAATGGATAAAGATGTGTTACATATATAAAATGGAATATTACTCGGCCATAAAAAGGAATGAAACTGGGTCATTTGTAGAGACATCGATGGATCGAGAGACTGTCATACAGAATGAAGTAAGTCAGAAAGAGGAAAACAAATATTGTATATTAATGCATATATGTGGAACCTAAAAAAATGGTACAGATGAACTGGTTTGCAGGGAAGAAATAGAGACACAGAGGTAGAGAACAAACGTATGGACACCAAGTGTGGGAAGCCATGGGGTGGTGGTGGTGGGATGAGTTGGGAGTTTGGGATTGACCTGTATACATGTATATGCATAAAATACATAACTAATAATAACGTGCTGTATAAAAAAATAAATAAAATTAAATTTCAAAATTTAAAAAAAAAATAAAATTTAAAAATAAAACAGAAAAAAGTTCTTCCCATCACACAGATGTATTTATAGGAATGAATTATTTCCATGCTTATATCTATAAATATATAAAAGAGGAATAAAATCTAACTTGAACCATAAAAGAAAAAAAAACCTGAACCCACGAGTTATACAGAGGAAAACCCTATCAGGGCACTTGCTCCAGTGGTAAACAATTCTGAAATTGGTCAGAGGTGGGGAACCATCTCCCATACAGCCATCAACCCACCCCCCACGCAAGGAGCGTCCTCATTGCAAAGCTGGGGGACCGTGCCGAGGCATCTGTGAGTAAACGTGAGCTGAGCCCCAGGCCAGCTACTGCTGAACTGTTCCCACCCTTTCCAGGTAAAACACCTGAATATGTACAAGGGCTTGAAAGCCTAGAGGAAGGACCGTGGAGCCACACCAGCGACAGCACGCAGGCCAACTTGGTGCCTGCAGGCCAGCCAGGGTGGTCCTGGCCCTGGGCGCTCTTCCAGAAGCTTTCCATTGCCCTGCCTGAGATACCCCTCCTGTCCCGGCCCCCACTGCTTTTTTCCTTCCTCACCTCTGTCCGGAGAGAAATTCCAGCGGAAGGCATGTGTGACACAACCTCTTCTTTACAGGCGGCAGCCTGGCAACTCCTGCAGAAAGGCCAGCAGAACCCCACTCACACCGGGCCACCCACAAAGCTGTGGCCCCTCACCCCCTTCCACCAACACAGCCCCGAGACTGCTGATGGGGCAGAGAATATGGAGTCAGGCACAGCTTCAAGGGCTATAGCTGCCTGGAGCGCTGTTTATATTGACCTCAATGAGGCACACCTGGGGAGGGCGGGCTGGCAGGGTAAGGCTGCCCAGGTCAGCTAATCCACAACCCTCAGGGAATCACATTGTTGAAAATGGACCCCGCTAAGGCAGAAGAGAAGCCAAGGGAAAAAAGGCCACAATGCCATTTGCAGCACCGTAGATGAGTCTAGAAGTAATCACGTGACTTGTAGTAAGCAGAAAGTGGAAGACACATATCATATCATATCACTTATAGGTGTTACCTAAAAATGGATCCCAGGGCAGATATTTCCACGGAGAAGGGCAATCACAGATTCATTAAACAAACTTATGGTTCACCAATGGAAAGTTGTGAGAATTGGTTTCATTACGATATCGGGGTTAACAGACATATACAAACACAGGTGACATATATAATCACCAAAGACCTACAGAATACCAAGAGAGGACTACTCAACATTCTGTCATAACGTACATGGGAAAAGGGTCCCAGGAAGAACAGACATGTCTATATGTGTAAAAGAACCACATCTTCCACACCTACAACAAGCCAAACATTGTAATCAAACTTGCTGTAATAAAAAATAAAAAATTAAATTAAAAACACGAACAAGAAGTAGTGAGACAAACGTGAGGGGCTTTCTCCTGGCACATTCCATTCTAAACTCCAATCTAGAACACCACTTCCACTGAGGCTCTCTTGCCCTAGTAACCAGATTTGGTAAGGGTGAACTGCTGCCACCTTGTGGCCGTTTCACACAACAGCAGCTTTAATCCCAACGCTAATGGTCAGTTGATATTCAAAATCATTGCAGGCCTGTAAATGACACCTGCCCTGAAAACAAATCCTGGGGTCACATATCGACCAAAAAATTCAAAGGACGTCCATATGTCAAAACGACCGTTTCAAAAGGCATATTTTAGGCACATTAGTGTTCTGCTTCTTTTCCTTTCTTTCCTTTCTTGTTAAAAAACACGGGAATGGAAAAAAGCATCCCTCAGAATGGGCGAAAATCGTTGCAGACAAATCAATGGACAGAGGTTTAATCTCCAATATATATAAACAGCTCATGCAGCTTAATATTAAAAAAACAAACAACCCAAAAAAATGGGCAGAAGATCTAAAGAGACGTTTCTTCAAAGGAGACACAGAGATGGCCAAGACGCACATGAAAAGCTGCTCAACAGCACTAATTATCAGAGAAATGCAAATCAAAACTACAATGAGATTTCACCTCACACCTGTTAGAATCGGCATCATCTGAAAATCTACAAACAACCAATTCTGGGGAGGGTGTGGACAAAAGGAGCCCTCTTCCACGATTGGTGGGAATGTAAATTGATACAGTCACTATGGAGAACAGTATGGAGTTTCCTTAAAAAATCTTGAAATAGAATTACCATCTGATCCAGCAATCCCACTTCTGGGCATATACCCAGAGAAAACCGTAAATCAAAAAGGCACATTCACCACAATGTTCATTGCAGCACTATTTACAATAGCCAGGTAATGGAAGCAACCTAAATGCGCACAGACAGATGAATGGATAAAGATGTGGTACATATATGAAATGGAATATTACTCGGCCATAAAAAGGAATGAAACTGGGTCATTTGTAGAGACATCGATGGATCGAGAGACTGTCATACAGAATGAAGTAAGTCAGAAAGAGGAAAACAAATATTGTATATTAATGCATATATGTGGAGCCTAAAAATGGTACAGATGAACTGGTTTGCAGGGAAGAAATAGAGACACAGAGGTAGAGAACAAACGTATGGACACCAAGTGTGGGAAGCCATGGGGTGGTGGTGGTGGGATGAGTTGGGAGTTTGGGATTGACCTGTGTACATGTATATGCATAAAATACATAACTAATAATAATGTGCTGTATAAAAAAAATAAATAAAATTAAATTTCAAAATTTTAAAAAATAAAATTTAAAAATAAAACAGAAAAAAGTTCTTCCCGTCACACAGATGTATTTATAGGAATGAATTATTTCCATGCTTATATCTATAAATACATAAAAGAGGAATAAAATCTAACTTGAACCATACAAGAAAAAAAAACCTGAACCCACGAGTTATACAGAGGAAAACCCTATCAGGGCACTTGCTCCAGTGGTAAACAATTCTGAAATTGGTCAGAGGTGGGGAAGCATCTCCCATACAGCCATCAACCAACCCCCCAAGCAAGGAGCGACCTCATTGCAAAGTTTGGGGACCGTGCCGAGGCATCTGTGAGTAAACGTGAGCTGAGCCCCTGGCCAGCTGCTGCTGAACTGTTCCCACCCTTTCCAGGTAAAACACCTGAATATGTACAAGGGCTTGAAAGCCTAGAGGAAGGACCGTGGAGCCACACCAGCGACAGCACGCAGGCCAACTTGGTGCCTGCAGGCCAGCCAGGGTGGTCCTGTCCCCGGGCGCTCTTCCAGAAGCTTTCCATTGCCCTGCCTGAGATACCCCTCCTGTCCCGGCCCCCACTGCTTTTTTCCTTCCTCACCTCTGTCCGGAGAGAAATTCCAGCAGAAGGTATGGGTGACACAACCTCTTCTTTGCAGGCGGCAGCCTGGCAACTCCGGCAGAAAGGCCAGCAGAACCCCACTCACACCGGGCCACCAACAAAGCTGTGGCCCCTCACTCCCTCCCACCAGCACAGCCCCGAGACTGCTGACGGGGCAGAGAATATGGAGTCAGGCACAGCTTCAGGGGCTATTGCTGCCTGGAGCGCTGTTTATATTGACCTCAATGAGGCACACCTGGGGAGGGCGGGCTGGCAGGGTAAGGCTGCCCAGGTCAGCTAATCCACAACCCTCAGGGAATCACATTGTTGAAAATGGACCCCGCTAAGGCAGAAGAGAAGCCAAGGGAAAAAAGGACACAATGCCATTTGCAGCACCGTAGATGAGTCTAGAAGTAATCACATGACTTGTAGTAAGCAGAAAGTGGAAGACACATATCATATCATATCACTTATAGGTGTTACCTAAAAATGGATACCAGGGCAGATATTTCCACGGAGAAGGGCAATCACAGATTCATTAAACAGACTTATGGTTCACCAATGGAAAGGTGTGAGGATTGGTTTCATTACGATATCGGGGTTAACAGACATATACAAACACAGGTGACATATATAATCACCAAAGACCTACAGAATACCAAGAGAGGAGTACTCAATATTCTGTCATAACATACATGGGAAAAGTATCCCAGGAAGAACAGACATCTGTATATGTGAAAAAGAACCACATCTTCCACACCTACAACAAGCCAAACATTGTAATCAAACTTGCTGTAATAAAAAATAAAAAATTAAATTAAAAACACGAACAAGAAGTAGTGAGACAAACGTGAGGGGCTTTCTCCTGGCACATTCCATTCTAAACTCCAATCTAGAACACCACTTCCACTGAGGCTCTCTTGCCCTAGTAACCAGATTTGGTAAGGGTGAACTGCTGCCACCTTGTGGCCGTTTCACACAACAGCAGCTTTAATCCCAACGCTAATGGTCAGTTGATATTCAAAATCATTGCAGGCCTGTAAATGACACCTGCCCTGAAAACAAATCCTGGGGTCACATATCGACCAAAAAATTCAAAGGACGTCCATATGTCAAAACGACCGTTTCAAAAGGCATATTTTAGGCACATTAGTGTTCTGCTTCTTTTCCTTTCTTTCCTTTTTTGTTAAAAAACACGGGAATGGAAAAAGGCATCCCTCAGAATGGGCGAAAATCGTTGCAGACGAATCAATGGACAGAGGTTTAATCTCCAATATATATAAACAGCTCATGCAGCTTAATATTAAAAAAACAAACAACCCAAAAAAAATGGGCAGAAGATCTAAAGAGACGTTTCTTCAAAGGAGACACAGAGATGGCCAAGACGCACATGAAAAGCTGTTCAACAGCACTAATTATCAGAGAAATGCAAATCAAAATTACAATGAGATTTCACCTCACACCTGTTAGAATCGGCATCATCAGAAAATCTACAAACAACCAATTCTGGGGAGGGTGTGGACAAAAGGAGCCCTCTTCCACTATTGGTGGGAATGTAAATTGATACAGTCACTATGGAGAACAGTATGGAGTTTCCTTAAAAAAACTAGAAATAGAATTACCATCTGATCCAGCAATCCCACTTCTGGGCATATACCCAGAGGAAACCGTAAATCAAAAAGGCATATTCACCACAATGTTCATTGCAGCTCTATTTACAATAGGCAGGTAATGGAAGCAACCTAAATGCCCACAGACAGATGAATGGATAAAGATGTGGTACATATATGAAATGGAATATTACTCGGCCATAAAAAGGAATGAAACTGGGTCATTTGTAGAGACATCGATGGATCGAGAGACTGTCATACAGAATGAAGTAAGTCAGAAAGAGGAAAACAAATATTGTATATTAATGCATATATGTGGAGCCTAAAAATGGTACAGATGAACTGGTTTGCAGGGAAGAAATAGAGACACAGAGGTAGAGAACAAACGTATGGACACCAAGTGTGGGAAGCCATGGGGTGGTGGTGGTGGGATGAGTTGGGAGTTTGGGATTGACCTGTGTACATGTATATGCATAAAATACATAACTAATAATAATGTGCTGTATAAAAAAAAAATAAAATTAAATTTCAAAATTTTAAAAAATAAAATTTAAAAATAAAAGAGAAAAAAGTTCTTCCCGTCACACAGATGTATTTATAGGAATGAATTATTTCCATGCTTATATCTATAAATACATAAAAGAGGAATAAAATCTAACTTGAACCATAAAAGAAAAAAAAACCTGAACCCACGAGTTATACAGAGGAAAACCCTATCAGGGCACTTGCTCCAGTGGTAAACAATTCTGAAATTGGCCAGAGGTGGGGAAGCATCTCCCATACAGCCATCAACCCACCCCCCACGCAAGGAGCGACCTCATTGCAAAGTTTGGGGACCGTGCCGAGGCATCTGTGAGTAAACGTGAGCTGAGCCCCTGGCCAGCTGCTGCTGAACTGTTCCCACCCTTTCCAGGTAAAACACCTGAATATGTTCAAGGGCTTGAAAGCCTAGAGGAAGGACCATGGAGCCACACCAGCGACAGCACGCAGGCCAACTTGGTGCCTGCAGGCCAGCCAGGGTGGTCCTGGCCCTGGGCGCTCTTCCAGAAGCTTTCCGTTGCCCTGCCTGAGATACCCCTCCTGTCCCGGCCCCCACTGCTTTTTTCCTTCCTCACCTCTGTCCGGAGAGAAATTCCAGCGGAAGGTATGGGTGACACAACCTCTTCTTTGCAGGCGGCATCCTGGCAACTCCTGCAGAAAGGCCAGCAGAACCCCACTCACACCGGGCCACCAACAAAGCTGAGGCCCCTCACTCCCTCCCACCAGCACAGCCCCGAGACTGCTGACGGGGCTGAGAATATGGAGTCAGGCACAGCTTCAGGGGCTATTGCTGCCTGGAGTGCTGTTTATATTGACCTCAACGAGGCACACCTGGGGAGGGCGGGCCGGCAGGGTACGGCTGCCCAGGTCAGCTAATCCACAACCCTCAGGGAATCACATTGTTGAAAATGGACCCCGCTAAGGCAGAAGAGAAGCCAAGGGAAAAAAGGACACAATGCCATTTGCAGCAACGTAGATGAATCTAGAAGTAATCACGTGACTTGTAGTAAGTCAGAAAGTGGAAGACACATATCATATCATATCACTTATAGGTGTTACCTAAAAATGGATCCCAGGGCAGATATTTCCACGGAGAACGGCAATCACAGATTCATTAAACAGACTTATGGTTCACCAATGGAAAGGTGTGAGGATTGGTTTCATTACGATATCGGGGTTAACAGACATATACAAACACAGGTGACATATATAATCACCAAAGACCTACAGAATACCAAGAGAGGACTACTCAATATTCTGTCATAACATACATGGGAAAAGGATCCCAGGAAGAACAGACATGTGTATATGTGTAAAAGAACCACATCTTCCACACCTACAACAAGCCAAACATTGTAATCAAACTTGCTGTAATAAAAAATAAAAAAAATAAATTAAAAACACGAACAAGAAGTAGTGAGACAAACGTGAGGGGCTTTCTCCTGGCACATTCCATTCTAAACTCCAATCTAGAACACCACTTCCACTGAGGCTCTCTTGCCCTAGTAACCAGATTTGGTAAGGGTGAACTGCTGCCTCCTTGTGGCCGTTTCACACAAAAGCAGCTTTAATCCCAACGCTAATGGTCAGTTGATATTCAAAATCATTGCAGGCCTGTAAATGACACCTGCCCTGAAAACAAATCCTGGGGTCACATATCGACCAAAAAATTCAAAGGACGTCCATATGTCAAAACGACCGTTTCAAAAGGCATATTTTAGGCACATTAGTGTTCTGCTTCTTTTCCTTTCTTTCCTTTTTTGTTAAAAAACACGGGAATGGAAAAAGGCATCCCTCAGAATGGGCGAAAATCGTTGCAGACGAATCAATGGACAGAGGTTTAATCTCCAATATATATAAACAGCTCATGCAGCTTAATATTAAAAAAACAAACAACCCAAAAAAAATGGGCAGAAGATCTAAAGAGACGTTTCTTCAAAGGAGACACAGAGATGGCCAAGACGCACATGAAAAGCTGCTCAACAGCACTAATTATCAGAGAAATGCAAATCAAAACTACAATGAGATTTCACCTCACACCTGTTAGAATCAGCATCATCAGAAAATCTACAAACAACCAATTCTGGGGAGGTTGTGGACAAAAGGAGCCCTCTTCCACTATTGGTGGGAATGTAAATTGATACAGTCACTATGGAGAACAGTATGGAGTTTCCTTAAAAAAAATAGAAATAGAATTACCATCTGATCCAGCAATCCCACTTCTGGGCATATACCCAGAGAAAACCGTATTTCAAAAAGGCACATTCACCACAATGTTCGTTGCAGCACTATTTACAATAGCCAGGTAATGGAAGCAAACTAAATGCCCACAGACAGATGAATGGATAAAGATGTGTTACATATATAAAATGGAATATTACTCGGCCATAAAAAGGAATGAAACTGGGTCATTTGTAGAGACATCGATGGATCGAGAGACTGTCATACAGAATGAAGTAAGTCAGAAAGAGGAAAACAAATATTGTATATTAATGCATATATGTGGAACCTAAAAAAATGGTACAGATGAACTGGTTTGCAGGGAAGAAATAGAGACACAGAGGTAGAGAACAAACGTATGGACACCAAGTGTGGGAAGCCATGGGGTGGTGGTGGTGGGATGAGTTGGGAGTTTGGGATTGACCTGTATACATGTATATGCATAAAATACATAACTAATAATAACGTGCTGTATAAAAAAATAAATAAAATTAAATTTCAAAATTTTAAAAAAATGAAATTTAAAAATAAAACAGAAAAAAGTTCTTCCCATCACACAGATGTATTTATAGGAATGAATTATTTCCATGCTTATATCTATAAATATATAAAAGAGGAATAAAATCTAACTTGAACCATAAAAGAAAAAAAAAACCTGAACCCACGAGTTATACAGAGGAAAACCCTATCAGGGCACTTGCTCCAGTGGTAAACAATTCTGAAATTGGTCAGAGGTGGGGAACCATCTCCCATACAGCCATCAAGCCACCCCCCACGCAAGGAGCGTCCTCATTGCAAAGCTGGGGGACCGTGCCGAGGCATCTGTGAGTAAACGTGAGCTGAGCCCCAGGCCAGCTACTGCTGAACTGTTCCCATCCTTTCCAGGTAAAACACCTGAATATGTACAAGGGCTTGAAAGCCTAGAGGAAGGACCGTGGAGCCACACCAGCGACAGCACGCAGGCCAACATGGTGCCTGCAGGCCAGCCAGGGTGGTCCTGGCCCTGGGCGCTCTTCCAGAAGCTTTCCATTGCCCTGCCTGAGATACCCCTCCTGTCCCGGCCCCCACTGCTTTTTTCCTTCCTCACCTCTGTCCGGAGAGAAATTCCAGCGGAAGGCATATGTGACACAACCTCTTCTTTACAGGCGGCAGCCTGGCAACTCCTGCAGAAAGGCCAGCAGAACCCCACTCACACCGGGCCACCCACAAAGCTGTGTCCCCTCAACCCCTTCCACCAACACAGCCCCGAGACTGCTGATTGGGCAGAGAATATGGAGTCAGGCACAGCTTCAAGGGCTATTGCTGCCTGGAGCGCAGTTTATATTGACCTCAACGAGGCACACCTGGGGAGGGTGGGCCGGCAGGGTAAGGCTGCCCAGGTCAGCTAATCCACAACCCTCAGGGAATCACATTGTTGAAAATGGACCCCGCTAAGGCAGAAGAGAAGCCAAGGGAAAAAAGGACACAATGCCATTTGCAGCACCGTAGATGAGTCTAGAAGTAATCACGAGACTTGTAGTAAGCAGAAAGTGGAAGACACATATCATATCATATCACTTATAGGAGTTACCTAAAAATGGATCCCAGGGCAGATATTTCCACGGAGAACGGCAATCACAGATTCATTAAACAGACTTATTGTTCACCAATGGAAAGGTGTGAGGATTGGTTTCATTACGATATCGGGGTTAACAGACATATACAAACACAGGTGACATATATAATCACCAAAGACCTACAGAATACCAAGAGAGGACTACTCAATATTCTGTCATAACATACATGGGAAAAGTATCCCAGGAAGAACAGACATCTGTATATGTGAAAAAGAACCACATCTTCCACACCTACAACAAGCCAAACATGGTAATCAAACTTGCTGTAATAAGAAATAAAAAATTAAATTAAAAACACGAACAAGAAGTAGTGAGACAAACGTGAGGGGCTTTCTCCTGGCACATTCCATTCTAAACTCCAATCTAGAACACCACTTCCACTGAGGCTCTCTTGCCCTAGTAACCAGATTTGGTAAGGGTGAACTGCTGCCACCTTGTGGCCGTTTCACACAACAGCAGCTTTAATCCCAACGCTAATGGTCAGTTGATATTCAAAATCATTGCAGGCCTGTAAATGACACCTGCCCTGAAAACAAATCCTGGGGTCACATATTGACCAAAAAATTCAAAGGACGTCCATATGTCAAAACGACCGTTTCAAAAGGCATATTTTAGGCACATTAGTGTTCTGCTTCTTTTCCTTTCTTTCCTTTTTTGTTAAAAAACACGGGAATGGAAAAAGGCATCCCTCAGAATGGGCGAAAATCGTTGCAGACGAATCAATGGACAGAGGTTTAATCTCCAATATATATAAACAGCTCATGCAGCTTAATATTAAAAAAAAACAACCCAAAAAAATGGGCAGAAGATCTAAAGAGACGTTTCTTCAAAGGAGACACAGAGATGGCCAAGACGCACATGAAAAGCTGCTCAACAGCACTTATTATCAGAGAAATGCAAATCAAAACTACAATGAGATTTCACCTCACACCTGTTAGAATCGGCATCATCTGAAAATCTACAAACAACCAATTCTGGGGAGGGTGTGGACAAAAGGAGCCCTCTTCCACGATTGGTGGGAATGTAAATTGATACAGTCACTATGGAGAACAGTGTGGAGTTTCCTTAAAAAAACTAGAAATAGAATTACCATCTGATCCAGCAATCCCACTTCTGGGCATATACCCAGAGAAAACCGTAAATCAAAAAGGCACATTCACCACAATGTTCTTTGCAGCACTATTTACAATAGCCAGGTAATGGAAGCAAACTAAATGCCCACAGACAGATGAATGGATAAAGATGTGGTACATATATGAAATGGAATATTACTCGGCCATAAAAAGGAATGAAACTGGGTCATTTGTAGAGACATCGATGGATCGAGAGACTGTCATACAGAATGAAGTAAGTCAGAAAGAGGAAAACAAATATTGTATATTAACGCATATATGTGGAGCCTAAAAATGGTACAGATGAACTGGTTTGCAGGGAAGAAATAGAGACACAGAGTTAGAGAACAAACGTATGGACACCAAGTGTGGGAAGCCATGGGGTGGTGGTGGTGGGATGAGTTGGGAGTTTGGGATTGACCTGTGTACATGTATATGCATAAAATACATAACTAATAATAATGTGCTGTATAAAAAAAATAAATAAAATTAAATTTCAAAATTTTAAAAAATAAAATTTAAAAATAAAAGAGAAAAAAGTTCTTCCCGTCACACAGATGTATTTATAGGAATGAATTATTTCCATGCCTATATCTATAAATACATAAAAGAGGAATAAAATCTAACTTGAACCATAAAAGAAAAAAAAACCTGAACCCACGAGTTATACAGAGGAAAACCCTATCAGGGCACTTGCTCCAGTGGTAAACAATTATGAAATTGGTCAGAGGTGGGGAAGCATCTCCCATACAGCCTTCAACCAACCCCCCACGCAAGGAGCGACCTCATTGCAAAGTTTGGGGACCGTGCCGAGGCATCTGTGAGTAAACGTGAGCTGAGCCCCTGTCCAGCTGCTGCTGAACTGTTCCCACCCTTTCCAGGTAAAACACCTGAATATGTACAAGGGCTTGAAAGCCTAGAGGAAGGACCGTGGAGCCACACCAGCGACAGCACGCAGGCCAACTTGGTGCCTGCAGGCCAGCCAGGGTGGTCCTGTCCCCGGGCGCTCTTCCAGAAGCTTTCCATTGCCCTGCCTGAGATACCCCTCCTGTCCCGGCCCCCACTGCTTTTTTCCTTCCTCACCTCTGTCCGGAGAGAAATTCCAGCGGAAGGCATGTGTGACACAACCTCTTCTTTACAGGCGGCAGCATGGCAACTCCTGCAGAAAGGCCAGCAGAACCCCACTCACACCGGGACACCCACAAAGCTGTGGCCCCTCACTCCCTCCCACTAGCACAGCCCCGAGACTGCTGACGGGGCAGAGAATATGGAGTCAGACACAGCTTCAGGGGCTATTGCTGCCTGGAGCGCTGTTTATATTGACCTCAATGAGGCACACCTGGGGAGGGCGGGCTGGCAGTGTAAGGCTGCCCAGGTCAGCTAATCCACAACCCTCAGGGAATCACATTGTTGAAAATGGACCCCACTAAAGCAGAAGAGAAGCCAAGGGAAAAAAGGACACAATGCCATTTGCAGCACCGTAGATGAGTCTAGAAGTAATCACGTGACTTGTAGTAAGTCAGAAAGTGGAAGACACATATCATATCATATCACTTATAGGTGTTACCTAAAAATGGATCCCAGGGCAGATATTTCCACGGAGAAGGGCAATCACAGATTCATTAAACAGACTTATGGTTCACCAATGGAAAGGTGTGAGAATTGGTTTCATTACGATATCGGGGTTAACAGACATATACAAACACAGGTGACATATATAATCACCAAAGACCTACAGAATACCAAGAGAGGACTACTCAAAATTCTGTCATAACGTACATGGGAAAAGGATCCCAGGAAGAACAGTCATCTGTATATGTGTAAAAGAACCACATCTTCCACACCTACAACAAGCCAAACATTGTAATCAAACTTGCTGTAATAAAAAATAAAAAATTAAATTAAAAACAGGAACAAGACGTAGTGAGACAAACGTGAGGGGCTTTCTCCTGACACATTCCATTCTAAACTCCAATCTAGAACACCACTTCCACTGAGGCTCTCTTGCCCTAGTAACCAGATTTGGCAAGGGTGAACTGCTGCCACCTTGTGGCCGTTTCACACAACAGCAGCTTTAATCCCAACGCTAATGGTCAGTTGATATTCAAAATCATTGCAGGCCTGTAAATGACACCTGCCCTGAAAACAAATCCTGGGGTCACATATCGACCAAAAAATTCAAAGGACGTCCATATTTCAAAACGACCGTTTCAAAAGGCATATTTTACGCACATTAGTGTTCTGCTTCATTTCCTTTCTTTCCTTTTTTGTTAAAAAACACGGGAATGGAAAAAGGCATCCCTCAGAATGGGCGAAAATCGTTGCAGACGAATCAATGTACAGAGGTTTAATCTCCAATATATATAAAGAGCTCATGCAGCTTAATATTAAAAAAACAAAAAACCCCAAAAAAATGGGCAGAAGATATAAAGAGACGTTTCTTCAAAGGAGACACAGAGATGGCCAAGACGCACATGAAAAGCTGCTCAACAGCACTAATTATTAGAGAAATGCAAATCAAAACTACAATGAGGTATCACCTCACACCTGTTAGAATCGGCATCATCAGAAAATCTACAAACAACCAATTCTGGGGAGGGTGTGGACAAAAGGAGCCCTCTTCCACTATTGGTGAGAATGTAAATTGATACAGTCACTATGGAGAACAGTATGGAGTTTCCTTAAAAAATCTAGAAATAGAATAACCATCTGATCCAGCAATCCCACTTCTGGGCAAATAGCCAGAGAAAACCGTATTTCAAAAAGGCACATTCACCACAATGTTCGTTGCAGCACTATTTACAATAGCCAGGTAATGGAAGCAACCTAAATGCCAACAGACAGATGAATGGATAAAGATGTGGTACATATATGAAATGGAATATTACTCGGCCATAAAAAGGAATGAAACTGGGTCATTTGTAGAGACATCGATGGATCGAGAGACTGTCATACAGAATGAAGTAAGTCAGAAAGAGGAAAACAAATATTGTATATTAATGCATATATGTGGAGCCTAAAAATGGTACAGATGAACTGGTTTGCAGGGAAGAAATAGAGACACAGAGGTAGAGAACAAACGTATGGAAACCAAGTGTGGGAAGCCATGGGGTGGTGGTGGTGGGATGAGTTGGGAGTTTGGGATTGACCTGTGTACATGTATATGCATAAAATACATAACTAATAATAATGTGCGGTATAAAAAAAATAAATAAAATTAAATTTCAAAATTTTAAAAAATAAAATTTAAAAATAAAACAGAAAAAAGTTCTTCCCGTCACACAGATGTATTTATAGGAATGAATTATTTCCATGCTTATATCTATAAATACATAAAAGAGGAATAAAATCTAACTTGAACCATAAAAGAAAAAAAAACCTGAACCCACGAGTTATATAGAGGAAAACCCTATCAGGGCACTTGCTCCAGTGGTAAACAATTATGAAATTGGTCAGAGGTGGGGAAGCATCTCCCATACAGCCATCAACCCACCCCCCACGCAAGGAGCGACCTCATTGCAAAGCTTGGGGACCGTGCTGAGGCATCTGTGAGTAAACGTGAGCTGAGCCCCAGGCCAGCTGCTGCTGAACTGTTCCCACCCTTTCCAGGTAAAACACCTGAATATGTACAAGGGCTTGAAAGCCTATTGGAAGGAACGTGGAGCCACACCAGCGACAGCACGCAGGCCAACTTGGTGCCTGCAGGCCAGCCAGGGTGGTCCTGTCCCTGGGCGCTCTTCCAGAAGCTTTCCATTGCCCTGCCTGAGATACCCCTCCTGTCCCGGCCCCCACTGCTTTTTTCCTTCCTTACCTCTGTCCGGAGAGAAATTCCAGCGGAAGGTATGGGTGACACAACCTCTTCTTTACAGGCGGCAGCCTGGCAACTCCTGCAGAAAGGCCAGCAGAACCCCACTCACACCGGGCCACCCACAAAGCTGTGGCCCCTCACTCCCTCCCACCAGCACAGCCCCGAGACTGCTGACGGGGCAGAGAATATGGAGTCAGGCACAGCTTCAGGGGCTATTGCTGCCTGGAGCGCTGTTTATATTGACCTCAATGAGGCACACCTGGGGAGGGCGGGCCGGCAGGGTAAGGCTGCCCAGGTCAGCTAATCCACAACCCTCAGGGAATCACATTGTTGAAAATGGACCCCACTAAGGCAGAAGAGAAGCCAAGGGAAAAAAGGACACAATGCCATTTGCAGCACCGTAGATGAGTCTAGAAGTAATCACGTGACTTGTAGTAAGTCAGAAAGTGAAAGACACATATCATATCATATCACTTATAGGTGTTACCTAAAAATGGATACCAGGGCAGATATTTCCACGGAGAAGGGCAATCACAGATTCATTAAACAAACTTATGGTTCACCAATGGAAAGGTGTGAGGATTGGTTTCATTACGATATCGGGGTTAACAGACATATACAAACACAGGTGACATATATAATCACCAAAGACCTACAGAATACCAAGAGAGGACAACTCAACATTCTGTCATAACGTACGTGGGAAAAGGATCCCAGGAAAAACAGTCATCTGTATATGTGTAAAAGAACCACATCTTCCACACCTACAACAAGCCAAACATTGTAATCAAACTTGCTGTAATAAAAAATAAAAAATTAAATTAAAAACACGAACAAGAAGTAGTGAGACAAACGTGAGGGGCTTTCTCCTGACACATTCCATTCTAAACTCCAATCTAGAACACCACTTCCACTGAGGCTCTCTTGCCCTAGTAACCAGATTTGGCAAGGGTGAACTGCTGCCACCTTGTGGCCGTTTCACACAACAGCAGCTTTAATCCCAACGCTAATGGTCAGTTGATATTCAAAATCATTGCAGGTCTGTAAATGACACCTGCCCTGAAAACAAATCCTGGGGTCACATATCGAACAAATATTCAAAGGACGTCCATATTTCAAAACGACCGTTTCAAAAGGCATATTTTACGCACATTAGTGTTCTGCTTCTTTTCCTTTCTTTCCTTTTTTGTTAAAAAATACGGGAATGGAAAAAGGCATCCCTCAGAATGGGCGAAAATCGTTGCAGACGAATCAATGGACAGAGGTTTAATCTCCAATATATATAAACAGCTCATGCAGCTTAACATTAAAAAAACAAAAAAACCCAAAAAAAATGGGCAGAAGATCTAAAGAGACGTTTCTTCAAAGGAGACACAGAGATGGCTAAGACGCACATGAAAAGCTGCTCAACAGCACTAATTATTAGAGAAATACAAAGCAAAACTACAATGAGGTTTCACCTCACACCTGTAAGAATCGGCATCATCAGAAAATCTACAAACAACCAATTCTGGGGAGGTTGTGGACAAAAGGAGCCCTCTTCCACAATTGGTGGGAATGTAAATTGATACAGTCACTATGGAGAACAGTATGGAGTTTCCTTAAAAAAACTAAAAATAGAATTACCATCTGATCCAGCAATCCCACTTCTGGGCATATACCCAGAGAAAACCGTAAATCAAAAAGGCACATTCACCACAATGTTCATTGCAGCACTATTTACAATAGCCAGGTAATGGAAGCAACCTAAATGCCCACAGACAGATGAATGGATAAAGATGTGGTACATATATGAAATGGAATATTACTCGGCCATAAAAAGGAATGAAACTGGGTCATTTGTAGAGACATCGATGGATCGAGAGACTGTCATACAGAATGAAGTAAGTCAGAAAGAGGAAAACAAATATTGTATATTAATGCATATATGTGGAGCCTAAAAATGGTACAGATGAACTGGTTTGCAGGGAAGAAATAGAGACACAGAGGTAGAGAACAAACGTATGGACACCAAGTGTGGGAAGCCATGGGGTGGTGGTGGTGGGATGAGTTGGGAGTTTGGGATTGAACTGTGTACATGTATATGCATAAAATACATAACTAATAATAATGTGCTGTATAAACAAATAAATAAAATTAAATTTCAAAATTTTAAAAAATAAAATTTAAAAATAAAACAGAAAAAAGTTCTTCCCGTCACACAGATGTATTTATAGGAATGAATTATTTCCATGCTTATATCTATAAATACATAAAAGAGGAATAAAATCTAACTTGAACCATAAAAGAAGAAAAAACCTGAACCCACGAGTTATACAGAGGAAAACCCTATCAGGGCACTTGCTCCAGTGGTAAACAATTATGAAATTGGTCAGAGGTGGGGAAGCATATCCCATACAGCCATCAACCCACCCCCCACGCAAGGAGCGACTTCATTGCAAACTTTGGGGACCGTGCCGAGGCATCTGTGAGTAAACGTGAGCTGAGCCCCTGGCCAGCTGCTGCTGAACTGTTCCCACCCTTTCCAGGTAAAACACCTGAATATGTACAAGGGCTTGAAAGCCTAGAGGAAGGACCGTGGAGCCACACCAGCGACAGCACGCAGGCCAACTTGGTGCCTGCAGGCCAGCCAGGGTGGTCCTGTCCCCGGGCGCTCTTCCAGAAGCTTTCCATTGCCCTGCCTGAGAAACCCCTCCTGTCCTGGCCCCCACTGCTTTTTTCCTTCCTCACCTCTGTCCGGAGAGAAATTCCAGCAGAAGGTATGGGTGACACAACCTCTTCTTTGCAGGTGGCAGCCTGGCAACTCCTGCAGAAAGGCCAGCAGAACCCCACTCACACCGGGTCACCAACAAAGCTGTGGACCCTCACTCCCTCCCACCAGCACAGCCCCGAGACTGCTGACGGGGCAGAGAATATGGAGTCAGGCACAGCTTCAGGGGCTATTGCTGCCTGGAGCGCTGTTTATATTGACCTCAACGAGGCACACCTGGGGAGGGCGGGCCGGCGGGGTACGGCTGCCCAGGTCAGCTAATCCACAACCCTCAGGGAATCACATTGTTGAAAATGGACCCCGCTAAAGCAGAAGAGAAGCCAAGGGAAAAAAGGACACAATGCCATTTGCAGCACCGTAGATGAGTCTAGAAGTAATCACGTGACTTGTAGTAAGTCAGAAAGTGGAAGACACATATCATATCATATCACTTATAGGTGTTACCTAAAAATGGATCCCAGGGCAGATATTTCCACGGAGAAGGGCAATCACAGATTCATTAAACAGACTTATGGTTCACCAATGGAAAGGTGTGAGGATTGGTTTCATTACGATATCGGGGTTAACAGACATATACAAACACAGGTGACATATATAATCACCAAAGTCCTACAGAATACCAAGAGAGGACTACTCAATATTCTGTCATAACACACATGGGAAAAGGATCCCAGGAAGAACAGTCATCTGTATATGTGTAAAAGAACCACATCTTCCACACCTACAACAAGCCAAACATTGTAATCAAACTTGCTGTAATAAAAAATAAAAAATTAAATTAAAAACACGAACAAGAAGTAGTGAGACAAACGTGAGGGGCTTTCTCCTGGCACATTCCATTCTAAACTCCAATCTAGAACACCACTTCCACTGAGGCTCTCTTGCCCTAGTAACCAGATTTGGTAAGGGTGAACTGCTGCCACCTTGTGGCCGTTTCACACAACAGCAGCTTTAATCCCAACGCTAATGGTCAGTTGATATTCAAAATCATTGCAGGCCTGTAAATGACACCTGCCCTGAAAACAAATCCTGGGGTCACATATCGACCAAAAAATTAAAAGGACGTCCATATGTCAAAACGACCGTTTCAAAAGGCATATTTTAGGCACATTAGTGTTCTGCTTCTTTTCCTTTCTTTCCTTTTTTTGTTAAAAAACACGGGAATGGAAAAAGGCATCCCTCAGAATGGGCGAAAATCGTTGCAGACGAATCAATGGACAGAGGTTTAATCTCCAATATATATAAACAGCTCATGCAGCTTAATATTAAAAAAACAAACAACCCAAAAAAAATGGGCAGAAGATCTAAAGAGACGTTTCTTCAAAGGAGACACAGAGATGGCCAAGACGCACATGAAAAGCTGCTCAACAGCACTAATTATCAGAGAAATGCAAATCAAAACTACAATCAGATTTCACCTCACACCTGTTAGAATCGGCATCATCGGAAAATCTACAAACAACCAATTCTGGGGAGGTTGTGGACAAAAGGAGCCCTCTTCCACTATTGGTGGGAATGTAAATTGATACAGTCACTATGGAGCACAGTATGGAGTTTCCTTAAAAAAATTAGAAATAGAATTACCATCTGATCCAGCAATCCCACTTCTGGGCATATACCCAGAGAAAACTGTATTTCAAAAAGGCACATTCACCACAATATTCGTTGCAGCACTATTTACAATAGCCAGGTAATGGAAGCAACCTAAATGCCCACAGACAGATGAATGGATAAAGATGTGGTACATATATAAAATGGAATATTACTCGGCCATAAAAAGGAATGAAACTGGGTCATTTGTAGAGACATCGATGGATCGAGAGACTGTCATACAGAATGAAGTAAGTCAGAAAGAGGAAAACAAATATTGTATATTAACGCATATATGTGGAGCCAAAAAATGGTACAGATGAACTGGTTTGCAGGGAAGAAATAGAGACACAGAGGTAGAGAACAAACGTATGGACACCAAGTGTGGGAAGCCATGGGGTGCTGGTGATGGGATGAGTTGGGAGTTTGGGATTGACCTGTATACATGTATATGCATAAAATACATAACTAATAATAACGTGCTGTATAAAAAAATATATAAATTTAAATTTCAAAATTTTAAAAAATAAAATTTAAAAATAAAACAGAAAAAAGTTCTTCCCGTCACACAGATGTATTTATAGGAATGAATTATTAACATGCTTATATCTATAAATACATAAAAGAGGAATAAAATCTAACTTGAACCATAAAAGAAAAAAAATCCTGAACCCACGAGTTATACAGAGGAAAACCCTATCAGGGCACTTGCTCCAGTGGTAAACAATTCTGAAATTGGTCAAAGGTGGGGAACCATCTCCCATACAGCCATCAACCCACCCCCCACGCAAGGAGCGTCCTCATTGCAAAGCTGGGGGACCGTGCCGAGGCATCTGTGAGTAAACGTGAGCTGAGCCCCAGGCCAGCTGCTGCTGAACTGTTCCCACCCTTTCCAGGTAAAACACCTGAATATGTACAAGGACTTGAAAGCCTAGAGGAAGGACCGTGGAGCCACACCAGCGACAGCACGCAGGCCAACTTGGTGCCTGCAGGCCAGCCAGGGTGGTCCTGGCCCTGGGCGCTCTTCCAGAAGCTTTCCATTGCCCTGCCTGAGATACCCCTCCTGTCCCGGCCCCCACTGCGTTTTTCCTTCCACACCTCTGTCCGGAGAGAAATTCCAGCGGAAGGTATGGGTGACACAACCTCTTCTTTACAGGCGGCAGCCTGGCAACTCCTGCAGAAAGGCCAGCAGAACCCCACTCACACCGGGCCACCCACAAAGCTGTGGCCCCTCCCTCCCTCCCTCCCACCAGCACAGCCCCGAAACTGCTGACGGGGCAGAGAATATGGAGTCAGGCACAGCTTCAGGGGCTATTGCTGCCTGGAGCGCTGTTTATATTGACCTCAACGAGGCACACCTGGGGAGGGCGGGCCGGCAGGGTAAGGCTGCCCAGGTCAGCTAATCCACAACCCTCAGGGAATCACATTGTTGAAAATGTTCCCGCTAAGGCAGAAGAGAAGCCAAGGGAAAAAAGGACACAATGCCATTGCAGCACCGTAGATGAGTCTAGAAGTAATCACGTGACTTGTAGTAAGTCAGAAAGTGAAAGACACATATCCTATCATATCACTTATAGGTGTTACCTAAAAATGGATCCCAGGGCAGATATTTCCACGGAGAAGGGCAATCACAGGTTCATTAAACAAACTTATGGTTCACTAATGGAAAGGTGTGAGGATTGGTTTCATTACGATATCGGGGTTAAAAGACATATACAAACACAGGTGACATATATAATCACCAAAGACCTACAGAATACCAAGAGAGGACTACTCAACATTCTGTCATAACGTACATGGGAAAAGGATCCAAGGAAAAACAGTCATCTGTATATGTGTAAAAGAACCACATCTTCCACACCTACAACAAGCCAAACATTGTAATCAAACTTGCTGTAATAAAAAATAAAAATTTAAATTAAAAACAGGAACAAGAAGTAGTGAGACAAACGTGAGGGTCTTTCTCCTGACACATTCCATTCTAAACTCCAATCTAGAACACCACTTCCACTGAGGCTCTCTTGCCCTAGTAACCAGATTTGGTAAGGGTGAACTGCTGCCACCTTGTGGCCGTTTCACACAACAGCAGCTTTAATCCCAACGCCAATGGTCAGTTGATATTCAAAATCATTGCAGGCCTGTAAATGACACCTGCCCTGAAAACAAATCCTGGGGTCACATATCGACCAAAAAATTCAAAGGACGTCCATATTTCAAAACGACCGTTTCAAAAGGCATATTTTACGCACATTAGTGTTCTGCTTCTTTTCCTTTCTTTCCTTTTTTGTTAAAAAACACGGGAATGGAAAAAGGCATCCCTCAGAATGGGCGAAAATCGTTGCAGACGAATCAATGGACAGAGGTTTAATCTCCAATATATATAAAGAGCTCATGCAGCTTAATATTAAAAAAACAAAAAAACCCAAAAAAATGGGCAGAAGATCTAAAGAGACGTTTCTTCAAAGGAGACACAGAGATGGCCAAGACGCACATGAAAAGCTGCTCAACAGCACTAATTATTAGAGAAATGCAAATCAAAACTACAATGAGGTATCACCTCACACCTGTTAGAATCGGCATCATCAGAAAATCTACAAACAACCAATTCTGGGGAGGGTGTGGACAAAAGGAGCCCTCTTCCACGATTGGTGGGAATGTAAATTGATACAGTCACTATGGAGAACAGTATGGAGTTTCCTTAAAAAATCTAGAAATAGAATTACCATCTGATCCAGCAATCCCACTTCTGGGCATATACCCAGAGAAAACCGTATTTCAAAAAGGCACATTCACCACAATGTTCGATGCAGCACTATTTACAATAGCCAGGTAATGGAAGCAACCTAAATGCCCACAGACAGATGAATGGATAAAGATGTGGTACATATATGAAATGGAATATTACTCGGCCATAAAAAGGAATGAAACTGGGTCATTTGTAGAGACATCGATGGATCGAGAGACTGTCATACAGAATGAAGTAAGTCAGAAAGAGGAAAACAAATATTGTATATTAATGCATATATGTGGAGCCTAAAAATGGTACAGATGAACTGGTTTGCAGGGAAGAAATAGAGACACAGAGGTAGAGAACAAACGTATGGACACCAAGTGTGGGAAGCCATGGGGTGGTGGTTGTGGGTTGAGTTGGGAGTTTGGGATTGACCTGTGTACATGTATATGCATAAAATACATAACTAATAATAATGTGCTGTATAAAAAAAATAAATAAAATTAAATTTCTAAATTTTAAAAAATAAAATTTAAAAATAAAAGAGAAAAAAGTTCTTCCCGTCACACAGATGTATTTATAGGAATGAATTATTTCCATGCTTATATCTATAAATACATAAAAGAGGAATAAAATCTAACTTGAAACATAGAAGAAAAAAAAAACCTGAACCCACGAGTTATACAGAGGAAAACCCTATCAGGGCTCTTGCTCCAGTGGTAAACAATTATGAAATTGGTCAGAGGTGGGGAAGCATCTCCCATACAGCCATCAAACCACCCCCCACGCAAGGAGCGACCTCATTGCAAAGCTTGGGGACCGTGCCGAGGCATCTGTGAGTAAACGTGAGCTGAGCCCCAGGCCAGCTGCTGCTGAACTGTTCCCACCCTTTCCAGGTAAAACACCTGAATAAGTACAAGGGCTTGAAAGCCTAGTGGAAGGACCGTGGAGCCACACCAGTGACAGCACGCAGGCCAACTTGGTGCCTGCAGGCAAGCCAGGGTGGTCCTGGACCAGGGCGCTCTTCCAGAAGATTTCCATTGCCCTGCCTGAGATACCCCTACTGTCCCGGCCCTCACTGCTTTTTTTCCTTCCTCAACCCTGTCCGGATAGAAATTCCAGCGGAAGGTATGGGTGACACAACCTCTTCTTTACAGGCGGCAGCCTGGCAACTCCTGCAGAAAGGCCAGCAGAACCCCACTCACACCGGGCCACCCACAAAGCTGTGGCCCCTCACTCCCTCCCACCAGCACAGCCCCGAGACTGCTGACGGGGCAGAGAATATGGAGTCAGGCACAGCTTCAGGGGCTATTGCTGCCTGGAGCGCTGTTTATATTGACCTCAACGAGGCACACCTGGGGAGGGCGGGCCGGCAGGGTAAGGCTGCCCAGGTCAGCTAATCCACAACCCTCAGGGAATCACATTGTTGAAAATGGACCCCGCTAAGGCAGAAGAGAAGCCAAGGGAAAAAAGGACACAATGCCATTTGCAGCAACGTAGATGAATCTAGAAGTAATCACGTGACTTGTAGTAAGTCAGAAAGTGGAAGACACATATCATATCATATCACTTATAGGTGTTACCTAAAAATGGATCCCAGGGCAGATATTTCCACGGAGAACGGCAATCACAGATTCATTAAACAGACTTATGGTTCACCAATGGAAAGGTGTGAGGATTGGTTTCATTACGATATCGGGGTTAACAGACATATACAAACACAGGTGACATATATAATCACCAAAGACCTACAGAATACCAAGAGAGGACTACTCAATATTCTGTCATAACACACATGGGAAAAGGGTCCCAGGAAGAACAGACATGTGTATATGTGTAAAAGAACCACATATTCCACACCTACAACAAGCCAAACATTGTAATCAAACTTGCTGTAATAAAAAATAAAAAATTAAATTAAAAACACGAACAAGAAGTAGTGAGACAAACGTGAGGGGCTTTCTCCTGGCACATTCCATTCTAAACTCCAATCTAGAACACCACTTCCACTGAGGCTCTCTTGCCCTAGTAACCAGATTTGGTAAGGGTGAACTGCTGCCACCTTGTGGCCGTTTCACACAACAGCAGCTTTAATCCCAATGCTAATGGTCAGTAGATATTCAAAATCATTGCAGGCCTGTAAATGACACCTGCCCTGAAAACAAATCCTGGGGTCACATATCGACCAAAAAATTCAAAGGACGTCCATATGTCAAAACGACCGTTTCAAAAGGCATATTTTAGGCACATTAGTGTTCTGCTTCTTTTCCTTTCTTTCCTTTTTTGTTAAAAAACACGGGAATGGAAAAAGGCATCCCTCAGAATGGGCGAAAATCGTTGCAGACGAATCAATGGACAGAGGTTTAATCTCCAATATATATAAACAGTTCATGCAGCTTAATATTAAAAAAAACAAACAACCCAAAAAAATGGGCAGAAGATCTAAAGAGACGTTTCTTCAAAGGAGACACAGAGATGGCCAAGACGCACATGAAAAGCTGCTCAACAGCACTAATTATCAGAGAAATGCAAATCAAAACTACAATGAGATTTCACCTCACACCTGTTAGAATCGGCATCATCAGAAAATCTACAAACAACCAATTCTGGGGAGGGTGTGGACAAAAGGAGCCCTCTTCCGCGATTGGTGGGAATGTAAATTTTTACAGTCACTATGGAGAACAGTATGGAGTTTCCTTAAAAAAACTAGAAATAGAATTACCATCTGATCCACCAATCCCACTTCTGGGCATATACCCAGAGAAAACCGTATTTCAAAAAGGCACATTCACCACAATGTTCATTGCAGCACTATTTACAATAGCCAGGTAATGGAAGCAACCTAAATGCCCACAGACAGATGAATGGATAAAGATGTGGTACATATATGAAATGGAATATTACTCGGCCATAAAAAGGAATGAAACTGGGTCATTTGTAGAGACATCGATGGATCGAGAGACTGTCATACAGAATGAAGTAAGTCAGAAAGAGGAAAACAAATATTGTATATTAATGCATATATGTGGAGCCTAAAAATGGTACAGATGAACTGGTTTGCAGGGAAGAAATAGAGACACAGAGGTAGAGAACAAACGTATGGACACCAAGTGTGGGAAGCCATGGGGTGGTGGTGGTGGGATGAGTTGGGAGTTTGGGATTGACCTGTGTACATGTATATGCATAAAATACATAACTAATAATAATTTGCTGTATAAAAAAATAAATAAAATTAAATTTCAAAATTTTAAAAAATAAAATTTAAAAATAAAACAGAAAAAAGTTCTTCCCGTCAAACTGATGTATTTATAGGAATGAATTATTTCCATGCTTATATCTATAAATACATAAAAGAGGAATAAAATCTAACTTGAACCAAAAAAGAAAAAAAAAACCTGAACCCACGAGTTATACAGAGGAAAACCCTATCAGGGCACTTGCTCCAGTGGTAAACAATTATGAAATTGGTCAGAGGTGGGGAAGCATCTCCCATACAGCCATCAACCCACCCCCCACGCAAGGAGCGACCTCATTGCAAAGTTTGGGGACCGTGCCGAGGCATCTGTGAGTAAACGTGAGCTGAGCCCCTGTCTAGCTGCTGCTGAACTGTTCCCACCCTTTCCAGGTAAAACACCTGAATATGTACAAGGGCTTGAAAGCCTAGAGGAAGGACCGTGGAGCCACACCAGCGACATCACGCAGGCCAACTTGGTGCCTGCAGGCCAGCCAGGGTGGTCCTGTCCCCGGGCGCACTTCCAGAAGCTTTCCATTGCCCTGCCTGAGATACCCCTCCTGTCCCGGCCCCCACTGCTTTTTTCCTTCCTCACCTCTGTCCGGAGAGAAATTCCAGCAGAAGGTATGGGTGACACAACCTCTTCTTTGCAGGCGGCAGCCTGGCAAATCCTGCAGAAAGGCCAGCAGAACCCCACTCACACCGGGCCACCAACAAAGCTGTGGCCCCTCACACCCTCCCACCAGCACAGCCCCGAGACTGCTGACGGGGCAGATAATATGGAGTCAGGCACAGCTTCAGGGGCTATTGCTGCCTGGAGCGCTGTTTATATTGACCTCAACGAGGCACACCTGGGGAGGGCGGGCCGGCAGGGTACGGCTGCCCAGGTCAGCTAATCCACAACCCTCAGGCAATCACATTGTTGAAAATGGACCCCGCTAAAGCAGAAGAGAAGCCAAGGGAAAAAAGGACACAATGCCATTTGCAGCACCGTAGATGAGTCTAGAAGTAATCACGTGACTTGTAGTAAGTCAGAAAGTGGAAGACACATATCATATCATATCACTTATAGGTGTTACCTAAAAATGGATACCAGGGCAGATATTTCCACGGAGAAGGGCAATCACAGATTCATTAAACAGACTTATGGTTCACCAATGGAAAGGTGTGAGGATTGGTTTCATTACGATATCGGGGTTAACAGACATATACAAACACAGGTGACATATATAATCACCAAAGACCTACAGAATACCAAGAGAGGACTACTCAATATTCTGTCATAACATATATGGGAAAAGTATCCCAGGAAGAACAGACATCTGTATATGTGAAAAAGAACCACATCTTCCACACCTACAACAAGCCAAACATTGTAATCAAACTTGCTGTAATAAAAAATAAAAAATTAAATTAAAAACACGAACATGATGTAGTGAGACAAACGTGAGGGGCTTTCTCCTGGCACATTCCATTCTAAACTCCAATCTAGAACACCACTTCCATTGAGGCTCTCTTGCCCTAGTAACCAGATTTGGTAAGGGTGAACTGCTGCCACCTTGTGGCCGTTTCACACAACAGCAGCTTTATTCCCAGCGCTAATGGTCAGTTGATATTCAAAATCATTGCAGGCCTGTAAATGACACCTGCCCTGAAAACAAATCCTGGGGTCACATATCGACCAAAAAATTCAAAGGACGTCCATATGTCAAAACGACCGTTTCAAAAGGCATATTTTAGGCACATTAGTGTTCTGCTTCTTTTCCTTTCTTTCCTTTTTTGTTAAAAAACACGGGAATGGAAAAAGGCATCCCTCAGAATGGGCGAAAATCGTTGCAGACGAATCAATGGACAGAGGTTTAATCTCCAATATATATAAACAGCTCATGCAGCTTAATATTAAAAAAACAAACAACCCAAAAAAATGGGCAGAAGATATAAAGAGACGTTTCTTCAAAGGAGACACAGAGATGGCCAAGACGCACATGAAAAGCTGCTCAACAGCACTAATTATCAGAGAAATGCAAATCAAAACTACAATGAGATTTCACCTCAAACCTGTTAGAATCGGCATCATCAGAAAATCTACAAACAACCAATTCTGGGGAGGTTGTGGACAAAAGGAGCCCTCTTCCACTATTGGTGGGAATGTAAATTGATACAGTCACTATGGAGAACAGTATGGAGTTTCCTTAAAATAATTAGAAATAGAATTACCATCTGATCCACCAATCCCACTTCTGGGCATATACCCAGAGAAAACCGTATTTCAAAAAGGCACATTCACCACAGTGTTCGTTGCAGCACTATTTACAATAGCCAGGTAATGGAAGCAACCTAAATGCCCACAGACAGATGAATGGATAAAGATGTGGTACATATATAAAATGGAATATTACTCGGCCATTAAAAGGAATGAAACTGGGTCATTTGTAGAGACATCGATGGATCGAGAGACTGTCATACAGAATGAAGTAAGTCAGAAAGAGGAAAACAAATATTGTATATTAATGCATATATGTGGAACCTTAAAAAATGGTACAGATGAACTGGTTTGCAGGGAAGAAATAGAGACACAGAGGTAGAGAACAAACGTATGGACACCAAGTGTGGGAAGCCATGGGGTGGTGGTGGTGGGATGAGTTGGGAGATTGGGATTGACCTGTATACATGTATATGCATAAAATTCATAACTAATAATAATGTGCAGTTTAAAAACATAAATAAAATTAAATTTCAAAATTTTAAAAAATAAAATTTAAAAATAAAACAGAAAAAATTCTTCCCGTCACACAGATGTATTTATAGGAATGAATTATTTCCATGCTTATATCTATAAATACATAAAAGAGGAATAAAATCTAACTTGAACAATAAAAGAAAAAAAGAAACCTGAACCCACAAGTTATACAGAGGAAAACCCTATCAGGGCACTTGCTCCAGTGGTAAACAATTCTGAAATTGGTCAGAGGTGGGGAATCATCTCCCATACAGCCAGCAACCCACCCCCCACGCAAGGAGCGTCCTCATTGCAAAGCCTAGGGACCGTGCCGAGGTATCTGTGAGTAAACGTGAGATGAGCCCCAGGCCAGCTGCTGCAGAACTGTTCCCACCCTTTCCAGGTAAAACACCTGAAAATGTACAAGGGCTTGAAAGCCTAGAGGAAGGACCGTGGAGCCACACCAGCGACAGGACGCAGGCCGTCTTGGTGCCTGCAGGCCAGCCAGGGTGGTCCTCGCCTGTAAAGCACAGTAAGAGGGGCACAACTTCGACAATGATGCACTTGGCCAAAAAGGGCGTATGCGTTTTCTCCTAAATATATTCAGGAGAAAACGCATACGCCCTTTTTGGCCAAGCAAGCAAGCTGGCAATGCAAATCTGCACTACAAAGATGTATCACTTCCCACGGGTCAAAAGGGATATCCACAAAGTGTGTAAAAACCAGAAAGACAAGACAGGCCCTGGAGAACAGGGAGCCTTGTTATGCTGATGGGCGGGATGTAAGTTGCCAAATGCCTCACTGGAGGAGTGCATTGTGTTCCCTAAAACAAGTAAACAACAGAGCTACAGAGCCAAGGGCACTTCCAGTCTAGGGAATATACCTTGGGAAAACTGAAAATCAATAAGACAGAGCAACCCCCAAACTGAGGGCTGCACTGCTTACAAGAACCTCAACCTGGGCACACCGGAAATATCCCAGGAAATATAAAAATGGTTCAAAACATTGTGGAACTTACGAACGATGGAATATCCCTCAGCCATGAAATCAATGTCATAAGACCAGTAGCAGCAAAATGAGTGGATTCAGGTACGATGATTCTAAGTGAAAGAAGTCACATAGAAAAAGAAACTTATCATAAGATATCACTTAGGAAGATCCTGTAAACATGGCTACACATGAACTTAGTTAGGCAAGAGAACAGAGTCTCACATTTAGAAAACACTCTTATGCCTGCTTAAGGGGGAAGGAGAGGTGGGGTGATGCATCAAACCAGAGTTTGATATAAGCACAGGTACCATTCCAAAAACCAACTATGGAATAGACAAGACCTACACCTTCCTCAGTGAAAGGGACTCAAAACCTCATATTTCCCGCAGAGGAATAGATCTGACTAGTAAGAATCTTAAAACCTATGTATTGATATGTCTCCGTAAGGGAATCAATTGTGTCTAGACTGGCATAAACAGGTCAGCGAGAATCAGCTCAAACCCACTCTAAAAAGGAATTTCAAAAACAGAACAAAGAAACAGGGAAATTCTTTACAATTCCTTCAGGGTCTCTGATGCAACCTGGAATGACCCTATCTACGATGACAGCTGGATGCGGCATGAGGCTGGACACTTGGGACTGAGAGGATTGGTGAGATTGGGTGAGCAAATGCAGACCATTTAAAGCAATAATGCATGGTACCCATTCCATGGGTCCCAACTCTCCAGGTTGTAGGGAATATTACTAAAGCTATAACATGTACGGGAAACCTAGAGAATGGACACACTGTGAATACAAAATGTTTCTAAAACTCAACGAAGAGTCCCTCTCCTGGTGCTCCGGTTTGATTTTCCAACTGCTTTCCTATCAATCTCCCAACTTGGAGAGACAGCCCCTTTAAGATCCTGGTTCACACAGGTTGCCAATTTGGCCGTGGATGAAAGGGAAGAGGGAGAACCAATGAGAGAGTCGCTGTTAGGCATTTGGATGGGCACATGTCACTCTAATTTCCCGGCAGGAATAAGAATTAACCAAAGTCTCAGCCACCCACCGGGAACCAGTATAGGTCCTGAACCAAAAGTTTGGCCTTGCGTTCAGCTCACAAGAAACGAGTTGAAAAATGGAGCTCAGGGGCACAGCAATTCACAAACGGGCAGAGTAATCAAGGCCCACTATCGTCCAAAAATCTGTTGAAGGAAGGCAACGAGGCGGACTTGAAAGCGAGGCAGAATAGCAGGGAACAGATTTCAAGAGGTACGTTGGAATCGCCTGTAAAGCACAGGAAGAGGGGCACAACTTCGACAATGATGCACTTGGCCAAAAAGGGCGTATGCGTTTTCTCCTGAATATATTCAGGAGAAAACGCATACGCCCTTTTTGGCCAAGCAAGCAAGCGGGCAATGCAAATCTGCACTACAAAGAAGTATCACTTCCCACCGGTCAAAAGGGACATCCACAAAATGTGTAAAAACCAGAAAGGCAAGGCAGGCCCTGGAGAACAGGGAGCCTTGTTATGCTGATGGGCGGGATGTAAGTTGCCAACTGCCTCACTGGAGGAGTGCACTGTGTTCCCTAAAACAAGTAAACAACAGAGCTACAGAGCCAAGGGCACTTCCAGTCTAGGGAATATACCTTGGGAAAACTGAAAATCCATAAGACAGAGCCACCCCCAAATTGAGGGCTGCACTGCTTACAGGAACCTCAACCTGGGTACACCTGAAATATCCCAGGAAATATAAAAATGGTTCCAAACATTGTGGAACTTACATACGATGGAATATCCCTCAGCCATGAAATCAATGTCATAAGACCAGTAGCAGCAAAATGAGTGGATTCAGGTACGATGATTCTAAGTGAAAGAAGTCACACAGGAAAAGAAACTTATCATAAGATATCACTTAGGAAGATCCTGTAAACATGGCTACACATGAACTGAGTTAGGCAAGAGAACAGAGTCTCACATTTAGAAAACACTCTTATGCCTGCTTAAGGGGGAAGGAGAGGTGGGGTGATGCATCCAACCAGAGTTTGATATAAGCACAGGTACCGTTCCAAAAACCAACTATGGAATAGACAAGACCTACACCTTCCTCTGTGAAAGGGACTCAAAACCCCATATTTCCCGCAGAGGAATAGATCTGACTAGTAAGAATCTTAAAACCTATGTACTGATATGTCTCCGTAAGGGAATCAAGTGTGTCTAGACTGGCATAAACATGGCAGCGAGAATCAGCTCAAACCCACTCTAAAAAGGAATTTCAAAACCAGAACAAAGAAACAGGGAAATTCTTTACAATTCCTTCAGGGTCTCTGATGCAACCTGGAATGACCCTATCTACAATGACAGCTGGATGTGGCATAAGGCTGGACACTTGGGACTGAGAGGACTGGTGAGATTGGGTGAGCAAATGCAGACCCTTTAAAGCAATAACGCATGGCACCCATTCCATGGGTCCCAGCTCTCCAGGTTGAAGGGAATATTACCACAGCTATAACATGTACGGGAAACCTAGAGAATGGACACACTGTGAATACGAAAGGTTTCTAAAACTCAACGAAGAGCCCCTCTCCTGGTGCTCCGGTTTGACTTTCCAACTGCTTTCCTATCAATCTCCCAACTTGGAGAGACAGCCCCTTTAAGCTCCTGGTTCGCACAGGTTGCCAATCTGGCAGAGGATGAAAGGGAAGAGGGAGAACCAATGAGAGAGTAGCTGTTAGGCATTTGGATGGGCACATGTCACTCTAATTTCCCGGCAGGAAGAAGAATTAACCAAAGTCTCAGCCACCCACCGGGAACCAGTATAGGTGCTGAACCAAAAGTTTGGACTTGCGTTCAGCTCACTAAAAACGAGTTGAAAATGGAGGTCCGGGGCACAGCAATTCACAAACTGGCAGAGTAATCAAGGAAAACAATCGTTCAAAAATCTGTTGAGGGAAGGCAACGAGGCGGACTTGAAAGCAAGGCAGAATAGCAGGAAACAGATTTCAAGAGGTACGTTGGAATTGCCTATAAAGCACAGGAAGAGGGGCACAACTTCGACAATGATGCACTTGGCCAAAAAGGGCGTATGCGTTTTCACCTGAATATATTCAGGAGAAAACGCATACGCCCTTTTTGGCCAAGCAAGCAAGCGGGCAATGCAAATCTGCACTACAAAGAAGTATCACTTCCCACCGGTCAAAAGGGACATCCACAAAATGTGTAAAAACCAGAAAGGCAAGGCAGGCCCTGGAGAACAGGGAGCCTTGTTATGCTGATGGGCGGGATGTAAGTTGCCAACTGCCTCACTGGAGGAGTGCATTGTGTTCCCTAAACAAGTAAACAACAGAGCTAGAGAGCCAAGGGCACTTCCAGTCTAGGGAATATACCTTGGGAAAACTGAAAGTCCATAAGACAGAGCCACCCCCAAATTGAGGGCTGCACTGCTTACAAGAACCTCAACCTGGGTACACCTGAAATATCCCAGGAAATATAAAAATGGTTCCAAACATTGTGGAACTTACGTACGATGGAATATCCCTCAGCCACGAAATCAATGTCTTAAGACCAGTAGCAGCAAAATGAGTGGATTCAGGTACGATTATTCTAAGTGAAAGAAGTCACACAGGAAAAGAAACTTATCATAAGATATCACTTAGGAAGATCCTGTAAACATGGCTACACATGAACTGAGTTAGGCAAGAGAACAGAGTCTCACATTTAGAAAACACTCTTATGCCTGCTTAAGGGGGAAGGAGAGGTGGGGTGATGCATCAAACCAGAGTTTGATATAAGCACAGGTACCGTTCCAAAAACCAACTATGGAATAGACAAGACCTACACCTTCCTCAGTGAAAGGGACTCAAAACCCCATATTTCCCGCAGAGGAATAGATCTGACTAGTAAGAATCTTAAAACCTATGTATTGATATGTCTCCGTAAGGGAATCAAGTGTGTCTAGACTGGCATAAACAGGGCAGCGAGAATCAGCTCAAACCCACTCTAAATAGGAATTTCAAAAACAGAACAAAGAAACAGGGAAATTCTTTACAATTCCTTCAGGGTCTCTGATGCAACCTGGAATGACCCTATCTACAATGACAGCTGGATGTGGCATAAGGCTGGACACTTGGGACTGAGAGGATTGGTGAGATTGGGTGAGCAAATGCAGACCCTTTAAAGCAATAACGCATGGCACCCATTCCATGGGTCCCAGCTCTCCAGGTTGAAGGGAATATTACTACAGCTATAACATGTACGGGAAACCTAGAGAATGGACACACTGTGAATACGAAAGGTTTCTAAAACTCAACGAAGAGTCCCTCTCCTGGTGCTCCGGTTTGACTTTCCAACTGCTTTCCTATCAATCTCCCAACTTGGAGAGACAGCCCCTTTAAGCTCCTGGTTCGCACAGGTTGCCAATCTGGCAGAGGATGAAAGGGAAGAGGGAGAACCAATGAGAGAGTAGCTGTTAGGCATTTGGATGGGCACATGTCACTCTAATTTCCCGGCAGGAAGAAGAATTAACCAAAGTCTCAGCCACCCACCGGGAACCAGTATAGGTGCTGAACCAAAAGTTTGGACTTGCGTTCAGCTCACTAAAAACGAGTTGAAAATGGAGGTCCGGGGCACAGCAATTCACAAACTGGGAGTAATCAAGGACAACAATCGTTCAAAAATCTGTTGAGGGAAGGCAACGAGGCGGACTTGAAAGCAAGGCAGAATAGCAGGAAACAGATTTCAAGAGGTACGTTGGAATTGCCTGTAAAGCACAGGAAGAGGGGCACAACTTCGACAATGATGCACTTGGCCAAAAAGGGCGTATGCGTTTTCACCTGAATATATTCAGGAGAAAACGCATACGCCCTTTTTGGCCAAGCAAGGAAGCGGGCAATGCAAATCTGCACTACAAAGAAGTATCACTTCCCACCGGTCAAAAGGGACATCCACAAAATGTGTAACAACCAGAAAGGCAAGGCAGGCCCTGGAGAACAGGGAGCCTTGTTATGCTGATGGGCGGGATGTAAGTTGCCAACTGCCTCACTGGAGGAGTGCATTGTGTTCCCTAAACAAGTAAACAACAGAGCTACAGAGCCAAGGGCACTTCCAGTCTAGGGAATATACCTTGGGAAAACTGAAAGTCCATAAGACAGAGCCACCCCCAAATTGAGGGCTGCACTGCTTACAAGAACCTCAACCTGGGTACACCTGAAATATCCCAGGAAATATAAAAATGGTTCCAAACATTGTGGAACTTACGTACGATGGAATATCCCTCAGCCACGAAATCAATGTCTTAAGACCAGTAGCAGCAAAATGAGTGGATTCAGGTACGATTATTCTAAGTGAAAGAAGTCACACAGGAAAAGAAACTTATCATAAGATATCACTTAGGAAGATCCTGTAAACATGGCTACACATGAACTGAGTTAGGCAAGAGAACAGAGTCTCACATTTAGAAAACACTCTTATGCCTGCTTAAGGGGGAAGGAGAGGTGGGGTGATGCATCAAACCAGAGTTTGATATAAGCACAGGTACCGTTCCAAAAACCAACTATGGAATAGACAAGACCTACACCTTCCTCAGTGAAAGGGACTCAAAACCCCATATTTCCCGCAGAGGAATAGATCTGACTAGTAAGAATCTTAAAACCTATGTATTGATATGTCTCCGTAAGGGAATCAAGTGTGTCTAGACTGGCATAAACAGGGCAGCGAGAATCAGCTCAAACCCACTCTAAATAGGAATTTCAAAAACAGAACAAAGAAACAGGGAAATTCTTTACAATTCCTTCAGGGTCTCTGATGCAACCTGGAATGACCCTATCTACAATGACAGCTGGATGTGGCATAAGGCTGGACACTTGGGACTGAGAGGATTGGTGAGATTGGGTGAGCAAATGCAGACCCTTTAAAGCAATAACGCATGGCACCCATTCCATGGGTCCCAGCTCTCCAGGTTGAAGGGAATATTACTACAGCTATAACATGTACGAGAAACCTAGAGAATGGACACACTGTGAATACGAAAGGTTTCTAAAACTCAACGAAGAGCCCCTCTCCTGGTGCTCCGGTTTGACTTTCCAACTGCTTTCCTATCAATCTCCCAACTTGGAGAGACAGCCCCTTTAAGCTCCTGGTTCGCACAGGTTGCCAATCTGGCAGAGGATGAAAGGGAAGAGGGAGAACCAATGAGAGAGTAGCTGTTAGGCATTTGGATGGGCACATGTCACTCTAATTTCCCGGCAGGAAGAAGAATTAACCAAAGTCTCAGCCACCCACCGGGAACCAGTATAGGTGCTGAACCAAAAGTTTGGACTTGCGTTCAGCTCACTAAAAACGAGTTGAAAATGGAGGTCCGGGGCACAGCAATTCACAAACTGGGAGTAATCAAGGACAACAATCGTTCAAAAATCTGTTGAGGGAAGGCAACGAGGCGGACTTGAAAGCAAGGCAGAATAGCAGGAAACAGATTTCAAGAGGTACGTTGGAATTGCCTGTAAAGCACAGGAAGAGGGGCACAACTTCGACAATGATGCACTTGGCCAAAAAGGGCGTATGCGTTTTCACCTGAATATATTCAGGAGAAAACGCATACGCCCTTTTTGGCCAAGCAAGGAAGCGGGCAATGCAAATCTGCACTACAAAGAAGTATCACTTCCCACCGGTCAAAAGGGACATCCACAAAATGTGTAACAACCAGAAAGGCAAGGCAGGCCCTGGAGAACAGGGAGCCTTGTTATGCTGATGGGCGGGATGTAAGTTGCCAACTGCCTCACTGGAGGAGTGCATTGTGTTCCCTAAACAAGTAAACAACAGAGCTACAGAGCCAAGGGCACTTCCAGTCTAGGGAATATACCTTGGGAAAACTGAAAGTCCATAAGACAGAGCCACCCCCAAATTGAGGGCTGCACTGCTTACAAGAACCTCAACCTGGGTACACCTGAAATATCCCAGGAAATATAAAAATGGTTCCAAACATTGTGGAACTTACGTACGATGGAATATCCCTCAGCCACGAAATCAATGTCTTAAGACCAGTAGCAGCAAAATGAGTGGATTCAGGTACGATGATTCTAAGTGAAAGAAGTCACACAGGAAAAGAAACTTATCATAAGATATCACTTAGGAAGATCCTGTAAACATGGCTACACATGAACTGAGTTAGGCAAGAGAACAGAGTCTCACATTTAGAAAACACTCTTATGCCTGCTTAAGGGGGAAGGAGAGGTGGGGTGATGCATCAAACCAGAGTTTGATATAAGCACAGGTACCGTTCCAAAAACCAACTATGGAATAGACAAGACCTACACCTTCCTCAGTGAAAGGGACTCAAAACCCCATATTTCCCGCAGAGGAATAGATCTGACTAGTAAGAATCTTAAAACCTATGTATTGATATGTCTCCGAAAGAGAATCAAGTGTGTCTAGACTGGCATAAACAGGGCAGCGAGAATCAGCTCAAACCCACTCTAAAAAGGAATTTCAAAAACAGAACAAAGAAACAGGGAAATTCTTTACAATTCCTTCAGGGTCTCTGATGCAACCTGGAATGACCCTATCTACAATGACAGCTGGATGTGGCATAAGGCTGGACACTTGGGACTGAGAGGATTGGTGAGATTGGGTGAGCAAATGCAGACCCTTTAAAGCAATAACGCATGGCACCCATTCCATGGGTCCCAGCTCTCCAGGTTGAAGGGAATATTACTACAGCTATAACATGTACGGGAAACCTAGAGAATGGACACACTGTGAATACGACAGGTTTCTAAAACTCAACGAAGAGTCCCTCTCCTGGTGCTCCGGTTTGACTTTCCAACTGCTTTCCTATCAATCTCCCAACTTGGAGAGACAGCCCCTTTAAGCTCCTGGTTCGCACAGGTTGCCAATCAGGCAGAGGATGAAAGGGAAGAGGGAGAACCAATGAGAGAGTAGCTGTTAGGCATTTGGATGGGCACATGTCACTCTAATTTCCCGGCAGGAAGAAGAATTAACCAAAGTCTCAGCCACCCCCCGGGAACCAGTATAGGTCCTGAACCAAAAGTTTGGACTTGCGTTCAGCTCACAAAAAACGAGTTGAAAAATGGAGCTCAGGGGCACAGCAATTCACAAACTGGCAGAGTAATCAAGGCCCACTATCGTCCAAAAATCTGTTGAGGGAAGGCAACGAGGCGGACTTGAAACCGAGGCAGAATAGCAGGAAAGAGATTTCAAGAGGTACGTTGGAATCGCCTGTAAAGCACAGGAAGAGGGGCACAACTTCGACAATGATGCCCTTGGCCAAAAAGGGCGTATGCGTTTTCTCCTGAATATATTCAGGAGAAAACGCATACGCCCTTTTTGGCCAAGCAAGCAAGCGGGCAATGCAAATCTGCACTACAAAGAAGTATCACTTCCCACCGGTCAAAAGGGACATCCACAAAATGTGTAAAAACCAGAAAGGCAAGGCAGGCCCTGGAGAACAGGGAGCCTTGTTATGCTGATGGGCGGGATGTAAGTTGCCAACTGCCTCACTGGAGGCGTGCATTGTGTTCCCTAAAACAAGTAAACAACAGAGCTAAAGAGCCAAGGGCACTACCAGTCTAGGGAATATACCTTGGGAAAACTGAAAATCCATAAGACAGAGCCACCCCCAAATTGAGGGCTGCACTGCTTACAAGAACCTCAACCTGGGTACACCTGAAATATCCCAGGAAATATAAAAATGGTTCCAAACATTGTGGAACTTACGTACGATGGAATATCCCTCAGCCACGAAATCCATGTCATAAGATCAGTAGCAGCAAAATGAGTGGATTCAGGTACGATGATTCTAAATGAAAGAAGTCACACAGGAAAAGAAACTTATCATAAGATATCACTTAGGAAGATCCTGTAAACATGGCTACACATGAACTGAGTTAGGCAAGAGAACAGAGTCTCACATTTAGAAAACACTCTTATGCCTGCTTAATGGGGAAGGAGAGGTGGGGTGATGCATCAAACCAGAGTTTGATATAAGCACAGGTACCGTTCCAAAAACCAACTATGGAATAGACAAGGCCTACACCTTCCTCAGTGAAAGGGACTCAAAACCCCATTTTTCCCGCAGAGGAATAGATCTGACTAGTAAGAATCTTAAAACCTATGTATTGATATGTCTCCGAAAGGGAATCAAGTGTGTCTAGACTGGCATAAACAGGGCAGCGAGAATCAGCTCAAACCCACTCTAAAAAGGAATTTCAAAAACAGAACAAAGAAACAGGGAAATTCTTTACAATTCCTTCAGGGTCTCTGATGCAACCTGGAATGACCCTATCTACAATGACAGCTGGATGTGGCATAAGGCTGGACACTTGGGACTGAGAGGATTGGTGAGATTGGGTGAGCAAATGCAGACCCTTTAAAGCAATAACGCATGGCACCCATTCCATGGGTCCCAGCTCTCCTGGTTGAAGGGAATATTACTACAGCTATAACATGTACGGGAAACCTAGAGAATGGACACACTGTGAATACGAAAGGTTTCTAAAACTCAACGAAGAGTCCCTCTCCTGGTGCTCCGGTTTGACTTTCCAACTGCTTTCCTATCAATCTCCCAACTTGGAGAGACAGCCCCTTTAAGCTCCTGGTTCGCACAGGTTGCCAATTGGGCAGAGGATGAAAGGGAAGAGGGAGAACCAATGAGAGAGTAGCTGTTAGGCATTTGGATGGGCACATGCCACTCTAATTTCCCGGCAGGAAGAAGAATTAACCAAAGTCTCAGCCACCCCCCGGGAACCAGTATAGGTCCTGAACCAAAAGTTTGGACTTGCGTTCAGCTCACAAAAAACGAGTTGAAAAATGGAGCTCAGGGGCACAGCAATTCACAAACTGGCAGAGTAATCAAGGCCCACTATCGTCCAAAAATCTGTTGAGGGAAGGCAACGAGGCGGACTTGAAAGCGAGGCAGAATAGCAGGAAAGAGATTTCAAGAGGTACGTTGGAATCGCCTGTAAAGCACAGGAAGTGGGGCACAACTTCGACAATGATGCCCTTGGCCAAAAAGGGCGTATGCGTTTTCTCCTGAATATATTCAGGAGAAAACGCATACGCCCTTTTTGGCCAAGCAAGCAAGTGGGCAATGCAAATCTGCACTACAAAGAAGTATCACTTCCCACCGGTCAAAAGGGACATCCACAAAATGTGTAAAAACCAGAAAGGCAAGGGAGGCCCTGGAGAACAGGGAGCCTTGTTATGCTGATGGGCGGGATGTAAGTTGCCAACTGCCTCACTGGAGGAGTGCATTGTGTTCCCTAAACAAGTAAACAACAGAGCTACAGAGCCAAGGGCACTTCCAGTCTAGGGAATATACCTTGGGAAAACTGAAAGTCCATAAGACAGAGCCACCCCCAAATTGAGGGCTGCACTGCTTACAAGAACCTCAACCTGGGTACACCTGAAATATCCCAGGAAATATAAAAATGGTTCCAAACATTGTGGAACTTCCGTACGATGGAATATCCCTCAGCCACGAAATCAATGTCTTAAGACCAGTAGCAGCAAAATGAGTGGATTCAGGTACGATTATTCTAAGTGAAAGAAGTCACACAGGAAAAGAAACTTATCATAAGATATCACTTAGGAAGATCCTGTAAACATGGCTACACATGAACTGAGTTAGGCAAGAGAACAGAGTCTCACATTTAGAAAACACTCTTATGCCTGCTTAAGGGGGAAGGAGAGGTGGGGTGATGCATCAAACCAGAGTTTGATATAAGCACAGGTACCGTTCCAAAAACCAACTATGGAATAGACAAGACCTACACCTTCCTCAGTGAAAGGGACTCAAAACCCCATATTTCCCGCAGAGGAATAGATCTGACTAGTAAGAATTTTAAAACCTATGTATTGATATGTCTCCGAAAGAGAATCAAGTGTGTCTAGACTGGCATAAACAGGGCAGCGAGAATCAGCTCAAACCCACTCTAAAAAGGAATTTCAAAAACAGAACAAAGAAACAGGGAAATTCTTTACAATTCCTTCAGGGTCTCTGATGCAACCTGGAATGACCCTATCTACAATGACAGCTGGATGTGGCATAAGGCTGGACACTTGGGACTGAGAGGATTGGTGAGATTGGGTGAGCAAATGCAGACCCTTTAAAGCAATAACGCATGGCACCCATTCCATGGGTCCCAGCTCTCCAGGTTGAAGGGAATATTACTACAGCTATAACATGTACGGGAAACCTAGAGAATGGACACACTGTGAATACGAAAGGTTTCTAAAACTCAACGAAGAGTCCCTCTCCTGGTGCTCCGGTTTGACTTTCCAACTGCTTTCCTATCAATCTCCCAACTTGGAGAGACAGCCCCTTTAAGCTCCTGGTTCGCACAGGTTGCCAATTGGGCAGAGGATGAAAGGGAAGAGGGAGAACCAATGAGAGAGTAGCTGTTAGGCATTTGGATGGGCACATGTCACTCTAATTTCCCGGCAGGAAGAAGAATTAACCAAAGTCTCAGCCACCCCCCGGGAACCAGTATAGGTCCTGAACCAAAAGTTTGGACTTGCGTTCAGCTCACAAAAAACGAGTTGAAAAATGGAGCTCAGGGGCACAGCAATTCACAAACTGGCAGAGTAATCAAGGCCCACTATCGTCCAAAAATCTGTTGAGGGAAGGCAACGAGGCGGACTTGAAAGCGAGGCAGAATAGCAGGAAAGAGATTTCAAGAGGTACGTTGGAATCGCCTGTAAAGCACAGGAAGAGGGGCACAACTTCGACAATGATGCCCTTGGCCAAAAAGGGCGTATGCGTTTTCTCCTGAATATATTCAGGAGAAAACGCATACGCCCTTTTTGGCCAAGCAAGCAAGCGGGCAATGCAAATCTGCACTACAAAGAAGTATCACTTCCCACCGGTCAAAAGGGACATCCACAAAATGTGTAAAAACCAGAAAGGCAAGGCAGGCCCTGGAGAACAGGGAGCCTTGTTATGCTGATGGGCGGGATGTAAGTTGCCAACTGCCTCACTGGAGGCGTGCATTGTGTTCCCTAAAACAAGTAAACAACATAGCTAAAGAGCCAAGGGCACTACCAGTCTAGGGAATATACCTTGGGAAAACTGAAAATCCATAAGACAGAGCCACCCCCAAATTGAGGGCTGCACTGCTTACAAGAACCTCAACCTGGGTACACCTGAAATATCCCAGGAAATATAAAAATGGTTCCAAACATTGTGGAACTTACGTACGATGGAATATCCCTCAGCCACGAAATCCATGTCATAAGACCAGTAGCAGCAAAATGAGTGGATTCAGGTACGATGATTCTAAATGAAAGAAGTCACACAGGAAAAGAAACTTATCATAAGATATCACTTAGGAAGATCCTGTAAACATGGCTACACATGAACTGAGTTAGGCAAGAGAACAGAGTCTCACATTTAGAAAACACTCTTATGCCTGCTTAATGGGGAAGGAGAGGTGGGGTGATGCATCAAACCAGAGTTTGATATAAGCACAGGTACCGTTCCAAAAACCAACTATGGAATAGACAAGGCCTACACCTTCCTCAGTGAAAGGGACTCAAAACCCCATTTTTCCCGCAGAGGAATAGATCTGACTAGTAATAATCTTAAAACCTATGTATTGATATGTCTCCGAAAGGGAATCAAGTGTGTCTAGACTGGCATAAACAGGGCAGCGAGAATCAGCTCAAACCCACTCTAAAAAGGAATTTCAAAAGCAGAACAAAGAAACAGGGAAATTCTTTACAATTCCTTCAGGGTCTCTGATGCAACCTGGAATGACCCTATCTACAATGACAGCTGGATGTGGCATAAGGCTGGACACTTGGGACTGAGAGGATTGGTGAGATTGGGTGAGCAAATGCAGACCCTTTAAAGCAATAACGCATGGCACCCATTCCATGGGTCCCAGCTCTCCAGGTTGAAGGGAATATTACTACAGCTATAACATGTACGGGAAACCTAGAGAATCGACACACTGTGAATACGAAAGATTTCTAAAACTCAACGAAGAGTCCCTCTCCTGGTGCTCCGGTTTGACTTTCCAACTGCTTTCCTATCAATCTCCCAACTTGGAGAGACAGCCCCTTTAAGCTCCTGGTTCGCACAGGTTGCCAATTGGGCAGAGGATGAAAGGGAAGAGGGAGAACCAATGAGAGAGTAGCTGTTAGGCATTTGGATGGGCACATGTCACTCTAATTTCCCGGCAGGAAGAAGAATTAACCAAAGTCGCAGCCACCCACAGGGAACCAGTATAGGTCCTGAACCAAAAGTTTGGACTTGCGTTCAGCTCACAAAAAACGAGTTGAAAAATGGAGCTCAGGGGCACAGCAATTCACAAACTGGCAGAGTAATCAAGGCCCACTATCGTCCAAAAATCTGTTGAGGGAAGGCAACGAGGCGGACTTGAAAGCGAGGCAGAATAGCAGGAAAGAGATTTCAAGAGGTACGTTGGAATCGCCTGTAAAGCACAGGGAGAGGGGCACAACTTCGACAATGATGCCCTTGGCCAAGCAAGCAAGCGGGCAATGCAAATCTGCACTACAAAGAAGTATCACTTCCCACCGGTCAAAAGGGACATCCACAAAATGTGTAAAAACCAGAAAGGCAAGGCAGGCCCTGGAGAACAGGGAGCCTTGTTATGCTGATGGGCGGGATGTAAGTTGCCAACTGCCTCACTGCAGGAGTGCATTGTGTTCCCTAAAACAAGTAAACAACAGAGCTAAAGAGCCAAGGGCACTACCAGTCTAGGGAATATACCTTGGGAAAACTGAAAATCCATAAGACAGAGCCACCCCCAAATTGAGGGCTGCACTGCTTACAAGAACCTCAACCTGGGTACACCTGAAATATCCCAGGAAATATAAAAATGGTTCCAAACATTGTGGAACTTACGTACGATGGAATATCCCTCAGCCACGAAATCCATGTCATAAGACCAGTAGCAGCAAAATGAGTGGATTCAGGTACGATGATTCTAAATGAAAGAAGTCACACAGGGAAAGAAACTTATCATAAGATATCACTTAGGAAGATCCTGTAAACATGGCTACACATGAACTGAGTTAGGCAAGAGAACAGAGTCTCACATTTAGAAAACACTCTTATGCCTGCTTAATGGGGAAGGAGAGGTGGGGTGATGCATCAAACCAGAGTTTGATATAAGCACAGGTACCGTTCCAAAAACCAACTATGGAATAGACAAGGCCTACACCTTCCTCAGTGAAAGGGACTCAAAACCCCATTTTTCCCGCAGAGGAATAGATCTGACTAGTAAGAATCTTAAAACCTATGTATTGATATGTCTCCGAAAGGGAATCAAGTGTGTCTAGACTGGCATAAACAGGGCAGCGAGAATCAGCTCAAACCCACTCTAAAAAGGAATTTCAAAAACAGAACAAAGAAACAGGGAAATTCTTTACAATTCCTTCAGGGTCTCTGATGCAACCTGGAATGACCCTATCTACAATGACAGCTGGATGTGGCATAAGGCTGGACACTTGGGACTGAGAGGATTGGTGAGATTGGGTGAGCAAATGCAGACCCTTTAAAGCAATAACGCATGGCACCCATTCCATGGGTCCCAGCTCTCCAGGTTGAAGGGAATATTACTACAGCTATAACATGTACGGGAAACCTAGAGAATGGACACACTGTGAATACGAAAGGTTTCTAAAACTCAACGAAGAGTCCCTCTCCTGGTGCTCCGGTTTGACTTTCCAACTGCTTTCCTATCAATCTCCCAACTTGGAGAGACAGCCCCTTTAAGCTCCTGGTTCGCACAGGTTGCCAATTTGGCAGAGGATGAAAGGGAAGAGGGAGAACCAATGAGAGAGTAGCTGTTAGGCATTTGGATGGGCACATGTCACTCTAATTTCCCGGCAGGAAGAAGAATTAACCAAAGTCTCAGCCACCCCCCGGGAACCAGTATAGGTCCTGAACCAAAAGTTTGGACTTGCGTTCAGCTCACAAAAAACGAGTTGAAAAATGGAGCTCAGGGGCACAGCAATTCACAAACTGGCAGAGTAATCAAGGCCCACTATCGTCCAAAAATCTGTTGAGGGAAGGCAACGAGGCGGACTTGAAAGCGAGGCAGAATAGCAGGAAAGAGATTTCAAGAGGTACGTTGGAATCGCCTGTAAAGCACAGGAAGAGGGGCACAACTTCGACAATGATGCCCTTGGCCAAAAAGGGCGTATGCGTTTTCTCCTGAATATATTCAGGAGAAAACGCATACGCCCTTTTTGGCCAAGCAAGCAAGCGGGCAATGCAAATCTGCACTACAAAGAAGTATCACTTCCCACCGGTCAAAAGGGACATCCACAAAATGTGTAAAAACCATAAAGGCAAGGCAGGCCCTGGAGAACAGGGAGCCTTGTTATGCTGATGGGCGGGATGTAAGTTGCCAACTGCCTCACTGGAGGAGTGCATTGTGTTCCCTAAAACAAGTAAACAACAGAGCTACAGAGCCAAGGGCACTTCCAGTCTAGGGAATATACCTCGGGAAAACTGAAAATCCATAAGACAGAGCCACCCCCAAATTGAGGGCTGCACTGCTTACAAGAACCTCAACCTGGGTACACCTGAAATATCCCAGGAAATATAAAAATGGTTCCAAACATTGTGGAACTTACGTACGATGGAATATCCCTCAGCCACGAAATCCATGTCATAAGACCAGTAGCAGCAAAATGAGTGGATTCAGGTACGATGATTCTAAGGGAAAGAAGTCACACAGGAATAGAAACTTATCATAAGATATCACTTAGGAAGATCCTGTAAACATGGCTACACATGAACTGAGTTAGGCAAGAGAACAGAGTCTCACATTTAGAAAACACTCTTATGCCTGCTTAAGGGGGAAGGAGAGGTGGGGTGATGCATCAAACCAGAGTTTGATATAAGCACAGGTACCGTTCCAAAAACCAACTATGGAATAGACAAGGCCTACACCTTCCTCAGTGAAAGGGACTCAAAACCCCATATTTCCCGCAGAGGAATAGATCTGACTAGTAAGAATCTTAAAACCTATGTATTGATATGTCTCCAAAAGGGAATCAAGTGTGTCTAGACTGGCATAAACAGGGCAGCGAGAATCAGCTCAAACCCACTCTAAAAAGGAATTTCAAAAACAGAACAAAGAAACAGGGAAATTCTTTACAATTCCTTCAGGGTCTCTGATGCAACCTGGAATGACCCTATCTACAATGACAGCTGGATGTGGCATAAGGCTGGACACTTGGGACTGAGAGGATTGGTGAGATTGGGTGAGCAAATGCAGACCCTTTAAAGCAATAACGCATGGCACCCATTCCATGGGTCCCAGCTCTCCAGGTTGAAGGGAATATTACTACAGCTATAACATGTACGGGAAACCTAGAGAATGGACGCACTGTGAATACGAAAAGTTTCTAAAACTCAACGAAGAGTCCCTCTCCTGGTGCTCCGGTTTGACTTTCCAACTGCTTTCCTATCAATCTCCCAACTTGGAGAGACAGCCCCTTTAAGCTCCTGGTTCGCACAGGTTGCCAATTTGGCAGAGGATGAAAGGGAAGAGGGAGAACCAATGAGAGAGTAGCTGTTAGGCATTTGGATGGGCACATGTCACTCTAATTTCCCGGCAGGAAGAAGAATTAACCAAAGTCTCAGCCACCCCCCGGGAACCAGTATAGGTCCTGAACCAAAAGTTTGGACTTGCGTTCAGCTCACAAAAAACGAGTTGAAAAATGGAGCTCAGGGGCACAGCAATTCACAAACTGGCAGAGTAATCAAGGCCCACTATCGTCCAAAAATCTGTTGAGGGAAGGCAACGAGGCGGACTTGAAAGCGAGGCAGAATAGCAGGAAAGAGATTTCAAGAGGTACGTTGGAATCGCCTGTAAAGCACAGGAAGAGGGGCACAACTTCGACAATGATGCCCTTGGCCAAAAAGGGCGTATGCGTTTTCTCCTGAATATATGCAGGAGAAAACGCATACGCCCTTTTTGGCCAAGCAAGCAAGCGGGCAATGCAAATCTGCACTACAAAGAAGTATCACTTCCCACCGGTCAAAAGGGACATCCACAAAATGTGTAAAAACCAGAAAGGCAAGGCAGGCCCTGGAGAACAGGGAGCCTTGTTATGCTGATGGGCGGGATGTAAGTTGCCAACTGCCTCACTGGAGGAGTGCATTGTGTTCCCTAAAACAAGTAAACAACAGAGCTAAAGAGCCAAGGGCACTTCCAGTCTAGGGAATATATCTTGGGAAAACTGAAAATCCATAAGACAGAGCCACCCCCAAATTGAGGGCTGCACTGCTTACAAGAACCTCAACCTGGGTACACCTGAAATATCCCAGGAAATATAAAAATGGTTCCAAACATTGTGGAACTTACGTATGATGGAATATCCCTCAGCCACGAAATCCATGTCATAAGACCAGTAGCAGCAAAATGAGTGGATTCAGGTACAATGATTCTAAGTGAAAGAAGTCACACAGGAAAAGAAACTTATCATAAGATATCACTTAGGAAGATCCTGTAAACATGGCTACACATGAACTGAGTTAGGCAAGAGAACAGAGTCTCACATTTAGAAAACACTCTTATGCCTGCTTAAGGGGGAAGGAGAGGTGGGGTGATGCATCAAACCAGAGTTTGATATAAGCACAGGTACCGTTCCAAAAACCAACTATGGAATAGACAAGGCCTACACCTTCCTCAGTGAAAGGGACTCAAAACCCCATATTTCCCGCAGAGGAATAGATCTGACTAGTAAGAATCTTAAAACCTATGTATTGATATGTCTCCGTAAGGGAATCAAGTGTGTCTAGACTGGCATAAACAGGGCAGCGAAAATCAGCTCAAACCCACTCTAAAAAGGAATTTCAAAAACAGAACAAAGAAACAGGGAAATTCTTTACAATTCCTTCAGGGTCTCTGATGCAACCTGGAATGACCCTATCTACAATGACAGCTGGATGTGGCATAAGGCTGGACACTTGGGACTGAGAGGATTGGTGAGATTGGGTGAGCAAATGCAGACCCTTTAAAGCAATAACGCATGGCACCCATTCCATGGGTCCCAGCTCTCCAGGTTGAAGGGAATATTACTACAGCTATAACATGTACGGGAAACCTAGAGAATGGACACACTGTGAATACGAAAGGTTTCTAAAACTCAACGAAGAGCCCCTCTCCTGGTGCTCCGGTTTGACTTTCCAACTGCTTTCCTATCAATCTCCCAACTTGGAGAGACAGCCCCTTTAAGCTCCTGGTTCGCACAGGTTGCCAATTTGGCAGAGGATGAAAGGGAAGAGGGAGAACCAATGAGAGAGTAGCTGTTAGGCATTTGGATGGGCACATGTCACTCTAATTTCCCGGCAGGAAGAAGAATTAACCAAAGTCTCAGCCACCCACCGGGAACCAGTATAGGTCCTGAACCAAAAGTTTGGACTTGCGTTCAGCTCACAAAAAACGAGTTGAAAAATGGAGCTCAGGGGCACAGCAATTCACAAACTGGCAGAGTAATCAAGGCCCACTATCGTCCAAAAATCTGTTGAGGGAAGGCAACGAGGCGGACTTGAAAGCGAGGCAGAATAGCAGGTAAGAGATTTCAACAGGTACGTTGGAATTGCCTGTAAAGCACAGGAAGAGGGGCACAACTTCGACATTGATGCCCTTGGCCAAAAAGGGCGTATGCGTTTTCTCCTGAATATATTCAGGAGAAAACGCATACGCCCTTTTTGGCCAAGCAAGCAAGCGGGCAATGCAAATCTGCACTACAAAGAAGTATCACTTCCCACCGGTCAAAAGGGACATCCACAAAATGTGTAAAAACCAGAAAGGCAAGGCAGGCCCTGGAGAACAGGGAGCCTTGTTATGCTGATGGGCGGGATGTAAGTTGCCAACTGCCTCACTGGAGGAGTGCATTGTGTTCCCTAAAACAAGTAAACAACAGAGCTACAGAGCCAAGGGCACTTCCAGTCTAGGGAATATACCTTGGGAAAACTGAAAATCCATAAGACAGAGCCACCCCCAAATTGAGGGCTGCACTGCTTACAAGAACCTCAACCTGGGTACACCTGAAATATCCCAGGAAATATAAAAATGGTTCTAAACATTGTGGAACTTACGTACGATGGAATATCCCTCAGCCACGAAATCAATGTCATAAGACCAGTAGCAGCAAAATGAGTGGATTCAGGTACGATGATTCTAGGTGAAAGAAGTCACACAGGAAAAGAAACTTATCATAAGATATCACTTAGGAAGATCCTGTAAACATGGCTACACATGAACTGAGTTAGGCAAGAGAACAGAGTCTCACATTTAGAAAACACTCTTATGCCTGCTTAAGGGGGAAGGAGAGGTGGGGTGATGCATCAAACCAGAGTTTGATATAAGCACAGGTACCGTTCCAAAAACCAACTATGGAATAGACAAGACCTACACCTTCCTCAGTGAAAGGGACTCAAAACCCCATATTTCCCGCAGAGGAATAGATCTGACTAGTAAGAATCTTAAAACCTATGTATTGATATGTCTCCGAAAGGGAATCAAGTGTGTCTAGACTGGCATAAACAGGGCAGCGAGAATCAGCTCAAACCCACTCTAAAAAGGAATTTCAAAACCAGAACAAAGAAACAGGGAAATTCTTTACAATTCCTTCAGGGTCTCTGATGCAACCTGGAATGACCCTATCTACAATGACAGCTGGATGTGGCATAAGGCTGGACACTTGGGACTGAGAGGATTGGTGAGATTGGGTGAGCAAATGCAGACCCTTTAAAGCAATAACGCATGGCACCCATTCCATGGGTCCCAGCTCTCCAGGTTGAAGGGAATATTACTACAGCTATAACATGTACAGGAAACCTAGAGAATGGACGCACTGTGAATACGAAAGGTTTCTAAAACTCAACGAAGTGTCCCTCTCCTGGTGCTCCGGTTTGACTTTCCAACTGCTTTCCTATCAATCTCCCAACTTGGAGAGACAGCCCCTTTAAGCTCCTGGTACGCACAGGTTTCCAATTGGGCAGAGGATGAAAGGGAAGAGGGAGAACCAATGAGAGAGTAGCTGTTAGGCATTTGGATGGGCACATGTCACTCTAATTTCCCGGCAGGAAGAAGAATTAACCAAAGTCTCAGCCACCCACCGGGAACCAGTATAGGTCCTGAACCAAAAGTTTGGACTTGCGTTCAGCTCACAAAAAACGAGTTGAAAAATGGAGCTCAGGGGCACAGCAATTCACAAACTGGCAGAGTAATCAAGGCCCACTATCGTCCAAAAATCTGTTGAGGGAAGGCAACGAGGCGGACTTGAAAGCGAGGCAGAATAGCAGGAAAGAGATTTCAAGAGGTACGTTGGAATCGCCTGTAAAGCACAGGAAGAGGGGCACAACTTCGTCATTGATGCCCTTGGCCAAAAAGGGCGTATGCGTTTTCTCCTGAATATATTCAGGAGAAAACGCATACACCCTTTTTGGCCAAGCAAGCAAGCGGGCAATGCAAATCTGCACTACAAAGAAGTATCACTTCCCACCGGTCAAAAGGGACATCCACAAAATGTGTAAAAACCAGAAAGGCAAGGCAGGCCCTGGAGAACAGGGAGCCTTGTTATGCTGATGGGCGGGATGTAAGTTGCCAACTGCCTCACTGGAGGAGTGCATTGTGTTCCCTAAAACAAGTAAACAACAGAGCTACAGAGCCAAGGGCACTTCCAGTCTAGGGAATATACCTTGGGAAAACTGAAAATCCATAAGACAGAGCCACCCCCAAATTGAGGGCTGCACTGCTTACAAGAACCTCAACCTGGGTACACCTGAAATATCCCAGGAAATATAAAAATGGTTCCAAACATTGTGGAACTTACGTATGATGGAATATCCCTCAGCCACGAAATCAATGTCATAAGACCAGTAGCAGCAAAATGAGTGGATTCAGGTACGATGATTCTAGGTGAAAGAAGTCACACAGGAAAAGAAACTTATCATAAGATATCACTTAGGAAGATCCTGTAAACATGGCTACACATGAACTGAGTTAGGCAAGAGAACAGAGTCTCACATTTAGAAAACACTCTTATGCCTGCTTAAGGGGGAAGGAGAGGTGGGGTGATGCATCAAACCAGAGTTTGATATAAGCACAGGTACCATTCCAAAAACCAACTATGGAATAGACAAGACCTACACCTTCCTCAGTGAAAGGGACTCAAAACCCCATATTTCCCGCAGAGGAATAGATCTGACTAGTAAGAATCTTAAAACCTATGTATTGATAGGTCTCCGAAAGGGAATCAAGTGTGTCTAGACTGGCATAAACAGGGCAGCGAGAATCAGCTCAAACCCTCTCTAAAAAGGAATTTCAAAACCAGAACAAAGAAACAGGGAAATTCTTTACAATTCCTTCAGGGTCTCTGATGCAACCTGGAATGACCCTATCTACAATGACAGCTGGATGTGGCATAAGGCTGGACACTTGGGACTGAGAGGATTGGTGAGATTGGGTGAGCAAATGCAGACCCTTTAAAGCAATAACGCATGGCACCCATTCCATGGGTCCCAGCTCTCCAGGTTGAAGGGAATATTACTACAGCTATAACATGTACGGGAAACCTAGAGAATGGACACACTGTGAATACGAAAGGTTTCTAAAACTCAACGAAGAGTCCCTCTCCTGGTGCTCCGGTTTGACTTTCCAACTGCTTTCCTATCAATCTCCCAACTTGGAGAGACAGCCCCTTTAAGCTCCTGGTTCGCACAGGTTTCCAATTGGGCAGAGGATGAAAGGGAAGAGGGAGAACAAATGAGAGAGTAGCTGTTAGGCATTTGGATGGGCACATGTCACTCTAATTTCCCGGCAGGAAGAAGAATTAACCAAAGTCTCAGCCACCCACCGGGAACCAGTATAGGTCCGGAACCAAAAGTTTGGACTTGCGTTCAGCTCACAAAAAACGAGTTGAAAAATGGAGCTCAGGGGCACAGCAATTCACAAACTGGCAGAGTAATCAAGGCCTACTATCGTCCAAAAATCTGTTGAGGGAAGGCAACGAGGCGGACTTGAAAGCGAGGCAGAATAGCAGGAAAGAGATTTCAAGAGGTACGTTGGAATCGCCTGTAAAGCACAGGAAGAGGGGCACAAGTTCGACAATGATGCCCTTGGCCAAAAAGGGCGTATGCGTTTTCTCCTGAATATATTCAGGAGAAAACGCATACGCCCTTTTTGGCCAAGCAAGCAAGCGGGCAATGCAAATCTGCACTACAAAGAAGTATCACTTCCCACCAGTCAAAAGGGACATCCACAAAATGTGTAAAAACCAGAAAGGCAAGGCAGGCCCTGGAGAACAGGGAGCCTTGTTATGCTGATGGGCGGGATGTAAGTTGCCAACTGCCTCACTGGAGGAGTGCATTGTGTTCCCTAAAACAAGTAAACAACAGAGCTACAGAGCCAAGGGCACTTCCAGTCTAGGGAATATACCTCGGGAAAACTGAAAATCCATAAGACAGAGCCACCCCCAAATTGAGGGCTGCACTGCTTACAAGAACCTCAACCTGGGTACACCTGAAATATCCCAGGAAATATAAAAATGGTTCCAAACATTGTGGAACTTACGTACGACGGAATATCCCTCAGCCACGAAATCAATGTCATAAGACCAGTAGCAGCAAAATGAGTGGATTCAGGTACGATGATTCTAGGTGAAAGAAGTCACACAGGAAAAGAAACTTATCATAAGATATCACTTAGGAAGATCCTGTAAACATGGCTACACATGAACTGAGTTAGGCAAGAGAACAGAGTCTCACATTTAGAAAACACTCTTATGCCTGCTTAAGGGGGAAGGAGAGGTGGGGTGATGCATCAAACCAGAGTTTGATATAAGCACAGGTACCGTTCCAAAAACCAACTATGGAATAGACAAGACCTACACCTTCCTCAGTGAAAGGGACTCAAAACCCCATATTTCCCGCAGAGGAATAGATCTGACTAGTAAGAATCTTAAAACCTATGTATTGATATGTCTCCGTAAGGGAATCAAGTGTGTCTAGACTGGCATAAACAGGGCAGCGAGAATCAGCTCAAACCCACTCTAAAAAGGAATTTCAAAACCAGAACAAAGAAACAGGGAAATTCTTTACAATTCCTTCAGGGTCTCTGATGCAACCTGGAATGACCCTATCTACAATGACAGCTGGATGTGGCATAAGGCTGGACACTTGGGACTGAGAGGATTGGTGAGATTGGGTGAGCAAATGCAGACCCTTTAAAGCAATAACGCATGGCACCCATTCCATGGGTCGCAGCTCTCCAGGTTGAAGGGAATATTACTACAGCTATAACATGTACGGGAAACCTAGAGAATGGACACACTGTGAATACGAAAGGTTTCTAAAACTCACCGAAGAGTCCCTCTCCTGGTGCTCCGGTTTGACTTTCCAACTGCTTTCCTATCAATCTCCCAACTTGGAGAGACAGCCCCTTTAAGCTCCTGGTTCGCACAGGTTGCCAATTTGGCAGAGGATGAAAGGGAAGAGGGAGAACCAATGAGAGAGTAGCTGTTAGGCATTTGGATGGGCACATGTCACTCTAATTTCCCGGCAGGAAGAAGAATTAACCAAAGTCTCAGCCACCCACCGGGAACCAGTATAGGTCCTGAACCAAAAGTTTGGACTTGCGTTCAGCTCACAAAAAACGAGTTGAAAAATGGAGCTCAGGGGCACAGCAATTCACAAACTGGCAGAGTAATCAAGGCCCACTATCGTCCAAAAATCTGTTGAGGGAAGGCAACGAGGCGGACTTGAAAGCCAGGCAGAAGAGCAGGAAAGAGATTTCAAGAGGTACGTTGGAATCGCCTGTAAAGCACAGGAAGAGGGGCACAACTTCGACAATGATGCACTTGGCCAAAAAGGGCGTATGCGTTTTCTCCTGAATATATTCAGGAGAAAACGCATACGCCCTTTTTGGCCAAGCAAGCAAGCGGGCCATGCAAATCTGCACTACAAAGAAGTATCACTTCCCACCGGTCAAAAGGGACATCCACAAAATGTGTAAAAACCAGAAAGGCAAGGCAGGCCCTGGAGAACAGGGAGCCTTGTTATGCTGATGGGCGGGATGTAAGTTGCCAACTGCCTCACTGGAGGAGTGCATTGTGTTCCCTAAAACAAGTAAACAACAGAGCTACAGAGCCAAGGGCACTTCCAGTCTAGGGAATATACCTCGGGAAAACTGAAAATCCATAAGACAGAGCCACCCCCAAATTGAGGGCTGCACTGCTTACAAGAACCTCAACCTGGGTACACCTGAAATATCCCAGGAAATATAAAAATGGTTCCAAACATTGTGGAACTTACGTACGATGGAATATCCCTCAGCCACGAAATCAATGTCATAAGACCAGTAGCAGCAAAATGAGTGGATTCAGGTACGATGATTCTAAGGGAAAGAAGTCACACAGGAATAGAAACTTATCATAAGATATCACTTAGGAAGATCCTGTAAACATGGCTACACATGAACTGAGTTAGGCAAGAGAACAGAGTCTCACATTTAGAAAACACTCTTATGCCTGCTTAAGGGGGAAGGAGAGGTGGGGTGATGCATCAAACCAGAGTTTGATATAAGCACAGGTACCGTTCCAAAAACCAACTATGGAATAGACAAGACCTACACCTTCCTCAGTGAAAGGGACTCAAAACCCCATATTTCCCGCAGAGGAATAGATCTGACTAGTAAGAATCTTAAAACCTATGTATTGATATGTCTCCGTAAGGGAATCAAGTGTGTCTAGACTGGCATAAACAGGGCAGCGAGAATCAGCTCAAACCCACTCTAAAAAGGAATTTCAAAACCAGAACAAAGAAACAGGGAAATTCTTTACAATTCCTTCAGGGTCTCTGATGCAACCTGGAATGACCCTATCTACAATGACAGCTGGATGTGGCATAAGGCTGGACACTTGGGACTGAGAGGATTGGTGAGATTGGGTGAGCAAATGCAGACCCTTTAAAGCAATAACGCATGGCACCCATTCCATGGGTCCCAGCTCTCCAGGTTGAAGGGAATATTACTACAGCTATAACATGTACGGGAAACCTAGAGAATGGACACACTGTGAATACGAAAGGTTTCTAAAACTCACCGAAGAGTCCCTCTCCTGGTGCTCCGGTTTGACTTTCCAACTGCTTTCCTATCAATCTCCCAACTTGGAGAGACAGCCCCTTTAAGCTCCTGGTTCGCACAGGTTGCCAATTTGGCAGAGGATGAAAGGGAAGAGGGAGAACCAATGAGAGAGTAGCTGTTAGGCATTTGGATGGGCACATGTCACTCTAATTTCCCGGCAGGAAGAAGAATTAACCAAAGTCTCAGCCACCCACCGGGAACCAGTATAGGTCCTGAACCAAAAGTTTGGACTTGCGTTCAGCTCACAAAAAACGAGTTGAAAAATGGAGCTCAGGGGCACAGCAATTCACAAACTGGCAGAGTAATCAAGGCCCACTATCGTCCAAAAATCTGTTGAGGGAAGGCAACGAGGCGGACTTGAAAGCCAGGCAGAAGAGCAGGAAAGAGATTTCAAGAGGTACGTTGGAATCGCCTGTAAAGCACAGGAAGAGGGGCACAACTTCGACAATGATGCACTTGGCCAAAAAGGGCGTATGCGTTTTCTCCTGAATATATTCAGGAGAAAACGCATACGCCCTTTTTGGCCAAGCAAGCAAGCGGGCCATGCAAATCTGCACTACAAAGAAGTATCACTTCCCACCGGTCAAAAGGGACATCCACAAAATGTGTAAAAACCAGAAAGGCAAGGCAGGCCCTGGAGAACAGGGAGCCTTGTTATGCTGATGGGCGGGATGTAAGTTGCCAACTGCCTCACTGGAGGAGTGCATTGTGTTCCCTAAAACAAGTAAACAACAGAGCTACAGAGCCAAGGGCACTTCCAGTCTAGGGAATATACCTCGGGAAAACTGAAAATCCATAAGACAGAGCCACCCCCAAATTGAGGGCTGCACTGCTTACAAGAACCTCAACCTGGGTACACCTGAAATATCCCAGGAAATATAAAAATGGTTCCAAACATTGTGGAACTTACGTACGATGGAATATCCCTCAGCCACGAAATCAATGTCATAAGACCAGTAGCAGCAAAATGAGTGGATTCAGGTACGATGATTCTAAGGGAAAGAAGTCACACAGGAATAGAAACTTATCATAAGATATCACTTAGGAAGATCCTGTAAACATGGCTACACATGAACTGAGTTAGGCAAGAGAACAGAGTCTCACATTTAGAAAACACTCTTATGCCTGCTTAAGGGGGAAGGAGAGGTGGGGTGATGCATCAAACCAGAGTTTGATATAAGCACAGGTACCGTTCCAAAAACCAACTATGGAATAGACAAGACCTACACCTTCCTCAGTGAAAGGGACTCAAAACCCCATATTTCCCGCAGAGGAATAGATCTGACTAGTAAGAATCTTAAAACCTATGTATTGATATGTCTCCGTAAGGGAATCAAGTGTGTCTAGACTGGCATAAACAGGGCAGCGAGAATCAGCTCAAACCCACTCTAAAAAGGAATTTCAAAACCAGAACAAAGAAACAGGGAAATTCTTTACAATTCCTTCAGGGTCTCTGATGCAACCTGGAATGACCCTATCTACAATGACAGCTGGATGTGGCATAAGGCTGGACACTTGGGACTGAGAGGATTGGTGAGATTGGGTGAGCAAATGCAGACCCTTTAAAGCAATAACGCATGGCACCCATTCCATGGGTCCCAGCTCTCCAGGTTGAAGGGAATATTACTACAGCTATAACATGTACGGGAAACCTAGAGAATGGACACACTGTGAATACGAAAGGTTTCTAAAACTCAACGAAGAGCCCCTCTCCTGGTGCTCCGGTTTGACTTTCCAACTGCTTTCCTATCAATCTCCCAACTTGGAGAGACAGCCCCTTTAAGCTCCTGGTTCGCACAGGTTGCCAATTTGGCAGAGGATGAAAGGGAAGAGGGAGAACCAATGAGAGAGTAGCTGTTAGGCATTTGGATGGGCACATGTCACTCTAATTTCCCAGCAGGAAGAAGAATTAACCAAAGTCTCAGCCACCCACCGGGAACCAGTATAGGTCCTGAACCAAAAGTTTGGCCTTGCGTTCAGCTCACAAAAAACGAGTTGAAAAATGGAGCTCAGGGGCACAGCAATTCACAAACTGGCAGAGTAATCAAGGCCCACTATCGTCCAAAAATCTGTTGAGGGAAGGCAACGAGGCGGACTTGAAAGCGAGGCAGAATAGCAGGAAAGAGATTTCAAGAGGTACGTTGGAATCGCCTGTAAAGCACAGGAAGAGGGGCACAACTTCGACAATGATGCACTTGGCCAAAAAGGGCGTATGCGTTTTCTCCTGAATATATTCAGGAGAAAACGCATACGCCCTTTTTGGCCAAGCAAGCAAGCGGGCAATGCAAATCTGCACTACAAAGAAGTATCACTTCCCACCGGTCAAAAGGGACATCCACAAAATGTGTAAAAACCAGAAAGGCAAGGCAGGCCCTGGAGAACAGGGAGCCTTGTTATGCTGATGGGCGGGATGTAAGTTGCCAACTGCCTCACTGGAGGAGTGCATTGTGTTCCCTAAAACAAGTAAACAACAGAGCTACAGAGCCAAGGGCACTTCCAGTCTAGGGAATATACCTTGGGAAAACTGAAAATCCATAAGACAGAGCCACCCCCAAATTGAGGGCTGCACTGCTTACAAGAACCTCAACCTGGGTACTCCTGAAATATCCCAGGAAATATAAAAATGGTTCCAAACATTGTGGAACTTACGTATGATGGAATATCCCTCAGCCACGAAATCAATGTCATAAGACCAGTAGCAGCAAAATGAGTGGATTCAGGTACGATGATTCTAGGTGAAAGAAGTCACACAGGAAAAGAAACTTATCATAAGATATCACTTAGGAAGATCCTGTAAACATGGCTACACATGAACTGAGTTAGGCAAGAGAACAGAGTCTCACATTTAGAAAACACTCTTATGCCTGCTTAAGGGGGAAGGAGAGGTGGGGTGATGCATCAAACCAGAGTTTGATATAAGCACAGGTACCGTTCCAAAAACCAACTATGGAATAGACAAGACCTACACCTTCCTCAGTGAAAGGGACTCAAAACCCCATATTTCCCGCAGAGGAATAGATCTGACTAGTAAGAATCTTAAAACCTATGTATTGATATGTCTCCGAAAGGGAATCAAGTGTGTCTAGACTGGCATAAACAGGGCAGCGAGAATCAGCTCAAACCCACTCTAAAAAGGAATTTCAAAACCAGAACAAAGAAACAGGGAAATTCTTTACAATTCCTTCAGGGTCTCTGATGCAACCTGGAATGACCCTATCTACAATGACAGCTGGATGTGGCATAAGGCTGGACACTTGGGACTGAGAGGATTGGTGAGATTGGGTGAGCAAATGCAGACCCTTTAAAGCAATAACGCATGGCACCCATTCCATGGGTCGCAGCTCTCCAGGTTTAAGGGAATATTACTACAGCTATAACATGTACGGGAAACCTAGAGAATGGACACATTGTGAATACGAAAGGTTTCTAAAACTCACCGAAGAGTCCCTCTCCTGGTGCTCCGGTTTGACTTTCCAACTGCTTTCCTATCAATCTCCCAACTTGGAGAGACAGCCCCTTTAAGCTCCTGGTTCGCACAGGTTGCCAATTTGGCAGAGGATGAAAGGGAAGAGGGAGAACCAATGAGAGAGTAGCTGTTAGGCATTTGGATGGGCACATGTCACTCTAATTTCCCGGCAGGAAGAAGAATTAACCAAAGTCTCAGCCACCCACCGGGAACCAGTATAGGTCCTGAACCAAAAGTTTGGACTTGCGTTCAGCTCACAAAAAACGAGTAGAAAAATGGAGCTCAGGGGCACAGCAATTCACAAACTGGCAGAGTAATCAAGGCCCACTATCGTCCAAAAATCTGTTGAGGGAAGGCAACGAGTCGGACTTGAAAGCGAGGCAGAATAGCAGGAAAGAGATTTCAAGAGGTACGTTGGAATCGCCTGTAAAGCACAGGAAGAGGGGCACAAGTTCGACAATGATGCACTTGGCCAAAAAGGGCGTATGCGTTTTCTCCTGAATATATTCAGGAGAAAACGCATACGCCCTTTTTGGCCAAGCAAGCAAGCGGGCAATGCAAATCTGCACTACAAAGAAGTATCACTTCCCACCAGTCAAAAGGGACATCCACAAAATGTGTAAAAACCAGAAAGGCAAGGCAGGCCCTGGAGAACAGGGAGCCTTGTTATGCTGATGGGCGGGATGTAAGTTGCCAACTGCCTCACTGGAGGAGTGCATTGTGTTCCCTAAAACAAGTAAACAACAGAGCTACAGAGCCAAGGGCACTTCCAGTCTAGGGAATATACCTCGGGAAAACTGAAAATCCATAAGACAGAGCCACCCCCAAATTGAGGGCTGCACTGCTTACAAGAACCTCAACCTGGGTACACCTGAAATATCCCAGGAAATATAAAAATGGTTCCAAACATTGTGGAACTTACGTACGATGGAATATCCCTCAGCCACGAAATCAATGTCATAAGACCAGTAGCAGCAAAATGAGTGGATTCAGGTACGATGATTCTAGGTGAAAGAAGTCACACAGGAAAAGAAACTTATCATAAGATATCACTTAGGAAGATCCTGTAAACATGGCTACACATGAACTGAGTTAGGCAAGAGAACAGAGTCTCACATTTAGAAAACACTCTTATGCCTGCTTAAGGGGGAAGGAGAGGTGGGGTGATGCATCAAACCAGAGTTTGATATAAGCACAGGTACCGTTCCAAAAACCAACTATGGAATAGACAAGGCCTACACCTTCCTCAGTGAAAGGGACTCAAAACCCCATATTTCCCGCAGAGGAATAGATCTGACTAGTAAGAATCTTAAAACCTATGTATTGATATGTCTCCGTAAGGGAATCAAGTGTGTCTAGACTGGCATAAACAGGGCAGCGAGAATCAGCTCAAACCCACTCTAAAAAGGAATTTCAAAACCAGAACAAAGAAACAGGGAAATTCTTTACAATTCCTTCAGGGTCTCTGATGCAACCTGGAATGACCCTATCTACAATGACAGCTGGATGTGGCATAAGGCTGGACACTTGGGACTGAGAGGATTGGTGAGATTGGGTGAGCAAATGCAGACCCTTTAAAGCAATAACGCATGGCACCCATTCCATGGGTCGCAGCTCTCCAGGTTGAAGGGAATATTACTACAGCTATAACATGTACGGGAAACCTAGAGAATGGACACACTGTGAATACGAAAGGTTTCTTAAACTCACCGAAGAGTCCCTCTCCTGGTGCTCCGGTTTGACTTTCCAACTGCTTTCCTATCAATCTCCCAACTTGGAGAGACAGCCCCTTTAAGCTCCTGGTTCGCACAGGTTGCCAATTTGGCAGAGGATGAAAGGGAAGAGGGAGAACCAATGAGAGAGTAGCTGTTAGGCATTTGGATGGGCACATGTCACTCTAATTTCCCGGCAGGAAGAAGAATTAACCAAAGTCTCAGCCACCCACCGGGAACCAGTATAGGTCCTGAACCAAAAGTTTGGACTTGCGTTCAGCTCACAAAAAACGAGTTGAAAAATGGAGCTCAGGGGCACAGCAATTCACAAACTGGCAGAGTAATCAAGGCCCACTATCGTCCAAAAATCTGTTGAGGGAAGGCAACGAGGCGGACTTGAAAGCCAGGCAGAAGAGCAGGAAAGAGATTTCAAGAGGTACGTTGGAATCGCCTGTAAAGCACAGGAAGAGGGGCACAACTTCGACAATGATGCACTTGGCCAAAAAGGGCGTATGCGTTTTCTCCTGAATATATTCAGGAGAAAACGCATACGCCCTTTTTGGCCAAGCAAGCAAGCGGGCCATGCAAATCTGCACTACAAAGAAGTATCACTTCCCACCGGTCAAAAGGGACATCCACAAAATGTGTAAAAACCAGAAAGGCAAGGCAGGCCCTGGAGAACAGGGAGCCTTGTTATGCTGATGGGCGGGATGTAAGTTGCCAACTGCCTCACTGGAGGAGTGCATTGTGTTCCCTAAAACAAGTAAACAACAGAGCTACAGAGCCAAGGGCACTTCCAGTCTAGGGAATATACCTCGGGAAAACTGAAAATCCATAAGACAGAGCCACCCCCAAATTGAGGGCTGCACTGCTTACAAGAACCTCAACCTGGGTACACCTGAAATATCCCAGGAAATATAAAAATGGTTCCAAACATTGTGGAACTTACGTACGATGGAATATCCCTCAGCCACGAAATCAATGTCATAAGACCAGTAGCAGCAAAATGAGTGGATTCAGGTACGATGATTCTAGGTGAAAGAAGTCACACAGGAAAAGAAACTTATCATAAGATATCACTTAGGAAGATCCTGTAAACATGGCTACACATGAACTGAGTTAGGCAAGAGAACAGAGTCTCACATTTAGAAAACACTCTTATGCCTGCTTAAGGGGGAAGGAGAGGTGGGGTGATGCATCAAACCAGAGTTTGATATAAGCACAGGTACCGTTCCAAAAACCAACTATGGAATAGACAAGACCTACACCTTCCTCAGTGAAAGGGACTCAAAACCCCATATTTCCCGCAGAGGAATAGATCTGACTAGTAAGAATCTTAAAACCTATGTATTGATATGTCTCCGTAAGGGAATCAAGTGTGTCTAGACTGGCATAAACAGGGCAGCGAGAATCAGCTCAAACCCACTCTAAAAAGGAATTTCAAAACCAGAACAAAGAAACAGGGAAATTCTTTACAATTCCTTCAGGGTCTCTGATGCAACCTGGAATGACCCTATCTACAATGACAGCTGGATGTGGCATAAGGCTGGACACTTGGGACTGAGAGGATTGGTGAGATTGGGTGAGCAAATGCAGACCCTTTAAAGCAATAACGCATGGCACCCATTCCATGGGTCGCAGCTCTCCAGGTTGAAGGGAATATTACTACAGCTATAACATGTACGGGAAACCTAGAGAATGGACACACTGTGAATACGAAAGGTTTCTAAAACTCACCGAAGAGTCCCTCTCCTGGTGCTCCGGTTTGACTTTCCAACTGCTTTCCTATCAATCTCCCAACTTGGAGAGACAGCCCCTTTAAGCTCCTGGTTCGCACAGGTTGCCAATTTGGCAGAGGATGAAAGGGAAGAGGGAGAACCAATGAGAGAGTAGCTGTTAGGCATTTGGATGGGCACATGTCACTCTAATTTCCCGGCAGGAAGAAGAATTAACCAAAGTCTCAGCCACCCACCGGGAACCAGTATAGGTCCTGAACCAAAAGTTTGGACTTGCGTTCAGCTCACAAAAAACGAGTTGAAAAATGGAGCTCAGGGGCACAGCAATTCACAAACTGGCAGAGTAATCAAGGCCCACTATCGTCCAAAAATCTGTTGAGGGAAGGCAACGAGGCGGACTTGAAAGCCAGGCAGAAGAGCAGGAAAGAGATTTCAAGAGGTACGTTGGAATCGCCTGTAAAGCACAGGAAGAGGGGCACAACTTCGACAATGATGCACTTGGCCAAAAAGGGCGTATGCGTTTTCTCCTGAATATATTCAGGAGAAAACGCATACGCCCTTTTTGGCCAAGCAAGCAAGCGGGCCATGCAAATCTGCACTACAAAGAAGTATCACTTCCCACCGGTCAAAAGGGACATCCACAAAATGTGTAAAAACCAGAAAGGCAAGGCAGGCCCTGGAGAACAGGGAGCCTTGTTATGCTGATGGGCGGGATGTAAGTTGCCAACTGCCTCACTGGAGGAGTGCATTGTGTTCCCTAAAACAAGTAAACAACAGAGCTACAGAGCCAAGGGCACTTCCAGTCTAGGGAATATACCTCGGGAAAACTGAAAATCCATAAGACAGAGCCACCCCCAAATTGAGGGCTGCACTGCTTACAAGAACCTCAACCTGGGTACACCTGAAATATCCCAGGAAATATAAAAATGGTTCCAAACATTGTGGAACTTACGTACGATGGAATATCCCTCAGCCACGAAATCAATGTCATAAGACCAGTAGCAGCAAAATGAGTGGATTCAGGTACGATGATTCTAAGGGAAAGAAGTCACACAGGAATAGAAACTTATCATAAGATATCACTTAGGAAGATCCTGTAAACATGGCTACACATGAACTGAGTTAGGCAAGAGAACAGAGTCTCACATTTAGAAAACACTCTTATGCCTGCTTAAGGGGGAAGGAGAGGTGGGGTGATGCATCAAACCAGAGTTTGATATAAGCACAGGTACCGTTCCAAAAACCAACTATGGAATAGACAAGACCTACACCTTCCTCAGTGAAAGGGACTCAAAACCCCATATTTCCCGCAGAGGAATAGATCTGACTAGTAAGAATCTTAAAACCTATGTATTGATATGTCTCCGTAAGGGAATCAAGTGTGTCTAGACTGGCATAAACAGGGCAGCGAGAATCAGCTCAAACCCACTCTAAAAAGGAATTTCAAAAACAGAACAAAGAAACAGGGAAATTCTTTACAATTCCTTCAGGGTCTCTGATGCAACCTGGAATGACCCTATCTACAATGACAGCTGGATGTGGCATAAGGCTGGACACTTGGGACTGAGAGGATTGGTGAGATTGGGTGAGCAAATGCAGACCCTTTAAAGCAATAACGCATGGCACCCATTCCATGGGTCCCAGCTCTCCAGGTTGAAGGGAATATTACTACAGCTATAACATGTACGGGAAACCTAGAGAATGGACACACTGTGAATACGAAAGGTTTCTAAAACTCAACGAAGAGCCCCTCTCCTGGTGCTCCGGTTTGACTTTCCAACTGCTTTCCTATCAATCTCCCAACTTGGAGAGACAGCCCCTTTAAGCTCCTGGTTCGCACAGGTTGCCAATTTGGCAGAGGATGAAAGGGAAGAGGGAGAACCAATGAGAGAGTAGCTGTTAGGCATTTGGATGGGCACATGTCACTCTAATTTCCCAGCAGGAAGAAGAATTAACCAAAGTCTCAGCCACCCACCGGGAACCAGTATAGGTCCTGAACCAAAAGTTTGGCCTTGCGTTCAGCTCACAAAAAACGAGTTGAAAAATGGAGCTCAGGGGCACAGCAATTCACAAACTGGCAGAGTAATCAAGGCCCACTATCGTCCAAAAATCTGTTGAGGGAAGGCAACGAGGCGGACTTGAAAGCGAGGCAGAATAGCAGGAAAGAGATTTCAAGAGGTACGTTGGAATCGCCTGTAAAGCACAGGAAGAGGGGCACAACTTCGACAATGATGCACTTGGCCAAAAAGGGCGTATGCGTTTTCTCCTGAATATATTCAGGAGAAAACGCATACGCCCTTTTTGGCCAAGCAAGCAAGCGGGCAATGCAAATCTGCACTACAAAGAAGTATCACTTCCCACCGGTCAAAAGGGATATCCACAAAATGTGTAAAAACCAGAAAGGCAAGACAGGCCCTGGAGAACAGGGAGCCTTGTTATGCTGATGGGCGGGATGTAAGTTGCCAACTGCCTCACTGGAGGAGTGCATTGTGTTCCCTAAAACAAGTAAACAACAGAGCTACAGAGCCAAGGGCACTTCCAGTCTAGGGAATATACCTTGGGAAAACTGAAAATCCATAAGACAGAGCCACCACCAAATTGAGGGCTGCACTGCTTACAAGAACCTCAACCTGGGTACACCTGAAATATCCCAGGAAATATAAAAATGGTTCCAAACATTGTGGAACTTACGTACGATGGAATATCCCTCAGCCACGAAATCAATGTCATAAGACCAGTAGCAGCAAAATGAGTGGATTCAGGTACGATGATTCTAAGGGAAAGAAGTCACACAGGAATAGAAACTTATCATAAGATATCACTTAGGAAGATCCTGTAAACATGGCTACACATGAACTGAGTTAGGCAAGAGAACAGAGTCTCACATTTAGAAAACACTCTTATGCCTGCTTAAGGGGGAAGGAGAGGTGGGGTGATGCATCAAACCAGAGTTTGATATAAGCACAGGTACCGTTCCAAAAACCAACTATGGAATAGACAAGACCTACACCTTCCTCAGTGAAAGGGACTCAAAACCCCATATTTCCCGCAGAGGAATAGATCTGACTAGTAAGAATCTTAAAACCTATGTATTGATATGTCTCCGTAAGGGAATCAAGTGTGTCTAGACTGGCATAAACAGGGCAGCGAGAATCAGCTCAAACCCACTCTAAAAAGGAATTTCAAAAACAGAACAAAGAAACAGGGAAATTCTTTACAATTCCTTCAGGGTCTCTGATGCAACCTGGAATGACCCTATCTACAATGACAGCTGGATGTGGCATAAGGCTGGACACTTGGGACTGAGAGGATTGGTGAGATTGGGTGAGCAAATGCAGACCCTTTAAAGCAATAACGCATGGCACCCATTCCATGGGTCCCAGCTCTCCAGGTTGAAGGGAATATTACTACAGCTATAACATGTACGGGAAACCTAGAGAATGGACACACTGTGAATACGAAAGGTTTCTAAAACTCAACGAAGAGCCCCTCTCCTGGTGCTCCGGTTTGACTTTCCAACTGCTTTCCTATCAATCTCCCAACTTGGAGAGACAGCCCCTTTAAGCTCCTGGTTCGCACAGGTTGCCAATTTGGCAGAGGATGAAAGGGAAGAGGGAGAACCAATGAGAGAGTAGCTGTTAGGCATTTGGATGGGCACATGTCACTCTAATTTCCCAGCAGGAAGAAGAATTAACCAAAGTCTCAGCCACCCACCGGGAACCAGTATAGGTCCTGAACCAAAAGTTTGGCCTTGCGTTCAGCTCACAAAAAACGAGTTGAAAAATGGAGCTCAGGGGCACAGCAATTCACAAACTGGCAGAGTAATCAAGGCCCACTATCGTCCAAAAATCTGTTGAGGGAAGGCAACGAGGCGGACTTGAAAGCGAGGCAGAATAGCAGGAAAGAGATTTCAAGAGGTACGTTGGAATCGCCTGTAAAGCACAGGAAGAGGGGCACAACTTCGACAATGATGCACTTGGCCAAAAAGGGCGTATGCGTTTTCTCCTGAATATATTCAGGAGAAAACGCATACGCCCTTTTTGGCCAAGCAAGCAAGCGGGCAATGCAAATCTGCACTACAAAGAAGTATCACTTCCCACCGGTCAAAAGGGATATCCACAAAATGTGTAAAAACCAGAAAGGCAAGACAGGCCCTGGAGAACAGGGAGCCTTGTTATGCTGATGGGCGGGATGTAAGTTGCCAACTGCCTCACTGGAGGAGTGCATTGTGTTCCCTAAAACAAGTAAACAACAGAGCTACAGAGCCAAGGGCACTTCCAGTCTAGGGAATATACCTTGGGAAAACTGAAAATCCATAAGACAGAGCCACCACCAAATTGAGGGCTGCACTGCTTACAAGAACCTCAACCTGGGTACACCTGAAATATCCCAGGAAATATAAAAATGGTTCCAAACATTGTGGAACTTACGTACGATGGAATATCCCTCAGCCACGAAATCAATGTCATAAGACCAGTAGCAGCAAAATGAGTGGATTCAGGTACGATGATTCTAAGGGAAAGAAGTCACACAGGAATAGAAACTTATCATAAGATATCACTTAGGAAGATCCTGTAAACATGGCTACACATGAACTGAGTTAGGCAAGAGAACAGAGTCTCACATTTAGAAAACACTCTTATGCCTGCTTAAGGGGGAAGGAGAGGTGGGGTGATGCATCAAACCAGAGTTTGATATAAGCACAGGTACCGTTCCAAAAACCAACTATGGAATAGACAAGACCTACACCTTCCTCAGTGAAAGGGACTCAAAACCCCATATTTCCCGCAGAGGAATAGATCTGACTAGTAAGAATCTTAAAACCTATGTATTGATATGTCTCCGTAAGGGAATCAAGTGTGTCTAGACTGGCATAAACAGGGCAGCGAGAATCAGCTCAAACCCACTCTAAAAAGGAATTTCAAAAACAGAACAAAGAAACAGGGAAATTCTTTACAATTCCTTCAGGGTCTCTGATGCAACCTGGAATGACCCTATCTACAATGACAGCTGGATGTGGCATAAGGCTGGACACTTGGGACTGAGAGGATTGGTGAGATTGGGTGAGCAAATGCAGACCCTTTAAAGCAATAACGCATGGCACCCATTCCATGGGTCCCAGCTCTCCAGGTTGAAGGGAATATTACTACAGCTATAACATGTACGGGAAACCTAGAGAATGGACACACTGTGAATACGAAAGGTTTCTAAAACTCAACGAAGAGCCCCTCTCCTGGTGCTCCGGTTTGACTTTCCAACTGCTTTCCTATCAATCTCCCAACTTGGAGAGACAGCCCCTTTAAGCTCCTGGTTCGCACAGGTTGCCAATTTGGCAGAGGATGAAAGGGAAGAGGGAGAACCAATGAGAGAGTAGCTGTTAGGCATTTGGATGGGCACATGTCACTCTAATTTCCCGGCAGGAAGAAGAATTAACCAAAGTCTCAGCCACCCACCGGGAACCAGTATAGGTCCTGAACCAAAAGTTTGGCCTTGCGTTCAGCTCACAAAAAACGAGTTGAAAAATGGAGCTCAGGGGCACAGCAATTCACAAACTGGCAGAGTAATCAAGGCCCACTATCGTCCAAAAATCTGTTGAGGGAAGGCAACGAGGCGGACTTGAAAGCGAGGCAGAATAGCAGGAAAGAGATTTCAAGAGGTACGTTGGAATCGCCTGTAAAGCACAGGAAGAGGGGCACAACTTCGACAATGATGCACTTGGCCAAAAAGGGCGTATGCGTTTTCTCCTGAATATATTCAGGAGAAAACGCATACGCCCTTTTTGGCCAAGCAAGCAAGCGGGCAATGCAAATCTGCACTACAAAGAAGTATCACTTCCCACCGGTCAAAAGGGACATCCACAAAATGTGTAAAAACCAGAAAGGCAAGGCAGGCCCTGGAGAACAGGGAGCCTTGTTATGCTGATGGGCGGGATGTAAGTTGCCAACTGCCTCACTGGAGGAGTGCATTGTGTTCCCTAAAACAAGTAAACAACAGAGCTACAGAGCCAAGGGCACTTCCAGTCTAGGGAATATACCTTGGGAAAACTGAAAATCCATAAGACAGAGCCACCCCCAAATTGAGGGCTGCACTGCTTACAAGAACCTCAACCTGGGTACACCTGAAATATCCCAGGAAATATAAAAATGGTTCCAAACATTGTGGAACTTACGTACGACGGAATATCCCTCAGCCACGAAATCAATGTCATAAGACCAGTAGCAGCAAAATGAGTGGATTCAGGTACGATGATTCTAAGGGATAGAAGTCACACAGGAAAAGAAACTTATCATAAGATATCACTTAGGAAGATCCTGTAAACATGGCTACACATGAACTGAGTTAGGCAACAGAACAGAGTCTCACATTTAGAAAGCACTCTTATGCGTGCTTAAGGGGGAAGGAGAGGTGGGGTGATGCATCAAACCAGAGTTTGATATAAGCACAGGTACCGTTCCAAAAACCAACTATGGAATACACAAGACCTACACCTTCCTCAGTGAAAGGGACTCAAAACCCCATATTTCCCACAGAGGAATAGATCTGACTAGTAAGAATCTTAAAACCTATGTATTGATATGTCTCCGTAAGGGAATCAAGTGTGTCTAGACTGGCATAAACAGGGCAGCGAGAATCAGCTCAAACCCACTCTAAAAAGGAATTTCAAAACCAGAACAAAGAAACAGGGAAATTCTTTACAATTCCTTCAGGGTCTCTGATGCAACCTGGAATGACCCTATCTACAATGACAGCTGGATGTGGCATAAGGCTGGACACTTGGGACTGAGAGGATTGGTGAGATTGGGTGAGCAAATGCAGACCCTTTAAAGCAATAACGCATGGCACCCATTCCATGGGTCCCAGCTCTCCAGGTTGAAGGGAATATTACTACAGCTATAACGTGTACGGGAAACCTAGAGAATGGACACACTGTGAATACGAAAGGTTTCTAAAACTCAACGAAGAGTCCCTCTCCTGGTGCTCCGGTTTGACTTTCCAACTGCTTTCCTATCAATCTCCCAACTTGGAGAGACAGCCCCTTTAAGCTCCTGGTTCGCACAGGTTGCCAATTTGGCAGAGGATGAAAGGGAAGAGGGAGAACCAATGAGTGAGTAGCTGTTAGGCATTTGGATGGGCACATGTCACTCTAATTTCCCGGCAGGAAGAAGAATTAACCAAAGTCTCAGCCACCCACCGGGAACCAGTATAGGTCCTGAACAAAAGTTTGGACTTGCGTTCAGCTCACAAAAAACGAGTTGAAAAATGGAGCTCAGGGGCACAGCAATTCACAAACTGGCAGAGTAATCAAGGCCTACTATCGTCCAAAAATCTGTTGAGGGAAAGCAACGAGGCGGACTTGAAAGCGAGGCAGAATAGCAGGAAAGAGATTTCAAGAGGTACGTTGGAATCGCCTGTAAAGCACAGGAAGAGGGGCACAACTTCGACAATGATGCACTTGGCCAAAAAGGGCGTATGCGTTTTCTCCGGAATATATTCAGGAGAAAACGCATACGCCCTTTTTGGCCAAGCAAGCAAGCGGGCAATGCAAATCTGCACTACAAAGAAGTATCACTTCCCACCGGTCAAAAGGGACATCCACAAAATGTGTAAAAACCAGAAAGGCAAGACAGGCCCTGGAGAACAGGGAGCCTTGTTATGCTGATGGGCGGGATGTAAGTTGCCAACTGCCTCACTGGAGGAGTGCATTGTGTTCCCTAAAACAAGTAAACAACAGAGCTACAGAGCCAAGGGCACTTCCAGTCTAGGGAATATACCTTGGGAAAACTGAAAATCCATAAGACAGAGCCACGCCCAAATTGAGGGCTGCACTGCTTACAAGAACCTCAACCTGGGTACACCTGAAATATCCCAGGAAATATAAAAATGGTTCCAAACATTGTGGAACTTACGTACGATGGAATATCCCTCAGCCACGAAATCAATGTCATAAGACCAGTAGCAGCAAAATGAGTGGATTCAGGTACGATGATTCTAAGGGAAAGAAGTCACACAGGAAAAGAAACTTATCATAAGATATCACTTAGGAAGATCCTGTAAACATGGCTACACATGAACTGAGTTAGGCAAGAGAACAGAGTCTCACATTTAGAAAACACTCTTATGCCTGCTTAAGGGGGAAGGAGAGGTGGGGTGATGCATCAAACCAGAGTTTGATATAAGCACAGGTACCGTTCCAAAAACCAACTATGGAATAGACAAGACCTACACCTTCCTCAGTGAAAGGGACTCAAAACCGCATATTTCCCGCAGAGGAATAGATCTGACTAGTAAGAATCTTAAAACCTATGTATTGATATGTCTCCGTAAGGGAATCAAGTGTGTCTAGACTGGCATAAACAGGGCAGCGAGAATCAGCTCAAACCCACTCTAAAAAGGAATTTCAAAAACAGAACAAAGAAACAGGGAAATTCTTTCCAATTCCTTCAGGGTCTCTGATGCAACCTGGAATGACCCTATCTACAATGACAGCTGGATGTGGCATAAGGCTGGACACTTGGGACTGAGAGGATTGGTGAGATTGGGTGAGCAAATGCAGACCCTTTAAAGCAATAACGCATGGCACCCATTCCATGGGTCCCAGCTCTCCAGGTTGAAGGGAATATTACTACAGCTATAACGTGTACGGGAAACATAGAGAATGGACACACTGTGAATACGAAAGGTTTCTAAAACTCAACGAAGAGTCCCTCTCCTGGTGCTCTGGTTTGACTTTCCAACTGCTTTCCTATCAATCTCCCAACTTGGAGAGACAGCCCCTTTAAGCTCCTGGTTCGCACAGGTTGCCAATTTGGCAGAGGATGAAAGGGAAGAGGGAGAACCAATGAGAGAGTAGCTGTTAGGCATTTGGATGGGCACATGTCACTCTAATTTCCCGGCAGGAAGAAGAATTAACCAAAGTCTCAGCCACCCACCGGGAACCAGTATAGGTCCTGAACCAAAAGTTTGGCCTTGCGTTCAGCTCACAAAAAACGAGTTGAAAAATGGAGCTCAGGGGCACAGCAATTCACAAACTGGCAGAGTAATCAAGGCCCACTATCGTCCAAAAATCTGTTGAGGGAAGGCAACGAGGCGGACTTGAAAGCGAGGCAGAATAGCAGGAAACAGATTTCAAGAGGTACGTTGGAATCGCCTGTAAAGCCCAGGAAGAGGGGCACAACTTCGACAATGATGCACTTGGCCAAAAAGGGCGTATGCGTTTTCTCCTGAATATATTCAGGAGAAAACGCATACGCCCTTTTTGGCCAAGCAAGCAAGCGGGCAATGCAAATCTGCACTACAAAGAAGTATCACTTCCCACCGGTCAAAAGGGACATCCACAAAATGTGTAAAAACCAGAAAGGCAAGACAGGCCCTGGAGAACAGGGAGCCTTGTTATGCTGATGGGCGGGATGTAAGTTGCCAACTGCCTCACTGGAGGAGTGCATTGTGTTCCCTAAAACAAGTAAACAACAGAGCTACAGAGCCAAGGGCACTTCCAGTCTAGGGAATATACCTTGGGAAAACTGAAAATCCATAAGACAGAGCCACCCCCAAATTGAGGGCTGCACTGCTTACAAGAACCTCAACCTGGGTACACCTGAAATATCCCAGGAAATATAAAAATGGTTCCAAACATTGTGGAACTTACGTACGACGGAATATCCCTCAGCCACGAAATCAATGTCATAAGACCAGTAGCAGCAAAATGAGTGGATTCAGGTACGATGATTCTAAGTGAAAGAAGTCACACAGGAAAATAAACTTATCATAAGATATCACTTAGGAAGATCCTGTAAACATGGCTACACATGAACTGAGTTAGGCAAGAGAACAGAGTCTCACATTTAGAAAACACTCTTATGCCTGCTTAAGGGGGAAGGAGAGGTGGGGTGATGCATCAAACCAGAGTTTGATATAAGCACAGGTACCGTTCCAAAAACCAAGTATAGAATAGACAAGACCTACACCTTCCTCAGTGAAAGGGACTCAAAACCCCATATTTCCCGCAGAGGAATAGATCTGACTAGTAAGAATCTTAAAACCTATGTATTGATATGTCTCCGAAAGGGAATCAAGTGTGTCTAGACTGGCATAAACAGGGCAGCGAGAATCAGCTCAAACCCACTCTAAAAAGGAATTTCAAAACCAGAACAAAGAAACAGGGAAATTCTTTACAATTCCTTCAGGGTCTCTGATGCAACCTGGAATGACCCTATCTACAATGACAGCTGGATGTGGCATAAGGCTGGAGACTTGGGACTGAGAGGATTGGTGAGATTGGGTGAGCAAATGCAGACCCTTTAAAGCAATAACGCATGGCACCCATTCCATGGGTCCCAGCTCTCCAGGTTGAAGGGAATATTACTACAGCTATAACATGTACGGGAAACCTAGAGAATGGACACACTGTGAATACGAAAGGTTTCTAAAACTCAACGAAGAGCCCCTCTCCTGGTGCTCCGGTTTGACTTTCCAACTGCTTTCCTATCAATCTCCCAACTTGGAGAGACAGCCCCTTTAAGCTCCTGGTTCGCACAGGTTGCCAATTTGGCAGAGGATGAAAGGGAAGAGGGAGAACCAATGAGAGAGTAGCTGTTAGGCATTTGGATGGGCACATGTCACTCTAATTTCCCGGCAGGAAGAAGAATTAAGCAAAGTCTCAGCCACCCACCGGGAACCAGTATAGGTCCTGAACCAAAAGTTTGGCCTTGCGTTCAGCTCACAAAAAACGAGTTGAAAAATGGAGCTCAGGGGCACAGCAATTCACAAACTGGCAGAGTAATCAAGGCCCACTATCGTCCAAAAATCTGTTGAGGGAAGGTAACGAGGCAGACTTGAAAGCGAGGCAGAATAGCAGGAAACAGATTTCAAGAGGTACGTTGGAATCGCCTGTAAAGCACAGGAAGAGGGGCACAACTTCGACAATGATGCACTTGGCCAAAAAGGGCGTATGCATTTTCTCCTGAATATATTCAGGAGAAAACGCATACGCCCTTTTTGGCCAAGCAAGCAAGCGGGCAATGCAAATCTGCACTACAAAGAAGTATCACTTCCCACCGGTCAAAAGGGACATCCACAAAATGTGTAAAAACCAGAAAGGCAAGACAGGCCCTGGAGAACAGGGAGCCTTGTTATGCTGATGGGCGGGATGTAAGTTGCCAACTGCCTCACTGGAGGAGTGCATTGTGTTCCCTAAAACAAGTAAACAACAGAGCTACAGAGCCAAGGGCACTTCCAGTCTAGGGAATATACCTTGGGAAAACTGGAAATCCATAAGACAGAGCCACCCCCAAATTGAGGGCTGCACTGCTTACAAGAACCTCAACCTGGGTGCACCTGAAATATCCCAGGAAATATAAAAATGGTTCCAAACATTGTGGAACATACGTACGATGGAATATCCCTCAGCCATGAAATCAATGTCATAAGACCAGTAGCAGCAAAATGAGTGGATTCAGGTACGATGATTCTAAGTGAAATAAGTCACACAGAAAAAGAAACTTATCATAAGATATCACTTAGGAAGATCCTGTAAACATGGCTACACATGAACTGAGTTAGGAAAGAGAAGAGAGTCTCACATTTAGAAAACACTCTTATGCCTGCTTAAGGGGGAAGGAGAGGTGGGGTGATGCATCAAACCAGAGTTTGATATAAGCACAGGTACCGTTCCAAAAACCAACTATGGAATAGACAAGACCTACACCTTCCTCAGTGAAAGGGACTCAAAACCCCATATTTCCCGCAGAGGAATAGATCTGACTAGTAAGAATCTTAAAACCTATGTATTGATATGTCTCCGTAAGGGAATCAAGTGTGTCTAGACTGGCATAAACAGGGCAGCGAGAATCAGCTCAAACCCACTCTAAAAAGGAATTTCAAAAACAGAACAAAGAAACAGGGAAATTCTTTACAATTCCTTCAGGGTCTCTGATGCAACCTGGAATGACCCTATCTACAATGACAGCTGGATGTGGCATAAGGCTGGACACTTGGGACTGAGAGGATTGGTGAGATTGGGTGAGCAAATGCAGACCCTTTAAAGCAATAACGCATGGCACCCATTCCATGGGTCCCAGCTCTCCAGGTTGAAGGGAATATTACTACAGCTATAACATGTACGGGAAACCTAGAGAATGGACACACTGTGAATACGAAAGGTTTCTAAAACTCAACGAAGAGTCCCTCTCCTGGTGCTCCGGTTTGACTTTCCAACTGCTTTCCTATCAATCTCCCAACTTGGAGAGACAGCCCCTTTAAGCTCCTGGTTCGCACAGGTTGCCAATTTGGCAGAGGATGAAAGGGAAGAGGGAGAACCAATGAGAGAGTAGCTGTTAGGCATTTGGATGGGCACATGTCACTCTAATTTCCCGGCAGGAAGAAGAATTAACCAAAGTCTCAGCCACCCACCGGGAACCAGTATAGGTCCTGAACCAAAAGTTTGGACTTGCGTTCAGCTCACAAAAAACGAGTTGAAAAATGGAGCTCAGCGGCACAGCAATTCACGAACTGGCAGAGTAATCAAGGCCTACTATCGTCCAAAAATCTGTTGAGGGAAGGCAACGAGGCGGACTTGAAAGCGAGGCAGAATAGCAGGAAAGAGATTTCAAGAGGTACGTTGGAATCGCCTGTAAAGCACAGGAAGAGGGGCACAACTTCGACAATGATGCACTTGGCCAAAAAGGGCGTATGCGTTTTCTCTGGAATATATTCAGGAGAAAACGCATACGCCCTTTTTGGCCAAGCAAGCAAGCGGGCAATGCAAATCTGCACTACAAAGAAGTATCACTTCCCACCGGTCAAAAGGGACATCCACAAAATGTGTAAAAACCAGAAAGGCAAGACAGGCCCTGGAGAACAGGGAGCCTTGTTATGCTGATAGGCGGGATGTAAGTTGCCAACTGCCTCACTGGAGGAGTGCATTGTGTTCCCTAAAACAAGTAAACAACAGAGCTACAGAGCCAAGGGCACTTCCAGTCTAGGGAATATACCTTGGGAAAACTGAAAATCCATAAGACAGAGCCACCCCCAAATTGAGGGCTGCACTGCTTACAAGAACCTCAACCTGGGTACACCTGAAATATCCCAGGAAATATAAAAATGGTTCCAAACATTGTGGAACTTACGTACGACGGAATATCCCTCAGCCACGAAATCAATGTCATAAGACCAGTAGCAGCAAAATGAGTGGATTCAGGTACGATGATTCTAAGTGAAAGAAGTCACACAGGAAAAGAAACTTATCATAAGATATCACTTAGGAAGATCCTGTAAACATGGCTACACATGAACTGAGTTAGGCAAGAGAACAGAGTCTCACATTTAGAAAACACTCTTATGCCTGCTTAAGGGGGAAGGAGAGGTGGGGTGATGCATCAAACCAGAGTTTGATATAAGCACAGGTACCGTTCCAAAAACCAACTATGGAATAGACAAGACCTACACCTTCCTCAGTGAAAGGGACTCAAAACCCCATATTTCCCGCAGAGGAATAGATCTGACTAGTAAGAATCTTAAAACCTATGTATTGATATGTCTCCGTAAGGGAATCAAGTGTGTCTAGACTGGCATAAACAGGGCAGCGAGAATCAGCTCAAACCCACTCTAAAAAGGAATTTCAAAAACAGAACAAAGAAACAGGGAAATTCTTTACAATTCCTTCAGGGTCTCTGATGCAACCTGGAATGACCCTATCTACAATGACAGCTGGATGTGGCATAAGGCTGGACACTTGGGACTGAGAGGATTGGTGAGATTGGGTGAGCAAATGCAGACCCTTTAAAGCAATAACGCATGGCACCCATTCCATGGCTCCCAGCTCTCCAGGTTGAAGGGAATATTACTACAGCTATAACATGTACGGGAAACCTAGAGAATGGACACACTGTGAATACGAAAGGTTTCTAAAACTCAACGAAGAGCCCCTCTCCTGGTGCTCCGGTTTGACTTTCCAACTGCTTTCCTATCAATCTCCCAACTTGGAGAGACAGCCCCTTTAAGCTCCTGGTTCGCACAGGTTGCCAATTTGGCAGAGGATGAAAGGGAAGAGGGAGAACCAATGAGAGAGTAGCTGTTAGGCATTTGGATGGGCACATGTCACTCTAATTTCCCGGCAGGAAGAAGAATTAACCAAAGTCTCAGCCACCCACCGGGAACCAGTATAGGTCCTGAACCAAAAGTTTGGCCTTGCGTTCAGCTCACAAAAAACGAGTTGAAAAATGGAGCTCAGGGGCACAGCAATTCACAAACTGGCAGAGTAATCAAGGCCCACTATCGTCCAAAAATCTGTTGAGGGAAGGTAACGAGGCAGACTTGAAAGCGAGGCAGAATAGCAGGAAACAGATTTCAAGAGGTACGTTGGAATCGCCTGTAAAGCCCAGGAAGAGGGGCACAACTTCGACAATGATGCACTTGGCCAAAAAGGGCGTATGCGTTTTCTCCTGAATATATTCAGGAGAAAACGCATACGCCCTTTTTGGCCAAGCAAGCAAGCGGGCAATGCAAATCTGCACTACAAAGAAGTATCACTTCCCACCGGTTAAAAGGGACATCCACAAAATGTGTAAAAACCAGAAAGGCAAGACAGGCCCTGGAGAACAGGGAGCCTTGTTATGCTGATGGGCGGGATGTAAGTTGCCAACTGCCTCACTGGAGGAGTGCATTGTGTTCCCTAAAACAAGTAAACAACAGAGCTACAGAGCCAAGGGCACTTCCAGTCTAGGGAATATACCTTGGGAAAACTGGAAATCCATAAGACAGAGCCACCCCCAAATTGAGGGCTGCACTGCTTACAAGAACCTCAACCTGGGTGCACCTGAAATATCCCAGGAAATATAAAAATGGTTCCAAACATTGTGGAACTTACGTACGATGGAATATCCCTCAGCCATGAAATCAATGTCATAAGACCAGTAGCAGCAAAATGAGTGGATTCAGGTACGATGATTCTAAGTGAAATAAGTCACACAGAAAAAGAAACTTATCATAAGATATCACTTAGGAAGATCCTGTAAACATGGCTACACATGAACTGAGTTAGGAAAGAGAAGAGAGTCTCACATTTAGAAAACACTCTTATGCCTGCTTAAGGGGGAAGGAGAGGTGGGGTGATGCATCAAACCAGAGTTTGATATAAGCACAGGTACCGTTCCAAAAACCAACTATGGAATAGACAAGACCTACACCTTCCTCAGTGAAAGGGACTCAAAACCCCATATTTCCCGCAGAGGAATAGATCTGACTAGTAAGAATCTTAAAACCTATGTATTGATATGTCTCCGTAAGGGAATCAAGTGTGTCTAGACTGGCATAAACAGGGCAGCGAGAATCAGCTCAAACCCACTCTAAAAAGGAATTTCAAAACCAGAACAAAGAAACAGGGAAATTCTTTACAATTCCTTCAGGGTCTCTGATGCAACCTGGAATGACCCTATCTACAATGACAGCTGGATGTGGCATAAGGCTGGACACTTGGGACTGAGAGGATTGGTGAGATTGGGTGAGCAAATGCAGACCCTTTAAAGCAATAACGCATGGCACCCATTCCATGGGTCCCAGCTCTCCAGGTTGAAGGGAATATTACTACAGCTATAACATGTACGGGAAACCTAGAGAATGGACACACTGTGAATACGAAAGGTTTCTAAAACTCAACGAAGAGTCCCTCTCCTGGTGCTCCGGTTTGACTTTCCAACTGCTTTCCTATCAATCTCCCAACTTGGAGAGACAGCCCCTTTAAGCTCCTGGTTCGCACAGGTTGCCAATTTGGCAGAGGATGAAAGGGAAGAGGGAGAACCAATGAGAGAGTAGCTGTTAGGCATTTGGATGGGCACATGTCACTCTAATTTCCCGGCAGGAAGAAGAATTAACCAAAGTCTCAGCCACCCACCGGGAACCAGTATAGGTCCTGAACCAAAAGTTTGGCCTTGCGTTCAGCTCACAAAAAACGAGTTGAAAAATGGAGCTCAGGGGCACAGCAATTCACAAACTGGCAGAGTAATCAAGGCCCACTATCGTCCAAAAATCTGTTGAGGGAAGGCTACGAGGCGGACTTGAAAGCGAGGCAGAATAGCAGGAAACAGATTTCAAGAGGTACGTTGGAATCGCCTGTAAAGCACAGGAAGAGGGGCACAACTTCGACAATGATGCACTTGGCCAAAAAGGGCGTATGCGTTTTCTCCTGAATATATTCAGGAGAAAACGCATACGCCCTTTTTGGCCAAGCAAGCAAGCGGGCAATGCAAATCTGCACTACAAAGAAGTATCACTTCCCACCGGTCAAAAGGGATATCCACAAAATGTGTAAAAACCAGAAAGGCAAGACAGGCCCTGGAGAACAGGGAGCCTTGTTATGCTGATGGGCGGGATGTAAGTTGCCAACTGCCTCACTGGAGGAGTGCATTGTGTTCCCTAAAACAAGTAAACAACAGAGCTACAGAGCCAAGGGCACTTCCAGTCTAGGGAATATACCTTGGGAAAACTGAAAATCCATAAGACAGAGCCACCCCCAAATTGAGGGCTGCACTGCTTACAAGAACCTCAACCTGGGTACACCTGAAATATCCCAGGAAATATAAAAATGGTTCCAAACATTGTGGAACTTACGTACGACGGAATATCCCTCAGCCACGAAATCAATGTCATAAGACCAGTAGCAGCAAAATGAGTGGATTCAGGTACGATGATTCTAAGGGAAAGAAGTCACACAGGAAAAGAAACTTATCATAAGATATCACTTAGGAAGATCCTGTAAACATGGCTACACATGAACTGAGTTAGGCAAGAGAACAGAGTCTCACATTTAGAAAACACTCTTATGCCTGCTTAAGGGGGAAGGAGAGGTGGGGTGATGCATCAAACCAGAGTTTGATATAAGCACAGGTACCGTTCCAAAAACCAACTATGGAATAGACAAGACCTACACCTTCCTCAGTGAAAGGGACTCAAAACCCCATATTTCCCGCAGAGGAATAGATCTGACTAGTAAGAATCTTAAAACCTATGTATTGATATGTCTCCGTAAGGGAATCAAGTGTGTCTAGACTGGCATAAACAGGGCAGCGAGAATCAGCTCAAACCCACTCTAAAAAGGAATTTCAAAACCAGAACAAAGAAACAGGGAAATTCTTTACAATTCCTTCAGGGTCTCTGATGCAACCTGGAATGACCCTATCTACAATGACAGCTGGATGTGGCATAAGGCTGGACACTTGGGACTGAGAGGATTGGTGAGATTGGGTGAGCAAATGCAGACCCTTTAAAGCAATAACGCATGGCACCCATTCCATGGGTCCCAGCTCTCCAGGTTGAAGGGAATATTACTACAGCTATAACGTGTACGGGAAACCTAGAGAATGGACACACTGTGAATACGAAAGGTTTCTAAAACTCAACGAAGAGTCCCTCTCCTGGTGCTCCGGTTTGACTTTCCAACTGCTTTCCTATCAATCTCCCAACTTGGAGAGACAGCCCCTTTAAGCTCCTGGTTCGCACAGGTTGCCAATTTGGCAGAGGATGAAAGGGAAGAGGGAGAACCAATGAGAGAGTAGCTGTTAGGCATTTGGATGGGCACATGTCACTCTAATTTCCCGGCAGGAAGAAGAATTAACCAAAGTCTCAGCCACCCACCGGGAACCAGTATAGGTCCTGAACAAAAGTTTGGACTTGCGTTCAGCTCACAAAAAACGAGTTGAAAAATGGAGCTCAGGGGCACAGCAATTCACAAACTGGCAGAGTAATCAAGGCCTACTATCGTCCAAAAATCTGTTGAGGGAAGGCAACGAGGCGGACTTGAAAGCGAGGCAGAATAGCAGGAAAGAGATTTCAAGAGGTACGTTGGAATCGCCTGTAAAGCACAGGAAGAGGGGCACAACTTCGACAATGATGCACTAGGCCAAAAAGGGCGTATGCGTTTTCTCCGGAATATATTCAGGAGAAAACGCATACGCCCTTTTTGGCCAAGCAAGCAAGCGGGCAATGCAAATCTGCACTACAAAGAAGTATCACTTCCCACCGGTCAAAAGGGACATCTACAAAATGTGTAAAAACCAGAAAGGCAAGACAGGCCCTGGAGAACAGGGAGCCTTGTTATGCTGATGGGCGGGATGTAAGTTGCCAACTGCCTCACTGGAGGAGTGCATTGTGTTCCCTAAAACAAGTAAACAACAGAGCTACAGAGCCAAGGGCACTTCCAGTCTAGGGAATATACCTTGGGAAAACTGGAAATCCATAAGACAGAGCCACCCCCAAATTGAGGGCTGCACTGCTTACAAGAACCTCAACCTGGGTGCACCTGAAATATCCCAGGAAATATAAAAATGGTTCCAAACATTGTGGAACTTACGTACGATGGAATATCCCTCAGCCATGAAATCAATGTCATAAGACCAGTAGCAGCAAAATGAGTGGATTCAGGTACGATGATTCTAAGTGAAATAAGTCACACAGAAAAAGAAACTTATCATAAGATATCACTTAGGAAGATCCTGTAAACATGGCTACACATGAACTGAGTTAGGCAAGAGAACAGAGTCTCACATTTAGAAAACACTCTTATGCCTGCTTAAGGGGGAAGGAGAGGTGGGGTGATGCATCAAACCAGAGTTTGATATAAGCACAGGTACCGTTCCAAAAACCAACTATGGAATAGACAAGACCTACACCTTCCTCAGTGAAAGGGACTCAAAACCCCATATTTCCCGCAGAGGAATAGATCTGACTAGTAAGAATCTTACAACCTATGTATTGATATGTCTCCGTAAGGGAACCAAGTGTGTCTAGACTGGCATAAACAGGGCAGCGAGAATCAGCTCAAACCCACTCTAAAAAGGAATTTCAAAACCAGAACAAAGAAACAGGGAAATTCTTTACAATTCCTTCAGGGTCTCTGATGCAACCTGGAATGACCCTATCTACAATGACAGCTGGATGTGGCATAAGGCTGGACACTTGGGACTGAGAGGATTGGTGAGATTGGGTGAGCAAATGCAGACCCTTTAAAGCAATAACGCATGGCACCCATTCCATGGGTCCCAGCTCTCCAGGTTGAAGGGAATATTACTACAGCTATAACATGTACGGGAAACCTAGAGAATGGACACACTGTGAATACGAAAGGTTTCTAAAACTCAACGAAGAGTCCCTCTCCTGGTGCTCCGGTTTGACTTTCCAACTGCTTTCCTATCAATCTCCCAACTTGGAGAGACAGCCCCTTTAAGCTCCTGGTTCGCACAGGTTGCCAATTTGGCAGAGGATGAAAGGGAAGAGGGAGAACCAATGAGAGAGTAGCTTTTAGGCATTTGGATGGGCACATGTCACTCTAATTTCCCGGCAGGAAGAAGAATTAACCAAAGTCTCAGCCACCCACCGGGAACCAGTATAGGTCCTGAACCAAAAGTTTGGCCTTGCGTTCAGCTCACAAAAAACGAGTTGAAAAATGGAGCTCAGGAGCACAGCAATTCACAAACTGGCAGAGTAATCAAGGCCCACTATCTTCCAAAAATCTGTTGAGGGAAGGCAACGAGGCGGACTTGAAAGCGAGGCAGAATAGCAGGAAAGAGATTTCAAGAGGTACGTTGGAATCGCCTGTAAAGCACAGGAAGAGGGGCACAACTTCGACAATGATGCACTTGGCCAAAAAGGGCGTATGCGTTTTCTCCTGAATATATTCAGGAGAAAACGCATACGCCCTTTTTGGCCAAGCAAGCAAGCGGGCAATGCAAATCTGCACTACAATGAAGTATCACTTCCCACCGGTCAAAAGGGACATCCACAAAATGTGTAAAAACCAGAAAGGCAAGGCAGGCCCTGGAGAACAGGGAGCCCTGTTATGCTGATGGGCGGGATGTAAGTTGCCAACTGCCTCACTGGAGGAGTGCATTGTGTTCCCTAAAACAAGTAAACAACAGAGCTACAGAGCCAAGGGCACTTCCAGTCTAGGGAATATACCTTGGGAAAACTGAAAATCCATAAGACAGAGCAACCCCCAAATTGAAGGATGCACTGCTTACAAGAACCTCAACGTGGGTACACCTGAAATATCCCAGGAAATATAAAAATGGTTCCAAACATTGTGGAACTTACGTACGACGGAATATCCCTCAGCCACGAAATCAATGTCATAAGACCAGTAGCAGCAAAATGAGTGGATTCAGGTACGATGATTCTAAGGGAAAGAAGTCACACAGGAAAAGAAACTTATCATAAGATATCACTTAGGAAGATCCTGTAAACATGGCTACACATGAACTGAGTTAGGCAAGAGAACAGAGTCTCACATTTAGAAAACACTCTTATGCCTGCTTAAGGGGGAAGGAGAGGTGGGGTGATGCATCAAACCAGAGTTTGATATAAGCACAGGTACCGTTCCAAAAACCAACTATGGAATAGACAAGACCTACACCTTCCTCAGTGAAAGGGACTCAAAACCCCATATTTCCCGCAGAGGAATAGATCTGACTAGTAAGAATCTTAAAACCTATGTATTGATATGTCTCCGTAAGGGAATCAAGTGTGTCTAGACTGGCATAAACAGGGCAGCGAGAATCAGCTCAAACCCACTCTAAAAAGGAATTTCAAAAACAGAACAAAGAAACAGGGAAATTCTTTACAATTCCTTCAGGGTCTCTGATGCAACCTGGAATGACCCTATCTACAATGACAGCTGGATGTGGCATAAGGCTGGACACTTGGGACTGAGAGGATTGGTGAGATTGGGTGAGCAAATGCAGACCCTTTAAAGCAATAACGCATGGCACCCATTCCATGGGTCCCAGCTCTCCAGGTTGAAGGGAATATTACTACAGCTATAACATGTACGGGAAACCTAGAGAATGGACACACTGTGAATACGAAAGGTTTCTAAAACTCAACGAAGAGTCCCTCTCCTGGTGCTCCGGTTTGACTTTCCAACTGCTTTCCTATCAATCTCCCAACTTGGAGAGACAGCCCCTTTAAGCTCCTGGTTCGCACAGGTTGCCAATTTGGCAGAGGATGAAAGGGAAGAGGGAGAACCAATGAGAGAGTAGCTGTTAGGCATTTGGATGGGCACATGTCACTCTAATTTCCCGGCAGGAAGAAGAATTAACCAAAGTCTCAACCACCCACCGGGAACCAGTATAGGTCCTGAACCAAAAGTTTGGCCTTGCGTTCAGCTCACAAAAAACGAGTTGAAAAATGGAGCTCAGGGGCACAGCAATTCACAAACTGGCAGAGTAATCAAGGCCCACTATCTTCCAAAAATCTGTTGAGGGAAGGCAACGAGGCGGACTTGAAAGCGAGGCAGAATAGCAGGAAAGAGATTTCAAGAGGTACGTTGGAATCGCCTGTAAAGCACAGGAAGAGGGGCACAACTTCGACAATGATGCACTTGGCCAAAAAGGGCGTATGCGTTTTCTCCTGAATATATTCAGGAGAAAACGCATACGCCCTTTTTGGCCAAGCAAGCAAGCGGGCAATGCAAATCTGCACTACAAAGAAGCATCACTTCCCACCGGTCAAAAGGTACATACACAAAATGTGTAAAAACCAGAAAGGCAAGGCAGGCCCTGGAGAACAGGGAGCCTTGTTATGCTGATGGGCGGGATGTAAGTTGCCAACTGCCTCACTGGAGGAGTGCATTGTGTTCCCTAAAACAAGTAAACAACAGAGCTACAGAGCCAAGGGCACTTCCAGTCTAGGGAATATACCTTGGGAAAACTGAAAATCCATAAGACAGAGCCACCCCCAAATTGAGGGCTGCACTGCTTACAAGAACCTCAACCTGGGTACATCTGAAATATCCCAGGAAATATAAAAATGGTTCCAAACATTGTGGAACTTACGTACGACGGAATATCCCTCAGCCACGAAATCAATGTCATAAGACCAGTAGCAGCAAAATGAGTGGATTCAGGTACGATGATTCTAAGTGAAAGAAGTCACACAGGAAAAGAAACTTATCATAAGATATCACTTAGGAAGATCCTGTAAACATGGCTACACATGAACTGAGTTAGGCAAGAGAACAGAGTCTCACATTTAGAAAACACTCTTATGCCTGCTTAAGGGGGAAGGAGAGGTGGGGTGATGCATCAAACCAGAGTTTGATATAAGCACAGGTACCGTTCCAAAAACCAACTATGGAATAGACAAGACCTACACCTTCCTCAGTGAAAGGGACTCAAAACCCCATATTTCCCGCAGAGGAATAGATCTGACTAGTAAGAATCTTAAAACCTATGTATTGATATGTCTCCGTAAGGGAATCAAGTGTGTCTAGACTGGCATAAACAGGGCAGCGAGAATCAGCTCAAACCCACTCTAAAAAGGAATTTCAAAACCAGAACAAAGAAACAGGGAAATTCTTTACAATTCCTTCAGGGTCTCTGATGCAACCTGGAATGACCCTATCTACAATGACAGCTGGATGTGGCATAAGGCTGGACACTTGGGACTGAGAGGATTGGTGAGATTGGGTGAGCAAATGCAGACCCTTTAAAGCAATAACGCATGGCACCCATTCCATGGGTCCCAGCTCTCCAGGTTGAAGGGAATATTACTACAGCTATAACATGTACGGGAAACCTAGAGAATGGACACACTGTGAATACGAAAGGTTTCTAAAACTCAACGAAGAGTCCCTCTCCTGGTGCTCCGGTTTGACTTTCCAACTGCTTTCCTATCAATCTCCCAACTTGGAGAGACAGCCCCTTTAAGCTCCTGGTTCGCACAGGTTGCCAATTTGGCAGAGGATGAAAGGGAAGAGGGAGAACCAATGAGAGAGTAGCTGTTAGGCATTTGGATGGGCACATGTCACTCTAATTTCCCGGCAGGAAGAAGAATTAACCAAAGTCTCAGCCACCCACCGGGAACCAGTATAGGTCCTGAACCAAAAGTTTGGACTTGCGTTCAGCTCACAAAAAACGAGTTGAAAAATGGAGCTCAGGGGCACAGCAGTTCACAAACTGGCAGAGTAATCAAGGCCCACTATCGTCCAAAAATCTGTTGAGGGAAGGCTACGAGGCGGACTTGAAAGCGAGGCAGAATAGCAGGAAAGAGATTTCAAGAGGTACGTTGGAATCGCCTGTAAAGCACAGGAAGAGGGGCACAACTTCGACAATGATGCACTTGGCCAAAAAGGGCGTATGCGTTTTCTCCTGAATATATTCAGGAGAAAACGCATACGCCCTTTTTGGCCAAGCAAGCAAGCGGGCAATGCAAATCTGCACTACAAAGAAGTATCACTTCCCACCGGTCAAAAGGGACATCCACAAAATGTGTAAAAACCAGAAAGGCAAGGCAGGCCCTGGAGAACAGGGAGCCTTGTTATGCTGATGGGCGGGAGGTAAGTTGCCAACTGCCTCACTGGAGGAGTGCATTGTGTTCCCTAAAACAAGTAAACAACAGAGCTACAGAGCCAAGGGCACTTCCAGTCTAGGGAATATACCTTGGGAAAACTGAAAATCCATAAGACAGAGCCACCCCCAAATTGAGGGCTGCACTGCTTACAAGAACCTCAACCTGGGTACACCTGAAATATCCCAGGAAATATAAAAATGGTTCCAAACATTGTGGAACTTACGTACGATGGAATATCCCTCAGCCACGAAATCCATGTCATAAGACCAGTAGCAGCAAAATGAGTGGATTCAGGTACGATGATTCTAAGTGAAAGAAGTCACACAGGAAAAGAAACTTATCATAAGATATCACTTAGGAAGATCCTGTAAACATGGCTACACATGAACTGAGTTAGGCAAGAGAACAGAGTCTCACATTTAGAAAACACTCTTATGCCTGCTTAAGGGGGAAGGAGAGGTGGGGTGATGCATCAAACCAGAGTTTGATATAAGCACAGGTACCGTTCCAAAAACCAACTATGGAATAGACAAGACCTACACCTTCCTCAGTGAAAGGGACTCAAAACCCCATATTTCCCGCAGAGGAATAGATCTGACTAGTAAGAATCTTAAAACCTATGTATTGATATGTCTCCGAAAGGGAATCAAGTGTGTCTAGACTGGCATAAACAGGGCAGCGAGAATCAGCTCAAACCCACTCTAAAAAGGAATTTCAAAACCAGAACAAAGAAACAGGGAAATTCTTTACAATTCCTTCAGGGTCTCTGATGCAACCTGGAATGACCCTATCTACAATGACAGCTGGATGTGGCATAAGGCTGGACACTTGGGACTGAGAGGATTGGTGAGATTGGGTGAGCAAATGCAGACCCTTTAAAGCAATAACGCATGGCACCCATTCCATGGGTCCCAGCTCTCCAGGTTGAAGGGAATATTACTACAGCTATAACATGTACGGGAAACCTAGAGAATGGACACACTGTGAATACGAAAGGTTTCTAAAACTCACCGAAGAGTCCCTCTCCTGGTGCTCCGGTTTGACTTTCCAACTGCTTTCCTATCAATCTCCCAACTTGGAGAGACAGCCCGTTTAAGCTCCTGGTTCGCACAGGTTGCCAATTTGGCAGAGGATGAAAGGGAAGAGGGAGAACCAATGAGAGAGTAGCTGTTAGGCATTTGGATGGGCACATGTCACTCTAATTTCCCGGCAGGAAGAAGAATTAACCAAAGTCTCAGCCACCCACCGGGAACCAGTATAGGTCCTGAACCAAAAGTTTGGACTTGCGTTCAGCTCACAAAAAACGAGTTGAAAAATGGAGCTCAGGGGCACAGCAATTCACAAACTGGCAGAGTAATCAAGGCCCACTATCGTCCAAAAATCTGTTGAGGGAAGGCAACGAGGCGGACTTGAAAGCGAGGCAGAATAGCAGGAAACAGATTTCAAGAGGTACGTTGGAATCGCCTGTAAAGCACAGGAAGAGGGGCACAAGTTCGACAATGAGTCACTTGGCCAAAAAGGGCGTATGCGTTTTCTCCTGAATATATTCAGGAGAAAACGCATACGCCCTTTTTGGCCAAGCAAGCAACGGGCAATGCAAATCTGCACTACAAAGAAGTATCACTTCCCATCGGTCAAAAGGGACATCCACAAAATGTGTAAAAACCAGAAAGGCAAGGCAGGCCCTGGAGAACAGGGAGCCTTGTTATGCTGATGGGCGGGATGTAAGTTGCCAACTGCCTCACTGGAGGAGTGCATTGTGTTCCCTAAAACAAGTAAACAACAGAGCTACAGAGCCAAGGGCACTTCCAGTCTAGGGAATATACCTTGGGAAAACTGAAAATCCATAAGACAGAGCCACCCCCAAATTGAGGGCTGCACTGCTTACAAGAACCTCAACCTGGGTACACCTGAAATATCCCAGGAAATATAAAAATGGTTCCAAACATTGTGGAACTTACGTACGACGGAATATCCCTCAGCCACGAAATCAATGTCCTAAGACCAGTAGCAGCAAAATGAGTGGATTCAGGTACGATGATTCTAAGTGAAAGAAGTCACACAGGAAAAGAAACTTATCATAAGATATCACTTAGGAAGATCCTGTAAACATGGCTACACATGAACTGAGTTAGGCAAGAGAACAGAGTCTCACATTTAGAAAACACTCTTATGCCTGCTTAAGGGGGAAGGAGAGGTGGGGTGATGCATCAAACCAGAGTTTGATATAAGCACAGGTACCGTTCCAAAAACCAACTATGGAATAGACAAGACCTACACCTTCCTCAGTGAAAGGGACTCAAAACCCCATATTTCCCGCAGAGGAATAGATCTGACTAGTAAGAATCTTAAAACCTATGTATTGATATGTCTCCGTAAGGGAATCAAGTGTGTCTAGACTGGCATAAACAGGGCAGCGAGAATCAGCTCAAACCCACTCTAAAAAGGAATTTCAAAACCAGAACAAAGAAACAGGGAAATTCTTTACAATTCCTTCAGGGTCTCTGATGCAACCTGGAATGACCCTATCTACAATGACAGCTGGATGTGGCATAAGGCTGGACACTTGGGACTGAGAGGATTGGTGAGATTGGGTGAGCAAATGCAGACCCTTTAAAGCAATAACGCATGGCAACCATTCCATGGGTCCCAGCTCTCCAGGTTGAAGGGAATATTACTACAGCTATAACATGTACGGGAAACCTAGAGAATGGACACACTGTGAATACGAAAGGTTTCTAAAACTCAACGAAGAGTCCCTCTCCTGGTGCTCCGGTTTGACTTTCCAACTGCTTTCCTATCAATCTCCCAACTTGGAGAGACAGCCCCTTTAAGCTCCTGGTTCGCACAGGTTGCCAATTTGGCAGAGGATGAAAGGGAAGAGGGAGAACCAATGAGAGAGTAGCTGTTAGGCATTTGGATGGGCACATGTCACTCTAATTTCCCGGCAGGAAGAAGAATTAACCAAAGTCTCAGCCACCCACCGGGAACCAGTATAGGTCCTGAACCAAAAGTTTGGCCTTGCGTTCAGCTCACAAAAAACGAGTTGAGAAATGGAGCTCAGGGGCACAGCAATTCACAAACTGGCAGAGTAATCAAGGCCCACTATCGTCCAAAAATCTGTTGAGGGAAGGCAACGAGGCGGACTTGAAAGCGAGGCAGAATAGCAGGAAACAGATTTCAAGAGGTACGTTGGAATCGCCTGTAAAGCACAGGAAGAGGGGCACAAGTTCGACAATGAGTCACTTGGCCAAAAAGGGCGTATGCGTTTTCTCCTGAATATATTCAGGAGAAAACGCATACGCCCTTTTTGGCCAAGCAAGCAACGGGCAATGCAAATCTGCACTACAAAGAAGTATCACTTCCCATCGGTCAAAAGGGACATCCACAAAATGTGTAAAAACCAGAAAGGCAAGGCAGGCCCTGGAGAACAGGGAGCCTTGTTATGCTGATGGGCGGGATGTAAGTTGCCAACTGCCTCACTGGAGGAGTGCATTGTGTTCCCTAAAACAAGTAAACAACAGAGCTACAGAGCCAAGGGCACTTCCAGTCTAGGGAATATACCTTGGGAAAACTGAAAATCCATAAGACAGAGCCACCCCCAAATTGAGGGCTGCACTGCTTACAAGAACCTCAACCTGGGTACACCTGAAATATCCCAGGAAATATAAAAATGGTTCCAAACATTGTGGAACTTACGTACGACGGAATATCCCTCAGCCACGAAATCAATGTCCTAAGACCAGTAGCAGCAAAATGAGTGGATTCAGGTACGATGATTCTAAGTGAAAGAAGTCACACAGGAAAAGAAACTTATCATAAGATATCACTTAGGAAGATCCTGTAAACATGGCTACACATGAACTGAGTTAGGCAAGAGAACAGAGTCTCACATTTAGAAAACACTCTTATGCCTGCTTAAGGGGGAAGGAGAGGTGGGGTGATGCATCAAACCAGAGTTTGATATAAGCACAGGTACCGTTCCAAAAACCAACTATGGAATAGACAAGACCTACACCTTCCTCAGTGAAAGGGACTCAAAACCCCATATTTCCCGCAGAGGAATAGATCTGACTAGTAAGAATCTTAAAACCTATGTATTGATATGTCTCCGTAAGGGAATCAAGTGTGTCTAGACTGGCATAAACAGGGCAGCGAGAATCAGCTCAAACCCACTCTAAAAAGGAATTTCAAAACCAGAACAAAGAAACAGGGAAATTCTTTACAATTCCTTCAGGGTCTCTGATGCAACCTGGAATGACCCTATCTACAATGACAGCTGGATGTGGCATAAGGCTGGACACTTGGGACTGAGAGGATTGGTGAGATTGGGTGAGCAAATGCAGACCCTTTAAAGCAATAACGCATGGCAACCATTCCATGGGTCCCAGCTCTCCAGGTTGAAGGGAATATTACTACAGCTATAACATGTACGGGAAACCTAGAGAATGGACACACTGTGAATACGAAAGGTTTCTAAAACTCAACGAAGAGTCCCTCTCCTGGTGCTCCGGTTTGACTTTCCAACTGCTTTCCTATCAATCTCCCAACTTGGAGAGACAGCCCCTTTAAGCTCCTGGTTCGCACAGGTTGCCAATTTGGCAGAGGATGAAAGGGAAGAGGGAGAACCAATGAGAGAGTAGCTGTTAGGCATTTGGATGGGCACATGTCACTCTAATTTCCCGGCAGGAAGAAGAATTAACCAAAGTCTCAGCCACCCACCGGGAACCAGTATAGGTCCTGAACCAAAAGTTTGGCCTTGCGTTCAGCTCACAAAAAACGAGTTGAGAAATGGAGCTCAGGGGCACAGCAATTCACAAACTGGCAGAGTAATCAAGGCCCACTATCGTCCAAAAATCTGTTGAGGGAAGGCAACGAGGCGGACTTGAAAGCGAGGCAGAATAGCAGGAAAGAGATTTCAAGAGGTACGTTGGAATCGCCTGTAAAGCACAGGAAGAGGGGCACAACTTCGACAATGATGCACTTGGCCAAAAAGGGCGTATGCGTTTTCTCCTGAATATATTCAGGAAAAAACGCATACGCCCTTTTTGGCCAAGCAAGCAAGCGGGCAATGCAAATCTGCACTACAAAGAAGTATCACTTCCCACCGGTCAAAAGGGACATCCACAAAATGTGTAAAAACCAGAAAGGCAAGACAGGCCCTGGAGAACAGGGAGCCTTGTTATGCTGATGGGCGGGATGTAAGTTGCCAACTGCCTCACTGGAGGAGTGCATTGTGTTCCCTAAAACAAGAAAACAACAGAGCTACAGAGCCAAGGGCACTTCCAGTCTAGGGAATATACCTTGGGAAAACTGAAAATCCATAAGACAGAGCCACCCCCAAATTGAGGGCTGCACTGCTTACAAGAACCTCAACCTGGGTACACCTGAAATATCCCAGGAAATATAAAAATGGTTCCAAACATTGTGGAACTTACGTACGACGGAATATCCCTCAGCCACGAAATCAATGTCATAAGACCAGTAGCAGCAAAATGAGTGGATTCAGGTACGATGATTCTAAGGGAAAGAAGTCACACAGGAAAAGAAACTTATCATAAGATATCACTTAGGAAGATCCTGTAAACATGGCTACACATGAACTGAGTTAGGCAAGAGAACAGAGTCTCACATTTAGAAAACACTCTTATGCCTGCTTAAGGGGGAAGGAGAGGTGGGGTGATGCATCAAACCAGAGTTTGATATAAGCACAGGTACCGTTCCAAAAACCAACTATGGAATAGACAAGACCTACACCTTCCTCAGTGAAAGGGACTCAAAACCCCATATTTCCCGCAGAGGAATAGATCTGACTAGTAAGAATCTTAAAACCTATGTATTGATATGTCTCCGTAAGGGAATCAAGTGTGTCTAGACTGGCATAAACAGGGCAGCGAGAATCAGCTCAAACCCACTCTAAAAAGGAATTTCAAAAACAGAACAAAGAAACAGGGAAATTCTTTACAATTCCTTCAGGGTCTCTGATGCAACCTGGAATGACACTATCTACAATGACAGCTGGATGTGGCATAAGGCTGGACACTTGGGACTGAGAGGATTGGTGAGATTGGGTGAGCAAATGCAGACCCTTTAAAGCAATAACGCATGGCACCCATTCCATGGGTCCCAGCTCTCCAGGTTGAAGGGAATATTACTACAGCTATAACATGTACGGGAAACCTAGAGAATGGACACACTGTGAATACGAAAGGTTTCTAAAACTCAACGAAGAGCCCCTCTCCTGGTGCTCCGGTTTGACTTTCCAACTGCTTTCCTATCAATCTCCCAACTTGGAGAGACAGCCCCTTTAAGCTCCTGGTTCGCACAGGTTGCCAATTTGGCAGAGGATGAAAGGGAAGAGGGAGAACCAATGAGAGAGTAGCTGTTAGGCATTTGGATGGGCACATGTCACTCTAATTTCCCGGCAGGAAGAAGAAGTAACCAAAGTCTCAGCCACCCACCGGGAACCAGTATAGGTCCTGAACCAAAAGTTTGGCCTTGCGTTCAGCTCACAAAAAACGAGTTGAGAAATGGAGCTCAGGGGCACAGCAATTCACAAACTGGCAGAGTAATCAAGGCCCACTATCATCCAAAAATCTGTTGAGGGAAGGCAACGAGGCGGACTTGAAAGCGAGGCAGAATAGCAGGAAAGAGATTTCAAGAGGTACGTTGGAATCGCCTGTAAAGCACAGGAAGAGGGGCACAACTTCGACAATGATGCACTTGGCCAAAAAGGGCGTATGCGTTTTCTCCTGAATATATTCAGGAGAAAACGCATACGCCCTTTTTGGCCAAGCAAGCAAGCGGGCAATGCAAATCTGCACTACAAAGAAGTATCACTTCCCACCGGTCAAAAGGGACATCCACAAAATGTGTAAAAACCAGAAAGGCAAGGCAGGCCCTGGAGAACAGGGAGCCTTGTTATGCTGATGGGCGGGATGTAAGTTGCCAACTGCCTCACTGGAGGAGTGCATTGTGTTCCCTAAAACAAGTAAACAACAGAGCTACAGAGCCAAGGGCACTTCCAGTCTAGGGAATATACCTTGGGAAAACTGAAAATCCATAAGACAGAGCCACCCCCAAATTGAGGGCTGCACTGCTTACAAGAACCTCAACCTGGGTACACCTGAAATATCCCAGGAAATATAAAAATGGTTCCAAACATTGTGGAACTTACGTACGACGGAATATCCCTCAGCCACGAAATCAATGTCATAAGACCAGTAGCAGCAAAATGAGTGGATTCAGGTACGATGATTCTAAGGGAAAGAAGTCACACAGGAAAAGAAACTTATCATAAGATATCACTTAGGAAGATCCTGTAAACATGGCTACACATGAACTGAGTTAGGCAAGAGAACAGAGTCTCACATTTAGAAAACACTCTTATGCCTGCTTAAGGGGGAAGGAGAGGTGGGGTGATGCATCAAACCAGAGTTTGATATAAGCACAGGTACCGTTCCAAAAACCAACTATGGAATAGACAAGACCTACACCTTCCTCAGTGAAAGGGACTCAAAACCCCATATTTCCCGCAGAGGAATAGATCTGACTAGTAAGAATCTTAAAACCTATGTATTGATATGTCTCCGTAAGGGAATCAAGTGTGTCTAGACTGGCATAAACAGGGCAGCGAGAATCAGCTCAAACCCACTCTAAAAAGGAATTTCAAAACCAGAACAAAGAAACAGGGAAATTCTTTACAATTCCTTCAGGGTCTCTGATGCAACCTGGAATGACCCTATCTACAATGACAGCTGGATGTGGCATAAGGCTGGACACTTGGGACTGAGAGGATTGGTGAGATTGGGTGAGCAAATGCAGACCCTTTAAAGCAATAACGCATGGCAACCATTCCATGGGTCCCAGCTCTCCAGGTTGAAGGGAATATTACTACAGCTATAACATGTACGGGAAACCTAGAGAATGGACACACTGTGAATACGAAAGGTTTCTAAAACTCAACGAAGAGTCCCTCTCCTGGTGCTCCGGTTTGACTTTCCAACTGCTTTCCTATCAATCTCCCAACTTGGAGAGACAGCCCCTTTAAGCTCCTGGTTCGCACAGGTTGCCAATTTGGCAGAGGATGAAAGGGAAGAGGGAGAACCAATGAGAGAGTAGCTGTTAGGCATTTGGATGGGCACATGTCACTCTAATTTCCCGGCAGGAAGAAGAATTAACCAAAGTCTCAGCCACCCACCGGGAACCAGTATAGGTCCTGAACCAAAAGTTTGGCCTTGCGTTCAGCTCACAAAAAACGAGTTGAGAAATGGAGCTCAGGGGCACAGCAATTCACAAACTGGCAGAGTAATCAAGGCCCACTATCGTCCAAAAATCTGTTGAGGGAAGGCAACGAGGCGGACTTGAAAGCGAGGCAGAATAGCAGGAAAGAGATTTCAAGAGGTACGTTGGAATCGCCTGTAAAGCACAGGAAGAGGGGCACAACTTCGACAATGATGCACTTGGCCAAAAAGGGCGTATGCGTTTTCTCCTGAATATATTCAGGAAAAAACGCATACGCCCTTTTTGGCCAAGCAAGCAAGCGGGCAATGCAAATCTGCACTACAAAGAAGTATCACTTCCCACCGGTCAAAAGGGACATCCACAAAATGTGTAAAAACCAGAAAGGCAAGACAGGCCCTGGAGAACAGGGAGCCTTGTTATGCTGATGGGCGGGATGTAAGTTGCCAACTGCCTCACTGGAGGAGTGCATTGTGTTCCCTAAAACAAGAAAACAACAGAGCTACAGAGCCAAGGGCACTTCCAGTCTAGGGAATATACCTTGGGAAAACTGAAAATCCATAAGACAGAGCCACCCCCAAATTGAGGGCTGCACTGCTTACAAGAACCTCAACCTGGGTACACCTGAAATATCCCAGGAAATATAAAAATGGTTCCAAACATTGTGGAACTTACGTACGATGGAATATCCCTCAGCCACGAAATCAATGTCATAAGACCAGTAGCAGCAAAATGAGTGGATTCAGGTACGATGATTCTAAGTGAAAGAAGTCACACAGGAAAAGAAACTTATCATAAGATATCACTTAGGAAGATCCTGTAAACATGGCTACACATGAACTGAGTTAGGAAAGAGAACAGAGTCTCACATTTAGAAAACACTCTTATGCCTGCTTAAGGGGGAAGGAGAGGTGGGGTGATGCATCAAACCAGAGTTTGATATAAGCACAGGTACCGTTCCAAAAACCAACTATGGAATAGACAAGACCTACACCTTCCTCAGTGAAAGGGACTCAAAACCCCATATTTCCCGCAGAGGAATAGATCTGACTAGTAAGAATCTTAAAACCTATATATTGATATGTCTCCATAAGGGAATAAAGTGTGTCTAGACTGGCATAAACAGGGCAGCGAGAATCAGCTCAAACCCACTCTAAAAAGGAATTTCAAAACCAGAACAAAGAAACAGGGAAATTCTTTACAATTCCTTCAGGGTCTCTGATGCAACCTGGAATGACCCTATCTACAATGACAGCTGGATGTGGCATAAGGCTGGACACTTGGGACTGAGAGGATTGGTGAGATTGGGTGAGCAAATGCAGACCCTTTAAAGCAATAACGCATGACACCCATTCCATGGGTCCCAGCTCTCCAGGTTGAAGGGAATATTACTACAGCTATAACATGTACGGGAAACCTAGAGAACGGACACAATGTGAATACGAAAGGTTTCTAAAACTCAACGAAGAGTCCCTCTCCTGGTGCTCCGGTTTGACTTTCCAACTGCTTTCCTATCAATCTCCCAACTTGGAGAGACAGCCCCTTTAAGCTCCTGGTTCGCACAGGTTGCCAATTTGGCAGAGGATGAAAGGGAAGAGGGAGAACCAATGAGAGAGTAGCTGTTAGGCATTTGGATGGGCACATGTCACTCTAATTTCCCGGCAGGAAGAAGAATTAACCAAAGTCTCAGCCACCCACCGGGAACCAGTATAGGTCCTGAACAAAAGTTTGGACTTGCGTTCAGCTCACAAAAAACGAGTTGAAAAATGGAGCTCATGGGCACAGCAATTCACAAACTGGCAGAGTAATCAAGGCCTACTATCGTCCAAAAATCTGTAGAGGGAAGGCAACGAGGCGGACTTGAAAGCGAGGCAGAATAGCAGGAAAGAGATTTCAAGAGGTACGTTGGAATCGCCTGTAAAGCACAGGAAGAGGGGCACAACTTCGACAATGATGCACTTGGCCAAAAAGGGCGTATGCGTTTTCTCCGGAATATATTCAGGAGAAAATGCATACGCCCTTTTTGGCCAAGCAAGCAAGCGGGCAATGCAAATCTGCACTACAAAGAAGTATCACTTCCCACCGGTCAAAGGGGACATCCACAAAATGTGTAAAAACCAGAAAGGCAAGACAGGCCCTGGAGAACAGGGAGCCTTGTTATGCTGATGGGCGGGATGTAAGTTGCCAACTGCCTCACTGGAGGAGTGCATTGTGTTCCCTAAAACAAGTAAACAACAGAGCTACAGAGCCAAGGGCACTTCCAGTCTAGGGAATATACCTTGGGAAAATTGAAAATCCATAAGACAGAGCCACCCCCAAATTGAGGGCTGCACTGCTTACAAGAACCTCAACCTGGGTACACCTGAAATATCCCAGGAAATATAAAAATGGTTCCAAACATTGTGGAACTTACGTACGATGGAATATCCCTCAGCCACGAAATCCATGTCATAAGACCAGTAGCAGCAAAATGAGTGGATTCAGGTACGATGATTCTAAGTGAAAGAAGTCACACAGGAAAAGAAACTTATCATAAGATATCACTTAGGAAGATCCTGTAAACATGGCTACACATGAACTGAGTTAGGAAAGAGAACAGAGTCTCACATTTAGAAAACACTCTTATGCCTGCTTAAGGGGGAAGGAGAGGTGGGGTGATGCATCAAACCAGAGTTTGATATAAGCACAGGTACCGTTCCAAAAACCAACTATGGAATAGACAAGACCTACACCTTCCTCAGTGAAAGGGACTCAAAACCCCATATTTCCCGCAGAGGAATAGATCTGACTAGTAAGAATCTTAAAACCTATGTATTGATATGTCTCCATAAGGGAATCAAGTGTGTCTAGACTGGCATAAACAGGGCAGCGAGAATCAGCTCACACCCACTCTAAAAAGGAATTTCAAAAACAGAACAAAGAAACAGGGAAATTCTTTACAATTCCTTCAGGGTCTCTGATGCAACCTGGAATGACCCTATCTACAATGACAGCTGGATGTGGCATAAGGCTGGACACTTGGGACTGAGAGGATTGGTGAGATTGGGTGAGCAAATGCAGACCCTTTAAAGCAATAACGCATGGCACCCATTCCATGGGTCCCAGCTCTCCAGGTTGAAGGGAATATTACTACAGCTATAACATGTACGGGAAACCTAGAGAATGGACACACTGTGAATACGAAAGGTTTCTAAAACTCAACGAAGAGCCCCTCTCCTGGTGCTCCGGTTTGACTTTCCAACTGCTTTCCTATCAATCTCCCAACTTGGAGAGACAGCCCCTTTAAGCTCCTGGTTCGCACAGGTTGCCAATTTGGCAGAGGATGAAAGGGAAGAGGGAGAACCAATGAGAGAGTAGCTGTTAGGCATTTGGATGGGCACATGTCACTCTAATTTCCCGGCAGGAAGAAGAATTAACCAAAGTCTCAGCCACCCACCGGGAACCAGTATAGGTCCTGAACCAAAAGTTTGGACTTGCGTTCAGCTCACAAAAAACGAGTTGAAAAATGGAGCTCAGGGGCACAGCAATTCACAAACTGGCAGAGTAATCAAGGCCCACTATCGTCCAAAAATCTGTTGAGGGAAGGCAACGAGGCGGACTTGAAAGCCAGGCAGAATAGCAGGAAACAGATTTCAAGATGTACGTTGGAATCGCCTGTAAAGCACAGGAAGAGGGGCACAACTTCGACAATGATGCACTTGGCCAAAAAGGGCGTATGCGTTTTCTCCTGAATATATTCAGGAGAAAACGCATACGCCCTTTTTTGGCCAAGCAAGCAAGCGGGCAATGCAAATCTGCACTACAAAGAAGTATCACTTCCCACCGGTCAAAAGGGACATCCACAAAATGTGTAAAAACCAGAAAGGCAAGACAGGCCCTGGAGAACAGGGAGCCTTGTTATGCTGATGGGCGGGATGTAAGTTGCCAACTGCCTCACTGGAGGAGTGCATTGTGTTCCCTAAAACAAGAAAACAACAGAGCTACAGAGCCAAGGGCACTTCCAGTCTAGGGAATATACCTTGGGAAAACTGAAAATCCATAAGACAGAGCCACCCCCAAATTGAGGGCTGCACTGCTTACAAGAACCTCAACCTGGGTACACCTGAAATATCCCAGGAAATATAAAAATGGTTCCAAACATTGTGGAACTTACGTACGATGGAATATCCCTCAGCCACGAAATCCATGTCATAAGACCAGTAGCAGCAAAATGAGTGGATTCAGGTACGATGATTCTAAGTGAAAGAAGTCACACAGGAAAAGAAACTTATCATAAGATATCACTTAGGAAGATCCTGTAAACATGGCTACACATGAACTGAGTTAGGCAAGAGAACAGAGTCTCACATTTAGAAAACACTCTTATGCCTGCTTAAGGGGGAAGGAGAGGTGGGGTGATGCATCAAACCAGAGTTTGATATAAGCACAGGTACCGTTCCAAAAACCAACTATGGAATAGACAAGACCTACACCTTCCTCAGTGAAAGGGACTCAAAACCCCATATTTCCCGCAGAGGAATAGATCTGACTAGTAAGAATCTTAAAACCTATGTATTGATATGTCTCCATAAGGGAATCAAGTGTGTCTAGACTGGCATAAACAGGGCAGCGAGAATCAGCTCACACCCACTCTAAAAAGGAATTTCAAAAACAGAACAAAGAAACAGGGAAATTCTTTACAATTCCTTCAGGGTCTCTGATGCAACCTGGAATGACCCTATCTACAATGACAGCTGGATGTGGCATAAGGCTGGACACTTGGGACTGAGAGGATTGGTGAGATTGGGTGAGCAAATGCAGACCCTTTAAAGCAATAACGCATGGCACCCATTCCATGGGTCCCAGCTCTCCAGGTTGAAGGGAATATTACTACAGCTATAACATGTACGGGAAACCTAGAGAATGGACACACTGTGAATACGAAAGGTTTCTAAAACTCAACGAAGAGCCCCTCTCCTGGTGCTCCGGTTTGACTTTCCAACTGCTTTCCTATCAATCTCCCAACTTGGAGAGACAGCCCCTTTAAGCTCCTGGTTCGCACAGGTTGCCAATTTGGCAGAGGATGAAAGGGAAGAGGGAGAACCAATGAGAGAGTAGCTGTTAGGCATTTGGATGGGCACATGTCACTCTAATTTCCCGGCAGGAAGAAGAATTAACCAAAGTCTCAGCCACCCACCGGGAACCAGTATAGGTCCTGAACCAAAAGTTTGGCCTTGCGTTCAGCTCACAAAAAACGAGTTGAGAAATGGAGCTCAGGGGCACAGCAATTCACAAACTGGCAGAGTAATCAAGGCCCACTATCGTCCAAAAATCTGTTGAGGGAAGGCAACGAGGCGGACTTGAAAGCGAGGCAGAAGAGCAGGAAACAGATTTCAAGAGGTACGTTGGAATCGCCTGTAAAGCACAGGAAGAGGGGCACAAGTTCGACAATGATGCACTTGGCCAAAAAGGGCGTATGCGTTTTCTCCTGAATATATTCAGGAGAAAACGCATACGCCCTTTTTGGCCAAGCAAGCAAGCGGGCAATGCAAATCTGCACTACAAAGAAGTATCACTTCCCACCGGTCAAAAGGGACATCCACAAAATGTGTAAAAACCAGAAAGGCAAGACAGGCCCTGGAGAACAGGGAGCCTTGTTATGCTGATGGGCGGGATGTAAGTTGCCAACTGCCTCACTGGGGGAGTGCATTGTGTTCCCTAAAACAAGTAAACAACAGAGCTACAGAGCCAAGGGCACTTCCAGTCTAGGGAATATACCTTGGGAAAACTGAAAATCCATAAGACAGAGCCACCCCCAAATTGAGGGCTGCACTGCTTACAAGAACCTCAACCTGGGTACACCTGAAATATCCCAGGAAATATAAAAATGGTTCCAAACATTGTGGAACTTACGTACGACGGAATATCCCTCAGCCACGAAATCAATGTCATAAGACCAGTAGCAGCAAAATGAGTGGATTCAGGTACGATGATTCTAAGGGAAAGAAGTCACAGAGGAAAAGAAACTTATCATAAGATATCACTTAGGAAGATCCTGTAAACATGGCTACACATGAACTGAGTTAGGCAAGAGAACAGAGTCTCACATTTAGAAAACACTCTTATGCCTGCTTAAGGGGGAAGGAGAGGTGGGGTGATGCATCAAACCAGAGTTTGATATAAGCACAGGTATCGTTCCAAAAACCAACTATGGAATAGACAAGACCTACACCTTCCTCAGTGAAAGGGACTCAAAACCCCATATTTCCCGCAGAGGAATAGATCTGACTAGTAAGAATCTTAAAACCTATGTATTGATATGTCTCCGTAAGGGAATCAAGTGTGTCTAGACTGGCATAAACAGGGCAGCGAGAATCAGCTCAAACCCACTCTAAAAAGGAATTTCAAAAACAGAACAAAGAAACAGGGAAATTCTTTACAATTCCTTCAGGGTCTCTGATGCAACCTGGAATGACCCTATCTACAATGACAGCTGGATGTGGCATAAGGCTGGACACTTGGGACTGAGAGGATTGGTGAGATTGGGTGAGCAAATGCAGACCCTTTAAAGCAATAACGCATGGCACCCATTCCATGGGTCCCAGCTCTCCAGGTTGAATGGAATATTACTACAGCTATAACGTGTACGGGAAACCTAGAGAATGGACACACTGTGAATACGAAAGGTTTCTAAAACTCAACGAAGAGCCCCTCTCCTGGTGCTCCGGTTTGACTTTCCAACTGCTTTCCTATCAATCTCCCAACTTGGAGAGACAGCCCCTTTAAGCTCCTGGTTCGCACAGGTTGCCAATTTGGCAGAGGATGAAAGGGAAGAGGGAGAACCAATGAGAGAGTAGCTGTTAGGCATTTGGATGGGCACATGTCACTCTAATTTCCCGGCAGGAAGAAGAATGAACCAAAGTCTCAGCCACCCACCGGGAACCAGTATAGGTCCTGAACCAAAAGTTTGGACTTGCGTTCAGCTCACAAAAAACGAGTTGAGAAATGGAGCTCAGGGGCACAGCAATTCACAAACTGGCAGAGTAATCAAGGCCCACTATCGTCCAAAAATCTGTTGAGGGAAGGCAACGAGGCGGACTTGAAAGCGAGGCAGAAGAGCAGGAAACAGATTTCAAGAGGTACGTTGGAATCGCCTGTAAAGCACAGGAAGAGGGGCACAACTTCGACAATGATGCACTTGGCCAAAAAGGGCGTATGCGTTTTCTCCTGAATATATTCAGGAGAAAACGCATACGCCCTTTTTGGCCAAGCAAGCAAGCGGGCCATGCAAATCTGCACTACAAAGAAGTATCACTTCCCACCGGTCAAAAGGGACATCCACAAAATGTGTAAAAACCAGAAAGGCAAGACAGGCCCTGGAGAACAGGGAGCCTTGTTATGCTGATGGGCGGGATGTAAGTTGCCAACTGCCTCACTGGGGGAGTGCATTGTGTTCCCTAAAACAAGTAAACAACAGAGCTACAGAGCCAAGTGCACTTCCAGTCTAGGGAATATACCTTGGGAAAACTGAAAATCCATAAGACAGAGCCACCCCCAAATTGAGGGCTGCACTGCTTACAAGAACCTCAAACTGGGTACACCTGAAATATCCCAGGAAATATAAAAATGGTTCCAAACATTGTGGAACTTACGTACGACGGAATATCCCTCAGCCACGAAATCAATGTCATAAGACCAGTAGCAGCAAAATGAGTGGATTCAGGTACGATGATTCTAAGTGAAAGAAGTCACACAGGAAAAGAAACTTATCATAAGATATCACTTAGGAAGATCCTGTAAACATGGCTACACATGAACTGAGTTAGGAAAGAGAACAGAGTCTCACATTTAGAAAAAACTCTTATGCCTGCTTAAGGGGGAAGGAGAGGTGGGGTGATGCATCAAACCAGAGTTTGATATAAGCACAGGTACCGTTCCAAAAACCAACTATGGAATAGACAAGACCTACACCTTCCTCAGTGAAAGGGACTCAAAACCCCATATTTCCCGCAGAGGAATAGATCTGACTAGTAAGAATCTTAAAACCTATGTATTGATATGTCTCCATAAGGGAATCAAGTGTGTCTAGACTGGCATAAACAGGGCAGCGAGAATCAGCTCACACCCACTCTAAAAAGGAATTTCAAAAACAGAACAAAGAAACAGGGAAATTCTTTACAATTCCTTCAGGGTCTCTGATGCAACCTGGAATGACCCTATCTACAATGACAGCTGGATGTGGCATAAGGCTGGACACTTGGGACTGAGAGGATTGGTGAGATTGGGTGAGCAAATGCAGACCCTTTAAAGCAATAACGCATGGCACCCATTCCATGGGTCCCAGCTCTCCAGGTTGAAGGGAATATTACTACAGCTATAACATGTACGGGAAACCTAGAGAATGGACACACTGTGAATACGAAAGGTTTCTAAAACTCAACGAAGAGCCCCTCTCCTGGTGCTCCGGTTTGACTTTCCAACTGCTTTCCTATCAATCTCCCAACTTGGAGAGACAGCCCCTTTAAGCTCCTGGTTCGCACAGGTTGCCAATTTGGCAGAGGATGAAAGGGAAGAGGGAGAACCAATGAGAGAGTAGCTGTTAGGCATTTGGATGGGCACATGTCACTCTAATTTCCCGGCAGGAAGAAGAATTAACCAAAGTCTCAGCCACCCACCGGGAACCAGTATAGGTCCTGAACCAAAAGTTTGGCCTTGCGTTCAGCTCACAAAAAACGAGTTGAGAAATGGAGCTCAGGGGCACAGCAATTCACAAACTGGCAGAGTAATCAAGGCCCACTATCGTCCAAAAATCTGTTGAGGGAAGGCAACGAGGCGGACTTGAAAGCGAGGCAGAAGAGCAGGAAACAGATTTCAAGAGGTACGTTGGAATCGCCTGTAAAGCACAGGAAGAGGGGCACAAGTTCGACAATGATGCACTTGGCCAAAAAGGGCGTATGCGTTTTCTCCTGAATATATTCAGGAGAAAACGCATACGCCCTTTTTGGCCAAGCAAGCAAGCGGGCAATGCAAATCTGCACTACAAAGAAGTATCACTTCCCACCGGTCAAAAGGGACATCCACAAAATGTGTAAAAACCAGAAAGGCAAGACAGGCCCTGGAGAACAGGGAGCCTTGTTATGCTGATGGGCGGGATGTAAGTTGCCAACTGCCTCACTGGGGGAGTGCATTGTGTTCCCTAAAACAAGTAAACAACAGAGCTACAGAGCCAAGGGCACTTCCAGTCTAGGGAATATACCTTGGGAAAACTGAAAATCCATAAGACAGAGCCACCCCCAAATTGAGGGCTGCACTGCTTACAAGAACCTCAACCTGGGTACACCTGAAATATCCCAGGAAATATAAAAATGGTTCCAAACATTGTGGAACTTACGTACGACGGAATATCCCTCAGCCACGAAATCAATGTCATAAGACCAGTAGCAGCAAAATGAGTGGATTCAGGTACGATGATTCTAAGGGAAAGAAGTCACAGAGGAAAAGAAACTTATCATAAGATATCACTTAGGAAGATCCTGTAAACATGGCTACACATGAACTGAGTTAGGCAAGAGAACAGAGTCTCACATTTAGAAAACACTCTTATGCCTGCTTAAGGGGGAAGGAGAGGTGGGGTGATGCATCAAACCAGAGTTTGATATAAGCACAGGTATCGTTCCAAAAACCAACTATGGAATAGACAAGACCTACACCTTCCTCAGTGAAAGGGACTCAAAACCCCATATTTCCCGCAGAGGAATAGATCTGACTAGTAAGAATCTTAAAACCTATGTATTGATATGTCTCCGTAAGGGAATCAAGTGTGTCTAGACTGGCATAAACAGGGCAGCGAGAATCAGCTCAAACCCACTCTAAAAAGGAATTTCAAAAACAGAACAAAGAAACAGGGAAATTCTTTACAATTCCTTCAGGGTCTCTGATGCAACCTGGAATGACCCTATCTACAATGACAGCTGGATGTGGCATAAGGCTGGACACTTGGGACTGAGAGGATTGGTGAGATTGGGTGAGCAAATGCAGACCCTTTAAAGCAATAACGCATGGCACCCATTCCATGGGTCCCAGCTCTCCAGGTTGAATGGAATATTACTACAGCTATAACGTGTACGGGAAACCTAGAGAATGGACACACTGTGAATACGAAAGGTTTCTAAAACTCAACGAAGAGCCCCTCTCCTGGTGCTCCGGTTTGACTTTCCAACTGCTTTCCTATCAATCTCCCAACTTGGAGAGACAGCCCCTTTAAGCTCCTGGTTCGCACAGGTTGCCAATTTGGCAGAGGATGAAAGGGAAGAGGGAGAACCAATGAGAGAGTAGCTGTTAGGCATTTGGATGGGCACATGTCACTCTAATTTCCCGGCAGGAAGAAGAATGAACCAAAGTCTCAGCCACCCACCAGGAACCAGTATAGGTCCTGAACCAAAAGTTTGGACTTGCGTTCAGCTCACAAAAAACGAGTTGAGAAATGGAGCTCAGGGGCACAGCAATTCACAAACTGGCAGAGTAATCAAGGCCCACTATCGTCCAAAAATCTGTTGAGGGAAGGCAACGAGGCGGACTTGAAAGCGAGGCAGAAGAGCAGGAAACAGATTTCAAGAGGTACGTTGGAATCGCCTGTAAAGCACAGGAAGAGGGGCACAACTTCGACAATGATGCACTTGGCCAAAAAGGGCGTATGCGTTTTCTCCTGAATATATTCAGGAGAAAACGCATACGCCCTTTTTGGCCAAGCAAGCAAGCGGGCCATGCAAATCTGCACTACAAAGAAGTATCACTTCCCACCGGTCAAAAGGGACATCCACAAAATGTGTAAAAACCAGAAAGGCAAGACAGGCCCTGGAGAACAGGGAGCCTTGTTATGCTGATGGGCGGGATGTAAGTTGCCAACTGCCTCACTGGGGGAGTGCATTGTGTTCCCTAAAACAAGTAAACAACAGAGCTACAGAGCCAAGGGCACTTCCAGTCTAGGGAATATACCTTGGGAAAACTGAAAATCCATAAGACAGAGCCACCCCCAAATTGAGGGCTGCACTGCTTACAAGAACCTCAAACTGGGTACACCTGAAATATCCCAGGAAATATAAAAATGGTTCCAAACATTGTGGAACTTACGTACGACGGAATATCCCTCAGCCACGAAATCAATGTCATAAGACCAGTAGCAGCAAAATGAGTGGATTCAGGTACGATGATTCTAAGGGAAAGAAGTCACAGAGGAAAAGAAACTTATCATAAGATATCACTTAGGAAGATCCTGTAAACATGGCTACACATGAACTGAGTTAGGCAAGAGAACAGAGTCTCACATTTAGAAAACACTCTTATGCCTGCTTAAGGGGGAAGGAGAGGTGGGGTGATGCATCAAACCAGAGTTTGATATAAGCACAGGTACCGTTCCAAAAACCAACTATGGAATAGACAAGACCTACACCTTCCTCAGTGAAAGGGACTCAAAACCCCATATTTCCCGCAGAGGAATAGATCTGACTAGTAAGAATCTTAAAACCTATGTATTGATATGTCTCCGTAAGGGAATCAAGTGTGTCTAGACTGGCATAAACAGGGCAGCGAGAATCAGCTCAAACCCACTCTAAAAAGGAATTTCAAAAACAGAACAAAGAAACAGGGAAATTCTTTACAATTCCTTCAGGGTCTCTGATGCAACCTGGAATGACCCTATCTACAATGACAGCTGGATGTGGCATAAGGCTGGACACTTGGGACTGAGAGGATTGGTGAGATTGGGTGAGCAAATGCAGACCCTTTAAAGCAATAACGCATGGCACCCATTCCATGGGTCCCAGCTCTCCAGGTTGAAGGGAACATTACTACAGCTATAACATGTACGGGAAACCTAGAGAATGGACACACTGTGAATACGACAGGTTTCTAAAACTCAACGAAGAGCCCCTCTCCTGGTGCTCCGGTTTGACTTTCCAACTGCTTTCCTATCAATCTCCCAACTTGGAGAGACAGCCCCTTTAAGCTCCTGGTTCGCACAGGTTGCCAATTTGGCAGAGGATGAAAGGGAAGAGGGAGAACCAATGAGAGAGTAGCTGTTAGGCATTTGGATGGGCACATGTCACTCTAATTTCCCGGCAGGAAGAAGAATGAACCAAAGTCTCAGCCACCCACCGGGAACCAGTAGAGGTCCTGAACCAAAAGTTTGGACTTGCGTTCAGCTCACAAAAAACGAGTTGAAAAATGGAGCTCAGGGGCACAGCAATTCACAAACTGGCAGAGTAATCAAGGCCCACTATCGTCCAAAAATCTGTTGAGGGAAGGCAACGAGGCGGACTTGAAAGCGAGGCAGAAGAGCAGGAAACAGATTTCAAGAGGTACGTTGGAATCGCCTGTAAAGCACAGGAAGAGGGGCACAACTTCGACAATGATGCACTTGGCCAAAAAGGGCGTATGCGTTTTCTCCTGAATATATTCAGGAGAAAACGCATACGCCCTTTTTGGCCAAGCAAGCAAGCGGGCCATGCAAATCTGCACTACAAAGAAGTATCACTTCCCACCGGTCAAAAGGGACATCCACAAAATGTGTAAAAACCAGAAAGGCAAGACAGGCCCTGGAGAACAGGGAGCCTTGTTATGCTGATGGGCGGGATGTAAGTTGCCAACTGCCTCACTGGAGGAGTGCATTGTGTTCCCTAAAACAAGTAAACAACAGAGCTACAGAGCCAAGGGCACGTCCAGTCTAGGGAATATACCTTGGGAAAACTGAAAATCCATAAGACAGAGCCACCCCCAAATTGAGGGCTGCACTGCTTACAGGAACCTCAACCTGGGTACACCTGAAATATCCCAGGAAATATAAAAATGGTTCCAAACATCGTGGAACTTAGGTACGATGGAATATCCCTCAGCCATGAAATCAATGTCATAAGACCAGTAGCAGCAAAATGAGTGGATTCAGGTACGATGATTCTAAGTGAAAGAAGTCACACAGAAAAAGAAACTTATCATAAGATATCACTTAGGAAGGTCCTGTAAATATGGCTACACATGAACTGAGTTAGGCAAGAGAACAGAGTCTCACATTTAGAAAACACTCTTATGCCTGCTTAAGGGGGAAGGAGAGGTGGGGTGATGCATCAAACCAGAGTTTGATATAAGCACAGGTACCGTTCCAAAAACCAACTATGGAATAGACAAGACCTACACCTTCCTCAGTGAAAGGGACTCAAAACCCCATATTTCCCGCAGAGGAATAGATCTGACTAGTAAGAATCTTAAAACCTATGTATTGATATGTCTCCATAAGGGAATCAAGTGTGTCTAGACTGGCATAAACAGGGCAGCGAGAATCAGCTCACACCCACTCTAAAAAGGAATTTCAAAAACAGAACAAAGAAACAGGGAAATTCTTTACAATTCCTTCAGGGTCTCTGATGCAACCTGGAATGACCCTATCTACAATGACAGCTGGATGTGGCATAAGGCTGGACACTTGGGACTGAGAGGATTGGTGAGATTGGGTGAGCAAATGCAGACCCTTTAAAGCAATAACGCATGGCACCCATTCCATGGGTCCCAGCTCTCCAGGTTGAAGGGAATATTACTACAGCTATAACATGTACGGGAAACCTAGAGAATGGACACACTGTGAATACGAAAGGTTTCTAAAACTCAACGAAGAGCCCCTCTCCTGGTGCTCCGGTTTGACTTTCCAACTGCTTTCCTATCAATCTCCCAACTTGGAGAGACAGCCCCTTTAAGCTCCTGGTTCGCACAGGTTGCCAATTTGGCAGAGGATGAAAGGGAAGAGGGAGAACCAATGAGAGAGTAGCTGTTAGGCATTTGGATGGGCACATGTCACTCTAATTTCCCGGCAGGAAGAAGAATTAACCAAAGTCTCAGCCACCCACCGGGAACCAGTATAGGTCCTGAACCAAAAGTTTGGCCTTGCGTTCAGCTCACAAAAAACGAGTTGAGAAATGGAGCTCAGGGGCACAGCAATTCACAAACTGGCAGAGTAATCAAGGCCCACTATCGTCCAAAAATCTGTTGAGGGAAGGCAACGAGGCGGACTTGAAAGCGAGGCAGAAGAGCAGGAAACAGATTTCAAGAGGTACGTTGGAATCGCCTGTAAAGCACAGGAAGAGGGGCACAAGTTCGACAATGATGCACTTGGCCAAAAAGGGCGTATGCGTTTTCTCCTGAATATATTCAGGAGAAAACGCATACGCCCTTTTTGGCCAAGCAAGCAAGCGGGCAATGCAAATCTGCACTACAAAGAAGTATCACTTCCCACCGGTCAAAAGGGACATCCACAAAATGTGTAAAAACCAGAAAGGCAAGACAGGCCCTGGAGAACAGGGAGCCTTGTTATGCTGATGGGCGGGATGTAAGTTGCCAACTGCCTCACTGGGGGAGTGCATTGTGTTCCCTAAAACAAGTAAACAACAGAGCTACAGAGCCAAGGGCACTTCCAGTCTAGGGAATATACCTTGGGAAAACTGAAAATCCATAAGACAGAGCCACCCCCAAATTGAGGGCTGCACTGCTTACAAGAACCTCAACCTGGGTACACCTGAAATATCCCAGGAAATATAAAAATGGTTCCAAACATTGTGGAACTTACGTACGACGGAATATCCCTCAGCCACGAAATCAATGTCATAAGACCAGTAGCAGCAAAATGAGTGGATTCAGGTACGATGATTCTAAGGGAAAGAAGTCACAGAGGAAAAGAAACTTATCATAAGATATCACTTAGGAAGATCCTGTAAACATGGCTACACATGAACTGAGTTAGGCAAGAGAACAGAGTCTCACATTTAGAAAACACTCTTATGCCTGCTTAAGGGGGAAGGAGAGGTGGGGTGATGCATCAAACCAGAGTTTGATATAAGCACAGGTATCGTTCCAAAAACCAACTATGGAATAGACAAGACCTACACCTTCCTCAGTGAAAGGGACTCAAAACCCCATATTTCCCGCAGAGGAATAGATCTGACTAGTAAGAATCTTAAAACCTATGTATTGATATGTCTCCGTAAGGGAATCAAGTGTGTCTAGACTGGCATAAACAGGGCAGCGAGAATCAGCTCAAACCCACTCTAAAAAGGAATTTCAAAAACAGAACAAAGAAACAGGGAAATTCTTTACAATTCCTTCAGGGTCTCTGATGCAACCTGGAATGACCCTATCTACAATGACAGCTGGATGTGGCATAAGGCTGGACACTTGGGACTGAGAGGATTGGTGAGATTGGGTGAGCAAATGCAGACCCTTTAAAGCAATAACGCATGGCACCCATTCCATGGGTCCCAGCTCTCCAGGTTGAATGGAATATTACTACAGCTATAACGTGTACGGGAAACCTAGAGAATGGACACACTGTGAATACGAAAGGTTTCTAAAACTCAACGAAGAGCCCCTCTCCTGGTGCTCCGGTTTGACTTTCCAACTGCTTTCCTATCAATCTCCCAACTTGGAGAGACAGCCCCTTTAAGCTCCTGGTTCGCACAGGTTGCCAATTTGGCAGAGGATGAAAGGGAAGAGGGAGAACCAATGAGAGAGTAGCTGTTAGGCATTTGGATGGGCACATGTCACTCTAATTTCCCGGCAGGAAGAAGAATGAACCAAAGTCTCAGCCACCCACCGGGAACCAGTATAGGTCCTGAACCAAAAGTTTGGACTTGCGTTCAGCTCACAAAAAACGAGTTGAGAAATGGAGCTCAGGGGCACAGCAATTCACAAACTGGCAGAGTAATCAAGGCCCACTATCGTCCAAAAATCTGTTGAGGGAAGGCAACGAGGCGGACTTGAAAGCGAGGCAGAAGAGCAGGAAACAGATTTCAAGAGGTACGTTGGAATCGCCTGTAAAGCACAGGAAGAGGGGCACAACTTCGACAATGATGCACTTGGCCAAAAAGGGCGTATGCGTTTTCTCCTGAATATATTCAGGAGAAAACGCATACGCCCTTTTTGGCCAAGCAAGCAAGCGGGCCATGCAAATCTGCACTACAAAGAAGTATCACTTCCCACCGGTCAAAAGGGACATCCACAAAATGTGTAAAAACCAGAAAGGCAAGACAGGCCCTGGAGAACAGGGAGCCTTGTTATGCTGATGGGCGGGATGTAAGTTGCCAACTGCCTCACTGGGGGAGTGCATTGTGTTCCCTAAAACAAGTAAACAACAGAGCTACAGAGCCAAGGGCACTTCCAGTCTAGGGAATATACCTTGGGAAAACTGAAAATCCATAAGACAGAGCCACCCCCAAATTGAGGGCTGCACTGCTTACAAGAACCTCAAACTGGGTACACCTGAAATATCCCAGGAAATATAAAAATGGTTCCAAACATTGTGGAAGTTACGTACGACGGAATATCCCTCAGCCACGAAATCAATGTCATAAGACCAGTAGCAGCAAAATGAGTGGATTCAGGTACGATGATTCTAAGGGAAAGAAGTCACAGAGGAAAAGAAACTTATCATAAGATATCACTTAGGAAGATCCTGTAAACATGGCTACACATGAACTGAGTTAGGCAAGAGAACAGAGTCTCACATTTAGAAAACACTCTTATGCCTGCTTAAGGGGGAAGGAGAGGTGGGGTGATGCATCAAACCAGAGTTTGATATAAGCACAGGTACCGTTCCAAAAACCAACTATGGAATAGACAAGACCTACACCTTCCTCAGTGAAAGGGACTCAAAACCCCATATTTCCCGCAGAGGAATAGATCTGACTAGTAAGAATCTTAAAACCTATGTATTGATATGTCTCCGTAAGGGAATCAAGTGTGTCTAGACTGGCATAAACAGGGCAGCGAGAATCAGCTCAAACCCACTCTAAAAAGGAATTTCAAAAACAGAACAAAGAAACAGGGAAATTCTTTACAATTCCTTCAGGGTCTCTGATGCAACCTGGAATGACCCTATCTACAATGACAGCTGGATGTGGCATAAGGCTGGACACTTGGGACTGAGAGGATTGGTGAGATTGGGTGAGCAAATGCAGACCCTTTAAAGCAATAACGCATGGCACCCATTCCATGGGTCCCAGCTCTCCAGGTTGAAGGGAACATTACTACAGCTATAACATGTACGGGAAACCTAGAGAATGGACACACTGTGAATACGACAGGTTTCTAAAACTCAACGAAGAGCCCCTCTCCTGGTGCTCCGGTTTGACTTTCCAACTGCTTTCCTATCAATCTCCCAACTTGGAGAGACAGCCCCTTTAAGCTCCTGGTTCGCACAGGTTGCCAATTTGGCAGAGGATGAAAGGGAAGAGGGAGAACCAATGAGAGAGTAGCTGTTAGGCATTTGGATGGGCACATGTCACTCTAATTTCCCGGCAGGAAGAAGAATGAACCAAAGTCTCAGCCACCCACCGGGAACCAGTAGAGGTCCTGAACCAAAAGTTTGGACTTGCGTTCAGCTCACAAAAAACGAGTTGAAAAATGGAGCTCAGGGGCACAGCAATTCACAAACTGGCAGAGTAATCAAGGCCAACTATCGTCCAAAAATCTGTTGAGGGAAGGCAACGAGGCGGACTTGAAAGCGAGGCAGAAGAGCAGGAAACAGATTTCAAGAGGTACGTTGGAATCGCCTGTAAAGCACAGGAAGAGGGGCACAACTTCGACAATGATGCACTTGGCCAAAAAGGGCGTATGCGTTTTCTCCTGAATATATTCAGGAGAAAACGCATACGCCCTTTTTGGCCAAGCAAGCAAGCGGGCCATGCAAATCTGCACTACAAAGAAGTATCACTTCCCACCGGTCAAAAGGGACATCCACAAAATGTGTAAAAACCAGAAAGGCAAGACAGGCCCTGGAGAACAGGGAGCCTTGTTATGCTGATGGGCGGGATGTAAGTTGCCAACTGCCTCACTGGAGGAGTGCATTGTGTTCCCTAAAACAAGTAAACAACAGAGCTACAGAGCCAAGGGCACGTCCAGTCTAGGGAATATACCTTGGGAAAACTGAAAATCCATAAGACAGAGCCACCCCCAAATTGAGGGCTGCACTGCTTACAGGAACCTCAACCTGGGTACACCTGAAATATCCCAGGAAATATAAAAATGGTTCCAAACATCGTGGAACTTAGGTACGATGGAATATCCCTCAGCCATGAAATCAATGTCATAAGACCAGTAGCAGCAAAATGAGTGGATTCAGGTACGATGATTCTAAGTGAAAGAAGTCACACAGAAAAAGAAACTTATCATAAGATATCACTTAGGAAGGTCCTGTAAATATGGCTACACATGAACTGAGTTAGGCAAGAGAACAGAGTCTCACATTTAGAAAACACTCTTATGCCTGCTTAAGGGGGAAGGAGAGGTGGGGTGATGCATCAAACCAGAGTTTGATATAAGCACAGGTACCGTTCCAAAAACCATCTATGGAATAGACAAGACCTACACCTTCCTCAGTGAAAGGGACTCAAAACCCCATATTTCCCGCAGAGGAATAGATCTGACTAGTAAGAATCTTAAAACCTATGTATTGATATGTCTCCGTAAGGGAATCAAGTGTGTCTAGACTGGCATAAACAGGGCAGCGAGAATCAGCTCAAACCCACTCTAAAAAGGAATTTCAAAAACAGAACAAAGAAACAGGGAAATTCTTTACAATTCCTTCAGGGTCTCTGATGCAACCTGGAATGACCCTATCTACAATGACAGCTGGATGAGGCATAAGGCTGGACACTTGGGACTGAGAGGATTGGTGAGATTGGGTGAGCAAATGCAGACCCTTTAAAGCAATAATGCATGGCACCCATTCCATGGGTCCCAGCTCTCCAGGTTGAAGGGAATATTACTACAGCTATAACGTGTACGGGAAACCTAGAGAATGGACACACTGTGAATACGACAGGTTTCTAAAACTCAACGAAGAGCCCCTCTCCTGGTGCTCCGGTTTGACTTTCCAACTGCTTTCCTATCAATCTCCCAACTTGGAGAGACAGCCCCTTTAAGCTCCTGGTTCGCACAGGTTGCCAATTTGGCAGAGGATGAAAGGGAAGAGGGAGAACCAATGAGAGAGTAGCTGTTAGGCATTTGGATGGGCACATGTCACTCTAATTTCCCGGCAGGAAGAAGAATGAACCAAAGTCTCAGCCACCCACCGGGAACCAGTATAGGTCCTGAACCAAAAGTTTGGACTTGCGTTCAGCTCACAAAAAACGAGTTGAAAAATGGAGCTCAGGGGCACAGCAATTCACAAACTGGCAGAGTAATCAAGGCCAACTATCGTCCAAAAATCTGTTGAGGGAAGGCAACGAGGCGGACTTGAAAGCGAGGCAGAATAGCAGGAAACAGATTTCAAGAGGTACGTTGGAATCGCCTGTAAAGCACAGGAAGAGGGGCACAACTTCGACAATGATGCACTTGGCCAAAAAGGGCGTATGCGTTTTCTCCTGAATATATTCAGGAGAAAACGCATACGCCCTTTTTGGCCAAGCAAGCAAGCGGGCCATGCAAATCTGCACTACAAAGAAGTATCACTTCCCACCGGTCAAAAGGGACATCCACAAAATGTGTAAAAACCAGAAAGGCAAGACAGGCCCTGGAGAACAGGGAGCCTTGTTATGCTGATGGGCGGGATGTAAGTTGCCAACTGCCTCACTGGAGGAGTGCATTGTGTTCCCTAAAACAAGTAAACAACAGAGCTACAGAGCCAAGGGCACGTCCAGTCTAGGGAATATACCTTGGGAAAACTGAAAATCCATAAGACAGAGCCACCCCCAAATTGAGGGCTGCACTGCTTACAGGAACCTCAACCTGGGTACACCTGAAATATCCCAGGAAATATAAAAATGGTTCCAAACATCGTGGAACTTAGGTACGATGGAATATCCCTCAGCCATGAAATCAATGTCATAAGACCAGTAGCAGCAAAATGAGTGGATTCAGGTACGATGATTCTAAGTGAAAGAAGTCACACAGAAAAAGAAACTTATCTTAAGATATCACTTAGGAAGGTCCTGTAAATATGGCTACACATGAACTGAGTTAGGCAAGAGAACAGAGTCTCACATTTAGAAAACACTCTTATGCCTGCTTAAGGGGGAAGGAGAGGTGGGGTGATGCATCAAACCAGAGTTTGATATAAGCACAGGTACCGTTCCAAAAACCAACTATGGAATAGACAAGACCTACACCTTCCTCAGTGAAAGGGACTCAAAACCCCATATTTCCCGCAGAGGAATATATCTGACTAGTAAGAATCTTAAAACCTATGTATTGATATGTCTCCGTAAGGGAATCAAGTGTGTCTAGACTGGCATAAACAGGGCAGCGAGAATCAGCTCAAACCCACTCTAAAAAGGAATTTCAAAAACAGAACAAAGAAACAGGGAAATTCTTTACAATTCCTTCAGGGTCTCTGATGCAACCTGGAATGACCCTATCTACAATGACAGCTGGATGTGGCATAAGGCTGGACACTTGGGACTGAGAGGATTGGTGAGATTGGGTGAGCAAATGCAGACCCTTTAAAGCAATAACGCATGGCACCCATTCCATGGGTCCCAGCTCTCCAGGTTGAAGGGAACATTACTACAGCTATAACATGTACGGGAAACCTAGAGAATGGACACACTGTGAATACGACAGGTTTCTAAAACTGAACGAAGAGCCCCTCTCCTGGTGCTCCGGTTTGACTTTCCAACTGCTTTCCTATCAATCTCCCAACTTGGAGAGACAGCCCCTTTAAGCTCCTGGTTCGCACAGGTTGCCAATTTGGCAGAGGATGAAAGGGAAGAGGGAGAACCAATGAGAGAGTAGCTGTTAGGCATTTGGATGGGCACATGTCTCTCTAATTTCCCGGCAGGAAGAAGAATGAACCAAAGTCTCAGCCACCCACCGGGAACCAGTATAGGTCCTGAACCAAAAGTTTGGACTTGCGTTCAGCTCACAAAAAACGAGTTGAGAAATGGAGCTCAGGGGTACAGCAATTCACAAACTGGCAGAGTAATCAAGGCCCACTATCGTCCAAAAATCTGTTGAGGGAAGGCAACGAGGCGGACTTGAATGCGAGGCAGAAGAGCAGGAAACAGATTTCAAGAGGTACGTTGGAATCGCCTGTAAAGCACAGGAAGAGGGGCACAACTTCGACAATGATGCACTTGGCCAAAAAGGGCGTATGCGTTTTCTCCTGAATATATTCAGGAGAAAACGCATACGCCCTTTTTGGCCAAGCAAGCAAGCGGGCCATGCAAATCTGCACTACAAAGAAGTATCACTTCCCACCGGTCAAAAGGGACATCCACAAAATGTGTAAAAACCAGAAAGGCAAGACAGGCCCTGGAGAACAGGGAGCCTTGTTATGCTGATGGGCGGGATGTAAGTTGCCAACTGCCTCACTGGAGGAGTGCATTGTGTTCCCTAAAACAAGTAAACAACAGAGCTACAGAGCCAAGGGCACGTCCAGTCTAGGGAATATACCTTGGGAAAACTGAAAATCCATAAGACAGAGCCACCCCCAAATTGAGGGCTGCACTGCTTACAGGAACCTCAACCTGGGTACACCTGAAATATCCCAGGAAATATAAAAATGGTTCCAAACATCGTGGAACTTAGGTACGATGGAATATCCCTCAGCCATGAAATCAATGTCATAAGACCAGTAGCAGCAAAATGAGTGGATTCAGGTACGATGATTCTAAGTGAAAGAAGTCACACAGAAAAAGAAACTTATCATAAGATATCACTTAGGAAGGTCCTGTAAATATGGCTACACATGAACTGAGTTAGGCAAGAGAACAGAGTCTCACATTTAGAAAACACTCTTATGCCTGCTTAAGGGGGAAGGAGAGGTGGGGTGATGCATCAAACCAGAGTTTGATATAAGCACAGGTACCGTTCCAAAAACCAACTATGGAATAGACAAGACCTACACCTTCCTCAGTGAAAGGGACTCAAAACCCCATATTTCCCGCAGAGGAATAGATCTGACTAGTAAGAATCTTAAAACCTATGTATTGATATGTCTCCGTAAGGGAATCAAGTGTGTCTAGACTGGCATAAACAGGGCAGCGAGAATCAGCTCAAACCCACTCTAAAAAGGAATTTCAAAAACAGAACAAAGAAACAGGGAAATTCTTTACAATTCCTTCAGGGTCTCTGATGCAACCTGGAATGACCCTATCTACAATGACAGCTGGATGTGGCATAAGGCTGGACACTTGGGACTGAGAGGATTGGTGAGATTGGGTGAGCAAATGCAGACCCTTTAAAGCAATAATGCATGGCACCCATTCCATGGGTCCCAGCTCTCCAGGTTGAAGGGAATATTACTACAGCTATAACGTGTACGGGAAACCTAGAGAATGGACACACTGTGAATACGACAGGTTTCTAAAACTCAACGAAGAGCCCCTCTCCTGGTGCTCCGGTTTGACTTTCCAACTGCTTTCCTATCAATCTCCCAACTTGGAGAGACAGCCCCTTTAAGCTCCTGGTTCGCACAGGTTGCCAATTTGGCAGAGGATGAAAGGGAAGAGGGAGAACCAATGAGAGAGTAGCTGTTAGGCATTTGGATGGGCACATGTCACTCTAATTTCCCGGCAGGAAGAAGAATGAACCAAAGTCTCAGCCACCCACCGGGAACCAGTAGAGGTCCTGAACCAAAAGTTTGGACTTGCGTTCAGCTCACAAAAAACGAGTTGAAAAATGGAGCTCAGGGGCACAGCAATTCACAAACTGGCAGAGTAATCAAGGCCAACTATCGTCCAAAAATCTGTTGAGGGAAGGCAACGAGGCGGACTTGAAAGCGAGGCAGAATAGCAGGAAACAGATTTCAAGAGGTACGTTGGAATCGCCTGTAAAGCACAGGAAGAGGGGCACAACTTCGACAATGATGCACTTGGCCAAAAAGGGCGTATGCGTTTTCTCCTGAATATATTCAGGAGAAAACGCATACGCCCTTTTTGGCCAAGCAAGCAAGCGGGCCATGCAAATCTGCACTACAAAGAAGTATCACTTCCCACCGGTCAAAAGGGACATCCACAAAATGTGTAAAAACCAGAAAGGCAAGACAGGCCCTGGAGAACAGGGAGCCTTGTTATGCTGATGGGCGGGATGTAAGTTGCCAACTGCCTCACTGGAGGAGTGCATTGTGTTCCCTAAAACAAGTAAACAACAGAGCTACAGAGCCAAGGGCACGTCCAGTCTAGGGAATATACCTTGGGAAAACTGAAAATCCATAAGACAGAGCCACCCCCAAATTGAGGGCTGCACTGCTTACAGGAACCTCAACCTGGGTACACCTGAAATATCCCAGGAAATATAAAAATGGTTCCAAACATCGTGGAACTTAGGTACGATGGAATATCCCTCAGCCATGAAATCAATGTCATAAGACCAGTAGCAGCAAAATGAGTGGATTCAGGTACGATGATTCTAAGTGAAAGAAGTCACACAGAAAAAGAAACTTATCATAAGATATCACTTAGGAAGGTCCTGTAAATATGGCTACACATGAACTGAGTTAGGCAAGAGAACAGAGTCTCACATTTAGAAAACACTCTTATGCCTGCTTAAGGGGGAAGGAGAGGTGGGGTGATGCATCAAACCAGAGTTTGATATAAGCACAGGTACCGTTCCAAAATCCAACTATGGAATAGACAAGACCTACACCTTCCTCAGTGAAAGGGACTCAAAACCCCATATTTCCCGCAGAGGAATAGATCTGACTAGTAAGAATCTTAAAACCTATGTATTGATATGTCTCCGTAAGGGAATCAAGTGTGTCTAGACTGGCATAAACAGGGCAGCGAGAATCAGCTCAAACCCACTCTAAAAAGGAATTTCAAAAACAGAACAAAGAAACAGGGAAATTCTTTACAATTCCTTCAGGGTCTCTGATGCAACCTGGAATGACCCTATCTACAATGACAGCTGGATGTGGCATAAGGCTGGACACTTGGGACTGAGAGGATTGGTGAGATTGGGTGAGCAAATGCAGACCCTTTAAAGCAATAACGCATGGCACCCATTCCATGGGTCCCAGCTCTCCAGGTTGAAGGGAATATTACTACAGCTATAACGTGTACGGGAAACCTAGAGAATGGACACACTGTGAATACGACAGGTTTCTAAAACTCAACGAAGAGCCCCTCTCCTGGTGCTCCGGTTTGACTTTCCAACTGCTTTCCTATCAATCTCCCAACTTGGAGAGACAGCCCCTTTAAGCTCCTGGTTCGCACAGGTTGCCAATTTGGCAGAGGATGAAAGGGAAGAGGGAGAACCAATGAGAGAGTAGCTGTTAGGCATTTGGATGGGCACATGTCACTCTAATTTCCCGGCAGGAAGAAGAATGAACCAAAGTCTCAGCCACCCACCGGGAACCAGTATAGGTCCTGAACCAAAAGTTTGGACTTGCGTTCAGCTCACAAAAAACGAGTTGAAAAATGGAGCTCAGGGGCACAGCAATTCACAAACTGGCAGAGTAATCAAGGCCAACTATCGTCCAAAAATCTGTTGAGGGAAGGCAACGAGGCGGACTTGAAAGCGAGGCAGAATAGCAGGAAACAGATTTCAAGAGGTACGTTGGAATCGCCTGTAAAGCACAGGAAGAGGGGCACAACTTCGACAATGATGCACTTGGCCAAAAAGGGCGTATGCGTTTTCTCCTGAATATATTCAGGAGAAAACGCATACGCCCTTTTTGGCCAAGCAAGCAAGCGGGCCATGCAAATCTGCACTACAAAGAAGTATCACTTCCCACCGGTCAAAAGGGACATCCACAAAATGTGTAAAAACCAGAAAGGCAAGACAGGCCCTGGAGAACAGGGAGCCTTGTTATGCTGATGGGCGGGATGTAAGTTGCCAACTGCCTCACTGGAGGAGTGCATTGTGTTCCCTAAAACAAGTAAACAACAGAGCTACAGAGCCAAGGGCACGTCCAGTCTAGGGAATATACCTTGGGAAAACTGAAAATCCATAAGACAGAGCCACCCCCAAATTGAGGGCTGCACTGCTTACAGGAACCTCAACCTGGGTACACCTGAAATATCCCAGGAAATATAAAAATGGTTCCAAACATCGTGGAACTTAGGTACGATGGAATATCCCTCAGCCATGAAGTCAATGTCATAAGACCAGTAGCAGCAAAATGAGTGGATTCAGGTACGATGATTCTAAGTGAAAGAAGTCACACAGAAAAAGAAACTTATCATAAGATATCACTTAGGAAGGTCCTGTAAATATGGCTACACATGAACTGAGTTAGGCAAGAGAACAGAGTCTCACATTTAGAAAACACTCTTATGCCTGCTTAAGGGGGAAGGAGAGGTGGGGTGATGCATCAAACCAGAGTTTGATATAAGCACAGGTACCGTTCCAAAAACCAACTATGGAATAGACAAGACCTACACCTTCCTCAGTGAAAGGGACTCAAAACACCATATTTCCCGCAGAGGAATAGATCTGACTAGTAAGAATCTTAAAACCTATGTATTGATATGTCTCCGTAAGGGAATCAAGTGTGTCTAGACTGGCATAAACAGGGCAGCGAGAATCAGCTCAAACCCACTCTAAAAAGGAATTTCAAAAACAGAACAAAGAAACAGGGAAATTCTTTACAATTCCTTCAGGGTCTCTGATGCAACCTGGAATGACCCTATCTACAATGACAGCTGGATGTGGCATAAGGCTGGACACTTGGGACTGAGAGGATTGGTGAGATTGGGTGAGCAAATGCAGACCCTTTAAAGCAATAATGCATGGCACCCATTCCATGGGTCCCAGTTCTCCAGGTTGAAGGGAATATTACTACAGCTATAACGTGTACGGGAAACCTAGAGAATGGACACACTGTGAATACGACAGGTTTCTAAAACTCAACGAAGAGCCCCTCTCCTGGTGCTCCGGTTTGACTTTCCAACTGCTTTCCTATCAATCTCCCAACTTGGAGAGACAGCCCCTTTAAGCTCCTGGTTCGCACAGGTTGCCAATTTGGCAGAGGATGAAAGGGAAGAGGGAGAACCAATGAGAGAGTAGCTGTTAGGCATTTGGATGGGCACATGTCACTCTAATTTCCCGGCAGGAAGAAGAATGAACCAAAGTCTCAGCCACCCACCGGGAACCAGTAGAGGTCCTGAACCAAAAGTTTGGACTTGCGTTCAGCTCACAAAAAACGAGTTGAAAAATGGAGCTCAGGGGCACAGCAATTCACAAACTGGCAGAGTAATCAAGGCCAACTATCGTCCAAAAATCTGTTGAGGGAAGGCAACGAGGCGGACTTGAAAGCGAGGCAGAATAGCAGGAAACAGATTTCAAGAGGTACGTTGGAATCGCCTGTAAAGCACAGGAAGAGCGGCACAACTTCGACAATGATGCACTTGGCCAAAAAGGGCGTATGCGTTTTCTCCTGAATATATTCAGGAGAAAACGCATACGCCCTTTTTGGCCAAGCAAGCAAGCGGGCCATGCAAATCTGCACTACAAAGAAGTATCACTTCCCACCGGTCAAAAGGGACATCCACAAAATGTGTAAAAACCAGAAAGGCAAGACAGGCCCTGGAGAACAGGGAGCCTTGTTATGCTGATGGGCAGTTGCCAACTGCCTCACTGGAGGAGTGCATTGTGTTCCCTAAAACAAGTAAACAACAGAGCTACAGAGCCAAGGGCACGTCCAGTCTAGGGAATATACCTTGGGAAAACTGAAAATCCATAAGACAGAGCCACCCCCAAATTGAGGGCTGCACTGCTTACAGGAACCTCAACCTGGGTACACCTGAAATATCCCAGGAAATATAAAAATGGTTCCAAACATCGTGGAACTTAGGTACGATGGAATATCCCTCAGCCATGAAATCAATGTCATAAGACCAGTAGCAGCAAAATGAGTGGATTCAGGTACGATGATTCTAAGTGAAAGAAGCCACACAGAAAAAGAAACTTATCATAAGATATCACTTTGGAAGGTCCTGTAAATATGGCTACACATGAACTGAGTTAGGCAAGAGAACAGAGTCTCACATTTAGAAAACACTCTTATGCCTGCTTAAGGGGGAAGGAGAGGTGGGGTGATGCATCAAACCAGAGTTTGATATAAGCACAGGTACCGTTCCAAAAACCAACTATGGAATAGACAAGACCTACACCTTCCTCAGTGAAAGGGACTCAAAACACCATATTTCCCGCAGAGGAATAGATCTGACTAGTAAGAATCTTAAAACCTATGTATTGATATGTCTCCGTAAGGGAATCAAGTGTGTCTAGACTGGCATAAACAGGGCAGCGAGAATCAGCTCAAACCCACTCTAAAAAGGAATTTCAAAAACAGAACAAAGAAACAGGGAAATTCTTTACAATTCCTTCAGGGTCTCTGATGCAACCTGGAATGACCCTATCTACAATGACAGCTGGATGTGGCATAAGGCTGGACACTTGGGACTGAGAGGATTGGTGAGATTGGGTGAGCAAATGCAGACCCTTTAAAGCAATAATGCATGGCACCCATTCCATGGGTCCCAGCTCTCCAGGTTGAAGGGAATATTACTACAGCTATAACGTGTACGGGAAACCTAGAGAATGGACACACTGTGAATACGACAGGTTTCTAAAACTCAACGAAGAGCCCCTCTCCTGGTGCTCCGGTTTGACTTTCCAACTGCTTTCCTATCAATCTCCCAACTTGGAGAGACAGCCCCTTTAAGCTCCTGGTTCGCACAGGTTGCCAATTTGGCAGAGGATGAAAGGGAAGAGGGAGAACCAATGAGAGAGTAGCTGTTAGGCATTTGGATGGGCACATGTCACTCTAATTTCCCGGCAGGAAGAAGAAGTAACCAAAGTCTCAGCCACCCACCGGGAACCAGTATAGGTCCTGAACCAAAAGTTTGGACTTGCCTTCAGCTCACAAAAAACGAGTTGAAAAATGGAGCTCAGGGGCACAGCAATTCACAAACTGGCAGAGTAATCAAGGCCAACTATCGTCCAAAAATCTGTTGAGGGAAGGCAACGAGGCGGACTTGAAAGCGAGGCAGAAGAGCAGGAAACAGATTTCAAGAGGTACGTTGGAATCGCCTGTAAAGCACAGGAAGAGGGGCACAACTTCGACAATGATGCACTTGGCCAAAAAGGGCGTATGCGTTTTCTCCTGAATATATTCAGGAGAAAACGCATACGCCCTTTTTGGCCAAGCAAGCAAGCGGGCCATGCAAATCTGCACTACAAAGAAGTATCACTTCCCACCGGTCAAAAGGGACATCCACAAAATGTGTAAAAACCAGAAAGGCAAGACAGGCCCTGGAGAACAGGGAGCCTTGTTATGCTGATGGGCGGGATGTAAGTTGCCAACTGCCTCACTGGAGGAGTGCATTGTGTTCCCTAAAACAAGTAAACAACAGAGCTACAGAGCCAAGGGCACGTCCAGTCTAGGGAATATACCTTGGGAAAACTGAAAATCCATAAGACAGAGCCACCCCCAAATTGAGGGCTGCACTGCTTACAAGAACCTCAACCTGGGTACACCTGAAATATCCCAGGAAATATAAAAATGGTTCCAAACATTGTGGAACTTACGTACGACGGAATATCCCTCAGCCACGAAATCAATGTCATAAGACCAGTAGCAGCAAAATGAGTGGATTCAGGTACGATGATTCTAAGGGAAAGAAGTCACAGAGGAAAAGAAACTTATCATAAGATATCACTTAGGAAGATCCTGTAAACATGGCTACACATGAACTGAGTTAGGCAAGAGAACAGAGTCTCACATTTAGAAAACACTCTTATGCCTGCTTAAGGGGGAAGGAGAGGTGGGGTGATGCATCAAACCAGAGTTTGATATAAGCACAGGTACCGTTCCAAAAACCAACTATGGAATAGACAAGACCTACACCTTCCTCAGTGAAAGGGACTCAAAACCCCATATTTCCCGCAGAGGAATAGATCTGACTAGTAAGAATCTTAAAACCTATGTATTGATATGTCTCCGTAAGGGAATCAAGTGTGTCTAGACTGGCATAAACAGGGCAGCGAGAATCAGCTCAAACCCACTCTAAAAAGGAATTTCAAAAACAGAACAAAGAAACAGGGAAATTCTTTACAATTCCTTCAGGGTCTCTGATGCAACCTGGAATGACCCTATCTACAATGACAGCTGGATGTGGCATAAGGCTGGACACTTGGGACTGAGAGGATTGGTGAGATTGGGTGAGCAAATGCAGACCCTTTAAAGCAATAACGCATGGCACCCATTCCATGGGTCCCAGCTCTCCAGGTTGAAGGGAACATTACTACAGCTATAACATGTACGGGAAACCTAGAGAATGGACACACTGTGAATACGACAGGTTTCTAAAACTCAACGAAGAGCCCCTCTCCTGGTGCTCCGGTTTGACTTTCCAACTGCTTTCCTATCAATCTCCCAACTTGGAGAGACAGCCCCTTTAAGCTCCTGGTTCGCACAGGTTGCCAATTTGGCAGAGGATGAAAGGGAAGAGGGAGAACCAATGAGAGAGTAGCTGTTAGGCATTTGGATGGGCACATGTCACTCTAATTTCCCGGCAGGAAGAAGAATGAACCAAAGTCTCAGCCACCCACCGGGAACCAGTAGAGGTCCTGAACCAAAAGTTTGGACTTGCGTTCAGCTCACAAAAAACGAGTTGAAAAATGGAGCTCAGGGGCACAGCAATTCACAAACTGGCAGAGTAATCAAGGCCAACTATCGTCCAAAAATCTGTTGAGGGAAGGCAACGAGGCGGACTTGAAAGCGAGGCAGAAGAGCAGGAAACAGATTTCAAGAGGTACGTTGGAATCGCCTGTAAAGCACAGGAAGAGGGGCACAACTTCGACAATGATGCACTTGGCCAAAAAGGGCGTATGCGTTTTCTCCTGAATATATTCAGGAGAAAACGCATACGCCCTTTTTGGCCAAGCAAGCAAGCGGGCCATGCAAATCTGCACTACAAAGAAGTATCACTTCCCACCGGTCAAAAGGGACATCCACAAAATGTGTAAAAACCAGAAAGGCAAGACAGGCCCTGGAGAACAGGGAGCCTTGTTATGCTGATGGGCGGGATGTAAGTTGCCAACTGCCTCACTGGAGGAGTGCATTGTGTTCCCTAAAACAAGTAAACAACAGAGCTACAGAGCCAAGGGCACGTCCAGTCTAGGGAATATACCTTGGGAAAACTGAAAATCCATAAGACAGAGCCACCCCCAAATTGAGGGCTGCACTGCTTACAGGAACCTCAACCTGGGTACACCTGAAATATCCCAGGAAATATAAAAATGGTTCCAAACATCGTGGAACTTAGGTACGATGGAATATCCCTCAGCCATGAAATCAATGTCATAAGACCAGTAGCAGCAAAATGAGTGGATTCAGGTACGATGATTCTAAGTGAAAGAAGTCACACAGAAAAAGAAACTTATCATAAGATATCACTTAGGAAGGTCCTGTAAATATGGCTACACATGAACTGAGTTAGGCAAGAGAACAGAGTCTCACATTTAGAAAACACTCTTATGCCTGCTTAAGGGGGAAGGAGAGGTGGGGTGATGCATCAAACCAGAGTTTGATATAAGCACAGGTACCGTTCCAAAAACCAACTATGGAATAGACAAGACCTACACCTTCCTCAGTGAAAGGGACTCAAAACCCCATATTTCCCGCAGAGGAATAGATCTGACTAGTAAGAATCTTAAAACCTATGTATTGATATGTCTCCGTAAGGGAATCAAGTGTGTCTAGACTGGCATAAACAGGGCAGCGAGAATCAGCTCAAACCCACTCTAAAAAGGAATTTCAAAAACAGAACAAAGAAACAGGGAAATTCTTTACAATTCCTTCAGGGTCTCTGATGCAACCTGGAATGACCCTATCTACAATGACAGCTGGATGTGGCATAAGGCTGGACACTTGGGACTGAGAGGATTGGTGAGATTGGGTGAGCAAATGCAGACCCTTTAAAGCAATAATGCATGGCACCCATTCCATGGGTCCCAGCTCTCCAGGTTGAAGGGAATATTACTACAGCTATAACGTGTACGGGAAACCTAGAGAATGGACACACTGTGAATACGACAGGTTTCTAAAACTCAACGAAGAGCCCCTCTCCTGGTGCTCCGGTTTGACTTTCCAACTGCTTTCCTATCAATCTCCCAACTTGGAGAGACAGCCCCTTTAAGCTCCTGGTTCGCACAGGTTGCCAATTTGGCAGAGGATGAAAGGGAAGAGGGAGAACCAATGAGAGAGTAGCTGTTAGGCATTTGGATGGGCACATGTCACTCTAATTTCCCGGCAGGAAGAAGAATGAACCAAAGTCTCAGCCACCCACCGGGAACCAGTAGAGGTCCTGAACCAAAAGTTTGGACTTGCGTTCAGCTCACAAAAAACGAGTTGAAAAATGGAGCTCAGGGGCACAGCAATTCACAAACTGGCAGAGTAATCAAGGCCAACTATCGTCCAAAAATCTGTTGAGGGAAGGCAACGAGGCGGACTTGAAAGCGAGGCAGAATAGCAGGAAACAGATTTCAAGAGGTACGTTGGAATCGCCTGTAAAGCACAGGAAGAGGGGCACAACTTCGACAATGATGCACTTGGCCAAAAAGGGCGTATGCGTTTTCTCCTGAATATATTCAGGAGAAAACGCATACGCCCTTTTTGGCCAAGCAAGCAAGCGGGCCATGCAAATCTGCACTACAAAGAAGTATCACTTCCCACCGGTCAAAAGGGACATCCACAAAATGTGTAAAAACCAGAAAGGCAAGACAGGCCCTGGAGAACAGGGAGCCTTGTTATGCTGATGGGCGGGATGTAAGTTGCCAACTGCCTCACTGGAGGAGTGCATTGTGTTCCCTAAAACAAGTAAACAACAGAGCTACAGAGCCAAGGGCACGTCCAGTCTAGGGAATATACCTTGGGAAAACTGAAAATCCATAAGACAGAGCCACCCCCAAATTGAGGGCTGCACTGCTTACAGGAACCTCAACCTGGGTACACCTGAAATATCCCAGGAAATATAAAAATGGTTCCAAACATCGTGGAACTTAGGTACGATGGAATATCCCTCAGCCATGAAATCAATGTCATAAGACCAGTAGCAGCAAAATGAGTGGATTCAGGTACGATGATTCTAAGTGAAAGAAGTCACACAGAAAAAGAAACTTATCATAAGATATCACTTAGGAAGGTCCTGTAAATATGGCTACACATGAACTGAGTTAGGCAAGAGAACAGAGTCTCACATTTAGAAAACACTCTTATGCCTGCTTAAGGGGGAAGGAGAGGTGGGGTGATGCATCAAACCAGAGTTTGATATAAGCACAGGTACCGTTCCAAAAACCAACTATGGAATAGACAAGACCTACACCTTCCTCAGTGAAAGGGACTCAAAACCCCATATTTCCCGCAGAGGAATATATCTGACTAGTAAGAATCTTAAAACCTATGTATTGATATGTCTCCGTAAGGGAATCAAGTGTGTCTAGACTGGCATAAACAGGGCAGCGAGAATCAGCTCAAACCCACTCTAAAAAGGAATTTCAAAAACAGAACAAAGAAACAGGGAAATTCTTTACAATTCCTTCAGGGTCTCTGATGCAACCTGGAATGACCCTATCTACAATGACAGCTGGATGTGGCATAAGGCTGGACACTTGGGACTGAGAGGATTGGTGAGATTGGGTGAGCAAATGCAGACCCTTTAAAGCAATAACGCATGGCACCCATTCCATGGGTCCCAGCTCTCCAGGTTGAAGGGAACATTACTACAGCTATAACATGTACGGGAAACCTAGAGAATGGACACACTGTGAATACGACAGGTTTCTAAAACTGAACGAAGAGCCCCTCTCCTGGTGCTCCGGTTTGACTTTCCAACTGCTTTCCTATCAATCTCCCAACTTGGAGAGACAGCCCCTTTAAGCTCCTGGTTCGCACAGGTTGCCAATTTGGCAGAGGATGAAAGGGAAGAGGGAGAACCAATGAGAGAGTAGCTGTTAGGCATTTGGATGGGCACATGTCTCTCTAATTTCCCGGCAGGAAGAAGAATGAACCAAAGTCTCAGCCACCCACCGGGAACCAGTAGAGGTCCTGAACCAAAAGTTTGGACTTGCGTTCAGCTCACAAAAAACGAGTTGAGAAATGGAGCTCAGGGGTACAGCAATTCACAAACTGGCAGAGTAATCAAGGCCCACTATCGTCCAAAAATCTGTTGAGGGAAGGCAACGAGGCGGACTTGAAAGCGAGGCAGAAGAGCAGGAAACAGATTTCAAGAGGTACGTTGGAATCGCCTGTAAAGCACAGGAAGAGGGGCACAACTTCGACAATGATGCACTTGGCCAAAAAGGGCGTATGCGTTTTCTCCTGAATATATTCAGGAGAAAACGCATACGCCCTTTTTGGCCAAGCAAGCAAGCGGGCCATGCAAATCTGCACTACAAAGAAGTATCACTTCCCACCGGTCAAAAGGGACATCCACAAAATGTGTAAAAACCAGAAAGGCAAGACAGGCCCTGGAGAACAGGGAGCCTTGTTATGCTGATGGGCGGGATGTAAGTTGCCAACTGCCTCACTGGAGGAGTGCATTGTGTTCCCTAAAACAAGTAAACAACAGAGCTACAGAGCCAAGGGCACGTCCAGTCTAGGGAATATACCTTGGGAAAACTGAAAATCCATAAGACAGAGCCACCCCCAAATTGAGGGCTGCACTGCTTACAGGAACCTCAACCTGGGTACACCTGAAATATCCCAGGAAATATAAAAATGGTTCCAAACATCGTGGAACTTAGGTACGATGGAATATCCCTCAGCCATGAAATCAATGTCATAAGACCAGTAGCAGCAAAATGAGTGGATTCAGGTACGATGATTCTAAGTGAAAGAAGTCACACAGAAAAAGAAACTTATCATAAGATATCACTTAGGAAGGTCCTGTAAATATGGCTACACATGAACTGAGTTAGGCAAGAGAACAGAGTCTCACATTTAGAAAACACTCTTATGCCTGCTTAAGGGGGAAGGAGAGGTGGGGTGATGCATCAAACCAGAGTTTGATATAAGCACAGGTACCGTTCCAAAAACCAACTATGGAATAGACAAGACCTACACCTTCCTCAGTGAAAGGGACTCAAAACCCCATATTTCCCGCAGAGGAATAGATCTGACTAGTAAGAATCTTAAAACCTATGTATTGATATGTCTCCGTAAGGGAATCAAGTGTGTCTAGACTGGCATAAACAGGGCAGCGAGAATCAGCTCAAACCCACTCTAAAAAGGAATTTCAAAAACAGAACAAAGAAACAGGGAAATTCTTTACAATTCCTTCAGGGTCTCTGATGCAACCTGGAATGACCCTATCTACAATGACAGCTGGATGTGGCATAAGGCTGGACACTTGGGACTGAGAGGATTGGTGAGATTGGGTGAGCAAATGCAGACCCTTTAAAGCAATAATGCATGGCACCCATTCCATGGGTCCCAGCTCTCCAGGTTGAAGGGAATATTACTACAGCTATAACGTGTACGGGAAACCTAGAGAATGGACACACTGTGAATACGACAGGTTTCTAAAACTCAACGAAGAGCCCCTCTCCTGGTGCTCCGGTTTGACTTTCCAACTGCTTTCCTATCAATCTCCCAACTTGGAGAGACAGCCCCTTTAAGCTCCTGGTTCGCACAGGTTGCCAATTTGGCAGAGGATGAAAGGGAAGAGGGAGAACCAATGAGAGAGTAGCTGTTAGGCATTTGGATGGGCACATGTCACTCTAATTTCCCGGCAGGAAGAAGAATGAACCAAAGTCTCAGCCACCCACCGGGAACCAGTAGAGGTCCTGAACCAAAAGTTTGGACTTGCGTTCAGCTCACAAAAAACGAGTTGAAAAATGGAGCTCAGGGGCACAGCAATTCACAAACTGGCAGAGTAATCAAGGCCAACTATCGTCCAAAAATCTGTTGAGGGAAGGCAACGAGGCGGACTTGAAAGCGAGGCAGAATAGCAGGAAACAGATTTCAAGAGGTACGTTGGAATCGCCTGTAAAGCACAGGAAGAGGGGCACAACTTCGACAATGATGCACTTGGCCAAAAAGGGCGTATGCGTTTTCTCCTGAATATATTCAGGAGAAAACGCATACGCCCTTTTTGGCCAAGCAAGCAAGCGGGCCATGCAAATCTGCACTACAAAGAAGTATCACTTCCCACCGGTCAAAAGGGACATCCACAAAATGTGTAAAAACCAGAAAGGCAAGACAGGCCCTGGAGAACAGGGAGCCTTGTTATGCTGATGGGCGGGATGTAAGTTGCCAACTGCCTCACTGGAGGAGTGCATTGTGTTCCCTAAAACAAGTAAACAACAGAGCTACAGAGCCAAGGGCACGTCCAGTCTAGGGAATATACCTTGGGAAAACTGAAAATCCATAAGACAGAGCCACCCCCAAATTGAGGGCTGCACTGCTTACAGGAACCTCAACCTGGGTACACCTGAAATATCCCAGGAAATATAAAAATGGTTCCAAACATCGTGGAACTTAGGTACGATGGAATATCCCTCAGCCATGAAATCAATGTCATAAGACCAGTAGCAGCAAAATGAGTGGATTCAGGTACGATGATTCTAAGTGAAAGAAGTCACACAGAAAAAGAAACTTATCATAAGATATCACTTAGGAAGGTCCTGTAAATATGGCTACACATGAACTGAGTTAGGCAAGAGAACAGAGTCTCACATTTAGAAAACACTCTTATGCCTGCTTAAGGGGGAAGGAGAGGTGGGGTGATGCATCAAACCAGAGTTTGATATAAGCACAGGTACCGTTCCAAAATCCAACTATGGAATAGACAAGACCTACACCTTCCTCAGTGAAAGGGACTCAAAACCCCATATTTCCCGCAGAGGAATAGATCTGACTAGTAAGAATCTTAAAACCTATGTATTGATATGTCTCCGTAAGGGAATCAAGTGTGTCTAGACTGGCATAAACAGGGCAGCGAGAATCAGCTCAAACCCACTCTAAAAAGGAATTTCAAAAACAGAACAAAGAAACAGGGAAATTCTTTACAATTCCTTCAGGGTCTCTGATGCAACCTGGAATGACCCTATCTACAATGACAGCTGGATGTGGCATAAGGCTGGACACTTGGGACTGAGAGGATTGGTGAGATTGGGTGAGCAAATGCAGACCCTTTAAAGCAATAATGCATGGCACCCATTCCATGGGTCCCAGCTCTCCAGGTTGAAGGGAATATTACTACAGCTATAACGTGTACGGGAAACCTAGAGAATGGACACACTGTGAATACGACAGGTTTCTAAAACTCAACGAAGAGCCCCTCTCCTGGTGCTCCGGTTTGACTTTCCAACTGCTTTCCTATCAATCTCCCAACTTGGAGAGACAGCCCCTTTAAGCTCCTGGTTCGCACAGGTTGCCAATTTGGCAGAGGATGAAAGGGAAGAGGGAGAACCAATGAGAGAGTAGCTGTTAGGCATTTGGATGGGCACATGTCACTCTAATTTCCCGGCAGGAAGAAGAATGAACCAAAGTCTCAGCCACCCACCGGGAACCAGTATAGGTCCTGAACCAAAAGTTTGGACTTGCGTTCAGCTCACAAAAAACGAGTTGAAAAATGGAGCTCAGGGGCACAGCAATTCACAAACTGGCAGAGTAATCAAGGCCAACTATCGTCCAAAAATCTGTTGAGGGAAGGCAACGAGGCGGACTTGAAAGCGAGGCAGAATAGCAGGAAACAGATTTCAAGAGGTACGTTGGAATCGCCTGTAAAGCACAGGAAGAGGGGCACAACTTCGACAATGATGCACTTGGCCAAAAAGGGCGTATGCGTTTTCTCCTGAATATATTCAGGAGAAAACGCATACGCCCTTTTTGGCCAAGCAAGCAAGCGGGCCATGCAAATCTGCACTACAAAGAAGTATCACTTCCCACCGGTCAAAAGGGACATCCACAAAATGTGTAAAAACCAGAAAGGCAAGACAGGCCCTGGAGAACAGGGAGCCTTGTTATGCTGATGGGCGGGATGTAAGTTGCCAACTGCCTCACTGGAGGAGTGCATTGTGTTCCCTAAAACAAGTAAACAACAGAGCTACAGAGCCAAGGGCACGTCCAGTCTAGGGAATATACCTTGGGAAAACTGAAAATCCATAAGACAGAGCCACCCCCAAATTGAGGGCTGCACTGCTTACAGGAACCTCAACCTGGGTACACCTGAAATATCCCAGGAAATATAAAAATGGTTCCAAACATCGTGGAACTTAGGTACGATGGAATATCCCTCAGCCATGAAGTCAATGTCATAAGACCAGTAGCAGCAAAATGAGTGGATTCAGGTACGATGATTCTAAGTGAAAGAAGTCACACAGAAAAAGAAACTTATCATAAGATATCACTTAGGAAGGTCCTGTAAATATGGCTACACATGAACTGAGTTAGGCAAGAGAACAGAGTCTCACATTTAGAAAACACTCTTATGCCTGCTTAAGGGGGAAGGAGAGGTGGGGTGATGCATCAAACCAGAGTTTGATATAAGCACAGGTACCGTTCCAAAAACCAACTATGGAATAGACAAGACCTACACCTTCCTCAGTGAAAGGGACTCAAAACACCATATTTCCCGCAGAGGAATAGATCTGACTAGTAAGAATCTTAAAACCTATGTATTGATATGTCTCCGTAAGGGAATCAAGTGTGTCTAGACTGGCATAAACAGGGCAGCGAGAATCAGCTCAAACCCACTCTAAAAAGGAATTTCAAAAACAGAACAAAGAAACAGGGAAATTCTTTACAATTCCTTCAGGGTCTCTGATGCAACCTGGAATGACCCTATCTACAATGACAGCTGGATGTGGCATAAGGCTGGACACTTGGGACTGAGAGGATTGGTGAGATTGGGTGAGCAAATGCAGACCCTTTAAAGCAATAATGCATGGCACCCATTCCATGGGTCCCAGCTCTCCAGGTTGAAGGGAATATTACTACAGCTATAACGTGTACGGGAAACCTAGAGAATGGACACACTGTGAATACGACAGGTTTCTAAAACTCAACGAAGAGCCCCTCTCCTGGTGCTCCGGTTTGACTTTCCAACTGCTTTCCTATCAATCTCCCAACTTGGAGAGACAGCCCCTTTAAGCTCCTGGTTCGCACAGGTTGCCAATTTGGCAGAGGATGAAAGGGAAGAGGGAGAACCAATGAGAGAGTAGCTGTTAGGCATTTGGATGGGCACATGTCACTCTAATTTCCCGGCAGGAAGAAGAATGAACCAAAGTCTCAGCCACCCACCGGGAACCAGTAGAGGTCCTGAACCAAAAGTTTGGACTTGCGTTCAGCTCACAAAAAACGAGTTGAAAAATGGAGCTCAGGGGCACAGCAATTCACAAACTGGCAGAGTAATCAAGGCCAACTATCGTCCAAAAATCTGTTGAGGGAAGGCAACGAGGCGGACTTGAAAGCGAGGCAGAATAGCAGGAAACAGATTTCAAGAGGTACGTTGGAATCGCCTGTAAAGCACAGGAAGAGCGGCACAACTTCGACAATGATGCACTTGGCCAAAAAGGGCGTATGCGTTTTCTCCTGAATATATTCAGGAGAAAACGCATACGCCCTTTTTGGCCAAGCAAGCAAGCGGGCCATGCAAATCTGCACTACAAAGAAGTATCACTTCCCACCGGTCAAAAGGGACATCCACAAAATGTGTAAAAACCAGAAAGGCAAGACAGGCCCTGGAGAACAGGGAGCCTTGTTATGCTGATGGGCAGTTGCCAACTGCCTCACTGGAGGAGTGCATTGTGTTCCCTAAAACAAGTAAACAACAGAGCTACAGAGCCAAGGGCACGTCCAGTCTAGGGAATATACCTTGGGAAAACTGAAAATCCATAAGACAGAGCCACCCCCAAATTGAGGGCTGCACTGCTTACAGGAACCTCAACCTGGGTACACCTGAAATATCCCAGGAAATATAAAAATGGTTCCAAACATCGTGGAACTTAGGTACGATGGAATATCCCTCAGCCATGAAATCAATGTCATAAGACCAGTAGCAGCAAAATGAGTGGATTCAGGTACGATGATTCTAAGTGAAAGAAGCCACACAGAAAAAGAAACTTATCATAAGATATCACTTTGGAAGGTCCTGTAAATATGGCTACACATGAACTGAGTTAGGCAAGAGAACAGAGTCTCACATTTAGAAAACACTCTTATGCCTGCTTAAGGGGGAAGGAGAGGTGGGGTGATGCATCAAACCAGAGTTTGATATAAGCACAGGTACCGTTCCAAAAACCAACTATGGAATAGACAAGACCTACACCTTCCTCAGTGAAAGGGACTCAAAACACCATATTTCCCGCAGAGGAATAGATCTGACTAGTAAGAATCTTAAAACCTATGTATTGATATGTCTCCGTAAGGGAATCAAGTGTGTCTAGACTGGCATAAACAGGGCAGCGAGAATCAGCTCAAACCCACTCTAAAAAGGAATTTCAAAAACAGAACAAAGAAACAGGGAAATTCTTTACAATTCCTTCAGGGTCTCTGATGCAACCTGGAATGACCCTATCTACAATGACAGCTGGATGTGGCATAAGGCTGGACACTTGGGACTGAGAGGATTGGTGAGATTGGGTGAGCAAATGCAGACCCTTTAAAGCAATAATGCATGGCACCCATTCCATGGGTCCCAGCTCTCCAGGTTGAAGGGAATATTACTACAGCTATAACGTGTACGGGAAACCTAGAGAATGGACACACTGTGAATACCAAAGGTTTCTAAAACTCAACGAAGAGCCCCTCTCCTGGTGCTCCGGTTTGACTTTCCAACTGCTTTCCTATCAATCTCCCAACTTGGAGAGACAGCCCCTTTAAGCTCCTGGTTCGCACAGGTTGCCAATTTGGCAGAGGATGAAAGGGAAGAGGGAGAACCAATGAGAGAGTAGCTGTTAGGCATTTGGATGGGCACATGTCACTCTAATTTCCCGGCAGGAAGAAGAAGTAACCAAAGTCTCAGCCACCCACCGGGAACCAGTATAGGTCCTGAACCAAAAGTTTGGACTTGCCTTCAGCTCACAAAAAACGAGTTGAAAAATGGAGCTCAGGGGCACAGCAATTCACAAACTGGCAGAGTAATCAAGGCCAACTATCGTCCAAAAATCTGTTGAGGGAAGGCAACGAGGCGGACTTGAAAGCGAGGCAGAATAGCAGGAAACAGATTTCAAGAGGTACGTTGGAATCGCCTGTAAAGCACAGGAAGAGGGGCACAACTTCGACAATGATGCACTTGGCCAAAAAGGGCGTATGCGTTTTCTCCTGAATATATTCAGGAGAAAACGCATACGCCCTTTTTGGCCAAGCAAGCAAGCGGGCCATGCAAATCTGCACTACAAAGAAGTATCACTTCCCACCGGTCAAAAGGGACATCCACAAAATGTGTAAAAACCAGAAAGGCAAGACAGGCCCTGGAGAACAGGGAGCCTTGTTATGCTGATGGGCGGGATGTAAGTTGCCAACTGCCTCACTGGAGGAGTGCATTGTGTTCCCTAAAACAAGTAAACAACAGAGCTACAGAGCCAAGGGCACGTCCAGTCTAGGGAATATACCTTGGGAAAACTGAAAATCCATAAGACAGAGCCACCCCCAAATTGAGGGCTGCACTGCTTACAGGAACCTCAACCTGGGTACACCTGAAATATCCCAGGAAATATAAAAATGGTTCCAAACATCGTGGAACTTAGGTACGATGGAATATCCCTCAGCCATGAAATCAATGTCATAAGACCAGTAGCAGCAAAATGAGTGGATTCAGGTACGATGATTCTAAGTGAAAGAAGTCACACAGAAAAAGAAACTTATCATAAGATATCACTTAGGAAGGTCCTGTAAACATGGCTACACATGAACTGAGTTAGGCAAGAGAACAGAGTCTCACATTTAGAAAACACTCTTATGCCTGCTTAAGGGGGAAGGAGAGGTGGGGTGATGCATCAAACCAGAGTTTGATATAAGCACAGGTACCGTTCCAAAAACCAACTATGGAATAGACAAGACCTACACCTTCCTCAGTGAAAGGGACTCAAAACCCCATATTTCCCGCAGAGGAATAGATCTGACTAGTAAGAATCTTAAAACCTATGTATTGATATGTCTCCGTAAGGGAATCAAGTGTGTCTAGACTGGCATAAACAGGGCAGCGAGAATCAGCTCAAACCCACTCTAAAAAGGAATTTCAAAAACAGAACAAAGAAACAGGGAAATTCTTTACAATTCCTTCAGGGTCTCTGATGCAACCTGGAATGACCCTATCTACAATGACAGCTGGATGTGGCATAAGGCTGGACACTTGGGACTGAGAGGATTGGTGAGATTGGGTGAGCAAATGCAGACCCTTTAAAGCAATAATGCATGGCACCCATTCCATGGGTCCCAGCTCTCCAGGTTGAAGGGAATATTACTACAGCTATAACATGTACGGGAAACCTAGAGAATGGACACACTGTGAATACGACAGGTTTCTAAAACTCAACGAAGAGCCCCTCTCCTGGTGCTCCGGTTTGACTTTCCAACTGCTTTCCTATCAATCTCCCAACTTGGAGAGACAGCCCCTTTAAGCTCCTGGTTCGCACAGGTTGCCAATTTGGCAGAGGATGAAAGGGAAGAGGGAGAACCAATGAGAGAGTAGCTGTTAGGCATTTGGATGGGCACATGTCACTCTAATTTCCCGGCAGGAAGAAGAATGAACCAAAGTCTCAGCCACCCACCGGGAACCAGTAGAGGTCCTGAACCAAAAGTTTGGACTTGCGTTCAGCTCACAAAAAACGAGTTGAAAAATGGAGCTCAGGGGCACAGCAATTCACAAACTGGCAGAGTAATCAAGGCCAACTATCGTCCAAAAATCTGTTGAGGGAAGGCAACGAGGCGGACTTGAAAGCGAGGCAGAATAGCAGGAAACAGATTTCAAGAGGTATGTTGGAATCGCCTGTAAAGCACAGGAAGAGGGGCACAACTTCGACAATGATGCACTTGGCCAAAAAGGGCGTATGCGTTTTCTCCTGAATATATTCAGGAGAAAACGCATACGCCCTTTTTGGCCAAGCAAGCAAGCGGGCCATGCAAATCTGCACTACAAAGAAGTATCACTTCCCACCGGTCAAAAGGGACATCCACAAAATGTGTAAAAACCAGAAAGGCAAGACAGGCCCTGGAGAACAGGGAGCCTTGTTATGCTGATGGGCGGGATGTAAGTTGCCAACTGCCTCACTGGAGGAGTGCATTGTGTTCCCTAAAACAAGTAAACAACAGAGCTACAGAGCCAAGGGCACGTCCAGTCTAGGGAATATACCTTGGGAAAACTGAAAATCCATAAGACAGAGCCACCCCCAAATTGAGGGCTGCACTGCTTACAGGAACCTCAACCTGGGTACACCTGAAATATCCCAGGAAATATAAAAATGGTTCCAAACATCGTGGAACTTAGGTACGATGGAATATCCCTCAGCCATGAAATCAATGTCATAAGACCAGTAGCAGCAAAATGAGTGGATTCAGGTACGATGATTCTAAGTGAAAGAAGTCACACAGAAAAAGAAACTTATCATAAGATATCACTTAGGAAGGTCCTGTAAACATGGCTACACATGAACTGAGTTAGGCAAGAGAACAGAGTCTCACATTTAGAAAACACTCTTATGCCTGCTTAAGGGGGAAGGAGAGGTGGGGTGATGCATCAAACCAGAGTTTGATATAAGCACAGGTACCGTTCCAAAAACCAACTATGGAATAGACAAGACCTACACCTTCCTCAGTGAAAGGGACTCAAAACCCCATATTTCCCGCAGAGGAATAGATCTGACTAGTAAGAATCTTAAAACCTATGTATTGATATGTCTCCGTAAGGGAATCAAGTGTGTCTAGACTGGCATAAACAGGGCAGCGAGAATCAGCTCAAACCCACTCTAAAAAGGAATTTCAAAAACAGAACAAAGAAACAGGGAAATTCTTTACAATTCCTTCAGGGTCTCTGATGCAACCTGGAATGACCCTATCTACAATGACAGCTGGATGTGGCATAAGGCTGGACACTTGGGACTGAGAGGATTGGTGAGATTGGGTGAGCAAATGCAGACCCTTTAAAGCAATAATGCATGGCACCCATTCCATGGGTCCCAGCTCTCCAGGTTGAAGGGAATATTACTACAGCTATAACATGTACGGGAAACCTAGAGAATGGACACACTGTGAATACGACAGGTTTCTAAAACTCAACGAAGAGCCCCTCTCCTGGTGCTCCGGTTTGACTTTCCAACTGCTTTCCTATCAATCTCCCAACTTGGAGAGACAGCCCCTTTAAGCTCCTGGTTCGCACAGGTTGCCAATTTGGCAGAGGATGAAAGGGAAGAGGGAGAACCAATGAGAGAGTAGCTGTTAGGCATTTGGATGGGCACATGTCACTCTAATTTCCCGGCAGGAAGAAGAATGAACCAAAGTCTCAGCCACCCACCGGGAACCAGTAGAGGTCCTGAACCAAAAGTTTGGACTTGCGTTCAGCTCACAAAAAACGAGTTGAAAAATGGAGCTCAGGGGCACAGCAATTCACAAACTGGCAGAGTAATCAAGGCCAACTATCGTCCAAAAATCTGTTGAGGGAAGGCAACGAGGCGGACTTGAAAGCGAGGCAGAATAGCAGGAAACAGATTTCAAGAGGTATGTTGGAATCGCCTGTAAAGCACAGGAAGAGGGGCACAACTTCGACAATGATGCACTTGGCCAAAAAGGGCGTATGCGTTTTCTCCTGAATATATTCAGGAGAAAACGCATACGCCCTTTTTGGCCAAGCAAGCAAGCGGGCCATGCAAATCTGCACTACAAAGAAGTATCACTTCCCACCGGTCAAAAGGGACATCCACAAAATGTGTAAAAACCAGAAAGGCAAGACAGGCCCTGGAGAACAGGGAGCCTTGTTATGCTGATGGGCGGGATGTAAGTTGCCAACTGCCTCACTGGAGGAGTGCATTGTGTTCCCTAAAACAAGTAAACAACAGAGCTACAGAGCCAAGGGCACGTCCAGTCTAGGGAATATACCTTGGGAAAACTGAAAATCCATAAGACAGAGCCACCCCCAAATTGAGGGCTGCACTGCTTACAGGAACCTCAACCTGGGTACACCTGAAATATCCCAGGAAATATAAAAATGGTTCCAAACATCGTGGAACTTAGGTACGATGGAATATCCCTCAGCCATGAAATCAATGTCATAAGACCAGTAGCAGCAAAATGAGTGGATTCAGGTACGATGATTCTAAGTGAAAGAAGTCACACAGAAAAAGAAACTTATCATAAGATATCACTTAGGAAGGTCCTGTAAACATGGCTACACATGAACTGAGTTAGGCAAGAGAACAGAGTCTCACATTTAGAAAACACTCTTATGCCTGCTTAAGGGGGAAGGAGAGGTGGGGTGATGCATCAAACCAGAGTTTGATATAAGCACAGGTACCGTTCCAAAAACCAACTATGGAATAGACAAGACCTACACCTTCCTCAGTGAAAGGGACTCAAAACCCCATATTTCCCGCAGAGGAATAGATCTGACTAGTAAGAATCTTAAAACCTATGTATTGATATGTCTCCGTAAGGGAATCAAGTGTGTCTAGACTGGCATAAACAGGGCAGCGAGAATCAGCTCAAACCCACTCTAAAAAGGAATTTCAAAAACAGAACAAAGAAACAGGGAAATTCTTTACAATTCCTTCAGGGTCTCTGATGCAACCTGGAATGACCCTATCTACAATGACAGCTGGATGTGGCATAAGGCTGGACACTTGGGACTGAGAGGATTGGTGAGATTGGGTGAGCAAATGCAGACCCTTTAAAGCAATAATGCATGGCACCCATTCCATGGGTCCCAGCTCTCCAGGTTGAAGGGAATATTACTACAGCTATAACGTGTACGGGAAACCTAGAGAATGGACACACTGTGAATACCAAAGGTTTCTAAAACTCAACGAAGAGCCCCTCTCCTGGTGCTCCGGTTTGACTTTCCAACTGCTTTCCTATCAATCTCCCAACTTGGAGAGACAGCCCCTTTAAGCTCCTGGTTCGCACAGGTTGCCAATTTGGCAGAGGATGAAAGGGAAGAGGGAGAACCAATGAGAGAGTAGCTGTTAGGCATTTGGATGGGCATATGTCACTCTAATTTCCCGGCAGGAAGAAGAATTAACCAAAGTCTCAGCCACCCACCGGGAACCAGTAGAGGTCCTGAACCAAAAGTTTGGACTTGCGTTCAGCTCACAAATAACGAGTTGAAAAATGGAGCGCAGGGGCACAGCAATTCACAAACTGGCAGAGTAATCAAGGCCAACTATCGTCCAAAAATCTGTTGAGGGAAGGCAACGAGGCGGACTTGAAAGCGAGGCAGAATAGCAGGAAACAGATTTCAAGAGGTACGTTGGAATCGCCTGTAAAGCACAGGAAGAGGGGCACAACTTCGACAATGATGCACTTGGCCAAAAAGGGCGTATGCGTTTTCTCCTGAATATATTCAGGAGAAAACGCATACGCCCTTTTTGGCCAAGCAAGCAAGCGGGCCATGCAAATCTGCACTACAAAGAAGTATCACTTCCCACCGGTCAAAAGGGACATCCACAAAATGTGTAAAAACCAGAAAGGCAAGACAGGCCCTGGAGAACAGGGAGCCTTGTTATGCTGATGGGCGGGATGTAAGTTGCCAACTGCCTCACTGGAGGAGTGCATTGTGTTCCCTAAAACAAGTAAACAACAGAGCTACAGAGCCAAGGGCACGTCCAGTCTAGGGAATATACCTTGGGAAAACTGAAAATCCATAAGACAGAGCCACCCCCAAATTGAGGGCTGCACTGCTTACAGGAACCTCAACCTGGGTACACCTGAAATATCCCAGGAAATATAAAAATGGTTCCAAACATCGTGGAACTTAGGTACGATGGAATATCCCTCAGCCATGAAGTCAATGTCATAAGACCAGTAGCAGCAAAATGAGTGGATTCAGGTACGATGATTCTAAGTGAAAGAAGTCACACAGAAAAAGAAACTTATCATAAGATATCACTTAGGAAGGTCCTGTAAATATGGCTACACATGAACTGAGTTAGGCAAGAGAACAGAGTCTCACATTTAGAAAACACTCTTATGCCTGCTTAAGGGGGAAGGAGAGGTGGGGTGATGCATCAAACCAGAGTTTGATATAAGCACAGGTACCGTTCCAAAAACCAACTATGGAATAGACAAGACCTACACCTTCCTCAGTGAAAGGGACTCAAAACACCATATTTCCCGCAGAGGAATAGATCTGACTAGTAAGAATCTTAAAACCTATGTATTGATATGTCTCCGTAAGGGAATCAAGTGTGTCTAGACTGGCATAAACAGGGCAGCGAGAATCAGCTCAAACCCACTCTAAAAAGGAATTTCAAAAACAGAACAAAGAAACAGGGAAATTCTTTACAATTCCTTCAGGGTCTCTGATGCAACCTGGAATGACCCTATCTACAATGACAGCTGGATGTGGCATAAGGCTGGACACTTGGGACTGAGAGGATTGGTGAGATTGGGTGAGCAAATGCAGACCCTTTAAAGCAATAATGCATGGCACCCATTCCATGGGTCCCAGCTCTCCAGGTTGAAGGGAATATTACTACAGCTATAACGTGTACGGGAAACCTAGAGAATGGACACACTGTGAATACGACAGGTTTCTAAAACTCAACGAAGAGCCCCTCTCCTGGTGCTCCGGTTTGACTTTCCAACTGCTTTCCTATCAATCTCCCAACTTGGAGAGACAGCCCCTTTAAGCTCCTGGTTCGCACAGGTTGCCAATTTGGCAGAGGATGAAAGGGAAGAGGGAGAACCAATGAGAGAGTAGCTGTTAGGCATTTGGATGGGCACATGTCACTCTAATTTCCCGGCAGGAAGAAGAATGAACCAAAGTCTCAGCCACCCACCGGGAACCAGTAGAGGTCCTGAACCAAAAGTTTGGACTTGCGTTCAGCTCACAAAAAACGAGTTGAAAAATGGAGCTCAGGGGCACAGCAATTCACAAACTGGCAGAGTAATCAAGGCCAACTATCGTCCAAAAATCTGTTGAGGGAAGGCAACGAGGCGGACTTGAAAGCGAGGCAGAATAGCAGGAAACAGATTTCAAGAGGTACGTTGGAATCGCCTGTAAAGCACAGGAAGAGCGGCACAACTTCGACAATGATGCACTTGGCCAAAAAGGGCGTATGCGTTTTCTCCTGAATATATTCAGGAGAAAACGCATACGCCCTTTTTGGCCAAGCAAGCAAGCGGGCCATGCAAATCTGCACTACAAAGAAGTATCACTTCCCACCGGTCAAAAGGGACATCCACAAAATGTGTAAAAACCAGAAAGGCAAGACAGGCCCTGGAGAACAGGGAGCCTTGTTATGCTGATGGGCAGTTGCCAACTGCCTCACTGGAGGAGTGCATTGTGTTCCCTAAAACAAGTAAACAACAGAGCTACAGAGCCAAGGGCACGTCCAGTCTAGGGAATATACCTTGGGAAAACTGAAAATCCATAAGACAGAGCCACCCCCAAATTGAGGGCTGCACTGCTTACAGGAACCTCAACCTGGGTACACCTGAAATATCCCAGGAAATATAAAAATGGTTCCAAACATCGTGGAACTTAGGTACGATGGAATATCCCTCAGCCATGAAATCAATGTCATAAGACCAGTAGCAGCAAAATGAGTGGATTCAGGTACGATGATTCTAAGTGAAAGAAGCCACACAGAAAAAGAAACTTATCATAAGATATCACTTTGGAAGGTCCTGTAAATATGGCTACACATGAACTGAGTTAGGCAAGAGAACAGAGTCTCACATTTAGAAAACACTCTTATGCCTGCTTAAGGGGGAAGGAGAGGTGGGGTGATGCATCAAACCAGAGTTTGATATAAGCACAGGTACCGTTCCAAAAACCAACTATGGAATAGACAAGACCTACACCTTCCTCAGTGAAAGGGACTCAAAACACCATATTTCCCGCAGAGGAATAGATCTGACTAGTAAGAATCTTAAAACCTATGTATTGATATGTCTCCGTAAGGGAATCAAGTGTGTCTAGACTGGCATAAACAGGGCAGCGAGAATCAGCTCAAACCCACTCTAAAAAGGAATTTCAAAAACAGAACAAAGAAACAGGGAAATTCTTTACAATTCCTTCAGGGTCTCTGATGCAACCTGGAATGACCCTATCTACAATGACAGCTGGATGTGGCATAAGGCTGGACACTTGGGACTGAGAGGATTGGTGAGATTGGGTGAGCAAATGCAGACCCTTTAAAGCAATAATGCATGGCACCCATTCCATGGGTCCCAGCTCTCCAGGTTGAAGGGAATATTACTACAGCTATAACGTGTACGGGAAACCTAGAGAATGGACACACTGTGAATACGACAGGTTTCTAAAACTCAACGAAGAGCCCCTCTCCTGGTGCTCCGGTTTGACTTTCCAACTGCTTTCCTATCAATCTCCCAACTTGGAGAGACAGCCCCTTTAAGCTCCTGGTTCGCACAGGTTGCCAATTTGGCAGAGGATGAAAGGGAAGAGGGAGAACCAATGAGAGAGTAGCTGTTAGGCATTTGGATGGGCACATGTCACTCTAATTTCCCGGCAGGAAGAAGAAGTAACCAAAGTCTCAGCCACCCACCGGGAACCAGTATAGGTCCTGAACCAAAAGTTTGGACTTGCCTTCAGCTCACAAAAAACGAGTTGAAAAATGGAGCTCAGGGGCACAGCAATTCACAAACTGGCAGAGTAATCAAGGCCAACTATCGTCCAAAAATCTGTTGAGGGAAGGCAACGAGGCGGACTTGAAAGCGAGGCAGAATAGCAGGAAACAGATTTCAAGAGGTACGTTGGAATCGCCTGTAAAGCACAGGAAGAGGGGCACAACTTCGACAATGATGCACTTGGCCAAAAAGGGCGTATGCGTTTTCTCCTGAATATATTCAGGAGAAAACGCATACGCCCTTTTTGGCCAAGCAAGCAAGCGGGCCATGCAAATCTGCACTACAAAGAAGTATCACTTCCCACCGGTCAAAAGGGACATCCACAAAATGTGTAAAAACCAGAAAGGCAAGACAGGCCCTGGAGAACAGGGAGCCTTGTTATGCTGATGGGCGGGATGTAAGTTGCCAACTGCCTCACTGGAGGAGTGCATTGTGTTCCCTAAAACAAGTAAACAACAGAGCTACAGAGCCAAGGGCACGTCCAGTCTAGGGAATATACCTTGGGAAAACTGAAAATCCATAAGACAGAGCCACCCCCAAATTGAGGGCTGCACTGCTTACAGGAACCTCAACCTGGGTACACCTGAAATATCCCAGGAAATATAAAAATGGTTCCAAACATCGTGGAACTTAGGTACGATGGAATATCCCTCAGCCATGAAATCAATGTCATAAGACCAGTAGCAGCAAAATGAGTGGATTCAGGTACGATGATTCTAAGTGAAAGAAGTCACACAGAAAAAGAAACTTATCATAAGATATCACTTAGGAAGGTCCTGTAAACATGGCTACACATGAACTGAGTTAGGCAAGAGAACAGAGTCTCACATTTAGAAAACACTCTTATGCCTGCTTAAGGGGGAAGGAGAGGTGGGGTGATGCATCAAACCAGAGTTTGATATAAGCACAGGTACCGTTCCAAAAACCAACTATGGAATAGACAAGACCTACACCTTCCTCAGTGAAAGGGACTCAAAACCCCATATTTCCCGCAGAGGAATAGATCTGACTAGTAAGAATCTTAAAACCTATGTATTGATATGTCTCCGTAAGGGAATCAAGTGTGTCTAGACTGGCATAAACAGGGCAGCGAGAATCAGCTCAAACCCACTCTAAAAAGGAATTTCAAAAACAGAACAAAGAAACAGGGAAATTCTTTACAATTCCTTCAGGGTCTCTGATGCAACCTGGAATGACCCTATCTACAATGACAGCTGGATGTGGCATAAGGCTGGACACTTGGGACTGAGAGGATTGGTGAGATTGGGTGAGCAAATGCAGACCCTTTAAAGCAATAATGCATGGCACCCATTCCATGGGTCCCAGCTCTCCAGGTTGAAGGGAATATTACTACAGCTATAACGTGTACGGGAAACCTAGAGAATGGACACACTGTGAATACGACAGGTTTCTAAAACTCAACGAAGAGCCCCTCTCCTGGTGCTCCGGTTTGACTTTCCAACTGCTTTCCTATCAATCTCCCAACTTGGAGAGACAGCCCCTTTAAGCTCCTGGTTCGCACAGGTTGCCAATTTGGCAGAGGATGAAAGGGAAGAGGGAGAACCAATGAGAGAGTAGCTGTTAGGCATTTGGATGGGCACATGTCACTCTAATTTCCCGGCAGGAAGAAGAATGAACCAAAGTCTCAGCCACCCACCGGGAACCAGTAGAGGTCCTGAACCAAAAGTTTGGACTTGCGTTCAGCTCACAAAAAACGAGTTGAAAAATGGAGCTCAGGGGCACAGCAATTCACAAACTGGCAGAGTAATCAAGGCCAACTATCGTCCAAAAATCTGTTGAGGGAAGGCAACGAGGCGGACTTGAAAGCGAGGCAGAATAGCAGGAAACAGATTTCAAGAGGTACGTTGGAATCGCCTGTAAAGCACAGGAAGAGCGGCACAACTTCGACAATGATGCACTTGGCCAAAAAGGGCGTATGCGTTTTCTCCTGAATATATTCAGGAGAAAACGCATACGCCCTTTTTGGCCAAGCAAGCAAGCGGGCCATGCAAATCTGCACTACAAAGAAGTATCACTTCCCACCGGTCAAAAGGGACATCCACAAAATGTGTAAAAACCAGAAAGGCAAGACAGGCCCTGGAGAACAGGGAGCCTTGTTATGCTGATGGGCAGTTGCCAACTGCCTCACTGGAGGAGTGCATTGTGTTCCCTAAAACAAGTAAACAACAGAGCTACAGAGCCAAGGGCACGTCCAGTCTAGGGAATATACCTTGGGAAAACTGAAAATCCATAAGACAGAGCCACCCCCAAATTGAGGGCTGCACTGCTTACAGGAACCTCAACCTGGGTACACCTGAAATATCCCAGGAAATATAAAAATGGTTCCAAACATCGTGGAACTTAGGTACGATGGAATATCCCTCAGCCATGAAATCAATGTCATAAGACCAGTAGCAGCAAAATGAGTGGATTCAGGTACGATGATTCTAAGTGAAAGAAGCCACACAGAAAAAGAAACTTATCATAAGATATCACTTAGGAAGGTCCTGTAAATATGGCTACACATGAACTGAGTTAGGCAAGAGAACAGAGTCTCACATTTAGAAAACACTCTTATGCCTGCTTAAGGGGGAAGGAGAGGTGGGGTGATGCATCAAACCAGAGTTTGATATAAGCACAGGTACCGTTCCAAAAACCAACTATGGAATAGACAAGACCTACACCTTCCTCAGTGAAAGGGACTCAGAACCCCATATTTCCCGCAGAGGAATAGATCTGACTAGTAAGAATCTTAAAACCTATGTATTGATATGTCTCCGTAAGGGAATCAAGTGTGTCTAGACTGGCATAAACAGGGCAGCGAGAATCAGCTCAAACCCACTCTAAAAAGGAATTTCAAAAACAGAACAAAGAAACAGGGAAATTCTTTACAATTCCTTCAGGGTCTCTGATGCAACCTGGAATGACCCTATCTACAATGACAGCTGGATGTGGCATAAGGCTGGACACTTGGGACTGAGAGGATTGGTGAGATTGGGTGAGCAAATGCAGACCCTTTAAAGCAATAATGCATGGCACCCATTCCATGGGTCCCAGCTCTCCAGGTTGAAGGGAATATTACTACAGCTATAACGTGTACGGGAAACCTAGAGAATGGACACACTGTGAATACGACAGGTTTCTAAAACTCAACGAAGAGCCCCTCTCCTGGTGCTCCGGTTTGACTTTCCAACTGCTTTCCTATCAATCTCCCAACTTGGAGAGACAGCCCCTTTAAGCTCCTGGTTCGCACAGGTTGCCAATTTGGCAGAGGATGAAAGGGAAGAGGGAGAACCAATGAGAGAGTAGCTGTTAGGCATTTGGATGGGCACATGTCACTCTAATTTCCCGGCAGGAAGAAGAAGTAACCAAAGTCTCAGCCACCCACCGGGAACCAGTAGAGGTCCTGAACCAAAAGTTTGGACTTGCCTTCAGCTCACAAAAAACGAGTTGAAAAATGGAGCTCAGGGGCACAGCAATTCACAAACTGGCAGAGTAATCAAGGCCAACTATCGTCCAAAAATCTGTTGAGGGAAGGCAACGAGGCGGACTTGAAAGCGAGGCAGAATAGCAGGAAACAGATTTCAAGAGGTACGTTGGAATCGCCTGTAAAGCACAGGAAGAGGGGCACAACTTCGACAATGATGCACTTGGCCAAAAAGGGCGTATGCGTTTTCTCCTGAATATATTCAGGAGAAAACGCATACGCCCTTTTTGGCCAAGCAAGCAAGCGGGCCATGCAAATCTGCACTACAAAGAAGTATCACTTCCCACCGGTCAAAAGGGACATCCACAAAATGTGTAAAAACCAGAAAGGCAAGACAGGCCCTGGAGAACAGGGAGCCTTGTTATGCTGATGGGCGGGATGTAAGTTGCCAACTGCCTCACTGGAGGAGTGCATTGTGTTCCCTAAAACAAGTAAACAACAGAGCTACAGAGCCAAGGGCACGTCCAGTCTAGGGAATATACCTTGGGAAAACTGAAAATCCATAAGACAGAGCCACCCCCAAATTGAGGGCTGCACTGCTTACAGGAACCTCAACCTGGGTACACCTGAAATATCCCAGGAAATATAAAAATGGTTCCAAACATCGTGGAACTTAGGTACGATGGAATATCCCTCAGCCATGAAATCAATGTCATAAGACCAGTAGCAGCAAAATGAGTGGATTCAGGTACGATGATTCTAAGTGAAAGAAGTCACACAGAAAAAGAAACTTATCATAAGATATCACTTAGGAAGGTCCTGTAAACATGGCTACACATGAACTGAGTTAGGCAAGAGAACAGAGTCTCACATTTAGAAAACACTCTTATGCCTGCTTAAGGGGGAAGGAGAGGTGGGGTGATGCATCAAACCAGAGTTTGATATAAGCACAGGTACCGTTCCAAAAACCAACTATGGAATAGACAAGACCTACACCTTCCTCAGTGAAAGGGACTCAAAACCCCATATTTCCCGCAGAGGAATAGATCTGACTAGTAAGAATCTTAAAACCTATGTATTGATATGTCTCCGTAAGGGAATCAAGTGTGTCTAGACTGGCATAAACAGGGCAGCGAGAATCAGCTCAAACCCACTCTAAAAAGGAATTTCAAAAACAGAACAAAGAAACAGGGAAATTCTTTACAATTCCTTCAGGGTCTCTGATGCAACCTGGAATGACCCTATCTACAATGACAGCTGGATGTGGCATAAGGCTGGACACTTGGGACTGAGAGGATTGGTGAGATTGGGTGAGCAAATGCAGACCCTTTAAAGCAATAATGCATGGCACCCATTCCATGGGTCCCAGCTCTCCAGGTTGAAGGGAATATTACTACAGCTATAACATGTACGGGAAACCTAGAGAATGGACACACTGTGAATACGACAGGTTTCTAAAACTCAACGAAGAGCCCCTCTCCTGGTGCTCCGGTTTGACTTTCCAACTGCTTTCCTATCAATCTCCCAACTTGGAGAGACAGCCCCTTTAAGCTCCTGGTTCGCACAGGTTGCCAATTTGGCAGAGGATGAAAGGGAAGAGGGAGAACCAATGAGAGAGTAGCTGTTAGGCATTTGGATGGGCACATGTCACTCTAATTTCCCGGCAGGAAGAAGAATGAACCAAAGTCTCAGCCACCCACCGGGAACCAGTAGAGGTCCTGAACCAAAAGTTTGGACTTGCGTTCAGCTCACAAAAAACGAGTTGAAAAATGGAGCTCAGGGGCACAGCAATTCACAAACTGGCAGAGTAATCAAGGCCAACTATCGTCCAAAAATCTGTTGAGGGAAGGCAACGAGGCGGACTTGAAAGCGAGGCAGAATAGCAGGAAACAGATTTCAAGAGGTATGTTGGAATCGCCTGTAAAGCACAGGAAGAGGGGCACAACTTCGACAATGATGCACTTGGCCAAAAAGGGCGTATGCGTTTTCTCCTGAATATATTCAGGAGAAAACGCATACGCCCTTTTTGGCCAAGCAAGCAAGCGGGCCATGCAAATCTGCACTACAAAGAAGTATCACTTCCCACCGGTCAAAAGGGACATCCACAAAATGTGTAAAAACCAGAAAGGCAAGACAGGCCCTGGAGAACAGGGAGCCTTGTTATGCTGATGGGCGGGATGTAAGTTGCCAACTGCCTCACTGGAGGAGTGCATTGTGTTCCCTAAAACAAGTAAACAACAGAGCTACAGAGCCAAGGGCACGTCCAGTCTAGGGAATATACCTTGGGAAAACTGAAAATCCATAAGACAGAGCCACCCCCAAATTGAGGGCTGCACTGCTTACAGGAACCTCAACCTGGGTACACCTGAAATATCCCAGGAAATATAAAAATGGTTCCAAACATCGTGGAACTTAGGTACGATGGAATATCCCTCAGCCATGAAATCAATGTCATAAGACCAGTAGCAGCAAAATGAGTGGATTCTGGTACGATGATTCTAAGTGAAAGAAGTCACACAGAAAAAGAAACTTATCATAAGATATCACTTAGGAAGGTCCTGTAAACATGGCTACACATGAACTGAGTTAGGCAAGAGAACAGAGTCTCACATTTAGAAAACACTCTTATGCCTGCTTAAGGGGGAAGGAGAGGTGGGGTGATGCATCAAACCAGAGTTTGATATAAGCACAGGTACCGTTCCAAAAACCAACTATGGAATAGACAAGACCTACACCTTCCTCAGTGAAAGGGACTCAAAACCCCATATTTCCCGCAGAGGAATAGATCTGACTAGTAAGAATCTTAAAACCTATGTATTGATATGTCTCCGTAAGGGAATCAAGTGTGTCTAGACTGGCATAAACAGGGCAGCGAGAATCAGCTCAAACCCACTCTAAAAAGGAATTTCAAAAACAGAACAAAGAAACAGGGAAATTCTTTACAATTCCTTCAGGGTCTCTGATGCAACCTGGAATGACCCTATCTACAATGACAGCTGGATGTGGCATAAGGCTGGGCACTTGGGACTGAGAGGATTGGTGAGATTGGGTGAGCAAATGCAGACCCTTTAAAGCAATAATGCATGGCACCCATTCCATGGGTCCCAGCTCTCCAGGTTTAAGGGAACATTACTACAGCTATAATGTGTACGGGAAACCTAGAGAATGGACACACTGTGAATACCAAAGGTTTCTAAAACTCAACCAAGAGTCCCTCTCCTGGTGCTCCGGTTTGACTTTCCAACTGCTTTCCTATCAATCTCCCAACTTGGAGAGACAGCCCCTTTAAGCTCCTGGTTCGCACAGGTTGCCAATTTGGCAGAGGATGAAAGGGAAGAGGGAGAACCAATGAGAGAGTACCTGTTAGGCATTTCGATGGGCACATGTCACTCTAATTTCCCGGCAGGAAGAAGAATTAACCAAAGTCTCAGCCACCCACCGGGAACCAGTAGAGGTCCTGAACCAAAAGTTTGGACTTGCGTTCAGCTCACAAATAACGAGTTGAAAAATGGAGCGCAGGGGCACAGCAATTCACAAACTGGCAGAGTAATCAAGGCCAACTATCGTCCAAAAATCTGTTGAGGGAAGGCAACGAGGCGGACTTGAAAGCGAGGCAGAATAGCAGGAAACAGATTTCAAGAGGTACGTTGGAATCGCCTGTAAAGCACAGGAAGAGGGGCACAACTTCGACAATGATGCACTTGGCCAAAAAGGGCGTATGCGTTTTCTCCTGAATATATTCAGGAGAAAACGCATACGCCCTTTTTGGCCAAGCAAGCAAGCGGGCAATGCAAATCTGCACTACAAAGAAGTATCACTTCCCACCGGTCAAAAGGGACATCCACAAAATGTGTAAAAACCAGAAAGGCAAGGCAGGCCCTGGAGAACAGGGAGCCTTGTTATGCTGATGGGCGTGATGTAAGTTGCCAACTGCCTCACTGGAGGAGTGCATTGTGTTCCCTAAAACAAGTAAACAACAGAGCTACAGAGCCAAGGGCACGTCCAGTCTAGGGAATATACCTTGGGAAAACTGAAAATCCATAAGACAGAGCCACCCCCAAATTGAGGGCTGCACTGCTTACAGGAACCTCAACCTGGGTACATCTGAAATATGCCAGGAAATATAAAAATGGTTCCAAACATCGTGGAACTTACGTACGATGGAATATCCCTCAGCCATGAAATCAATGTCTTAAGACCAGTAGCAGCAAAATGAGTGGATTCAGGTACGATGATTCTAAGTGAAAGAAGTCACACAGAAAAAGAAACTTACCCTAAGATATCACTTAGGAAGATCCTGTAAACATGGCTACACATGAACTGAGTTAGGCAAGAGAACAGAGTCTCACATTTAGAAAACACTCTTATGCCTGCTTAAGGGGGAAGGAGAGGTGGGGTGATGCATCAAACCAGAGTTTGATATAAGCACAGGTACCGTTCCAAAAACCAACTATGGAATAGACAAGACCTACACCTTCCTCAGTGAAAGGGACTCAAAACCCCATATTTCCCGCAGAGGAATAGATCTGACTAGTAAGAATCTTAAAACCTATGTATTGATATGTCTCCGTAAGGGAATCAAGTGTGTCTAGACTGGCATAAACATGGCAGCGAGAATCAGCTCAAACCCACTCTAAAAAGGAATTTCAAAAACAGAACAAAGAAACAGGGAAATTCTTTACAATTCCTTCAGGGTCTCTGATGAAACCTGGAATGACCCTATCTACAATGACAGCTGGATGTGGCATAAGGCTGGACACTTGGGACTGAGAGGATTGGTGAGATTGGGTGAGCAAATGCACACCCTTTAAAGCAATAATGCATGGCACCCATTCCATGGGTCCCAGCTCTCCAGGTTGAAGGGAATATTACTACAGTTATAACGTGTACGGGAAACCTAGAGAATGGACACACTGTGAATACAAAAGGTTTCTAAAACTCAACGAAGTGTCCCTCTCCTGATGCTCCGGTTTGACTTTCCAGCTGCTTTCATATCAATCTCCCAACTTGGAGAGACAGCCCCTTTAAGCTCCTGGTTCGCACAGGTTGCCAATTTGGCAGAGGATGAAAGGGAAGAGGGAGAACCAATGAGAGAGCAGCTGTTAGGCATTTGGATGGGCACATGTCACTCTAATTTCCCGGCAGGAAGAAGAATTAACCAAAGTCTCAGCCACCCAACGGGAACCAGTATAGGTCCTGAACCAAAAGTTTGGACTTGCGTTCAGCTCACAAAAAACAAGTTGAAAAATGGAGCTCAGGGGCACAGCAATTCACAAACTGGCAGAGTAATCAAGGCCAACTATCGTCCAAAAATCTGTTGAGGGAAGGCAACGAGGCGGACTTGAAAGCGAGGCAGAATAGCAGGAAACAGATTTCAAGAGGTACGTTGGAATTGCCTGTAAAGCACAGGAAGAGGGGCACAACTTCGACAATGATGCACTTGGCCAAAAAGGGCATATGCGTTTTCTCCTGAATATATTCAGGAGAAAACGCATACGCCCTTTTTGGCCAAGCAAGCATGCGGGCAATTCAAATCTGCACTACAAAGAAGAATCACTTCCCACCGGTCAAAAGGGACATCCACAAAATGTGTAAAACCCAGAAAGGCAAGACAGGCCCTGGAGAACAGGGAGCCTTGTTATGCTGATGGGCGGGATGTAAGTTGCCAACTGCCTCACTGGAGGAGTGCATTGTGTTCCCTAAAACAAGTAAACAACAGAGCTACAGAGCCAAGGGCACGTCCAGTCTAGGGAATATACCTTGGGAAAACTGAAAGTCCGTAAGACAGAGCCACCCCCATATTGAGGGCTGCACTGCTTACAGGAACCTCAACCTGGGTACACCTGAAATATCCCAGGAAATATAAAAATGGTTCCAGGGCCTCCCTGGTGGCGCAGTGGTTGAGAGTCCGCCTGCCGATGCAGGGGATACGGGTTCGTGCCCCGGTCTGGGAGGATCCCATATGCCGCGGAGCGGCTGGGCCCGTGAGCCATGGCCGCTGAGCCTGCGCATCCGGAGCCTGTGCTCCGCAACGGGAGAGGCCACAACAGTGAGAGGCCCGCGTACGAGAAAAAAAAAAAAAAAAAAAATGGTTCCAAACATCGTGGAACTTACGTACGATGGAATATCCCTCAGCCATGAAATCAATGTCATAAGACCAGTAGCAGCAAAATGAGTGGATTCAGGTACGATGATTCTAAGTGAAAGAAGTCACACAGAAAAAGAAACTTATCATAAGATATCACTTAGGAAGATCCTGTAAACATGGCTACACATGAACTGAGTTAGGCAAGAGAACAGAGTCTCATATTTAGAAAACACTCTTATGCCTGCTTAAGGGGGAAGGAGAGGTGGGGTGATGCATCAAACCAGAGTTTGATATAAGCACAGGTACCGTTCCAAAAACCAACTATGGAATAGACAAGACCTACACCTTCCTCAGTGAAAGGGACTCAAAACCCCATATTTCCCGCAGAGGAATAGATCTGACTAGTAAGAATCTTAAAACCTATGTATTGATATGTCTCCGTAAGGGAATCAAGTGTGTCTAGACTGGCATAAACATGGCAGCGAGAATCAGCTCAAACCCACTCTAAAAAGGAATTTCAAAAACAGAACAAAGAAACAGGGAAATTCTTTACAATTCCTTCAGGGTCTCTGATGCAACCTGGAATGACCCTATCTACAATGACAGCTGGATGTGGCATAAGGCTGGACACTTGGGACTGAGAGGATTGGTGAGATTGGGTGAGCAAATGCAGACCCTTTAAAGCAATAACGCATGGCACCCATTCCATGGGTCCCAGCTCTCCAGGTTGAAGGGAACATTACTACAGCTATAACATGTACGGGAAACCTAGAGAATGGACACACTGTGAATACCAAAGGTTTCTAAAACTCAACGAAGAGCCCCTCTCCTGGTGCTCCGGTTTGACTTTCCAACTGCTTTCCTATCAATCTCCCAACTTGGAGAGACAGCCCCTTTAAGCTCCTGGTTCGCACAGGTTGCCAATTTGGCAGAGGATGAAAGGGAAGAGGGAGAACCAATGAGAGAGTAGCTGTTAGGCATTTGGATGGGCACATGTCACTCTAATTTCCCGGCAGGAAGAAGAATTAACCAAAGTCTCAGCCACCCACTGGGAACCAGTAGAGGTCCTGAACCAAAAGTTTGGACTTGCGTTCAGCTCACAAAAAACGAGTTGAAAAATGGAGCTCAGGGGCACAGCAATTCACAAACTGGCAGAGTAATCAAGGCCAACTATCGTCCAAAAATCTGTTGAGGGAAGGCAACGAGGCGGACTTGAAAGCGAGGCAGAATAGCAGGAAACAGATTTCAAGAGGTACGTTGGAATCGCCTGTAAAGCACAGGAAGAGGGGCACAACTTCGACAATGATGCACTTGGCCAAAAAGGGCGTATGCGTTTTCTCCTGAATATATTCAGGAGAAAACGCATACGCCCTTTTTGGCCAAGCAAGCAAGCGGGCAATGCAAATCTGCACTACAAAGAAGTATCACTTCCCACCGGTCAAAAGGGACATCCACAAAATGTGTAAAAACCAGAAAGGCAAGGCAGGCCCTGGAGAACAGGGAGCCTTGTTATGCTGATGGGCGGGATGTAAGTTGCCAACTGCCTCACTGGAGGAGTGCATTGTGTTCCCTAAAACAAGTAAACAATAGAGCTACAGAGCCAAGGGCACTTCCAGTCTAGGGAATATACCTTGGGAAAACTGAAAATCCATAAGACAGTGCCACCCCCAAATTGAGGGCTGCACTGCTTACAGGAACCTCAACCTGGGTACACCTGAAATATCCCAGGAAATATAAAAATGGTTCCAAACATCGTGGAACTTACGTACGATGGAATATCCCTCAGCCATGAAATCAATGTCATAAGACCAGTAGCAGCAAAATGAGTGGATTCAGGTACGATGATTCTAAGTGAAAGAAGTCACACAGAAAAAGAAACTTATCCTAAGATATCACTTAGGAAGATCCTGTAAACATGGCTACACATGAACTGAGTTAGGCAAGAGAACAGAGTCTCACATTTAGAAAACACTCTTATGCCTGCTTAAGGGGGAAGGAGAGGTGGGGTGATGCATCAAACCAGAGTTTGATATAAGCACAGGTACCGTTCCAAAAACCAACTATGGAATAGACAAGACCTACACCTTCCTCAGTGAAAGGGACTCAAAACCCCATATTTCCCGCAGAGGAATAGATCTGACTAGTAAGAATCTTAAAACCTATGTATTGATATGTCTCCGTAAGGGAATCAAGTGTGTCTAGACTGGCATAAACATGGCAGCGAGAATCAGCTCAAACCCACTCTAAAAAGGAATTTCAAAAACAGAACAAAGAAACAGGGAAATTCTTTACAATTCCTTCAGGGTCTCTGATGCAACCTGGAATGACCCTATCTACAATGACAGCTGGATGTGGCATAAGGCTGGACACTTGGGACTGAGAGGATTGGTGAGATTGGGTGAGCAAATGCAGACCCTTTAAAGCAATAATGCATGGCACCCATTCCATGGGTCCCAGCTCTCCAGGTTGAAGGGAATATTACTACAGTTATAACGTGTACGGGAAACCTAGAGAATGGACACACTGTGAATACGAAAGGTTTCTAAAACTCAACGAAGTGTCCCTCTCCTGGTGCTCCGGTTTGACTTTCCAGCTGCTTTCATATCAATCTCCCAACTTGGAGAGACAGCCCCTTTAAGCTCCTGGTTCGCACAGGTTGCCAATTTGGCAGAGGATGAAAGGGAAGAGGGAGAACCAATGAGAGAGCAGCTGTTAGGCATTTGGATGGGCACATGTCACTCTAATTTCCCGGCAGGAAGAAGAATTAACCAAAGTCTCAGCCACCCAACGGGAACCAGTATAGGTCCTGAACCAAAAGTTTGGACTTGCGTTCAGCTCACAAAAAACAAGTTGAAAAATGGAGCTCAGGGGCACAGCAATTCACAAACTGGCAGAGTAATCAAGGCCAACTATCGTCCAAAAATCTGTTGAGGGAAGGCAACGAGGCGGACTTGAAAGCGAGGCAGAATAGCAGGAAACAGATTTCAAGAGGTACGTTGGAATTGCCTGTAAAGCACAGGAAGAGGGGCACAACTTCGACAATGATGCACTTGGCCAAAAAGGGCATATGCGTTTTCTCCTGAATATATTCAGGAGAAAACGCATACGCCCTTTTTGGCCAAGCAAGCATGCGGGCAATGCAAATCTGCACTACAAAGAAGAATCACTTCCCACCGGTCAAAAGGGACATCCACAAAATGTGTAAAACCCAGAAAGGCAAGACAGGCCCTGGAGAACAGGGAGCCTTGTTATGCTGATGGGCGGGATGTAAGTTGCCAACTGCCTCACTGGAGGAGTGCATTGTGTTCCCTAAAACAAGTAAACAACAGAGCTACAGAGCCAAGGGCACGTCCAGTCTAGGGAATATACCTTGGGAAAACTGAAAGTCCGTAAGACAGAGCCACCCCCATATTGAGGGCTGCACTGCTTACAGGAACCTCAACCTGGGTACACCTGAAATATCCCAGGAAATATAAAAATGGTTCCAGGGCCTCCCTGGTGGCGCAGTGGTTGAGAGTCCGCCTGCCGATGCAGGGGATACGGGTTCGTGCCCCGGTCTGGGAGGATCCCATATGCCGCGGAGCGGCTGGGCCCGTGAGCCATGGCCGCTGAGCCTACGCATCCGGAGCCTGTGCTCCGTAACGGGAGAGGCCACAACAGTGAGAGGCCCGCGTACGAGAAAAAAAAAAAAAAAAAAAAAAATGGTTCCAAACATCGTGGAACTTACGTACGATGGAATATCCCTCAGCCATGAAATCAATGTCATAAGACCAGTAGCAGCAAAATGAGTGGATTCAGGTACGATGATTCTAAGTGAAAGAAGTCACACAGAAAAAGAAACTTATCATAAGATATCACTTAGGAAGATCCTGTAAACATGGCTACACATGAACTGAGTTAGGCAAGAGAACAGAGTCTCATATTTAGAAAACACTCTTATGCCTGCTTAAGGGGGAAGGAGAGGTGGGGTGATGCATCAAACCAGAGTTTGATATAAGCACAGGTACCGTTCCAAAAACCAACTATGGAATAGACAAGACCTACACCTTCCTCAGTGAAAGGGACTCAAAACCCCATATTTCCCGCAGAGGAATAGATCTGACTAGTAAGAATCTTAAAACCTATGTATTGATATGTCTCCGTAAGGGAATCAAGTGTGTCTAGACTGGCATAAACATGGCAGCGAGAATCAGCTCAAACCCACTCTAAAAAGGAATTTCAAAAACAGAACAAAGAAACAGGGAAATTCTTTACAATTCCTTCAGGGTCTCTGATGCAACCTGGAATGACCCTATCTACAATGACAGCTGGATGTGGCATAAGGCTGGACACTTGGGACTGAGAGGATTGGTGAGATTGGGTGAGCAAATGCAGACCCTTTAAAGCAATAACGCATGGCACCCATTCCATGGGTCCCAGCTCTCCAGGTTGAAGGGAACATTACTACAGCTATAACATGTACGGGAAACCTAGAGAATGGACACACTGTGAATACCAAAGGTTTCTAAAACTCAACGAAGAGCCCCTCTCCTGGTGCTCCGGTTTGACTTTCCAACTGCTTTCCTATCAATCTCCCAACTTGGAGAGACAGCCCCTTTAAGCTCCTGGTTCGCACAGGTTGCCAATTTGGCAGAGGATGAAAGGGAAGAGGGAGAACCAATGAGAGAGTAGCTGTTAGGCATTTGGATGGGCACATGTCACTCTAATTTCCCGGCAGGAAGAAGAATTAACCAAAGTCTCAGCCACCCACCGGGAACCAGTATAGGTCCTGAACCAAAAGTTTGGACTTGCGTTCACTCACAAAAAACGAGTTGAAAAATGGAGCTCAGGGGCACAGCAATTCACAAACTGGCAGAGTAATCATGGCCAACTATCGTCCAAAAATCTGTTGAGGGAAGGCAACGAGGCGGACTTGAAAGCGAGGCAGAATAGCAGGAAAGAGATTTCAAGAGGTACGTTGGAATCGCCTGTAAAGCACAGGAAGAGGGGCACAACTTCGACAATGATGCACTTGGCCAAAAAGGGCGTATGCGTTTTCTCCTGAATATATTCAGGAGAAAACGCATACGCCCTTTTTGGCCAAGCAAGCAAGCGGGCAATGCAAATCTGCACTACAAAGAAGTATCACTTCCCACCGGTCAAAAGGGACATCCACAAAATGTGTAAAAACCAGAAAGGCAAGACAGGCCCTGGAGAACAGGGAGCCTTGTTATGCTGATGGGCGGGATGTAAGTTGCCAACTGCCTCACAGGAGGAGTGCATTGTGTTCCCTAAAACAAGTAAACAACAGAGCTACAGAGCCAAGGGCACTTCCAGTCTAGGGAATATACCTTGGGAAAACTGAAAATCCATAAGACAGAGCCACCCCCAAATTGAGGGCTGCACTGCTTACAAGAACCTCAACCTGGGTACACCTGAAATATCCCAGGAAATATAAAAATGGTTCCAAACATTGTGGAACTTACGTACGATGGAATATCCCTCAGCCACGAAATCCATGTCATAAGACCAGTAGCAGCAAAATGAGTGGATTCAGGTACGATGATTCTAAGTGAAAGAAGTCACACAGGAAAAGAAACTTATCATAAGATATCACTTAGGAAGATCCTGTAAACATGGCTACACATGAACTGAGTTAGGCAAGAGAACAGAGTCTCACATTTAGAAAACACTCTTATGCCTGCTTAAGGGGGAAGGAGAGGTGGGGTGATGCATCAAACCAGAGTTTGATATAAGCACAGGTACCGTTCCAAAAACCAACTATGGAATAGACAAGACCTACACCTTCCTCAGTGAAAGGGACTCAAAACCCCATATTTCCCGCAGAGGAATAGATCTGACTAGTAAGAATCTTAAAACCTATGTATTGATATGTCTCCGTAAGGGAATCAAGTGTGTCTAGACTGGCATAAACAGGGCAGCGAGAATCAGCTCAAACCCACTCTAAAAAGGAATTTCAAAAACAGAACAAAGAAACAGGGAAATTCTTTACAATTCCTTCAGGGTCTCTGATGCAACCTGGAATGACCCTATCTACAATGACAGCTGGATGTGGCATAAGGCTGGACACTTGGGACTGAGAGGATTGGTGAGATTGGGTGAGCAAATGCAGACCCTTTAAAGCAATATCGCATGGCACCCATTCCATGGGTCCCAGCTCTCCAGGTTGAAGGGAATATTACTACAGCTATTACATGTATGGGAAACCTAGAGAATGGACACACTGTGAACACGAAAGGTTTCTAAAACTCAACGAAGAGTCCCTCTCCTGGTGCTCCGGTTTGACTTTCCAACTGCTTTCCTATCAATCTCCCAACTTGGAGAGACAGCCCCTTTAAGCTCCTGGTTCGCACAGGTTGCCAATTTGGCAGAGGATGAAAGGGAAGAGGGAGAACCAATGAGAGAGTAGCTGTTAGGCATTTGGATGGGCACATGTCACTCTAATTTCCCGGCAGGAAGAAGAATTAACCAAAGTCTCAGCCACCCACCGGGAACCAGTATAGGTCCTGAACCAAAAGTTTGGACTTGCGTTCACTCACAAAATCGAGTTGAAAAATGGAGCTCAGGGGCACAGCAATTCACAAACTGGCAGAGTAATCAAGGCCAACTATCATCCAAAAATCTGTTGAGGGAAGGCAACGAGGCGGACTTGAAAGCGAGGCAGAAGAGCAGGAAAGAGATTTCAAGAGGTACGATGGAATCGCCTGTAAAGCACAGGAAGAGGGGCACAACTTCGACAATGATGCACTTGGCCAAAAAGGGCGTATGCGTTTTCTCCTGAATATATTCAGGAGAAAACGCATAAGCCCTTTTTGGCCAAGCAAGCAAGCGGGCAATGCAAATCTGCACTACAAAGAAGTATCACTTCCCACCGGTCAAAAGGGACATCCACAAAATGTGTAAAAACCAGAAAGGCAAGGCAGGCCCTGGAGAACAGGGAGCCTTGTTATGCTGATGGGCGGGATGTAAGTTGCCAACTGCCTCACTGGAGGAGTGCATTGTGTTCCCTAAAACAAGTAAACAACAGAGCTACAGAGCCAAGGGCACTTCCAGTCTAGGGAATATACCTTGGGAAAACTGAAAATCCATAAGACAGAGCCACCCCCAAATTGAGGGCTGCACTGCTTACAAGAACCTCAACCTGGGTACACCTGAAATATCCCAGGAAATATAAAAATGGTTCCAAACATTGTGGAAATTACGTACGATGGAATATCCCTCAGCCACGAAATCAATGTCATAAGACCAGTAGCAGCAAAATGAGTGGATTCAGGTACGATGATTCTAAGTGAAAGAAGTCACACAGAAAAAGAAACTTATCATAAGATATCACTTAGGAAGATCCTGTAAACATGGCTACACATGAACTGAGTTAGGCAAGAGAACAGAGTCTCACATTTAGAAAACACTCTTATGCCTGCTTAAGGGGGAAGGAGAGGTGGGGTGATGCATCAAACCAGAGTTTGATATAAGCACAGGTACCGTTCCAAAAACCAACTATGGAATAGACAAGACCTACACCTTCCTCAGTGAAAGGGACTCAAAACCCCATATTTCCCGCAGAGGAATAGATCTGACTAGTAAGAATCTTAAAACCTATGTATTGATATGTCTCCGTAAGGGAATCAAGTGTGTCTAGACTGGCATAAACAGGGCAGCGAGAATCAGCTCAAACCCACTCTAAAAAGGAATTTCAAAAACAGAACAAAGAAACAGGGAAATTCTTTACAATACCTTCAGGGTCTCTGATGCAACCTGGAATGACCCTATCTACAATGACAGCTGGATGTGGCATAAGGCTGGACACTTGGGACTGAGAGGATTGGTGAGATTGGGTGAGAAAATGCAGACCCTTTAAAGCAATAACGCATGGCACCCATTCCATGGGTCCCAGCTCTCCAGGTTGAAGGGAATATTACTACAGCTATAACATGTACGGGAAACCTAGAGAATGGACACACTGTGAATACCAAAGGTTTCTAAAACTCAACGAAGAGCCCCTCTCCTGGTGCTCCGGTTTGACTTTCCAACTGCTTTCCTATCAATCTCCCAACTTGGAGAGACAGCCCCTTTAAGCTCCTGGTTCGCACACGTTGCCAATTTGGCAGAGGATGAAAGGGAAGAGGGAGAACCAATGAGAGAGTAGCTGTTAGGCATTTGGATGGGCACATGTCACTCTAATTTCCCGGCAGGAAGAAGAATGAACCAAAGTCTCAGCCACCCACCGGGAACCAGTAGAGGTCCTGAACCAGAAGTTTGGCCTTGCGTTCAGCTCACAGAAAACGAGTTGAAAAATGGAGCTCAGGGGCACAGCAATTCACAAACTGGCAGAGTAATCAAGGCCAACTATCGTCCAAAAATCTGTTGAGGGAAGGCAACGAGGCGGACTTGAAAGCGAGGCAGAATAGCAGGAAACAGATCTTAAGAGGTACGTTGGAATCGCCTGTAAAGCACAGGAAGAGGGGCACAACTTCGACAATGATGCACTTGGCCAAAAAGGGCGTATGCGTTTTCTCCTGAATATATTCAGGAGAAAACGCATACGCCCTTTTTGGCCAAGCAAGCAAGCGGGCAATGCAAATCTGCACTACAAAGAAGTATCACTTCCCACCGGTCAAAAGGGACATCCACAAAATGTGTAAAAACCAGAAAGGCAAGACAGGCCCTGGAGAACAGGGAGCCTTGTTATGCTGATGGGCGGGATGTAAGTTGCCAACTGCCTCACAGGAGGAGTGCATTGTGTTCCCTAAAACAAGTAAACAACAGAGCTACAGAGCCAAGGGCACTTCCAGTCTAGGGAATATACCTTGGGAAAACTGAAAATCCATAAGACAGAGCCACCCCCAAATTGAGGGCTGCACTGCTTACAAGAACCTCAACCTGGGTACACCTGAAATATCCCAGGAAATATAAAAATGGTTCCAAACATTGTGGAACTTACGTACGATGGAATATCCCTCAGCCACGAAATCCATGTCATAAGACCAGTAGCAGCAAAATGAGTGGATTCAGGTACGATGATTCTAAGTGAAAGAAGTCACACAGGAAAAGAAACTTATCATAAGATATCACTTAGGAAGATCCTGTAAACATGGCTACACATGAACTGAGTTAGGCAAGAGAACAGAGTCTCACATTTAGAAAACACTCTTATGCCTGCTTAAGGGGGAAGGAGAGGTGGGGTGATGCATCAAACCAGAGTTTGATATAAGCACAGGTACCGTTCCAAAAACCAACTATGGAATAGACAAGACCTACACCTTCCTCAGTGAAAGGGACTCAAAACCCCATATTTCCCGCAGAGGAATAGATCTGACTAGTAAGAATCTTAAAACCTATGTATTGATATGTCTCCGTAAGGGAATCAAGTGTGTCTAGACTGGCATAAACAGGGCAGCGAGAATCAGCTCAAACCCACTCTAAAAAGGAATTTCAAAAACAGAACAAAGAAACAGGGAAATTCTTTACAATTCCTTCAGGGTCTCTGATGCAACCTGGAATGACCCTATCTACAATGACAGCTGGATGTGGCATAAGGCTGGACACTTGGGACTGAGAGGATTGGTGAGATTGGGTGAGCAAATGCAGACCCTTTAAAGCAATAATGCATGGCACCCATTCCATGGGTCCCAGCTCTCCAGGTTGAAGGGAATATTACTACAGCTATTACATGTATGGGAAACCTAGAGAATGGACACACTGTGAATACGAAAGGTTTCTAAAACTCAACGAAGAGTCCCTCTCCTGGTGCTCCGGTTTGACTTTCCAACTGCTTTCCTATCAATCTCCCAACTTGGAGAGACAGCCCCTTTAAGCTCCTGGTTCGCACAGGTTGCCAATTTGGCAGAGGATGAAAGGGAAGAGGGAGAACCAATGAGAGAGTAGCTGTTAGGCATTTGGATGGGCACATGTCACTCTAATTTCCCGGCAGGAAGAAGAATTAACCAAAGTCTCAGCCACCCACCGGGAACCAGTATAGGTCCTGAACCAAAAGTTTGGACTTGCGTTCACTCACAAAATCGAGTTGAAAAATGGAGCTCAGGGGCACAGCAATTCACAAACTGGCAGAGTAATCAAGGCCAACTATCATCCAAAAATCTGTTGAGGGAAGGCAACGAGGCGGACTTGAATGCGAGGCAGAAGAGCAGGAAAGAGATTTCAAGAGGTACGATGGAATCGCCTGTAAAGCACAGGAAGAGGGGCACAACTTCGACAATGATGCACTTGGCCAAAAAGAGCGTATGCGTTTTCTCCTGAATATATTCAGGAGAAAACGCATACGCCCTTTTTGGCCAAGCAAGCAAGCGGGCAATGCAAATCTGCACTACAAAGAAGTATCACTTCCCACCGGTCAAAAGGGACATCCACAAAATGTGTAAAAACCAGAAAGGCAAGGCAGGCCCTGGAGAACAGGGAGCCTTGTTATGCTGATGGGCGGGATGTAAGTTGCCAACTGCCTCACTGGAGGAGTGCATTGTGTTCCCTAAAACAAGTAAACAACAGAGCTACAGAGCCAAGGGCACTTCCAGTCTAGGGAATATACCTTGGGAAAACTGAAAATCCATAAGACAGAGCCACCCCCAAATTGAGGGCTGCACTGCTTACAAGAACCTCAACCTGGGTACACCTGAAATATCCCAGGAAATATAAAAATGGTTCCAAACATTGTGGAAATTACGTACGATGGAATATCCCTCAGCCACGAAATCAATGTCATAAGACCAGTAGCAGCAAAATGAGTGGATTCAGGTACGATGATTCTAAGTGAAAGAAGTCACACAGGAAAAGAAACTTATCATAAGATATCACTTAGGAAGATCCTGTAAACATGGCTACACATGAACTGAGTTAGGCAAGAGAACAGAGTCTCACATTTAGAAAACACTCTTATGCCTGCTTAAGGGGGAAGGAGAGGTGGGGTGATGCATCAAACCAGAGTTTGATATAAGCACAGGTACCGTTCCAAAAACCAACTATGGAATAGACAAGACCTACACCTTCCTCAGTGAAAGGGACTCAAAACCCCATATTTCCCGCAGAGGAATAGATCTGACTAGTAAGAATCTTAAAACCTATGTATTGATATGTCTCCGTAAGGGAATCAAGTGTGTCTAGACTGGCATAAACAGGGCAGCGAGAATCAGCTCAAACCCACTCTAAAAAGGAATTTCAAAAACAGAACAAAGAAACAGGGAAATTCTTTACAATACCTTCAGGGTCTCTGATGCAACCTGGAATGACCCTATCTACAATGACAGCTGGATGTGGCATAAGGCTGGACACTTGGGACTGAGAGAATTGGTGAGATTGGGTGAGCAAATGCAGACCCTTTAAAGCAATAACGCATGGCACCCATTCCATGGGTCCCAGCTCTCCAGGTTGAAGGGAATATTACTACAGCTATAACATGTACGGGAAACCTAGAGAATGGACACACTGTGAATACGAAAGGTTTCTAAAACTCAACGAAGAGTCCCTCTACTGGTGCTCCGGTTTGACATTCCAACTGCTTTCCTATCAATCTCCCAACTTGGAGAGACAGCCCCTTTAAGCTCCTGGTTCGCACACGTTGCCAATTTGGCAGAGGATAAAGGGAAGAGGGAGAACCAATGAGAGAGTAGCTGTTAGGCATTTGGATGGGCACATGTCACTCTAATTTCCCGGCAGGAAGAAGAATGAACCAAAGTCTCAGCCACCCACCGGGAACCAGTAGAGGTCCTGAACCAGAAGTTTGGCCTTGCGTTCAGCTCACAGAAAACGAGTTGAAAAATGGAGCTCAGGGGCACAGCAATTCACAAACTGGCAGAGTAATCAAGGCCAACTATCGTCCAAAAATCTGTTGAGGGAAGGCAACGAGGCGGACTTGAAAGCGAGGCAGAAGAGCAGGAAAGAGATTTCAAGAGGTACGTTGGAATCGCCTGTAAAGCACAGGAAGAGGGGCACAACTTCGACAATGATGCACTTGGCCAAAAAGGGCGTATGCGTTTTTTCCTGAATATATTCAGGAGAAAACGCATACGCCCTTTTTGGCCAAGCAAGCAAGCGGGCAATGCAAATCTGCACTACAAAGAAGTATCACTTCCCACCGGTCAAAAGGGACATCCACAAAATGTGTAAAAACCAGAAAGGCAAGACAGGCCCTGGAGAACAGGGAGCCTTGTTATGCTGATGGGCGGGATGTAAGTTGCCAACTGCCTCACAGGAGGAGTGCATTGTGTTCCCTAAAACAAGTAAACAACAGAGCTACAGAGCCAAGGGCACTTCCAGTCTAGGGAATATACCTTGGGAAAACTGAAAATCCATAAGACAGAGCCACCCCCAAATTGAGGGCTGCACTGCTTACAAGAACCTCAACCTGGGTACACCTGAAATATCCCAGGAAATATAAAAATGGTTCCAAACATTGTGGAACTTACGTACGATGGAATATCCCTCAGCCACGAAATCCATGTCATAAGACCAGTAGCAGCAAAATGAGTGGATTCAGGTACGATGATTCTAAGTGAAAGAAGTCACACAGGAAAAGAAACTTATCATAAGATATCACTTAGGAAGATCCTGTAAACATGGCTACACATGAACTGAGTTAGGCAAGAGAACAGAGTCTCACATTTAGAAAACACTCTTATGCCTGCTTAAGGGGGAAGGAGAGGTGGGGTGATGCATCAAACCAGAGTTTGATATAAGCACAGGTACCGTTCCAAAAACCAACTATGGAATAGACAAGACCTACACCTTCCTCAGTGAAAGGGACTCAAAACCCCATATTTCCCGCAGAGGAATAGATCTGACTAGTAAGAATCTTAAAACCTATGTATTGATATGTCTCCGTAAGGGAATCAAGTGTGTCTAGACTGGCATAAACAGGGCAGCGAGAATCAGCTCAAACCCACTCTAAAAAGGAATTTCAAAAACAGAACAAAGAAACAGGGAAATTCTTTACAATTCCTTCAGGGTCTCTGATGCAACCTGGAATGACCCTATCTACAATGACAGCTGGATGTGGCATAAGGCTGGACACTTGGGACTGAGAGGATTGGTGAGATTGGGTGAGCAAATGCAGACCCTTTAAACCAATATCGCATGGCACCCATTCCATGGGTCCCAGCTCTCCAGGTTGAAGGGAATATTACTACAGCTATTACATGTATGGGAAACCTAGAGAATGGACACACTGTGAATACGAAAGGTTTCTAAAACTCAACGAAGAGTCCCTCTCCTGGTGCTCCGGTTTGACTTTCCAACTGCTTTCCTATCAATCTCCCAACTTGGAGAGACAGCCCCTTTAAGCTCCTGGTTCGCACAGGTTGCCAATTTGGCAGAGGATGAAAGGGAAGAGGGAGAACCAATGAGAGAGTAGCTGTTAGGCATTTGGATGGGCACATGTCACTCTAATTTCCCGGCAGGAAGAAGAATTAACCAAAGTCTCAGCCACCCACCGGGAACCAGTATAGGTCCTGAACCAAAAGTTTGGACTTGCGTTCACTCACAAAATCGAGTTGAAAAATGGAGCTCAGGGGCACAGCAATTCACAAACTGGCAGAGTAATCAAGGCCAACTATCATCCAAAAATCTGTTGAGGGAAGGCAACGAGGCGGACTTGAATGCGAGGCAGAAGAGCAGGAAAGAGATTTCAAGAGGTACGATGGAATCGCCTGTAAAGCACAGGAAGAGGGGCACAACTTCGACAATGATGCACTTGGCCAAAAAGGGCGTATGCGTTTTCTCCTGAATATATTCAGGAGAAAACGCATAAGCCCTTTTTGGCCAAGCAAGCAAGCGGGCAATGCAAATCTGCACTACAAAGAAGTATCACTTCCCACCGGTCAAAAGGGACATCCACAAAATGTGTAAAAACCAGAAAGGCAAGGCAGGCCCTGGAGAACAGGGAGCCTTGTTATGCTGATGGGCGGGATGTAAGTTGCCAACTGCCTCACTGGAGGAGTGCATTGTGTTCCCTAAAACAAGTAAACAACAGAGCTACAGAGCCAAGGGCACTTCCAGTCTAGGGAATATACCTTGGGAAAACTGAAAATCCATAAGACAGAGCCACCCCCAAATTGAGGGCTGCACTGCTTACAAGAACCTCAACCTGGGTACACCTGAAATATCCCAGGAAATATAAAAATGGTTCCAAACATTGTGGAAATTACGTACGATGGAATATCCCTCAGCCACGAAATCAATGTCATAAGACCAGTAGCAGCAAAATGAGTGGATTCAGGTACGATGATTCTAAGTGAAAGAAGTCACACAGAAAAAGAAACTTATCATAAGATATCACTTAGGAAGATCCTGTAAACATGGCTACACATGAACTGAGTTAGGCAAGAGAACAGAGTCTCACATTTAGAAAACACTCTTATGCCTGCTTAAGGGGGAAGGAGAGGTGGGGTGATGCATCAAACCAGAGTTTGATATAAGCACAGGTACCGTTCCAAAAACCAACTATGGAATAGACAAGACCTACACCTTCCTCAGTGAAAGGGACTCAAAACCCCATATTTCCCGCAGAGGAATAGATCTGACTAGTAAGAATCTTAAAACCTATGTATTGATATGTCTCCGTAAGGGAATCAAGTGTGTCTAGACTGGCATAAACAGGGCAGCGAGAATCAGCTCAAACCCACTCTAAAAAGGAATTTCAAAAACAGAACAAAGAAACAGGGAAATTCTTTACAATACCTTCAGGGTCTCTGATGCAACCTGGAATGACCCTATCTACAATGACAGCTGGATGTGGCATAAGGCTGGACACTTGGGACTGAGAGAATTGGTGAGATTGGGTGAGCAAATGCAGACCCTTTAAAGCAATAACGCATGGCACCCATTCCATGGGTCCCAGCTCTCCAGGTTGAAGGGAATATTACTACAGCTATAACATGTACGGGAAACCTAGAGAATGGACACACTGTGAATACGAAAGGTTTCTAAAACTCAACGAAGAGTCCCTCTACTGGTGCTCCGGTTTGACATTCCAACTGCTTTCCTATCAATCTCCCAACTTGGAGAGACAGCCCCTTTAAGCTCCTGGTTCGCACACGTTGCCAATTTGGCAGAGGATAAAGGGAAGAGGGAGAACCAATGAGAGAGTAGCTGTTAGGCATTTGGATGGGCACATGTCACTCTAATTTCCCGGCAGGAAGAAGAATGAACCAAAGTCTCAGCCACCCACCGGGAACCAGTAGAGGTCCTGAACCAGAAGTTTGGCCTTGCGTTCAGCTCACAGAAAACGAGTTGAAAAATGGAGCTCAGGGGCACAGCAATTCACAAACTGGCAGAGTAATCAAGGCCAACTATCGTCCAAAAATCTGTTGAGGGAAGGCAACGAGGCGGACTTGAAAGCGAGGCAGAAGAGCAGGAAAGAGATTTCAAGAGGTACGTTGGAATCGCCTGTAAAGCACAGGAAGAGGGGCACAACTTCGACAATGATGCACTTGGCCAAAAAGGGCGTATGCGTTTTTTCCTGAATATATTCAGGAGAAAACGCATACGCCCTTTTTGGCCAAGCAAGCAAGCGGGCAATGCAAATCTGCACTACAAAGAAGTATCACTTCCCACCGGTCAAAAGGGACATCCACAAAATGTGTAAAAACCAGAAAGGCAAGACAGGCCCTGGAGAACAGGGAGCCTTGTTATGCTGATGGGCGGGATGTAAGTTGCCAACTGCCTCACAGGAGGAGTGCATTGTGTTCCCTAAAACAAGTAAACAACAGAGCTACAGAGCCAAGGGCACTTCCAGTCTAGGGAATATACCTTGGGAAAACTGAAAATCCATAAGACAGAGCCACCCCCAAATTGAGGGCTGCACTGCTTACAAGAACCTCAACCTGGGTACACCTGAAATATCCCAGGAAATATAAAAATGGTTCCAAACATTGTGGAACTTACGTACGATGGAATATCCCTCAGCCACGAAATCCATGTCATAAGACCAGTAGCAGCAAAATGAGTGGATTCAGGTACGATGATTCTAAGTGAAAGAAGTCACACAGGAAAAGAAACTTATCATAAGATATCACTTAGGAAGATCCTGTAAACATGGCTACACATGAACTGAGTTAGGCAAGAGAACAGAGTCTCACATTTAGAAAACACTCTTATGCCTGCTTAAGGGGGAAGGAGAGGTGGGGTGATGCATCAAACCAGAGTTTGATATAAGCACAGGTACCGTTCCAAAAACCAACTATGGAATAGACAAGACCTACACCTTCCTCAGTGAAAGGGACTCAAAACCCCATATTTCCCGCAGAGGAATAGATCTGACTAGTAAGAATCTTAAAACCTATGTATTGATATGTCTCCGTAAGGGAATCAAGTGTGTCTAGACTGGCATAAACAGGGCAGCGAGAATCAGCTCAAACCCACTCTAAAAAGGAATTTCAAAAACAGAACAAAGAAACAGGGAAATTCTTTACAATTCCTTCAGGGTCTCTGATGCAACCTGGAATGACCCTATCTACAATGACAGCTGGATGTGGCATAAGGCTGGACACTTGGGACTGAGAGGATTGGTGAGATTGGGTGAGCAAATGCAGACCCTTTAAACCAATATCGCATGGCACCCATTCCATGGGTCCCAGCTCTCCAGGTTGAAGGGAATATTACTACAGCTATTACATGTATGGGAAACCTAGAGAATGGACACACTGTGAATACGAAAGGTTTCTAAAACTCAACGAAGAGTCCCTCTCCTGGTGCTCCGGTTTGACTTTCCAACTGCTTTCCTATCAATCTCCCAACTTGGAGAGACAGCCCCTTTAAGCTCCTGGTTCGCACAGGTTGCCAATTTGGCAGAGGATGAAAGGGAAGAGGGAGAACCAATGAGAGAGTAGCTGTTAGGCATTTGGATGGGCACATGTCACTCTAATTTCCCGGCAGGAAGAAGAATTAACCAAAGTCTCAGCCACCCACCGGGAACCAGTATAGGTCCTGAACCAAAAGTTTGGACTTGCGTTCACTCACAAAATCGAGTTGAAAAATGGAGCTCAGGGGCACAGCAATTCACAAACTGGCAGAGTAATCAAGGCCAACTATCATCCAAAAATCTGTTGAGGGAAGGCAACGAGGCGGACTTGAATGCGAGGCAGAAGAGCAGGAAAGAGATTTCAAGAGGTACGATGGAATCGCCTGTAAAGCACAGGAAGAGGGGCACAACTTCGACAATGATGCACTTGGCCAAAAAGGGCGTATGCGTTTTCTCCTGAATATATTCAGGAGAAAACGCATAAGCCCTTTTTGGCCAAGCAAGCAAGCGGGCAATGCAAATCTGCACTACAAAGAAGTATCACTTCCCACCGGTCAAAAGGGACATCCACAAAATGTGTAAAAACCAGAAAGGCAAGGCAGGCCCTGGAGAACAGGGAGCCTTGTTATGCTGATGGGCGGGATGTAAGTTGCCAACTGCCTCACTGGAGGAGTGCATTGTGTTCCCTAAAACAAGTAAACAACAGAGCTACAGAGCCAAGGGCACTTCCAGTCTAGGGAATATACCTTGGGAAAACTGAAAATCCATAAGACAGAGCCACCCCCAAATTGAGGGCTGCACTGCTTACAAGAACCTCAACCTGGGTACACCTGAAATATCCCAGGAAATATAAAAATGGTTCCAAACATTGTGGAAATTACGTACGATGGAATATCCCTCAGCCACGAAATCAATGTCATAAGACCAGTAGCAGCAAAATGAGTGGATTCAGGTACGATGATTCTAAGTGAAAGAAGTCACACAGAAAAAGAAACTTATCATAAGATATCACTTAGGAAGATCCTGTAAACATGGCTACACATGAACTGAGTTAGGCAAGAGAACAGAGTCTCACATTTAGAAAACACTCTTATGCCTGCTTAAGGGGGAAGGAGAGGTGGGGTGATGCATCAAACCAGAGTTTGATATAAGCACAGGTACCGTTCCAAAAACCAACTATGGAATAGACAAGACCTACACCTTCCTCAGTGAAAGGGACTCAAAACCCCATATTTCCCGCAGAGGAATAGATCTGACTAGTAAGAATCTTAAAACCTATGTATTGATATGTCTCCGTAAGGGAATCAAGTGTGTCTAGACTGGCATAAACAGGGCAGCGAGAATCAGCTCAAACCCACTCTAAAAAGGAATTTCAAAAACAGAACAAAGAAACAGGGAAATTCTTTACAATACCTTCAGGGTCTCTGATGCAACCTGGAATGACCATATCTACAATGACAGCTGGATGTGGCATAAGGCTGGACACTTGGGACTGAGAGGATTGGTGAGATTGGGTGAGCAAATGCAGACCCTTTAAAGCAATAACGCATGGCACCCATTCCATGGGTCCCAGCTCTCCAGGTTGAAGGGAATATTACTACAGCTATAACATGTATGGGAAACCTAGAGAATGGACACACTGTGAATACGAAAGGTTTCTAAAACTCAACGAAGAGCCCCTCTCCTGGTGCTCCGGTTTGACTTTCCAACTGCTTTCCTATCAATCTCCCAACTTGGAGAGACAGCCCCTTTAAGCTCCTGGTTCGCACACGTTGCCAATTTGGCAGAGGATGAAAGGGAAGAGGGAGAACCAATGAGAGAGTAGCTGTTAGGCATTTGGATGGGCACATGTCACTCTAATTTCCCGGCAGGAAGAAGAATGAACCAAAGTCTCAGCCACCCACCGGGAACCAGTAGAGGTCCTGAACCAGAAGTTTGGCCTTGCGTTCAGCTCACAGAAAACGAGTTGAAAAATGGAGCTCAGGGGCACAGCAATTCACAAACTGGCAGAGTAATCAAGGCCAACTATCGTCCAAAAATCTGTTGAGGGAAGGCAACGAGGCGGACTTGAAAGCGAGGCAGAATAGCAGGAAACAGATCTCAAGAGGTACGTTGGAATCGCCTGTAAAGCACAGGAAGAGGGGCACAACGTCGACAATGATGCACTTGGCCAAAAAGGGCGTATGCGTTTTCTCCTGAATATATTCAGGAGAAAACGCATACACCCTTTTTGGCCAAGCAAGCAAGCGGGCAATGCAAATCTGCACTACAAAGAAGTATCACTTCCCACCGGTCAAAAGGGACATCCACAAAATGTGTAAAAACCAGAAAGGCAAGACAGGCCCTGGAGAACAGGGAGCCTTGTTATGCTGATGGGCGGGATGTAAGTTGCCAACTGCCTCACAGGAGGAGTGCATTGTGTTCCCTAAAACAAGTAAACAACAGAGCTACAGAGCCAAGGGCACTTTCAGTCTAGGGAATATACCTTGGGAAAACTGAAAATCCATAAGACAGAGCCACCCCCAAATTGAGGGCTGCACTGCTTACAAGAACCTCAACCTGGGTACACCTGAAATATCCCAGGAAATATAAAAATGGTTCCAAACATTGTGGAACTTACGTACGATGGAATATCCCTCAGCCACGAAATCAATGTCATAAGACCAGTAGCAGCAAAATGAGTGGATTCAGGTACGATGATTCTAAGTGAAAGAAGTCACACAGGAAAAGAAACTTATCATAAGATATCACTTAGGAAGATCCTGTAAACATGGCTACACATGAACTGAGTTAGGCAAGAGAACAGAGTCTCACATTTAGAAAACACTCTTATGCCTGCTTAAGGGGGAAGGAGAGGTGGGGTGATGCATCAAACCAGAGTTTGATATAAGCACAGGTACCGTTCCAAAAACCAACTATGGAATAGACAAGACCTACACCTTCCTCAGTGAAAGGGACTCAAAACCCCATATTTCCCCGCAGAGGAATAGATCTGACTAGTAAGAATCTTAAAACCTATGTATTGATATGTCTCCATAAGGGAATCAAGTGTGTCTAGACTGGCATAAACAGGGCAGCGAGAATCAGCTCAAACCCACTCTAAAAAGGAATTTCAGAAACAGAACAAAGAAACAGGGAAATTCTTTACAATTCCTTCAGGGTCTCTGATGCAACCTGGAATGACCCTATCTACAATGACAGCCGGATGTGGCATAAGGCTGGACACTTGGGACTGAGAGGATTGGTGAGATTGGGTGAGCAAATGCAGACCCTTTAAAGCAATAACGCATGACACCCATTCCATGGGTCCCAGCTCTCCAGGTTGAAGGGAATATTACTACAGCTATAACATGTACGGGAAACCTAGAGAATGGACACACTGTGAATACGAAAGGTTTCTAAAACTCAACGAAGTGCCCCTCTCCTGGTGCTCCGGTTTGACTTTCCAACTGCTTTCCTATCAATCTCCCAACTTGGAGAGACAGCCCCTTTAAGCTCCTGGTTCGCACAGGTTGCCAATTTGGCAGAGGATGAAAGGGAAGAGGGAGAACCAATGAGAGAGTAGCTGTTAGGCATTTGGATGGGCACATGTCACTCTAATTTCCCGGCAGGAAGAAGAATTAACCAAAGTCTCAGCCACCCACCGGGAACCAGTATAGGTCCTGAACCAAGAGTTTGGCCTTGCGTTCAGCTCACAAAAAACGAGTTGAAAAATGGAGCTAAGGGGCACAGCAATTCACAAACTGGCAGAGTAATCAAGGCCAACTATCATCCAAAAATCTGTTGAGGGAAGGCAACGAGGCGGACTAGAAAGCGAGGCAGAAGAGCAGGAAAGAGATTTCAAGAGGTACGATGGAATCGCCTGTAAAGCACAGGAAGAGGGGCACAACTTCGACAATGATGCACTTGGCCAAAAAGGGCGTATGCGTTTTCTCCTGAATATATTCAGGAGAAAACGCATACGCCCTTTTTGGCCAAGCAAGCAAGCGGGCAATGCAAATCTGCACTACAAAGAAGTATTACTTCCCACCGGTCAAAAGGGACATCCACAAAATGTGTAAAAACCAGAAAGTCAAGGCAGGCCCTGGAGAACAGGGAGCCTTGTTATGCTGATGGGCGGGATGTAAGTTGCCAACTGCCTCACTGGAGGAGTGCATTGTGTTCCCTAAAACAAGTAAACAACAGAGCTACAGAGCCAAGGGCACTTCCAGTCTAGGGAATATACCTTGGGAAAACTGAAAATCCATAAGACAGAGCCACGCCCAAATTGAGGGCTGCACTGCTTACAAGAACCTCAACCTGGGTACACCTGAAATATCCCAGGAAATATAAAAATGGTTCCAAACATTGTGGAACTTACGTACGATGGAATATCCCTCAGCCACGAAATCAATGTCATAAGACCAGTAGCAGCAAAATGAGTGGATTCAGGTACGATGATTCTAAGTGAAAGAAGTCACACAGGAAAAGAAACTTATCATAAGATATCACTTAGGAAGATCCTGTAAACATGGCTACACATGAACTGAGTTAGGCAAGAGAACAGAGTCTCACATTTAGAAAACACTCTTATGCCTGCTTAAGGGGGAAGGAGAGGTGGGGTGATGCATCAAACCAGAGTTTGATATAAGCACAGGTACCGTTCCAAAAACCAACTATGGAATAGACAAGACCTACACCTTCCTCAGTGAAAGGGACTCAAAACCCCATATTTCCCGCAGAGGAATAGATCTGACTAGTAAGAATCTTAAAACCTATGTATTGATATGTCTCCGTAAGGGAATCAAGTGTGTCTAGACTGGCATAAACAGGGCAGCGAGAATCAGCTCAAACCCACTCTAAAAAGGAATTTCAGAAACAGAACAAAGAAACAGGGAAATTCTTTACAATTCCTTCAGGGTCTCTGATGCAACCTGGAATGACCCTATCTACAATGACAGCCGGATATGGCATAAGGCTGGACACTTGGGACTGAGAGGATTGGTGAGATTGGGTGAGCAAATGCAGACCCTTTAAAGCAATAACGCATGACACCCATTCCATGGGTCCCAGCTCTCCAGGTTGAAGGGAATATTACTACAGCTATAACATGTACGGGAAACCTAGAGAATGGACACACTGTGAATACGAAAGGTTTCTAAAACTCAACGAAGAGCCCCTCTCCTGGTGCTCCGGTTTGACTTTCCAACTGCTTTCCTATCAATCTCCCAACTTGGAGAGACAGCCCCTTTAAGCTCCTGGTTTGCACAGGTTGCCAATTTGGCAGAGGATGAAAGGGAAGAGGGAGAACCAATGAGAGAGTAGCTGTTAGGCATTTGGATGGGCACATGTCACTCTAATTTCCCGGCAGGAAGAAGAATTAACCAAAGTCTCAGCCACCCACCGGGAACCAGTATAGGTCCTGAACCAAAAGTTTGGACTTGCGTTCAGCTCAGAAAAAACGAGTTGAAAAATGGAGCTCAGGGGCACAGCAATTCACAAACTGGCAGAGTAATCAAGGCCAACTATCATCCAAAAATCTGTTGAGGGAAGGCAACGAGGCGGACTAGAAAGCGAGGCAGAAGAGCAGGAAAGAGATTTCAAGAGGTACGTTGGAATCGCCTGTAAAGCACAGGAAGAGGGGCACAACGTCGACAATGATGCACTTGGCCAAAAAGGGCGTACGCGTTTTCTCCTGAATATATTCAGGAGAAAACGCATACACCCTTTTTGGCCAAGCAAGCAAGCGGGCAATGCAAATCTGCACTACAAAGAAGTATCACTTCCCACCGGTCAAAAGGGACATCCACAAAATGTGTAAAAACCAGAAAGGCAAGACAGGCCCTGGAGAACAGGGAGCCTTGTTATGCTGATGGGCGGGATATAAGTTGCCAACTGCCTCACTGGAGGAGTGCATTGTGTTCCCTAAAACAAGTAAACAACAGAGCTACAGAGCCAAGGGCACTTCCAGTCTAGGGAATATACCTTGGGAAAACTGAAAATCCATAAGACAGAGCCACGCCCAAATTGAGGGCTGCACTGCTTACAAGAACCTCAACCTGGGTACACCTGAAATATCCCAGGAAATATAAAAATGGTTCCAAACATTGTGGAACTTACGTACGATGGAATATCCCTCAGCCACGAAATCAATGTCATAAGACCAGTAGCAGCAAAATGAGTGGATTCAGGTACGATGATTCTAAGTGAAAGAAGTCACACAGAAAAAGAAACTTATCATAAGATATCACTTAGGAAGATCCTGTAAACATGGCTACACATGAACTGAGTTAGGCAAGAGAACAGAGTCTCACATTTAGAAAACACTCTTATGCCTGCTTAAGGGGGAAGGAGAGGTGGGGTGATGCATCAAACCAGAGTTTGATATAAGCACAGGTACCGTTCCAAAAACCAACTATGGAATAGACAAGACCTACACCTTCCTCAGTGAAAGGGACTCAGAACCCCATATTTCCCGCAGAGGAATAGATCTGACTAGTAAGAATCTTAAAACCTATGTATTGATATGTCTCCATAAGGGAATCAAGTGTGTCTAGACTGGCATAAACAGGGCAGCGAGAATCAGCTCAAACCCACTCTAAAAAGGAATTTCAGAAACAGAACAAAGAAACAGGGAAATTCTTTACAATTCCTTCAGGGTCTCTGATGCAACCTGGAATGACCCTATCTACAATGACAGCTGGATGTGGCATAAGGCTGGACACTTGGGACTGAGAGGATTGGTGAGATTGGGTGAGCAAATGCAGACCCTTTAAAGCAATAACGCATGGCACCCATTCCATGGGTCCCAGCTCTCCAGGTTGAAGGGAATATTACTACAGCTATAACATGTACGGGAAACCTAGAGAATGGACACACTGTGAATACGACAGGTTTCTAAAACTCAACGAAGAGCCCCTCTCCTGGTGCTCCGGTTTGACTTTCCAACTGCTTTCCTATCAATCTCCCAACTTGGAGAGACAGCCCCTTTAAGCTCCTGGTTCGCACAGGTTGCCAATTTGGCAGAGGATGAAAGGGAAGAGGGAGAACCAATGAGAGAGTAGCTGTTAGGCATTTGGATGGGCACATGTCACTCTAATTTCCCGGCAGGAAGAAGAATTAACCAAAGTCTCAGCCACCCACCGGGAACCAGTATAGGTCCTGAACCAAAAGTTTGGCCTTGCGTTCAGCTCACAAAAAACGAGTTGAAAAATGGAGCTCAGGGGCACAGCAATTCACAAAGTGGCAGAGTAATCAAGGCCAACTATCGTCCAAAAATCTGTTGAGGGAAGGCAACGAGGCGGACTAGAAAGCGAGGCAGAAGAGCAGGAAAGAGATTTCAAGAGGTACGATGGAATCGCCTGTAAAGCACAGGAAGAGGGGCACAACTTCGACAATGATGCACTTGGCCAAAAAGGGCGTATGCGTTTTCTCCTGAATATATTCAGGAGAAAACGCATACGCCCTTTTTGGCCAAGCAAGCAAGCGGGCAATGCAAATCTGCACTAAAAAGAAGTATCACTTCCCACCGGTCAAAAGGGACATCCACAAAATGTGTAAAAACCAGAAAGTCAAGGCAGGCCCTGGAGAACAGGGAGCCTTGTTATGCTGATGGGCGGGATGTAAGTTGCCAACTGCCTCACTGGAGGAGTGCATTGTGTTCCCTAAAACAAGTAAACAACAGAGCTACAGAGCCAAGGGCACTTCCAGTCTAGGGAATATACCTTGGGAAAACTGAAAATCCATAAGACAGAGCCACCCCCAAATTGAGGGCTGCACTGCTTACAAGAACCTCAACCTGGGTACACCTGAAATATCCCAGGAAATATAAAAATGGTTCCAAACATTGTGGAACTTACGTACGATGGAATATCCCTCAGCCACGAAATCAATGTCATAAGACCAGTAGCAGCAAAATGAGTGGATTCAGGTACGATGATTCTAAGTGAAAGAAGTCACACAGAAAAAGAAACTTATCATAAGATATCACTTAGGAAGATCCTGTAAACATGGCTACACATGAACTGAGTTAGGCAAGAGAACAGAGTCTCACATTTAGAAAACACTCTTATGCCTGCTTAAGGGGGAAGGAGAGGTGGGGTGATGCATCAAACCAGAGTTTGATATAAGCACAGGTACCGTTCCAAAAACCAACTATGGAATAGACAAGACCTACACCTTCCTCAGTGAAAGGGACTCAAAACCCCATATTTCCCGCAGAGGAATAGATCTGACTAGTAAGAATCTTAAAACCTATGTATTGATATGTCTCCGTAAGGGAATCAAGTGTGTCTAGACTGGCATAAACAGGGCAGCGAGAATCAGCTCAAACCCACTCTAAAAAGGAATTTCAGAAACAGAACAAAGAAACAGGGAAATTCTTTACAATTCCTTCAGGGTCTCTGATGCAACCTGGAATGACCCTATCTACAATGACAGCTAGATGTGGCATAAGGCTGGACACTTGGGACAGAGAGGATTGGTGAGATTGGGTGAGCAAATGCAGACCCTTTAAAGCAATAACGCATGGCACCCATTCCATGGGTCCCAGCTCTCCAGGTTGAAGGGAATATTACTACAGCTATAACATGTACGGGAAACCTAGAGAATGGACACACTGTGAATACGAAAGGTTTCTAAAACTCAATGAAGAGCCCCTCTCCTGGTGCTCCGGTTTGACTTTCCAACTGCTTTCCTATCAATCTCCCAACTTGGAGAGACAGCCCCTTTAAGCTCCTGGTTCGCACAGGTTGCCAATTTGGCAGAGGATGAAAGGGAAGAGGGAGAACCAATGAGAGAGTAGCTGTTAGGCATTTGGATGGGCACATGTCACTCTAATTTCCCGGCAGGAAGAAGAATTAACCAAAGTCTCAGCCACCCACCGGGAACCAGTATAGGTCCTGAACCAAAAGTTTGGACTTGCGTTCAGCTCACAAAAAACGAGTTGAAAAATGGAGCTCAGGGGCACAGCAATTCACAAACTGGCAGAGTAATCAAGGCCAACTATCGTCCAAAAATCTGTTGAGGGAAGGCAACGAGGCGGACTTGAAAGCGAGGCAGAAGAGCAGGAAAGAGATTTCAAGAGGTACGATGGAATCGCCTGTAAAGCACAGGAAGAGGGGCACAACTTCGACAATGATGCACTTGGCCAAAAAGGGCGTATGCGTTTTCTCCTGAATATATTCAGGAGAAAACGCATACGCCCTTTTTGGCCAAGCAAGCAAGCGGGCAATGCAAATCTGCACTACAAAGAAGTATTACTTCCCACCGGTCAAAAGGGACATCCACAAAATGTGTAAAAACCAGAAAGGCAAGGCAGGCCCTGGAGAACAGGGAGCCTTGTTATGCTGATGGGCGGGATGTAAGTTGCCAACTGCCTCACTGGAGGAGTGCATTGTGTTCCCTAAAACAAGTAAACAACAGAGCTACAGAGCCAAGGGCACTTCCAGTCTAGGGAATATACCTTGGGAAAACTGAAAATCCATAAGACAGAGCCACCCCCAAATTGAGGGCTGCACTGCTTACAAGAACCTCAACCTGGGTACACCTGAAATATCCCAGGAAATATAAAAATGGTTCCAAACATTGTGGAACTTACGTACGACGGAATATCCCTCAGCCACGAAATCAATGTCATAAGACCAGTAGCAGCAAAATGAGTGGATTCAGGTACGATGATTCTAAGTGAAAGAAGTCACACAGGAAAAGAAACTTATCATAAGATATCACTTAGGAAGATCCTGTAAACATGGCTACACATGAACTGAGTTAGGCAAGAGAACAGAGTCTCACATTTAGAAAACACTCTTATGCCTGCTTAAGGGGGAAGGAGAGGTGGGGTGATGCATCAAACCAGAGTTTGATATAAGCACAGGTACCGTTCCAAAAACCAACTATGGAATAGACAAGACCTACACCTTCCTCAGTGAAAGGGACTCAAAACCCCATATTTCCCGCAGAGGAATAGATCTGACTAGTAAGAATCTTAAAACCTATGTATTGATATGTCTCCGTAAGGGAATCAAGTGTGTCTAGACTGGCATAAACAGGGAAGCGAGAATCAGCTCAAACCCACTCTAAAAAGGAATTTCAAAAACAGAACAAAGAAACAGGGAAATTCTTTACAATTCCTTCAGGGTCTCTGATGCAACCTGGAATGACCCTATCTACAATGACAGCTGGATGTGGCATAAGGCTGGACACTTGGGACTGAGAGGATTGGTGAGATTGGGTGAGCAAATGCAGACCCTTTAAAGCAATAACGCATGGCACCCATTCCATGGGTCCCAGCTCTCCAGGTTGAAGGGAATATTACTACAGCTATAACATGTACGGGAAACCTAGAGAATGGACACACTGTGAATACGAAAGGTTTCTAAAACTCAACGAAGAGCCCCTCTCCTGGTGCTCCGGTTTGACTTTCCAACTGCTTTCCTATCAATCTCCCAACTTGGAGAGACAGCCCCTTTAAGCTCCTGGTTCGCACAGGTTGCCAATTTGGCAGAGGATGAAAGGGAAGAGGGAGAACCAATGAGAGAGTAGCTGTTAGGCATTTGGATGGGCACATGTCACTCTAATTTCCCGGCAGGAAGAAGAATTAACCAAAGTCTCAGCCACCCACCGGGAACCAGTATAGGTCCTGAACCAAGAGTTGGGACTTGCGTTCAGCTCACAAAAAACGAGTTGAAAAATGGAGCTCAGGGGCACAGCAATTCACAAAGTGGCAGAGTAATCAAGGCCAACTATCATCCAAAAATCTGTTGAGGGAAGGCAACGAGGCGGACTAGAAAGCGAGGCAGAAGAGCAGGAAAGAGATTTCAAGAGGTACGATGGAATCGCCTGTAAAGCACAGGAAGAGGGGCACAACTTCGACAATGATGCACTTGGCCAAAAAGGGCGTATGCGTTTTCTCCTGAATATATTCAGGAGAAAACGCATACGCCCTTTTTGGCCAAGCAAGCAAGCGGGCAATGCAAATCTGCACTAAAAAGAAGTATTACTTCCCACCGGTCAAAAGGGACATCCACAAAATGTGTAAAAACCAGAAAGTCAAGGCAGGCCCTGGAGAACAGGGAGCCTTGTTATGCTGATGGGCGGGATGTAAGTTGCCAACTGCCTCACTGGAGGAGTGCATTGTGTTCCCTAAAACAAGTAAACAACAGAGCTACAGAGCCAAGGGCACTTCCAGTCTAGGGAATATACCTTGGGAAAACTGAAAATCCATAAGACAGAGCCACCCCCAAATTGAGGGCTGCACTGCTTACAAGAACCTCAACCTGGGTACACCTGAAATATCCCAGGAAATATAAAAATGGTTCCAAACATTGTGGAACTTACGTACGATGGAATATCCCTCAGCCACGAAATCAATGTCATAAGACCAGTAGCAGCAAAATGAGTGGATTCAGGTACGATGATTCTAAGTGAAAGAAGTCACACAGAAAAAGAAACTTATCATAAGATATCACTTAGGAAGATCCTGTAAACATGGCTACACATGAACTGAGTTAGGCAAGAGAACAGAGTCTCACATTTAGAAAACACTCTTATGCCTGCTTAAGGGGGAAGGAGAGGTGGGGTGATGCATCAAACCAGAGTTTGATATAAGCACAGGTACCGTTCCAAAAACCAACTATGGAATAGACAAGACCTACACCTTCCTCAGTGAAAGGGACTCAGAACCCCATATTTCCCGCAGAGGAATAGATCTGACTAGTAAGAATCTTAAAACCTATGTATTGATATGTCTCCATAAGGGAATCAAGTGTGTCTAGACTGGCATAAACAGGGCAGCGAGAATCAGCTCAAACCCACTCTAAAAAGGAATTTCAGAAACAGAACAAAGAAACAGGGAAATTCTTTACAATTCCTTCAGGGTCTCTGATGCAACCTGGAATGACCCTATCTACAATGACAGCTAGATGTGGCATAAGGCTGGACACTTGGGACAGAGAGGATTGGTGAGATTGGGTGAGCAAATGCAGACCCTTTAAAGCAATAACGCATGGCACCCATTCCATGGGTCCCAGCTCTCCAGGTTGAAGGGAATATTACTACAGCTCTAACATGTACGGGAAACCTAGAGAATGGACACACTGTGAATACGACAGGTTTCTAAAACTCAACGAAGAGCCCCTCTCCTGGTGCTCCGGTTTGACTTTCCAACTGCTTTCCTATCAATCTCCCAACTTGGAGAGACAGCCCCTTTAAGCTCCTGGTTCGCACAGGTTGCCAATTTGGCAGAGGATGAAAGGGAAGAGGGAGAACCAATGAGAGAGTAGCTGTTAGGCATTTGGATGGGCACATGTCACTCTAATTTCCCGGCAGGAAGAAGAATTAACCAAAGTCTCAGCCACCCACCGGGAACCAGTATAGGTCCTGAACCAAAAGTTTGGACTTGCGTTCAGCTCACAAAAAACGAGTTGAAAAATGGAGCTCAGGGGCACAGCAATTCACAAACTGGCAGAGTAATCAAGGCCAACTATCGTCCAAAAATCTGTTGAGGGAAGGCAACGAGGCGGACTTGAAAGCGAGGCAGAAGAGCAGGAAAGAGATTTCAAGAGGTACGATGGAATCGCCTGTAAAGCACAGGAAGAGGGGCACAACTTCGACAATGATGCACTTGGCCAAAAAGGGCGTATGCGTTTTCTCCTGAATATATTCAGGAGAAAACGCATACGCCCTTTTTGGCCAAGCAAGCAAGCGGGCAATGCAAATCTGCACTACAAAGAAGTATCACTTCCCACCGGTCAAAAGGGACATCCACAAAATGTGTAAAAACCAGAAAGGCAAGGCAGGCCCTGGAGAACAGGGAGCCTTGTTATGCTGATGGGCGGGATGTAAGTTGCCAACTGCCTCACTGGAGGAGTGCATTGTGTTCCCTAAAACAAGTAAACAACAGAGCTACAGAGCCAAGGGCACTTCCAGTCTAGGGAATATACCTTGGGAAAACTGAAAATCCATAAGACAGAGCCACCCCCAAATTGAGGGCTGCACTGCTTACAAGAACCTCAACCTGGGTACACCTGAAATATCCCAGGAAATATAAAAATGGTTCCAAACATTGTGGAACTTACGTACGACGGAATATCCCTCAGCCACGAAATCAATGTCATAAGACCAGTAGCAGCAAAATGAGTGGATTCAGGTACGATGATTCTAAGGGAAAGAAGTCACACAGGAAAAGAAACTTATCATAAGATATCACTTAGGAAGATCCTGTAAACATGGCTACACATGAACTGAGTTAGGCAAGAGAACAGAGTCTCACATTTAGAAAACACTCTTATGCCTGCTTAAGGGGGAAGGAGAGGTGGGGTGATGCATCAAACCAGAGTTTGATATAAGCACAGGTACCGTTCCAAAAACCAACTATGGAATAGACAAGACCTACACCTTCCTCAGTGAAAGGGACTCAAAACCCCATATTTCCCGCAGAGGAATAGATCTGACTAGTAAGAATCTTAAAACCTATGTATTGATATGTCTCCGTAAGGGAATCAAGTGTGTCTAGACTGGCATAAACAGGGCAGCGAGAATCAGCTCAAACCCACTCTAAAAAGGAATTTCAAAAACAGAACAAAGAAACAGGGAAATTCTTTACAATTCCTTCAGGGTCTCTGATGCAACCTGGAATGACCCTATCTACAATGACAGCTGGATGTGGCATAAGGCTGGACACTTGGGACTGAGAGGATTGGTGAGATTGGGTGAGCAAATGCAGACCCTTTAAAGCAATAACGCATGGCACCCATTCCATGGGTCCCAGCTCTCCAGGTTGAAGGGAATATTACTACAGCTATAACATGTACGGGAAACCTAGAGAATGGACACACTGTGAATACGAAAGGTTTCTAAAACTCAACGAAGAGTCCCTCTCCTGGTGCTCCGGTTTGACTTTCCAACTGCTTTCCTATCAATCTCCCAACTTGGAGAGACAGCCCCTTTAAGCTCCTGGTTCGCACAGGTTGCCAATTTGGCAGAGGATGAAAGGGAAGAGGGAGAACCAATGAGAGAGTAGCTGTTAGGCATTTGGATGGGCACATGTCACTCTAATTTCCCGGCAGGAAGAAGAATTAACCAAAGTCTCAGCCACCCACCGGGAACCAGTATAGGTCCTGAACCAAAAGTTTGGCCTTGCGTTCAGCTCACAAAAAACGAGTTGAGAAATGGAGCTCAGGGGCACAGCAATTCACAAACTGGCAGAGTAATCAAGGCCAACTATCGTCCAAAAATCTGTTGAGGGAAGGCAACGAGGCGGACTTGAAAGCGAGGCAGAATAGCAGGAAAGAGATTTCAAGAGGTACGTTGGAATCGCCTGTAAAGCACAGGAAGAGGGGCACAACTTCGACAATGATGCACTTGGCCAAAAAGGGCGTATGCGTTTTCTCCTGAATATATTCAGGAGAAAACGCATACGCCCTTTTTGGCCAAGCAAGCAAGCGGGCAATGCAAATCTGCACTACAAAGATGTATCACTTCCCACCGGTCAAAAGGGACATCCACAAAATGTGTAAAAACCAGAAAGGCAAGGCAGGCCCTGGAGAACAGGGAGCCTTGTTATGCTGATGGGCGGGATGTAAGTTGCCAACTGCCTCACTGGAGGAGTGCATTGTGTTCCCTAAAACAAGTAAACAACAGAGCTACAGAGCCAAGGGCACTTCCAGTCTAGGGAATATACCTTGGGAAAACTGAAAATCCATAAGACAGAGCCACCCCCAAATTGAGGGCTGCACTGCTTACAAGAACCTCAACCTGGGTACACCTGAAATATCCCAGGAAATATAAAAATGGTTCCAAACATTGTGGAACTTACGTACGATGGAATATCCCTCAGCCACGAAATCAATGTCATAAGACCAGTAGCAGCAAAATGAGTGGATTCAGGTACGATGATTCTAAGGGAAAGAAGTCACACAGAAAAAGAAACTTATCATAAGATATCACTTAGGAAGATCCTGTAAACATGGCTACACATGAACTGAGTTAGGCAAGAGAACAGAGTCTCACATTTAGAAAACACTCTTATGCCTGCTTAAGGGGGAAGGAGAGGTGGGGTGATGCATCAAACCAGAGTTTGATATAAGCCCAGGTACCGTTCCAAAAACCAACTATGGAATAGACAAGACCTACACCTTCCTCAGTGAAAGGGACTCAGAACCCCATATTTCCCGCAGAGGAATAGATCTGACTAGTAAGAATCTTAAAACCTATGTATTGATATGTCTCCATAAGGGAATCAAGTGTGTCTAGACTGGCATAAACAGGGCAGCGAGAATCAGCTCAAACCCACTCTAAAAAGGAATTTCAGAAACAGAACAAAGAAACAGGGAAATTCTTTACAATTCCTTCAGGGTCTCTGATGCAACCTGGAATGACCCTATCTACAATGACAGCTGGATGTGGCATAAGGCTGGACACTTGGGACTGAGAGGATTGGTGAGATTGGGTGAGCAAATGCAGACCCTTTAAAGCAATAACGCATGGCACCCATTCCATGGGTCCCAGCTCTCCAGGTTGAAGGGAATATTACTACAGCTATAACATGTACGGGAAACCTAGAGAATGGACACACTGTGAATACGAAAGGTTTCTAAAACTCAACGAAGAGCCCCTCTCCTGGTGCTCCGGTTTGACTTTCCAACTGCTTTCCTATCAATCTCCCAACTTGGAGAGACAGCCCCTTTAAGCTCCTGGTTCGCACAGGTTGCCAATTTGGCAGAGGATGAAAGGGAAGAGGGAGAACCAATGAGAGAGTAGCTGTTAGGCATTTGGATGGGCACATGTCACTCTAATTTCCCGGCAGGAAGAAGAATTAACCAAAGTCTCAGCCACCCACCGGGAACCAGTATAGGTCCTGAACCAAAAGTTTGGCCTTGCGTTCAGCTCACAAAAAACGAGTTGAAAAATGGAGCTCAGGGGCACAGCAATTCACAAACTGGCAGAGTAATCAAGGCCAACTATCGTCCAAAAATCTGTTGAGGGAAGGCAACGAGGCGGACTTGAAAGTGAGGCAGAAGAGCAGGAAAGAGATTTCAAGAGGTACGTTGGAATCGCCTGTAAAGCACAGGAAGAGGGGCACAACTTCGACAATGATGCACTTGGCCAAAAAGGGCGTATGCGTTTTCTCCTGAATATATTCAGGAAAAAACGCATACGCCCTTTTTGGCCAAGCAAGCAAGCGGGCAATGCAAATCTGCACTACAAAGAAGTATCACTTCCCACCGGTCAAAAGGGACATCCACAAAATGTGTAAAAACCAGAAAGGCAAGGCAGGCCCTGGAGAACAGGGAGCCTTGTTATGCTGATGGGCGGGATGTAAGTTGCCAACTGCCTCACTGGAGGAGTGCATTGTGTTCCCTAAAACAAGTAAACAACAGAGCTACAGAGCCAAGGGCACTTCCAGTCTAGGGAATATACCTTGGGAAAACTGAAAATCCATAAGACAGAGCCACCCCCAAATTGAGGGCTGCACTGCTTACAAGAACCTCAACCTGGGTACACCTGAAATATCCCAGGAAATATAAAAATGGTTCCAAACATTGTGGAACTTACGTACGACGGAATATCCCTCAGCCACGAAATCAATGTCATAAGACCAGTAGCAGCAAAATGAGTGGATTCAGGTACGATGATTCTAAGGGAAAGAAGTCACACAGGAAAAGAAACTTATCATAAGATATCACTTAGGAAGATCCTGTAAACATGGCTACACATGAACTGAGTTAGGCAAGAGAACAGAGTCTCACATTTAGAAAACACTCTTATGCCTGCTTAAGGGGGAAGGAGAGGTGGGGTGATGCATCAAACCAGAGTTTGATATAAGCACAGGTACCGTTCCAAAAACCAACTATGGAATAGACAAGACCTACACCTTCCTCAGTGAAAGGGACTCAAAACCCCATATTTCCCGCAGAGGAATAGATCTGACTAGTAAGAATCTTAAAACCTATGTATTGATATGTCTCCGTAAGGGAATCAAGTGTGTCTAGACTGGCATAAACAGGGCAGCGAGAATCAGCTCAAACCCACTCTAAAAAGGAATTTCAAAAACAGAACAAAGAAACAGGGAAATTCTTTACAATTCCTTCAGGGTCTCTGATGCAACCTGGAATGACCCTATCTACAATGACAGCTGGATGTGGCATAAGGCTGGACACTTGGGACTGAGAGGATTGGTGAGATTGGGTGAGCAAATGCAGACCCTTTAAAGCAATAACGCATGGCACCCATTCCATGGGTCCCAGCTCTCCAGGTTGAAGGGAATATTACTACAGCTATAACATGTACGGGAAACCTAGAGAATGGACACACTGTGAATACGAAAGGTTTCTAAAACTCAACGAAGAGCCCCTCTCCTGGTGCTCCGGTTTGACTTTCCAACTGCTTTCCTATCAATCTCCCAACTTGGAGAGACAGCCCCTTTAAGCTCCTGGTTCGCACAGGTTGCCAATTTGGCAGAGGATGAAAGGGAAGAGGGAGAACCAATGAGAGAGTAGCTGTTAGGCATTTGGATGGGCACATGTCACTCTAATTTCCCGGCAGGAAGAAGAATTAACCAAAGTCTCAGCCACCCACCGGGAACCAGTATAGGTCCTGAACCAAAAGTTTGGACTTGTGTTCAGCTCACAAAAAACGAGTTGAGAAATGGAGCTCAGGGGCACAGCAATTCACAAACTGGCAGAGTAATCAAGGCCCACTATCGTCCAAAAATCTGTTGAGGGAAGGCAACGAGGCGGACTTGAAAGCGAGGCAGAATAGCAGGAAACAGATTTCAAGAGGTACGTTGGAATCGCCTGTAAAGCACAGGAAGAGGGGCACAAGTTCGACAATGATGCACTTGGCCAAAAAGGGCGTATGCGTTTTCTCCTGAATATATTCAGGAGAAAACGCATACGCCCTTTTTGGCCAAGCAAGCAAGCGGGCAATGCAAATCTGCACTACAAAGAAGTATCACTTCCCACCGGTCAAAAGGGACATCCACAAAATGTGTAAAAACCAGAAAGGCAAGACAGGCCCTGGAGAACAGGGAGCCTTGTTATGCTGATGGGCGGGGTGTAAGTTGCCAACTGCCTCACTGGGGGAGTGCATTGTGTTCCCTAAAACAAGTAAACAACAGAGCTACAGAGCCAAGGGCACTTCCAGTCTAGGTTATATACCTTGGGAAAACTGAAAATCCATAAGACAGAGCCACCCCCAAATTGAGGGCTGCACTGCTTACAAGAACCTCAACCTGGGTACACCTGAAATATCCCAGGAAATATAAAAATGGTTCCAAACATTGTGGAACTTACGTACGACGGAATATCCCTCAGCCACGAAATCAATGTCATAAGACCAGTAGCAGCAAAATGAGTGGATTCAGGTACGATGATTCTAAGGGAAAGAAGTCACACAGGAAAAGAAACTTATCATAAGATATCACTTAGGAAGATCCTGTAAACATGGCTACACATGAACTGAGTTAGGCAAGAGAACAGAGTCTCACATTTAGAAAACACTCTTATGCCTGCTTAAGGGGGAAGGAGAGGTGGGGTGATGCATCAAACCAGAGTTTGATATAAGCACAGGTACCGTTCCAAAAACCAACTATGGAATAGACAAGACCTACACCTTCCTCAGTGAAAGGGACTCAAAACCCCATATTTCCCGCAGAGGAATGGATCTGACTAGTAAGAATCTTAAAACCTATGTATTGATATGTCTCCGTAAGGGAATCAAGTGTGTCTAGACTGGCATAAACAGGGCAGCGAGAATCAGCTCAAACCCACTCTAAAAAGGAATTTCAAAAACAGAACAAAGAAACAGGGAAATTCTTTACAATTCCTTCAGGGTCTCTGATGCAACCTGGAATGACCCTATCTACAATGACAGCTGGATGTGGCATAAGGCTGGACACTTGGGACTGAGAGGATTGGTGAGATTGGGTGAGCAAATGCAGACCCTTTAAAGCAATAACGCATGGCACCCATTCCATGGGTCCCAGCTCTCCAGGTTGAAGGGAATATTACTACAGCTATAACATGTACGGGAAACCTAGAGAATGGACACACTGTGAATACGAAAGGTTTCTAAAACTCAACGAAGAGCCCCTCTCCTGGTGCTCCGGTTTGACTTTCCAACTGCTTTCCTATCAATCTCCCAACTTGGAGAGACAGCCCCTTTAAGCTCCTGGTTCGCACAGGTTGCCAATTTGGCAGAGGATGAAAGGGAAGAGGGAGAACCAATGAGAGAGTAGCTGTTAGGCATTTGGATGGGCACATGTCACTCTAATTTCCCGGCAGGAAGAAGAATTAACCAAAGTCTCAGCTACCCACCGGGAACCAGTATAGGTCCTGAACCAAAAGTTTGGCCTTGCGTTCAGCTCACAAAAAACGAGTTGAGAAATGGAGCTCAGGGGCACAGCAATTCACAAACTGGCAGAGTAATCAAGGCCCACTATCGTCCAAAAATCTGTTGAGGGAAGGCAACGAGGCGGACTTGAAAGCGAGGCAGAATAGCAGGAAACAGATTTCAAGAGGTACGTTGGAATCGCCTGTAAAGCACAGGAAGAGGGGCACAAGTTCGACAATGATGCACTTGGCCAAAAAGGGCGTATGCGTTTTCTCCTGAATATATTCAGGAGAAAACGCATACGCCCTTTTTGGCCAAGCAAGCAAGCGGGCAATGCAAATCTGCACTACAAAGAAGTATCACTTCCCACCGGTCAAAAGGGACATCCACAAAATGTGTAAAAACCAGAAAGGCAAGACAGGCCCTGGAGAACAGGGAGCCTTGTTATGCTGATGGGCGGGGTGTAAGTTGCCAACTGCCTCACTGGGGGAGTGCATTGTGTTCCCTAAAACAAGTAAACAACAGAGCTACAGAGCCAAGGGCACTTCCAGTCTAGGGAATATACCTTGGGAAAACTGAAAATCCATAAGACAGAGCCACCCCCAAATTGAGGGCTGCACTGCTTACAAGAACCTCAACCTGGGTACACCTGAAATATCCCAGGAAATATAAAAATGGTTCCAAACATTGTGGAACTTACGTACGACGGAATATCCCTCAGCCACGAAATCAATGTCATAAGACCAGTAGCAGCAAAATGAGTGGATTCAGGTACGATGATTCTAAGGGAAAGAAGTCACACAGGAAAAGAAACTTATCATAAGATATCACTTAGGAAGATCCTGTAAACATGGCTACACATGAACTGAGTTAGGCAAGAGAACAGAGTCTCACATTTAGAAAACACTCTTATGCCTGCTTAAGGGGGAAGGAGAGGTGGGGTGATGCATCAAACCAGAGTTTGATATAAGCACAGGTACCGTTCCAAAAACCAACTATGGAATAGACAAGACCTACACCTTCCTCAGTGAAAGGGACTCAAAACCCCATATTTCCCGCAGAGGAATAGATCTGACTAGTAAGAATCTTAAAACCTATGTATTGATATGTCTCCGTAAGGGAATCAAGTGTGTCTAGACTGGCATAAACAGGGCAGCGAGAATCAGCTCAAACCCACTCTAAAAAGGAATTTCAAAAACAGAACAAAGAAACAGGGAAATTCTTTACAATTCCTTCAGGGTCTCTGATGCAACCTGGAATGACCCTATCTACAATGACAGCTGGATGTGGCATAAGGCTGGACACTTGGGACTGAGAGGATTGGTGAGATTGGGTGAGCAAATGCAGACCCTTTAAAGCAATAACGCATGGCACCCATTCCATGGGTCCCAGCTCTCCAGGTTGAAGGGAATATTACTACAGCTATAACATGTACGGGAAACCTAGAGAATGGACACACTGTGAATACGAAAGGTTTCTAAAACTCAACGAAGAGCCCCTCTCCTGGTGCTCCGGTTTGACTTTCCAACTGCTTTCCTATCAATCTCCCAACTTGGAGAGACAGCCCCTTTAAGCTCCTGGTTCGCACAGGTTGCCAATTTGGCAGAGGATGAAAGGGAAGAGGGAGAACCAATGAGAGAGTAGCTGTTAGGCATTTGGATGGGCACATGTCACTCTAATTTCCCGGCAGGAAGAAGAATTAACCAAAGTCTCAGCCACCCACCGGGAACCAGTATAGGTCCTGAACCAAAAGTTTGGACTTGCGTTCAGCTCACAAAAAACGAGTTGAGAAATGGAGCTCAGGGGCACAGCAATTCACAAACTGGCAGAGTAATCAAGGCCCACTATCGTCCAAAAATCTGTTGAGGGAAGGCAACGAGGCGGACTTGAAAGCGAGGCAGAATAGCAGGAAACAGATTTCAAGAGGTACGTTGGAATCGCCTGTAAAGCACAGGAAGAGGGGCACAAGTTCGACAATGATGCACTTGGCCAAAAAGGGCGTATGCGTTTTCTCCTGAATATATTCAGGAGAAAACGCATACGCCCTTTTTGGCCAAGCAAGCAAGCGGGCAATGCAAATCTGCACTACAAAGAAGTATCACTTCCCACCGGTCAAAAGGGACATCCACAAAATGTGTAAAAACCAGAAAGGCAAGACAGGCCCTGGAGAACAGGGAGCCTTGTTATGCTGATGGGCGGGATGTAAGTTGCCAACTGCCTCACTGGAGGAGTGCATTGTGTTCCCTAAAACAAGTAAACAACAGAGCTACAGAGCCAAGGGCACTTCCAGTCTAGGTTATATACCTTGGGAAAACTGAAAATCCATAAGACAGAGCCACCCCCAAATTGAGGGCTGCACTGCTTACAAGAACCTCAACCTGGGTACACCTGAAATATCCCAGGAAATATAAAAATGGTTCCAAACATTGTGGAACTTACGTACGACGGAATATCCCTCAGCCACGAAATCAATGTCATAAGACCAGTAGCAGCAAAATGAGTGGATTCAGGTACGATGATTCTAAGGGAAAGAAGTCACACAGGAAAAGAAACTTATCATAAGATATCACTTAGGAAGATCCTGTAAACATGGCTACACATGAACTGAGTTAGGCAAGAGAACAGAGTCTCACATTTAGAAAACACTCTTATGCCTGCTTAAGGGGGAAGGAGAGGTGGGGTGATGCATCAAACCAGAGTTTGATATAAGCACAGGTACCGTTCCAAAAACCAACTATGGAATAGACAAGACCTACACCTTCCTCAGTGAAAGGGACTCAAAACCCCATATTTCCCGCAGAGGAATGGATCTGACTAGTAAGAATCTTAAAACCTATGTATTGATATGTCTCCGTAAGGGAATCAAGTGTGTCTAGACTGGCATAAACAGGGCAGCGAGAATCAGCTCAAACCCACTCTAAAAAGGAATTTCAAAAACAGAACAAAGAAACAGGGAAATTCTTTACAATTCCTTCAGGGTCTCTGATGCAACCTGGAATGACCCTATCTACAATGACAGCTGGATGTGGCATAAGGCTGGACACTTGGGACTGAGAGGATTGGTGAGATTGGGTGAGCAAATGCAGACCCTTTAAAGCAATAACGCATGGCACCCATTCCATGGGTCCCAGCTCTCCAGGTTGAAGGGAATATTACTACAGCTATAACATGTACGGGAAACCTAGAGAATGGACACACTGTGAATACGAAAGGTTTCTAAAACTCAACGAAGAGCCCCTCTCCTGGTGCTCCGGTTTGACTTTCCAACTGCTTTCCTATCAATCTCCCAACTTGGAGAGACAGCCCCTTTAAGCTCCTGGTTCGCACAGGTTGCCAATTTGGCAGAGGAGGAAAGGGAAGAGGGAGAACCAATGAGAGAGTAGCTGTTAGGCATTTGGATGGGCACATGTCACTCTAATTTCCCGGCAGGAAGAAGAATTAACCAAAGTCTCAGCCACCCACCGGGAACCAGTATAGGTCCTGAACCAAAAGTTTGGACTTGCGTTCAGCTCACAAAAAACGAGTTGAGAAATGGAGCTCAGGGGCACAGCAATTCACAAACTGGCAGAGTAATCAAGGCCCACTATCGTCCAAAAATCTGTTGAGGGAAGGCAACGAGGCGGACTTGAAAGCGAGGCAGAATAGCAGGAAACAGATTTCAAGAGGTACGTTGGAATCGCCTGTAAAGCACAGGAAGAGGGGCACAAGTTCGACAATGATGCACTTGGCCAAAAAGGGCGTATGCGTTTTCTCCTGAATATATTCAGGAGAAAACGCATACGCCCTTTTTGGCCAAGCAAGCAAGCGGGCAATGCAAATCTGCACTACAAAGAAGTATCACTTCCCACCGGTCAAAAGGGACATCCACAAAATGTGTAAAAACCAGAAAGGCAAGACAGGCCCTGGAGAACAGGGAGCCTTGTTATGCTGATGGGCGGGATGTAAGTTGCCAACTGCCTCACTGGGGGAGTGCATTGTGTTCCCTAAAACAAGTAAACAACAGAGCTACAGAGCCAAGGGCACTTCCAGTCTAGGGAATATACCTTGGGAAAACTGAAAATCCATAAGACAGAGCCACCCCCAAATTGAGGGCTGCACTGCTTACAAGAACCTCAACCTGGGTACACCTGAAATATCCCAGGAAATATAAAAATGGTTCCAAACATTGTGGAACTTACGTACGACGGAATATCCCTCAGCCACGAAATCAATGTCATAAGACCAGTAGCAGCAAAATGAGTGGATTCAGGTACGATGATTCTAAGGGAAAGAAGTCACACAGGAAAAGAAACTTATCATAAGATATCACTTAGGAAGATCCTGTAAACATGGCTACACATGAACTGAGTTAGGCAAGAGAACAGAGTCTCACATTTAGAAAACACTCTTATGCCTGCTTAAGGGGGAAGGAGAGGTGGGGTGATGCATCAAACCAGAGTTTGATATAAGCACAGGTACCGTTCCAAAAACCAACTATGGAATAGACAAGACCTACACCTTCCTCAGTGAAAGGGACTCAAAACCCCATATTTCCCGCAGAGGAATAGATCTGACTAGTAAGAATCTTAAAACCTATGTATTGATATGTCTCCGTAAGGGAATCAAGTGTGTCTAGACTGGCATAAACAGGGCAGCGAGAATCAGCTCAAACCCACTCTAAAAAGGAATTTCAAAAACAGAACAAAGAAACAGGGAAATTCTTTACAATTCCTTCAGGGTCTCTGATGCAACCTGGAATGACCCTATCTACAATGACAGCTGGATGTGGCATAAGGCTGGACACTTGGGACTGAGAGGATTGGTGAGATTGGGTGAGCAAATGCAGACCCTTTAAAGCAATAACGCATGGCACCCATTCCATGGGTCCCAGCTCTCCAGGTTGAAGGGAATATTACTACAGCTATAACATGTACGGGAAACCTAGAGAATGGACACACTGTGAATACGAAAGGTTTCTAAAACTCAACGAAGAGCCCCTCTCCTGGTGCTCCGGTTTGACTTTCCAACTGCTTTCCTATCAATCTCCCAACTTGGAGAGACAGCCCCTTTAAGCTCCTGGTTCGCACAGGTTGCCAATTTGGCAGAGGATGAAAGGGAAGAGGGAGAACCAATGAGAGAGTAGCTGTTAGGCATTTGGATGGGCACATGTCACTCTAATTTCCCGGCAGGAAGAAGAATTAACCAAAGTCTCAGCCACCCACCGGGAACCAGTATAGGTCCTGAACCAAAAGTTTGGCCTTGCGTTCAGCTCACAAAAAACGAGTTGAGAAATGGAGCTCAGGGGCACAGCAATTCACAAACTGGCAGAGTAATCAAGGCCCACTATCGTCCAAAAATCTGTTGAGGGAAGGCAACGAGGCGGACTTGAAAGCGAGGCAGAATAGCAGGAAACAGATTTCAAGAGGTACGTTGGAATCGCCTGTAAAGCACAGGAAGAGGGGCACAAGTTCGACAATGATGCACTTGGCCAAAAAGGGCGTATGCGTTTTCTCCTGAATATATTCAGGAGAAAACGCATACGCCCTTTTTGGCCAAGCAAGCAAGCGGGCAATGCAAATCTGCACTACAAAGAAGTATCACTTCCCACCGGTCAAAAGGGACATCCACAAAATGTGTAAAAACCAGAAAGGCAAGACAGGCCCTGGAGAACAGGGAGCCTTGTTATGCTGATGGGCGGGGTGTAAGTTGCCAACTGCCTCACTGGGGGAGTGCATTGTGTTCCCTAAAACAAGTAAACAACAGAGCTACAGAGCCAAGGGCACTTCCAGTCTAGGGAATATACCTTGGGAAAACTGAAAATCCATAAGACAGAGCCACCCCCAAATTGAGGGCTGCACTGCTTACAAGAACCTCAACCTGGGTACACCTGAAATATCCCAGGAAATATAAAAATGGTTCCAAACATTGTGGAACTTACGTACGACGGAATATCCCTCAGCCACGAAATCAATGTCATAAGACCAGTAGCAGCAAAATGAGTGGATTCAGGTACGATGATTCTAAGGGAAAGAAGTCACACAGGAAAAGAAACTTATCATAAGATATCACTTAGGAAGATCCTGTAAACATGGCTACACATGAACTGAGTTAGGCAAGAGAACAGAGTCTCACATTTAGAAAACACTCTTATGCCTGCTTAAGGGGGAAGGAGAGGTGGGGTGATGCATCAAACCAGAGTTTGATATAAGCACAGGTACCGTTCCAAAAACCAACTATGGAATAGACAAGACCTACACCTTCCTCAGTGAAAGGGACTCAAAACCCCATATTTCCCGCAGAGGAATAGATCTGACTAGTAAGAATCTTAAAACCTATGTATTGATATGTCTCCGTAAGGGAATCAAGTGTGTCTAGACTGGCATAAACAGGGCAGCGAGAATCAGCTCAAACCCACTCTAAAAAGGAATTTCAAAAACAGAACAAAGAAACAGGGAAATTCTTTACAATTCCTTCAGGGTCTCTGATGCAACCTGGAATGACCCTATCTACAATGACAGCTGGATGTGGCATAAGGCTGGACACTTGGGACTGAGAGGATTGGTGAGATTGGGTGAGCAAATGCAGACCCTTTAAAGCAATAACGCATGGCACCCATTCCATGGGTCCCAGCTCTCCAGGTTGAAGGGAATATTACTACAGCTATAACATGTACGGGAAACCTAGAGAATGGACACACTGTGAATACGAAAGGTTTCTAAAACTCAACGAAGAGCCCCTCTCCTGGTGCTCCGGTTTGACTTTCCAACTGCTTTCCTATCAATCTCCCAACTTGGAGAGACAGCCCCTTTAAGCTCCTGGTTCGCACAGGTTGCCAATTTGGCAGAGGATGAAAGGGAAGAGGGAGAACCAATGAGAGAGTAGCTGTTAGGCATTTGGATGGGCACATGTCACTCTAATTTCCCGGCAGGAAGAAGAATTAACCAAAGTCTCAGCCACCCACCGGGAACCAGTATAGGTCCTGAACCAAAAGTTTGGCCTTGCGTTCAGCTCACAAAAAACGAGTTGAGAAATGGAGCTCAGGGGCACAGCAATTCACAAACTGGCAGAGTAATCAAGGCCCACTATCGTCCAAAAATCTGTTGAGGGAAGGCAACGCGGCGGACTTGAAAGCGAGGCAGAATAGCAGGAAACAGATTTCAAGAGGTACGTTGGAATCGCCTGTAAAGCACAGGAAGAGGGGCACAACTTCGACAATGATGCACTTGGCCAAAAAGGGCGTATGCGTTTTCTCCTGAATATATTCAGGAGAAAACGCATACGCCCTTTTTGGCCAAGCAAGCAAGCGGTCAATGCAAATCTGCACTACAAAGAAGTATCACTTCCCACCGGTCAAAAGGGATATCCACAAAATGTGTAAAAACCAGAAAGGCAAGACAGGCCCTGGAGAACAGGGAGCCTTGTTATGCTGATGGGCGGGATGTAAGTTGCCAACTGCCTCACTGGAGGAGTGCATTGTGTTCCCTAAAACAAGTAAACAACAGAGCTACAGAGCCAAGGGCACTTCCAGTCTAGGGAATATACCTTGGGAAAACTGAAAATCCATAAGACAGAGCCACCCCCAAATTGAGGGCTGCACTGCTTACAAGAACCTCAACCTGGGTACACCTGAAATATCCCAGGAAATATAAAAATGGTTCCAAACATTGTGGAACTTACGTACGACGGAATATCCCTCAGCCACGAAATCAATGTCATAAGACCAGTAGCAGCAAAATGAGTGGATTCAGGTACGATGATTCTAAGGGAAAGAAGTCACACAGGAAAAGAAACTTATCATAAGATATCACTTAGGAAGATCCTGTAAACATGGCTACACATGAACTGAGTTAGGCAAGAGAACAGAGTCTCACATTTAGAAAACACTCTTATGCCTGCTTAAGGGGGAAGGAGAGGTGGGGTGATGCATCAAACCAGAGTTTGATATAAGCACAGGTACCGTTCCAAAAACCAACTATGGAATAGACAAGACCTACACCTTCCTCAGTGAAAGGGACTCAAAACCCCATATTTCCCGCAGAGGAATAGATCTGACTAGTAAGAATCTTAAAACCTATGTATTGATATGTCTCCGTAAGGGAATCAAGTGTGTCTAGACTGGCATAAACAGGGCAGCGAGAATCAGCTCAAACCCACTCTAAAAAGGAATTTCAAAAACAGAACAAAGAAACAGGGAAATTCTTTACAATTCCTTCAGGGTCTCTGATGCAACCTGGAATGACCCTATCTACAATGACAGCTGGATGTGGCATAAGGCTGGACACTTGGGACTGAGAGGATTGGTGAGATTGGGTGAGCAAATGCAGACCCTTTAAAGCAATAACGCATGGCACCCATTCCATGGGTCCCAGCTCTCCAGGTTGAAGGGAATATTACTACAGCTATAACATGTACGGGAAACCTAGAGAATGGACACACTGTGAATACGAAAGGTTTCTAAAACTCAACGAAGAGCCCCTCTCCTGGTGCTCCGGTTTGACTTTCCAACTGCTTTCCTATCAATCTCCCAACTTGGAGAGACAGCCCCTTTAAGCTCCTGGTTCGCACAGGTTGCCAATTTGGCAGAGGATGAAAGGGAAGAGGGAGAACCAATGAGAGAGTAGCTGTTAGGCATTTGGATGGGCACATGTCACTCTAATTTCCCGGCAGGAAGAAGAATTAACCAAAGTCTCAGCCACCCACCGGGAACCAGTATAGGTCCTGAACCAAAAGTTTGGCCTTGCGTTCAGCTCACAAAAAACGAGTTGAGAAATGGAGCTCAGGGGCACAGCAATTCACAAACTGGCAGAGTAATCAAGGCCCACTATCGTCCAAAAATCTATTGAGGGAAGGCAACGCGGCGGACTTGAAAGCGAGGCAGAATAGCAGGAAACAGATTTCAAGAGGTACGTTGGAATCGCCTGTAAAGCACAGGAAGAGGGGCACAAGTTCGACAATGATGCACTTGGCCAAAAAGGGCGTATGCGTTTTCTCCTGAATATATTCAGGAGAAAACGCATACGCCCTTTTTGGCCAAGCAAGCAAGCGGGCAATGCAAATCTGCACTACAAAGAAGTATCACTTCCCACCAGTCAAAAGGGACATCCACAAAATGTGTAAAAACCAGAAAGGCAAGACAGGCCCTGGAGAACAGGGAGCCTTGTTATGCTGATGGGCGGGGTGTAAGTTGCCAACTGCCTCACTGGGGGAGTGCATTGTGTTCCCTAAAACAAGTAAACAACAGAGCTACAGAGCCAAGGGCACTTCCAGTCTAGGGAATATACCTTGGGAAAACTGAAAATCCATAAGACAGAGCCACCCCCAAATTGAGGGCTGCACTGCTTACAAGAACCTCAACCTGGGTACACCTGAAATATCCCAGGAAATATAAAAATGGTTCCAAACATTGTGGAACTTACGTACGACGGAATATCCCTCAGCCACGAAATCAATGTCATAAGACCAGTAGCAGCAAAATGAGTGGATTCAGGTACGATGATTCTAAGGGAAAGAAGTCACACAGGAAAAGAAACTTATCATAAGATATCACTTAGGAAGATCCTGTAAACATGGCTACACATGAACTGAGTTAGGCAAGAGAACAGAGTCTCACATTTAGAAAACACTCTTATGCCTGCTTAAGGGGGAAGGAGAGGTGGGGTGATGCATCAAACCAGAGTTTGATATAAGCACAGGTACCGTTCCAAAAACCAACTATGGAATAGACAAGACCTACACCTTCCTCAGTGAAAGGGACTCAAAACCCCATATTTCCCGCAGAGGAATAGATCTGACTAGTAAGAATCTTAAAACCTATGTATTGATATGTCTCCGTAAGGGAATCAAGTGTGTCTAGACTGGCATAAACAGGGCAGCGAGAATCAGCTCAAACCCACTCTAAAAAGGAATTTCAAAAACAGAACAAAGAAACAGGGAAATTCTTTACAATTCCTTCAGGGTCTCTGATGCAACCTGGAATGACCCTATCTACAATGACAGCTGGATGTGGCATAAGGCTGGACACTTGGGACTGAGAGGATTGGTGAGATTGGGTGAGCAAATGCAGACCCTTTAAAGCAATAACGCATGGCACCCATTCCATGGGTCCCAGCTCTCCAGGTTGAAGGGAATATTACTACAGCTATAACATGTACGGGAAACCTAGAGAATGGACACACTGTGAATACGAAAGGTTTCTAAAACTCAACGAAGAGCCCCTCTCCTGGTGCTCCGGTTTGACTTTCCAACTGCTTTCCTATCAATCTCCCAACTTGGAGAGACAGCCCCTTTAAGCTCCTGGTTCGCACAGGTTGCCAATTTGGCAGAGGATGAAAGGGAAGAGGGAGAACCAATGAGAGAGTAGCTGTTAGGCATTTGGATGGGCACATGTCACTCTAATTTCCCGGCAGGAAGAAGAATTAACCAAAGTCTCAGCCACCCACCGGGAACCAGTATAGGTCCTGAACCAAAAGTTTGGCCTTGCGTTCAGCTCACAAAAAACGAGTTGAGAAATGGAGCTCAGGGGCACAGCAATTCACAAACTGGCAGAGTAATCAAGGCCCACTATCGTCCAAAAATCTGTTGAGGGAAGGCAACGCGGCGGACTTGAAAGCGAGGCAGAATAGCAGGAAACAGATTTCAAGAGGTACGTTGGAATCGCCTGTAAAGCACAGGAAGAGGGGCACAACTTCGACAATGATGCACTTGGCCAAAAAGGGCGTATGCGTTTTCTCCTGAATATATTCAGGAGAAAACGCATACGCCCTTTTTGGCCAAGCAAGCAAGCGGGCAATGCAAATCTGCACTACAAAGAAGTATCACTTCCCACCGGTCAAAAGGGATATCCACAAAATGTGTAAAAACCAGAAAGGCAAGACAGGCCCTGGAGAACAGGGAGCCTTGTTATGCTGATGGGCGGGGTGTAAGTTGCCAACTGCCTCACTGGGGGAGTGCATTGTGTTCCCTAAAACAAGTAAACAACAGAGCTACAGAGCCAAGGGCACTTCCAGTCTAGGGAATATACCTTGGGAAAACTGAAAATCCATAAGACAGAGCCACCCCCAAATTGAGGGCTGCACTGCTTACAAGAACCTCAACCTGGGTACACCTGAAATATCCCAGGAAATATAAAAATGGTTCCAAACATTGTGGAACTTACGTACGACGGAATATCCCTCAGCCACGAAATCAATGTCATAAGACCAGTAGCAGCAAAATGAGTGGATTCAGGTACGATGATTCTAAGGGAAAGAAGTCACACAGGAAAAGAAACTTATCATAAGATATCACTTAGGAAGATCCTGTAAACATGGCTACACATGAACTGAGTTAGGCAAGAGAACAGAGTCTCACATTTAGAAAACACTCTTATGCCTGCTTAAGGGGGAAGGAGAGGTGGGGTGATGCATCAAACCAGAGTTTGATATAAGCACAGGTACCGTTCCAAAAACCAACTATGGAATAGACAAGACCTACACCTTCCTCAGTGAAAGGGACTCAAAACCCCATATTTCCCGCAGAGGAATAGATCTGACTAGTAAGAATCTTAAAACCTATGTATTGATATGTCTCCGTAAGGGAATCAAGTGTGTCTAGACTGGCATAAACAGGGCAGCGAGAATCAGCTCAAACCCACTCTAAAAAGGAATTTCAAAAACAGAACAAAGAAACAGGGAAATTCTTTACAATTCCTTCAGGGTCTCTGATGCAACCTGGAATGACCCTATCTACAATGACAGCTGGATGTGGCATAAGGCTGGACACTTGGGACTGAGAGGATTGGTGAGATTGGGTGAGCAAATGCAGACCCTTTAAAGCAATAACGCATGGCACCCATTCCATGGGTCCCAGCTCTCCAGGTTGAAGGGAATATTACTACAGCTATAACATGTACGGGAAACCTAGAGAATGGACACACTGTGAATACGAAAGGTTTCTAAAACTCAACGAAGAGCCCCTCTCCTGGTGCTCCGGTTTGACTTTCCAACTGCTTTCCTATCAATCTCCCAACTTGGAGAGACAGCCCCTTTAAGCTCCTGGTTCGCACAGGTTGCCAATTTGGCAGAGGATGAAAGGGAAGAGGGAGAACCAATGAGAGAGTAGCTGTTAGGCATTTGGATGGGCACATGTCACTCTAATTTCCCGGCAGGAAGAAGAATTAACCAAAGTCTCAGCCACCCACCGGGAACCAGTATAGGTCCTGAACCAAAAGTTTGGCCTTGCGTTCAGCTCACAAAAAACGAGTTGAGAAATGGAGCTCAGGGGCACAGCAATTCACAAACTGGCAGAGTAATCAAGGCCCACTATCGTCCAAAAATCTGTTGAGGGAAGGCAACGCGGCGGACTTGAAAGCGAGGCAGAATAGCAGGAAACAGATTTCAAGAGGTACGTTGGAATCGCCTGTAAAGCACAGGAAGAGGGGCACAAGTTCGACAATGATGCACTTGGCCAAAAAGGGCGTATGCGTTTTCTCCTGAATATATTCAGGAGAAAACGCATACGCCCTTTTTGGCCAAGCAAGCAAGCGGGCAATGCAAATCTGCACTACAAAGAAGTATCACTTCCCACCGGTCAAAAGGGATATCCACAAAATGTGTAAAAACCAGAAAGGCAAGACAGGCCCTGGAGAACAGGGAGCCTTGTTATGCTGATGGGCGGGCTGTAAGTTGCCAACTGCCTCACTGGGGGAGTGCATTGTGTTCCCTAAAACAAGTAAACAACAGAGCTACAGAGCCAAGGGCACTTCCAGTCTAGGGAATATACCTTGGGAAAACTGAAAATCCATAAGACAGAGCCACCCCCAAATTGAGGGCTGCACTGCTTACAAGAACCTCAACCTGGGTACACCTGAAATATCCCAGGAAATATAAAAATGGTTCCAAACATTGTGGAACTTACGTACGACGGAATATCCCTCAGCCACGAAATCAATGTCATAAGACCAGTAGCAGCAAAATGAGTGGATTCAGGTACGATGATTCTAAGGGAAAGAAGTCACACAGGAAAAGAAACTTATCATAAGATATCACTTAGGAAGATCCTGTAAACATGGCTACACATGAACTGAGTTAGGCAAGAGAACAGAGTCTCACATTTAGAAAACACTCTTATGCCTGCTTAAGGGGGAAGGAGAGGTGGGGTGATGCATCAAACCAGAGTTTGATATAAGCACAGGTACCGTTCCAAAAACCAACTATGGAATAGACAAGACCTACACCTTCCTCAGTGAAAGGGACTCAAAACCCCATATTTCCCGCAGAGGAATAGATCTGACTAGTAAGAATCTTAAAACCTATGTATTGATATGTCTCCGTAAGGGAATCAAGTGTGTCTAGACTGGCATAAACAGGGCAGCGAGAATCAGCTCAAACCCACTCTAAAAAGGAATTTCAAAAACAGAACAAAGAAACAGGGAAATTCTTTACAATTCCTTCAGGGTCTCTGATGCAACCTGGAATGACCCTATCTACAATGACAGCTGGATGTGGCATTAGGCTGGACACTTGGGACTGAGAGGATTGGTGAGATTGGGTGAGCAAATGCAGACCCTTTAAAGCAATAACGCATGGCACCCATTCCATGGGTCCCAGCTCTCCAGGTTGAAGGGAATATTACTACAGCTATAACATGTACGGGAAACCTAGAGAATGGACACACTGTGAATACGAAAGGTTTCTAAAACTCAACGAAGAGCCCCTCTCCTGGTGCTCCGGTTTGACTTTCCAACTGCTTTCCTATCAATCTCCCAACTTGGAGAGACAGCCCCTTTAAGCTCCTGGTTCGCACAGGTTGCCAATTTGGCAGAGGATGAAAGGGAAGAGGGAGAACCAATGAGAGAGTAGCTGTTAGGCATTTGGATGGGCACATGTCACTCTAATTTCCCGGCAGGAAGAAGAATTAACCAAAGTCTCAGCCACCCACCGGGAACCAGTATAGGTCCTGAACCAAAAGTTTGGCCTTGCGTTCAGCTCACAAAAAACGAGTTGAGAAATGGAGCTCAGGGGCACAGCAATTCACAAACTGGCAGAGTAATCAAGGCCCACTATCGTCCAAAAATCTGTTGAGGGAAGGCAACGAGGCGGACTTGAAAGCGAGGCAGAATAGCAGGAAACAGATTTCAAGAGGTACGTTGGAATCGCCTGTAAAGCACAGGAAGAGGGGCACAAGTTCGACAATGATGCACTTGGCCAAAAAGGGCGTATGCGTTTTCTCCTGAATATATTCAGGAGAAAACGCATACGCCCTTTTTGGCCAAGCAAGCAAGCGGGCAATGCAAATCTGCACTACAAAGAAGTATCACTTCCCACCGGTCAAAAGGGACATCCACAAAATGTGTAAAAACCAGAAAGGCAAGACAGGCCCTGGAGAACAGGGAGCCTTGTTATGCTGATGGGCGGGATGTAAGTTGCCAACTGCCTCACTGGGGGAGTGCATTGTGTTCCCTAAAACAAGTAAACAACAGAGCTACAGAGCCAAGGGCACTTCCAGTCTAGGGAATATACCTTGGGAAAACTGAAAATCCATAAGACAGAGCCACCCCCAAATTGAGGGCTGCACTGCTTACAAGAACCTCAACCTGGGTACACCTGAAATATCCCAGGAAATATAAAAATGGTTCCAAACATTGTGGAAGTTACGTACGACGGAATATCCCTCAGCCACGAAATCAATGTCATAAGACCAGTAGCAGCAAAATGAGTGGATTCAGGTACGATGATTCTAAGGGAAAGAAGTCACACAGGAAAAGAAACTTATCATAAGATATCACTTAGGAAGATCCTGTAAACATGGCTACACATGAACTGAGTTAGGCAAGAGAACAGAGTCTCACATTTAGAAAACACTCTTATGCCTGCTTAAGGGGGAAGGAGAGGTGGGGTGATGCATCAAACCAGAGTTTGATATAAGCACAGGTACCGTTCCAAAAACCAACTATGGAATAGACAAGACCTACACCTTCCTCAGTGAAAGGGACTCAAAACCCCATATTTCCCGCAGAGGAATAGATCTGACTAGTAAGAATCTTAAAACCTATGTATTGATATGTCTCCGTAAGGGAATCAAGTGTGTCTAGACTGGCATAAACAGGGCAGCGAGAATCAGCTCAAACCCACTCTAAAAAGGAATTTCAAAAACAGAACAAAGAAACAGGGAAATTCTTTACAATTCCTTCAGGGTCTCTGATGCAACCTGGAATGACCCTATCTACAATGACAGCTGGATGTGGCATAAGGCTGGACACTTGGGACTGAGAGGATTGGTGAGATTGGGTGAGCAAATGCAGACCCTTTAAAGCAATAACGCATGGCACCCATTCCATGGGTCCCAGCTCTCCAGGTTGAAGGGAATATTACTACAGCTATAACATGTACGGGAAACCTAGAGAATGGACACACTGTGAATACGAAAGGTTTCTAAAACTCAACGAAGAGCCCCTCTCCTGGTGCTCCGGTTTGACTTTCCAACTGCTTTCCTATCAATCTCCCAACTTGGAGAGACAGCCCCTTTAAGCTCCTGGTTCGCACAGGTTGCCAATTTGGCAGAGGATGAAAGGGAAGAGGGAGAACCAATGAGAGAGTAGCTGTTAGGCATTTGGATGGGCACATGTCACTCTAATTTCCCGGCAGGAAGAAGAATTAACCAAAGTCTCAGCCACCCACCGGGAACCAGTATAGGTCCTGAACCAAAAGTTTGGCCTTGCGTTCAGCTCACAAAAAACGAGTTGAGAAATGGAGCTCAGGGGCACAGCAATTCACAAACTGGCAGAGTAATCAAGGCCCACTATCGTCCAAAAATCTATTGAGGGAAGGCAACGCGGCGGACTTGAAAGCGAGGCAGAATAGCAGGAAACAGATTTCAAGAGGTACGTTGGAATCGCCTGTAAAGCACAGGAAGAGGGGCACAAGTTCGACAATGATGCACTTGGCCAAAAAGGGCGTATGCGTTTTCTCCTGAATATATTCAGGAGAAAACGCATACGCCCTTTTTGGCCAAGCAAGCAAGCGGGCAATGCAAATCTGCACTACAAAGAAGTATCACTTCCCACCAGTCAAAAGGGACATCCACAAAATGTGTAAAAACCAGAAAGGCAAGACAGGCCCTGGAGAACAGGGAGCCTTGTTATGCTGATGGGCGGGGTGTAAGTTGCCAACTGCCTCACTGGGGGAGTGCATTGTGTTCCCTAAAACAAGTAAACAACAGAGCTACAGAGCCAAGGGCACTTCCAGTCTAGGGAATATACCTTGGGAAAACTGAAAATCCATAAGACAGAGCCACCCCCAAATTGAGGGCTGCACTGCTTACAAGAACCTCAACCTGGGTACACCTGAAATATCCCAGGAAATATAAAAATGGTTCCAAACATTGTGGAACTTACGTACGACGGAATATCCCTCAGCCACGAAATCAATGTCATAAGACCAGTAGCAGCAAAATGAGTGGATTCAGGTACGATGATTCTAAGGGAAAGAAGTCACACAGGAAAAGAAACTTATCATAAGATATCACTTAGGAAGATCCTGTAAACATGGCTACACATGAACTGAGTTAGGCAAGAGAACAGAGTCTCACATTTAGAAAACACTCTTATGCCTGCTTAAGGGGGAAGGAGAGGTGGGGTGATGCATCAAACCAGAGTTTGATATAAGCACAGGTACCGTTCCAAAAACCAACTATGGAATAGACAAGACCTACACCTTCCTCAGTGAAAGGGACTCAAAACCCCATATTTCCCGCAGAGGAATAGATCTGACTAGTAAGAATCTTAAAACCTATGTATTGATATGTCTCCGTAAGGGAATCAAGTGTGTCTAGACTGGCATAAACAGGGCAGCGAGAATCAGCTCAAACCCACTCTAAAAAGGAATTTCAAAAACAGAACAAAGAAACAGGGAAATTCTTTACAATTCCTTCAGGGTCTCTGATGCAACCTGGAATGACCCTATCTACAATGACAGCTGGATGTGGCATAAGGCTGGACACTTGGGACTGAGAGGATTGGTGAGATTGGGTGAGCAAATGCAGACCCTTTAAAGCAATAACGCATGGCACCCATTCCATGGGTCCCAGCTCTCCAGGTTGAAGGGAATATTACTACAGCTATAACATGTACGGGAAACCTAGAGAATGGACACACTGTGAATACGAAAGGTTTCTAAAACTCAACGAAGAGCCCCTCTCCTGGTGCTCCGGTTTGACTTTCCAACTGCTTTCCTATCAATCTCCCAACTTGGAGAGACAGCCCCTTTAAGCTCCTGGTTCGCACAGGTTGCCAATTTGGCAGAGGATGAAAGGGAAGAGGGAGAACCAATGAGAGAGTAGCTGTTAGGCATTTGGATGGGCACATGTCACTCTAATTTCCCGGCAGGAAGAAGAATTAACCAAAGTCTCAGCCACCCACCGGGAACCAGTATAGGTCCTGAACCAAAAGTTTGGACTTGCGTTCAGCTCACAAAAAACGAGTTGAGAAATGGAGCTCAGGGGCACAGCAATTCACAAACTGGCAGAGTAATCAAGGCCCACTATCGTCCAAAAATCTGTTGAGGGAAGGCAACGCGGCGGACTTGAAAGCGAGGCAGAATAGCAGGAAACAGATTTCAAGAGGTACGTTGGAATCGCCTGTAAAGCACAGGAAGAGGGGCACAACTTCGACAATGATGCACTTGGCCAAAAAGGGCGTATGCGTTTTCTCCTGAATATATTCAGGAGAAAACGCATACGCCCTTTTTGGCCAAGCAAGCAAGCGGGCAATGCAAATCTGCACTACAAAGAAGTATCACTTCCCACCGGTCAAAAGGGATATCCACAAAATGTGTAAAAACCAGAAAGGCAAGACAGGCCCTGGAGAACAGGGAGCCTTGTTATGCTGATGGGCGGGGTGTAAGTTGCCAACTGCCTCACTGGGGGAGTGCATTGTGTTCCCTAAAACAAGTAAACAACAGAGCTACAGAGCCAAGGGCACTTCCAGTCTAGGGAATATACCTTGGGAAAACTGAAAATCCATAAGACAGAGCCACCCCCAAATTGAGGGCTGCACTGCTTACAAGAACCTCAACCTGGGTACACCTGAAATATCCCAGGAAATATAAAAATGGTTCCAAACATTGTGGAAGTTACGTACGACGGAATATCCCTCAGCCACGAAATCAATGTCATAAGACCAGTAGCAGCAAAATGAGTGGATTCAGGTACGATGATTCTAAGGGAAAGAAGTCACACAGGAAAAGAAACTTATCATAAGATATCACTTAGGAAGATCCTGTAAACATGGCTACACATGAACTGAGTTAGGCAAGAGAACAGAGTCTCACATTTAGAAAACACTCTTATGCCTGCTTAAGGGGGAAGGAGAGGTGGGGTGATGCATCAAACCAGAGTTTGATATAAGCACAGGTACCGTTCCAAAAACCAACTATGGAATAGACAAGACCTACACCTTCCTCAGTGAAAGGGACTCAAAACCCCATATTTCCCGCAGAGGAATAGATCTGACTAGTAAGAATCTTAAAACCTATGTATTGATATGTCTCCGTAAGGGAATCAAGTGTGTCTAGACTGGCATAAACAGGGCAGCGAGAATCAGCTCAAACCCACTCTAAAAAGGAATTTCAAAAACAGAACAAAGAAACAGGGAAATTCTTTACAATTCCTTCAGGGTCTCTGATGCAACCTGGAATGACCCTATCTACAATGACAGCTGGATGTGGCATAAGGCTGGACACTTGGGACTGAGAGGATTGGTGAGATTGGGTGAGCAAATGCAGACCCTTTAAAGCAATAACGCATGGCACCCATTCCATGGGTCCCAGCTCTCCAGGTTGAAGGGAATATTACTACAGCTATAACATGTACGGGAAACCTAGAGAATGGACACACTGTGAATACGAAAGGTTTCTAAAACTCAACGAAGAGCCCCTCTCCTGGTGCTCCGGTTTGACTTTCCAACTGCTTTCCTATCAATCTCCCAACTTGGAGAGACAGCCCCTTTAAGCTCCTGGTTCGCACAGGTTGCCAATTTGGCAGAGGATGAAAGGGAAGAGGGAGAACCAATGAGAGAGTAGCTGTTAGGCATTTGGATGGGCACATGTCACTCTAATTTCCCGGCAGGAAGAAGAATTAACCAAAGTCTCAGCCACCCACCGGGAACCAGTATAGGTCCTGAACCAAAAGTTTGGCCTTGCGTTCAGCTCACAAAAAACGAGTTGAGAAATGGAGCTCAGGGGCACAGCAATTCACAAACTGGCAGAGTAATCAAGGCCCACTATCGTCCAAAAATCTGTTGAGGGAAGGCAACGCGGCGGACTTGAAAGCGAGGCAGAATAGCAGGAAACAGATTTCAAGAGGTACGTTGGAATCGCCTGTAAAGCACAGGAAGAGGGGCACAAGTTCGACAATGATGCACTTGGCCAAAAAGGGCGTATGCGTTTTCTCCTGAATATATTCAGGAGAAAACGCATACGCCCTTTTTGGCCAAGCAAGCAAGCGGGCAATGCAAATCTGCACTACAAAGAAGTATCACTTCCCACCGGTCAAAAGGGATATCCACAAAATGTGTAAAAACCAGAAAGGCAAGACAGGCCCTGGAGAACAGGGAGCCTTGTTATGCTGATGGGCGGGCTGTAAGTTGCCAACTGCCTCACTGGGGGAGTGCATTGTGTTCCCTAAAACAAGTAAACAACAGAGCTACAGAGCCAAGGGCACTTCCAGTCTAGGGAATATACCTTGGGAAAACTGAAAATCCATAAGACAGAGCCACCCCCAAATTGAGGGCTGCACTGCTTACAAGAACCTCAACCTGGGTACACCTGAAATATCCCAGGAAATATAAAAATGGTTCCAAACATTGTGGAACTTACGTACGACGGAATATCCCTCAGCCACGAAATCAATGTCATAAGACCAGTAGCAGCAAAATGAGTGGATTCAGGTACGATGATTCTAAGGGAAAGAAGTCACACAGGAAAAGAAACTTATCATAAGATATCACTTAGGAAGATCCTGTAAACATGGCTACACATGAACTGAGTTAGGCAAGAGAACAGAGTCTCACATTTAGAAAACACTCTTATGCCTGCTTAAGGGGGAAGGAGAGGTGGGGTGATGCATCAAACCAGAGTTTGATATAAGCACAGGTACCGTTCCAAAAACCAACTATGGAATAGACAAGACCTACACCTTCCTCAGTGAAAGGGACTCAAAACCCCATATTTCCCGCAGAGGAATAGATCTGACTAGTAAGAATCTTAAAACCTATGTATTGATATGTCTCCGTAAGGGAATCAAGTGTGTCTAGACTGGCATAAACAGGGCAGCGAGAATCAGCTCAAACCCACTCTAAAAAGGAATTTCAAAAACAGAACAAAGAAACAGGGAAATTCTTTACAATTCCTTCAGGGTCTCTGATGCAACCTGGAATGACCCTATCTACAATGACAGCTGGATGTGGCATTAGGCTGGACACTTGGGACTGAGAGGATTGGTGAGATTGGGTGAGCAAATGCAGACCCTTTAAAGCAATAACGCATGGCACCCATTCCATGGGTCCCAGCTCTCCAGGTTGAAGGGAATATTACTACAGCTATAACATGTACGGGAAACCTAGAGAATGGACACACTGTGAATACGAAAGGTTTCTAAAACTCAACGAAGAGCCCCTCTCCTGGTGCTCCGGTTTGACTTTCCAACTGCTTTCCTATCAATCTCCCAACTTGGAGAGACAGCCCCTTTAAGCTCCTGGTTCGCACAGGTTGCCAATTTGGCAGAGGATGAAAGGGAAGAGGGAGAACCAATGAGAGAGTAGCTGTTAGGCATTTGGATGGGCACATGTCACTCTAATTTCCCGGCAGGAAGAAGAATTAACCAAAGTCTCAGCCACCCACCGGGAACCAGTATAGGTCCTGAACCAAAAGTTTGGACTTGCGTTCAGCTCACAAAAAACGAGTTGAGAAATGGAGCTCAGGGGCACAGCAATTCACAAACTGGCAGAGTAATCAAGGCCCACTATCGTCCAAAAATCTGTTGAGGGAAGGCAACGAGGCGGACTTGAAAGCGAGGCAGAATAGCAGGAAACAGATTTCAAGAGGTACGTTGGAATCGCCTGTAAAGCACAGGAAGAGGGGCACAACTTCGACAATGATGCACTTGGCCAAAAAGGGCGTATGCGTTTTCTCCTGAATATATTCAGGAGAAAACGCATACGCCCTTTTTGGCCAAGCAAGCAAGCGGGCAATGCAAATCTGCACTACAAAGAAGTATCACTTCCCACCGGTCAAAAGGGACATCCACAAAATGTGTAAAAACCAGAAAGGCAAGACAGGCCCTGGAGAACAGGGAGCCTTGTTATGCTGATGGGCGGGATGTAAGTTGCCAACTGCCTCACTGGGGGAGTGCATTGTGTTCCCTAAAACAAGTAAACAACAGAGCTACAGAGCCAAGGGCACTTCCAGTCTAGGGAATATACCTTGGGAAAACTGAAAATCCATAAGACAGAGCCACCCCCAAATTGAGGGCTGCACTGCTTACAAGAACCTCAACCTGGGTACACCTGAAATATCCCAGGAAATATAAAAATGGTTCCAAACATTGTGGAAGTTACGTACGACGGAATATCCCTCAGCCACGAAATCAATGTCATAAGACCAGTAGCAGCAAAATGAGTGGATTCAGGTACGATGATTCTAAGGGAAAGAAGTCACACAGGAAAAGAAACTTATCATAAGATATCACTTAGGAAGATCCTGTAAACATGGCTACACATGAACTGAGTTAGGCAAGAGAACAGAGTCTCACATTTAGAAAACACTCTTATGCCTGCTTAAGGGGGAAGGAGAGGTGGGGTGATGCATCAAACCAGAGTTTGATATAAGCACAGGTACCGTTCCAAAAACCAACTATGGAATAGACAAGACCTACACCTTCCTCAGTGAAAGGGACTCAAAACCCCATATTTCCCGCAGAGGAATAGATCTGACTAGTAAGAATCTTAAAACCTATGTATTGATATGTCTCCGTAAGGGAATCAAGTGTGTCTAGACTGGCATAAACAGGGCAGCGAGAATCAGCTCAAACCCACTCTAAAAAGGAATTTCAAAAACAGAACAAAGAAACAGGGAAATTCTTTACAATTCCTTCAGGGTCTCTGATGCAACCTGGAATGACCCTATCTACAATGACAGCTGGATGTGGCATTAGGCTGGACACTTGGGACTGAGAGGATTGGTGAGATTGGGTGAGCAAATGCAGACCCTTTAAAGCAATAACGCATGGCACCCATTCCATGGGTCCCAGCTCTCCAGGTTGAAGGGAATATTACTACAGCTATAACATGTACGGGAAACCTAGAGAATGGACACACTGTGAATACGAAAGGTTTCTAAAACTCAACGAAGAGCCCCTCTCCTGGTGCTCCGGTTTGACTTTCCAACTGCTTTCCTATCAATCTCCCAACTTGGAGAGACAGCCCCTTTAAGCTCCTGGTTCGCACAGGTTGCCAATTTGGCAGAGGATGAAAGGGAAGAGGGAGAACCAATGAGAGAGTAGCTGTTAGGCATTTGGATGGGCACATGTCACTCTAATTTCCCGGCAGGAAGAAGAATTAACCAAAGTCTCAGCCACCCACCGGGAACCAGTATAGGTCCTGAACCAAAAGTTTGGCCTTGCGTTCAGCTCACAAAAAACGAGTTGAGAAATGGAGCTCAGGGGCACAGCAATTCACAAACTGGCAGAGTAATCAAGGCCCACTATCGTCCAAAAATCTGTTGAGGGAAGGCAACGAGGCGGACTTGAAAGCGAGGCAGAATAGCAGGAAACAGATTTCAAGAGGTACGTTGGAATCGCCTGTAAAGCACAGGAAGAGGGGCACAAGTTCGACAATGATGCACTTGGCCAAAAAGGGCGTATGCGTTTTCTCCTGAATATATTCAGGAGAAAACGCATACGCCCTTTTTGGCCAAGCAAGCAAGCGGGCAATGCAAATCTGCACTACAAAGAAGTATCACTTCCCACCGGTCAAAAGGGACATCCACAAAATGTGTAAAAACCAGAAAGGCAAGACAGGCCCTGGAGAACAGGGAGCCTTGTTATGCTGATGGGCGGGATGTAAGTTGCCAACTGCCTCACTGGGGGAGTGCATTGTGTTCCCTAAAACAAGTAAACAACAGAGCTACAGAGCCAAGGGCACTTCCAGTCTAGGGAATATACCTTGGGAAAACTGAAAATCCATAAGACAGAGCCACCCCCAAATTGAGGGCTGCACTGCTTCCAAGAACCTCAACCTGGGTACACCTGAAATATCCCAGGAAATATAAAAATGGTTCCAAACATTGTGGAACTTACGTACGACGGAATATCCCTCAGCCACGAAATCAATGTCATAAGACCAGTAGCAGCAAAATGAGTGGATTCAGGTACGATGATTCTAAGGGAAAGAAGTCACACAGGAAAAGAAACTTATCATAAGATATCACTTAGGAAGATCCTGTAAACATGGCTACACATGAACTGAGTTAGGCAAGAGAACAGAGTCTCACATTTAGAAAACACTCTTATGCCTGCTTAAGGGGGAAGGAGAGGTGGGGTGATGCATCAAACCAGAGTTTGATATAAGCACAGGTACCGTTCCAAAAACCAACTATGGAATAGACAAGACCTACACCTTCCTCAGTGAAAGGGACTCAAAACCCCATATTTCCCGCAGAGGAATAGATCTGACTAGTAAGAATCTTAAAACCTATGTATTGATATGTCTCCGTAAGGGAATCAAGTGTGTCTAGACTGGCATAAACAGGGCAGCGAGAATCAGCTCAAACCCACTCTAAAAAGGAATTTCAAAAACAGAACAAAGAAACAGGGAAATTCTTTACAATCCCTTCAGGGTCTCTGATGCAACCTGGAATGACCCTATCTACAATGACAGCTGGATGTGGCATAAGGCTGGACACTTGGGACTGAGAGGATTGGTGAGATTGGGTGAGCAAATGCAGACCCTTTAAAGCAATAACGCATGGCACCCATTCCATGGGTCCCAGCTCTCCAGGTTGAAGGGAATATTACTACAGCTATAACATGTACGGGAAACCTAGAGAATGGACACACTGTGAATACGAAAGGTTTCTAAAACTCAACGAAGAGCCCCTCTCCTGGTGCTCCGGTTTGACTTTCCAACTGCTTTCCTATCAATCTCCCAACTTGGAGAGACAGCCCCTTTAAGCTCCTGGTTCGCACAGGTTGCCAATTTGGCAGAGGATGAAAGGGAAGAGGGAGAACCAATGAGAGAGTAGCTGTTAGGCATTTGGATGGGCACATGTCACTCTAATTTCCCGGCAGGAAGAAGAATTAACCAAAGTCTCAGCCACCCACCGGGAACCAGTATAGGTCCTGAACCAAAAGTTTGGCCTTGCGTTCAGCTCACAAAAAACGAGTTGAGAAATGGAGCTCAGGGGCACAGCAATTCACAAACTGGCAGAGTAATCAAGGCCCACTATCGTCCAAAAATCTGTTGAGGGAAGGCAACGAGGCGGACTTGAAAGCGAGGCAGAATAGCAGGAAACAGATTTCAAGAGGTACGTTGGAATCGCCTGTAAAGCACAGGAAGAGGGGCACAAGTTCGACAATGATGCACTTGGCCAAAAAGGGCGTATGCGTTTTCTCCTGAATATATTCAGGAGAAAACGCATACGCCCTTTTTGGCCAAGCAAGCAAGCGGGCAATGCAAATCTGCACTACAAAGAAGTATCACTTCCCACCGGTCAAAAGGGACATCCACAAAATGTGTAAAAACCAGAAAGGCAAGACAGGCCCTGGAGAACAGGGAGCCTTGTTATGCTGATGGGCGGGATGTAAGTTGCCAACTGCCTCACTGGGGGAGTGCATTGTGTTCCCTAAAACAAGTAAACAACAGAGCTACAGAGCCAAGGGCACTTCCAGTCTAGGGAATATACCTTGGGAAAACTGAAAATCCATAAGACAGAGCCACCCCCAAATTGAGGGCTGCACTGCTTACAAGAACCTCAACCTGGGTACACCTGAAATATCCCAGGAAATATAAAAATGGTTCCAAACATTGTGGAACTTACGTACGACGGAATATCCCTCAGCCACGAAATCAATGTCATAAGACCAGTAGCAGCAAAATGAGTGGATTCAGGTACGATGATTCTAAGGGAAAGAAGTCACACAGGAAAAGAAACTTATCATAAGATATCACTTAGGAAGATCCTGTAAACATGGCTACACATGAACTGAGTTAGGCAAGAGAACAGAGTCTCACATTTAGAAAACACTCTTATGCCTGCTTAAGGGGGAAGGAGAGGTGGGGTGATGCATCAAACCAGAGTTTGATATAAGCACAGGTACCGTTCCAAAAACCAACTATGGAATAGACAAGACCTACACCTTCCTCAGTGAAAGGGACTCAAAACCCCATATTTCCCGCAGAGGAATAGATCTGACTAGTAAGAATCTTAAAACCTATGTATTGATATGTCTCCGTAAGGGAATCAAGTGTGTCTAGACTGGCATAAACAGGGCAGCGAGAATCAGCTCAAACCCACTCTAAAAAGGAATTTCAAAAACAGAACAAAGAAACAGGGAAATTCTTTACAATCCCTTCAGGGTCTCTGATGCAACCTGGAATGACCCTATCTACAATGACAGCTGGATGTGGCATAAGGCTGGACACTTGGGACTGAGAGGATTGGTGAGATTGGGTGAGCAAATGCAGACCCTTTAAAGCAATAACGCATGGCACCCATTCCATGGGTCCCAGCTCTCCAGGTTGAAGGGAATATTACTACAGCTATAACATGTACGGGAAACCTAGAGAATGGACACACTGTGAATACGAAAGGTTTCTAAAACTCAACGAAGAGCCCCTCTCCTGGTGCTCCGGTTTGACTTTCCAACTGCTTTCCTATCAATCTCCCAACTTGGAGAGACAGCCCCTTTAAGCTCCTGGTTCGCACAGGTTGCCAATTTGGCAGAGGATGAAAGGGAAGAGGGAGAACCAATGAGAGAGTAGCTGTTAGGCATTTGGATGGGCACATGTCACTCTAATTTCCCGGCAGGAAGAAGAATTAACCAAAGTCTCAGCCACCCACCGGGAACCAGTATAGGTCCTGAACCAAAAGTTTGGCCTTGCGTTCAGCTCACAAAAAACGAGTTGAGAAATGGAGCTCAGGGGCACAGCAATTCACAAACTGGCAGAGTAATCAAGGCCCACTATCGTCCAAAAATCTGTTGAGGGAAGGCAACGAGGCGGACTTGAAAGCGAGGCAGAATAGCAGGAAACAGATTTCAAGAGGTACGTTGGAATCGCCTGTAAAGCACAGGAAGAGGGGCACAAGTTCGACAATGATGCACTTGGCCAAAAAGGGCGTATGCGTTTTCTCCTGAATATATTCAGGAGAAAACGCATACGCCCTTTTTGGCCAAGCAAGCAAGCGGGCAATGCAAATCTGCACTACAAAGAAGTATCACTTCCCACCGGTCAAAAGGGACATCCACAAAATGTGTAAAAACCAGAAAGGCAAGACAGGCCCTGGAGAACAGGGAGCCTTGTTATGCTGATGGGCGGGATGTAAGTTGCCAACTGCCTCACTGGGGGAGTGCATTGTGTTCCCTAAAACAAGTAAACAACAGAGCTACAGAGCCAAGGGCACTTCCAGTCTAGGGAATATACCTTGGGAAAACTGAAAATCCATAAGACAGAGCCACCCCCAAATTGAGGGCTGCACTGCTTACAAGAACCTCAACCTGGGTACACCTGAAATATCCCAGGAAATATAAAAATGGTTCCAAACATTGTGGAACTTACGTACGACGGAATATCCCTCAGCCACGAAATCAATGTCATAAGACCAGTAGCAGCAAAATGAGTGGATTCAGGTACGATGATTCTAAGGGAAAGAAGTCACACAGGAAAAGAAACTTATCATAAGATATCACTTAGGAAGATCCTGTAAACATGGCTACACATGAACTGAGTTAGGCAAGAGAACAGAGTCTCACATTTAGAAAACACTCTTATGCCTGCTTAAGGGGGAAGGAGAGGTGGGGTGATGCATCAAACCAGAGTTTGATATAAGCACAGGTACCGTTCCAAAAACCAACTATGGAATAGACAAGACCTACACCTTCCTCAGTGAAAGGGACTCAAAACCCCATATTTCCCGCAGAGGAATAGATCTGACTAGTAAGAATCTTAAAACCTATGTATTGATATGTCTCCGTAAGGGAATCAAGTGTGTCTAGACTGGCATAAACAGGGCAGCGAGAATCAGCTCAAACCCACTCTAAAAAGGAATTTCAAAAACAGAACAAAGAAACAGGGAAATTCTTTACAATCCCTTCAGGGTCTCTGATGCAACCTGGAATGACCCTATCTACAATGACAGCTGGATGTGGCATAAGGCTGGACACTTGGGACTGAGAGGATTGGTGAGATTGGGTGAGCAAATGCAGACCCTTTAAAGCAATAACGCATGGCACCCATTCCATGGGTCCCAGCTCTCCAGGTTGAAGGGAATATTACTACAGCTATAACATGTACGGGAAACCTAGAGAATGGACACACTGTGAATACGAAAGGTTTCTAAAACTCAACGAAGAGCCCCTCTCCTGGTGCTCCGGTTTGACTTTCCAACTGCTTTCCTATCAATCTCCCAACTTGGAGAGACAGCCCCTTTAAGCTCCTGGTTCGCACAGGTTGCCAATTTGGCAGAGGATGAAAGGGAAGAGGGAGAACCAATGAGAGAGTAGCTGTTAGGCATTTGGATGGGCACATGTCACTCTAATTTCCCGGCAGGAAGAAGAATTAACCAAAGTCTCAGCCACCCACCGGGAACCAGTATAGGTCCTGAACCAAAAGTTTGGCCTTGCGTTCAGCTCACAAAAAACGAGTTGAGAAATGGAGCTCAGGGGCACAGCAATTCACAAACTGGCAGAGTAATCAAGGCCCACTATCGTCCAAAAATCTGTTGAGGGAAGGCAACGAGGCGGACTTGAAAGCGAGGCAGAATAGCAGGAAACAGATTTCAAGAGGTACGTTGGAATCGCCTGTAAAGCACAGGAAGAGGGGCACAAGTTCGACAATGATGCACTTGGCCAAAAAGGGCGTATGCGTTTTCTCCTGAATATATTCAGGAGAAAACGCATACGCCCTTTTTGGCCAAGCAAGCAAGCGGGCAATGCAAATCTGCACTACAAAGAAGTATCACTTCCCACCGGTCAAAAGGGACATCCACAAAATGTGTAAAAACCAGAAAGGCAAGACAGGCCCTGGAGAACAGGGAGCCTTGTTATGCTGATGGGCGGGATGTAAGTTGCCAACTGCCTCACTGGAGGAGTGCATTGTGTTCCCTAAAACAAGTAAACAACAGAGCTACAGAGCCAAGGGCACTTCCAGTCTAGGGAATATACCTTGGGAAAACTGAAAATCCATAAGACAGAGCCACCCCCAAATTGAGGGCTGCACTGCTTACAAGAACCTCAACCTGGGTACACCTGAAATATCCCAGGAAATATAAAAATGGTTCCAAACATTGTGGAACTTACGTACGACGGAATATCCCTCAGCCACGAAATCAATGTCATAAGACCAGTAGCAGCAAAATGAGTGGATTCAGGTACGATGATTCTAAGGGAAAGAAGTCACACAGGAAAAGAAACTTATCATAAGATATCACTTAGGAAGATCCTGTAAACATGGCTACACATGAACTGAGTTAGGCAAGAGAACAGAGTCTCACATTTAGAAAACACTCTTATGCCTGCTTAAGGGGGAAGGAGAGGTGGGGTGATGCATCAAACCAGAGTTTGATATAAGCACAGGTACCGTTCCAAAAACCAACTATGGAATAGACAAGACCTACACCTTCCTCAGTGATAGGGACTCAAAACCCCATATTTCCCGCAGAGGAATAGATCTGACTAGTAAGAATCTTAAAACCTATGTATTGATATGTCTCCGTAAGGGAATCAAGTGTGTCTAGACTGGCATAAACAGGGCAGCGAGAATCAGCTCAAACCCACTCTAAAAAGGAATTTCAAAAACAGAACAAAGAAACAGGGAAATTCTTTACAATTCCTTCAGGGTCTCTGATGCAACCTGGAATGACCCTATCTACAATGACAGCTGGATGTGGCATTAGGCTGGACACTTGGGACTGAGAGGATTGGTGAGATTGGGTGAGCAAATGCAGACCCTTTAAAGCAATAACGCATGGCACCCATTCCATGGGTCCCAGCTCTCCAGGTTGAAGGGAATATTACTACAGCTATAACATGTACGGGAAACCTAGAGAATGGACACACTGTGAATACGAAAGGTTTCTAAAACTCAACGAAGAGCCCCTCTCCTGGTGCTCCGGTTTGACTTTCCAAGTGCTTTCCTATCAATCTCCCAACTTGGAGAGACAGCCCCTTTAAGCTCCTGGTTCGCACAGGTTGCCAATTTGGCAGAGGATGAAAGGGAAGAGGGAGAACCAATGAGAGAGTAGCTGTTAGGCATTTGGATGGGCACATGTCACTCTAATTTCCCGGCAGGAAGAAGAATTAACCAAAGTCTCAGCCACCCACCGGGAACCAGTATAGGTCCTGAACCAAAAGTTTGGCCTTGCGTTCAGCTCACAAAAAACGAGTTGAGAAATGGAGCTCAGGGGCACAGCAATTCACAAACTGGCAGAGTAATCAAGGCCCACTATCGTCCAAAAATCTGTTGAGGGAAGGCAACGAGGCGGACTTGAAAGCGAGGCAGAATAGCAGGAAACAGATTTCAAGAGGTACGTTGGAATCGCCTGTAAAGCACAGGAAGAGGGGCACAAGTTCGACAATGATGCACTTGGCCAAAAAGGGCGTATGCGTTTTCTCCTGAATATATTCAGGAGAAAACGCATACGCCCTTTTTGGCCAAGCAAGCAAGCGGGCAATGCAAATCTGCACTACAAAGAAGTATCACTTCCCACCGGTCAAAAGGGACATCCACAAAATGTGTAAAAACCAGAAAGGCAAGACAGGCCCTGGAGAACAGGGAGCCTTGTTATGCTGATGGGCGGGATGTAAGTTGCCAACTGCCTCACTGGAGGAGTGCATTGTGTTCCCTAAAACAAGTAAACAACAGAGCTACAGAGCCAAGGGCACTTCCAGTCTAGGGAATATACCTTGGGAAAACTGAAAATCCATAAGACAGAGCCACCCCCAAATTGAGGGCTGCACTGCTTACAAGAACCTCAACCTGGGTACACCTGAAATATCCCAGGAAATATAAAAATGGTTCCAAACATTGTGGAACTTACGTACGACGGAATATCCCTCAGCCACGAAATCAATGTCATAAGACCAGTAGCAGCAAAATGAGTGGATTCAGGTACGATGATTCTAAGGGAAAGAAGTCACACAGGAAAAGAAACTTATCATAAGATATCACTTAGGAAGATCCTGTAAACATGGCTACACATGAACTGAGTTAGGCAAGAGAACAGAGTCTCACATTCAGAAAACACTCTTATGCCTGCTTAAGGGGGAAGGAGAGGTGGGGTGATGCATCAAACCAGAGTTTGATATAAGCACAGGTACCGTTCCAAAAACCAACTATGGAATAGACAAGACCTACACCTTCCTCAGTGAAAGGGACTCAAAACCCCATATTTCCCGCAGAGGAATAGATCTGACTAGTAAGAATCTTAAAACCTATGTATTGATATGTCTCCGTAAGGGAATCAAGTGTGTCTAGACTGGCATAAACAGGGCAGCGAGAATCAGCTCAAACCCACTCTAAAAAGGAATTTCAAAAACAGAACAAAGAAACAGGGAAATTCTTTACAATCCCTTCAGGGTCTCTGATGCAACCTGGAATGACCCTATCTACAATGACAGCTGGATGTGGCATAAGGCTGGACACTTGGGACTGAGAGGATTGGTGAGATTGGGTGAGCAAATGCAGACCCTTTAAAGCAATAACGCATGGCACCCATTCCATGGGTCCCAGCTCTCCAGGTTGAAGGGAATATTACTACAGCTATAACATGTACGGGAAACCTAGAGAATGGACACACTGTGAATACGAAAGGTTTCTAAAACTCAACGAAGAGCCCCTCTCCTGGTGCTCCGGTTTGACTTTCCAACTGCTTTCCTATCAATCTCCCAACTTGGAGAGACAGCCCCTTTAAGCTCCTGGTTCGCACAGGTTGCCAATTTGGCAGAGGATGAAAGGGAAGAGGGAGAACCAATGAGAGAGTAGCTGTTAGGCATTTGGATGGGCACATGTCACTCTAATTTCCCGGCAGGAAGAAGAATTAACCAAAGTCTCAGCCACCCACCGGGAACCAGTATAGGTCCTGAACCAAAAGTTTGGCCTTGCGTTCAGCTCACAAAAAACGAGTTGAGAAATGGAGCTCAGGGGCACAGCAATTCACAAACTGGCAGAGTAATCAAGGCCCACTATCGTCCAAAAATCTGTTGAGGGAAGGCAACGAGGCGGACTTGAAAGCGAGGCAGAATAGCAGGAAACAGATTTCAAGAGGTACGTTGGAATCGCCTGTAAAGCACAGGAAGAGGGGCACAAGTTCGACAATGATGCACTTGGCCAAAAAGGGCGTATGCGTTTTCTCCTGAATATATTCAGGAGAAAACGCATACGCCCTTTTTGGCCAAGCAAGCAAGCGGGCAATGCAAATCTGCACTACAAAGAAGTATCACTTCCCACCGGTCAAAAGGGACATCCACAAAATGTGTAAAAACCAGAAAGGCAAGACAGGCCCTGGAGAACAGGGAGCCTTGTTATGCTGATGGGCGGGATGTAAGTTGCCAACTGCCTCACTGGAGGAGTGCATTGTGTTCCCTAAAACAAGTAAACAACAGAGCTACAGAGCCAAGGGCACTTCCAGTCTAGGGAATATACCTTGGGAAAACTGAAAATCCATAAGACAGAGCCACCCCCAAATTGAGGGCTGCACTGCTTACAAGAACCTCAACCTGGGTACACCTGAAATATCCCAGGAAATATAAAAATGGTTCCAAACATTGTGGAACTTACGTACGACGGAATATCCCTCAGCCACGAAATCAATGTCATAAGACCAGTAGCAGCAAAATGAGTGGATTCAGGTACGATGATTCTAAGGGAAAGAAGTCACACAGGAAAAGAAACTTATCATAAGATATCACTTAGGAAGATCCTGTAAACATGGCTACACATGAACTGAGTTAGGCAAGAGAACAGAGTCTCACATTTAGAAAACACTCTTATGCCTGCTTAAGGGGGAAGGAGAGGTGGGGTGATGCATCAAACCAGAGTTTGATATAAGCACAGGTACCGTTCCAAAAACCAACTATGGAATAGACAAGACCTACACCTTCCTCAGTGAAAGGGACTCAAAACCCCATACTTACCGCAGAGGAATAGATCTGACTAGTAAGAATCTTAAAACCTATGTATTGATATGTCTCCGTAAGGGAATCAAGTGTGTCTAGACTGGCATAAACAGGGCAGCGAGAATCAGCTCAAACCCACTCTAAAAAGGAATTTCAAAAACAGAACAAAGAAACAGGGAAATTCTTTACAATCCCTTCAGGGTCTCTGATGCAACCTGGAATGACCCTATCTACAATGACAGCTGGATGTGGCATAAGGCTGGACACTTGGGACTGAGAGGATTGGTGAGATTGGGTGAGCAAATGCAGACCCTTTAAAGCAATAACGCATGGCACCCATTCCATGGGTCCCAGCTCTCCAGGTTGAAGGGAATATTACTACAGCTATAACATGTACGGGAAACCTAGAGAATGGACACACTGTGAATACGAAAGGTTTCTAAAACTCAACGAAGAGCCCCTCTCCTGGTGCTCCGGTTTGACTTTCCAACTGCTTTCCTATCAATCTCCCAACTTGGAGAGACAGCCCCTTTAAGCTCCTGGTTCGCACAGGTTGCCAATTTGGCAGAGGATGAAAGGGAAGAGGGAGAACCAATGAGAGAGTAGCTGTTAGGCATTTGGATGGGCACATGTCACTCTAATTTCCCGGCAGGAAGAAGAATTAACCAAAGTCTCAGCCACCCACCGGGAACCAGTATAGGTCCTGAACCAAAAGTTTGGCCTTGCGTTCAGCTCACAAAAAACGAGTTGAGAAATGGAGCTCAGGGGCACAGCAATTCACAAACTGGCAGAGTAATCAAGGCCCACTATCGTCCAAAAATCTGTTGAGGGAAGGCAACGAGGCGGACTTGAAAGCGAGGCAGAATAGCAGGAAACAGATTTCAAGAGGTACGTTGGAATCGCCTGTAAAGCACAGGAAGAGGGGCACAAGTTCGACAATGATGCACTTGGCCAAAAAGGGCGTATGCGTTTTCTCCTGAATATATTCAGGAGAAAACGCATACGCCCTTTTTGGCCAAGCAAGCAAGCGGGCAATGCAAATCTGCACTACAAAGAAGTATCACTTCCCACCGGTCAAAAGGGACATCCACAAAATGTGTAAAAACCAGAAAGGCAAGACAGGCCCTGGAGAACAGGGAGCCTTGTTATGCTGATGGGCGGGATGTAAGTTGCCAACTGCCTCACTGGAGGAGTGCATTGTGTTCCCTAAAACAAGTAAACAACAGAGCTACAGAGCCAAGGGCACTTCCAGTCTAGGGAATATACCTTGGGAAAACTGAAAATCCATAAGACAGAGCCACCCCCAAATTGAGGGCTGCACTGCTTACAAGAACCTCAACCTGGGTACACCTGAAATATCCCAGGAAATATAAAAATGGTTCCAAACATTGTGGAACTTACGTACGACGGAATATCCCTCAGCCACGAAATCAATGTCATAAGACCAGTAGCAGCAAAATGAGTGGATTCAGGTACGATGATTCTAAGGGAAAGAAGTCACACAGGAAAAGAAACTTATCATAAGATATCACTTAGGAAGATCCTGTAAACATGGCTACACATGAACTGAGTTAGGCAAGAGAACAGAGTCTCACATTTAGAAAACACTCTTATGCCTGCTTAAGGGGGAAGGAGAGGTGGGGTGATGCATCAAACCAGAGTTTGATATAAGCACAGGTACCGTTCCAAAAACCAACTATGGAATAGACAAGACCTACACCTTCCTCAGTGAAAGGGACTCAAAACCCCATACTTACCGCAGAGGAATAGATCTGACTAGTAAGAATCTTAAAACCTATGTATTGATATGTCTCCGTAAGGGAATCAAGTGTGTCTAGACTGGCATAAACAGGGCAGCGAGAATCAGCTCAAACCCACTCTAAAAAGGAATTTCAAAAACAGAACAAAGAAACAGGGAAATTCTTTACAATTCCTTCAGGGTCTCTGATGCAACCTGGAATGACCCTATCTACAATGACAGCTGGATGTGGCATAAGGCTGGACACTTGGGACTGAGAGGATTGGTGAGATTGGGTGAGCAAATGCAGACCCTTTAAAGCAATAACGCATGGCACCCATTCCATGGGTCCCAGCTCTCCAGGTTGAAGGGAATATTACTACAGCTATAACATGTACGGGAAACCTAGAGAATGGACACACTGTGAATACGAAAGGTTTCTAAAACTCAACGAAGAGCCCCTCTCCTGGTGCTCCGGTTTGACTTTCCAACTGCTTTCCTATCAATCTCCCAACTTGGAGAGACAGCCCCTTTAAGCTCCTGGTTCGCACAGGTTGCCAATTTGGCAGAGGATGAAAGGGAAGAGGGAGAACCAATGAGAGAGTAGCTGTTAGGCATTTGGATGGGCACATGTCACTCTAATTTCCCGGCAGGAAGAAGAATTAACCAAAGTCTCAGCCACCCACCGGGAACCAGTATAGGTCCTGAACCAAAAGTTTGGCCTTGCGTTCAGCTCACAAAAAACGAGTTGAGAAATGGAGCTCAGGGGCACAGCAATTCACAAACTGGCAGAGTAATCAAGGCCCACTATCGTCCAAAAATCTGTTGAGGGAAGGCAACGAGGCGGACTTGAAAGCGAGGCAGAATAGCAGGAAACAGATTTCAAGAGGTACGTTGGAATCGCCTGTAAAGCACAGGAAGAGGGGCACAAGTTCGACAATGATGCACTTGGCCAAAAAGGGCGTATGCGTTTTCTCCTGAATATATTCAGGAGAAAACGCATACGCCCTTTTTGGCCAAGCAAGCAAGCGGGCAATGCAAATCTGCACTACAAAGAAGTATCACTTCCCACCGGTCAAAAGGGACATCCACAAAATGTGTAAAAACCAGAAAGGCAAGACAGGCCCTGGAGAACAGGGAGCCTTGTTATGCTGATGGGCGGGATGTAAGTTGCCAACTGCCTCACTGGAGGAGTGCATTGTGTTCCCTAAAACAAGTAAACAACAGAGCTACAGAGCCAAGGGCACTTCCAGTCTAGGGAATATACCTTGGGAAAACTGAAAATCCATAAGACAGAGCCACCCCCAAATTGAGGGCTGCACTGCTTACAAGAACCTCAACCTGGGTACACCTGAAATATCCCAGGAAATATAAAAATGGTTCCAAACATTGTGGAACTTACGTACGACGGAATATCCCTCAGCCACGAAATCAATGTCATAAGACCAGTAGCAGCAAAATGAGTGGATTCAGGTACGATGATTCTAAGGGAAAGAAGTCACACAGGAAAAGAAACTTATCATAAGATATCACTTAGGAAGATCCTGTAAACATGGCTACACATGAACTGAGTTAGGCAAGAGAACAGAGTCTCACATTCAGAAAACACTCTTATGCCTGCTTAAGGGGGAAGGAGAGGTGGGGTGATGCATCAAACCAGAGTTTGATATAAGCACAGGTACCGTTCCAAAAACCAACTATGGAATAGACAAGACCTACACCTTCCTCAGTGAAAGGGACTCAAAACCCCATATTTCCCGCAGAGGAATAGATCTGACTAGTAAGAATCTTAAAACCTATGTATTGATATGTCTCCGTAAGGGAATCAAGTGTGTCTAGACTGGCATAAACAGGGCAGCGAGAATCAGCTCAAACCCACTCTAAAAAGGAATTTCAAAAACAGAACAAAGAAACAGGGAAATTCTTTACAATCCCTTCAGGGTCTCTGATGCAACCTGGAATGACCCTATCTACAATGACAGCTGGATGTGGCATAAGGCTGGACACTTGGGACTGAGAGGATTGGTGAGATTGGGTGAGCAAATGCAGACCCTTTAAAGCAATAACGCATGGCACCCATTCCATGGGTCCCAGCTCTCCAGGTTGAAGGGAATATTACTACAGCTATAACATGTACGGGAAACCTAGAGAATGGACACACTGTGAATACGAAAGGTTTCTAAAACTCAACGAAGAGCCCCTCTCCTGGTGCTCCGGTTTGACTTTCCAACTGCTTTCCTATCAATCTCCCAACTTGGAGAGACAGCCCCTTTAAGCTCCTGGTTCGCACAGGTTGCCAATTTGGCAGAGGATGAAAGGGAAGAGGGAGAACCAATGAGAGAGTAGCTGTTAGGCATTTGGATGGGCACATGTCACTCTAATTTCCCGGCAGGAAGAAGAATTAACCAAAGTCTCAGCCACCCACCGGGAACCAGTATAGGTCCTGAACCAAAAGTTTGGCCTTGCGTTCAGCTCACAAAAAACGAGTTGAGAAATGGAGCTCAGGGGCACAGCAATTCACAAACTGGCAGAGTAATCAAGGCCCACTATCGTCCAAAAATCTGTTGAGGGAAGGCAACGAGGCGGACTTGAAAGCGAGGCAGAATAGCAGGAAACAGATTTCAAGAGGTACGTTGGAATCGCCTGTAAAGCACAGGAAGAGGGGCACAAGTTCGACAATGATGCACTTGGCCAAAAAGGGCGTATGCGTTTTCTCCTGAATATATTCAGGAGAAAACGCATACGCCCTTTTTGGCCAAGCAAGCAAGCGGGCAATGCAAATCTGCACTACAAAGAAGTATCACTTCCCACCGGTCAAAAGGGACATCCACAAAATGTGTAAAAACCAGAAAGGCAAGACAGGCCCTGGAGAACAGGGAGCCTTGTTATGCTGATGGGCGGGATGTAAGTTGCCAACTGCCTCACTGGAGGAGTGCATTGTGTTCCCTAAAACAAGTAAACAACAGAGCTACAGAGCCAAGGGCACTTCCAGTCTAGGGAATATACCTTGGGAAAACTGAAAATCCATAAGACAGAGCCACCCCCAAATTGAGGGCTGCACTGCTTACAAGAACCTCAACCTGGGTACACCTGAAATATCCCAGGAAATATAAAAATGGTTCCAAACATTGTGGAACTTACGTACGACGGAATATCCCTCAGCCACGAAATCAATGTCATAAGACCAGTAGCAGCAAAATGAGTGGATTCAGGTACGATGATTCTAAGGGAAAGAAGTCACACAGGAAAAGAAACTTATCATAAGATATCACTTAGGAAGATCCTGTAAACATGGCTACACATGAACTGAGTTAGGCAAGAGAACAGAGTCTCACATTTAGAAAACACTCTTATGCCTGCTTAAGGGGGAAGGAGAGGTGGGGTGATGCATCAAACCAGAGTTTGATATAAGCACAGGTACCGTTCCAAAAACCAACTATGGAATAGACAAGACCTACACCTTCCTCAGTGAAAGGGACTCAAAACCCCATACTTACCGCAGAGGAATAGATCTGACTAGTAAGAATCTTAAAACCTATGTATTGATATGTCTCCGTAAGGGAATCAAGTGTGTCTAGACTGGCATAAACAGGGCAGCGAGAATCAGCTCAAACCCACTCTAAAAAGGAATTTCAAAAACAGAACAAAGAAACAGGGAAATTCTTTACAATCCCTTCAGGGTCTCTGATGCAACCTGGAATGACCCTATCTACAATGACAGCTGGATGTGGCATAAGGCTGGACACTTGGGACTGAGAGGATTGGTGAGATTGGGTGAGCAAATGCAGACCCTTTAAAGCAATAACGCATGGCACCCATTCCATGGGTCCCAGCTCTCCAGGTTGAAGGGAATATTACTACAGCTATAACATGTACGGGAAACCTAGAGAATGGACACACTGTGAATACGAAAGGTTTCTAAAACTCAACGAAGAGCCCCTCTCCTGGTGCTCCGGTTTGACTTTCCAACTGCTTTCCTATCAATCTCCCAACTTGGAGAGACAGCCCCTTTAAGCTCCTGGTTCGCACAGGTTGCCAATTTGGCAGAGGATGAAAGGGAAGAGGGAGAACCAATGAGAGAGTAGCTGTTAGGCATTTGGATGGGCACATGTCACTCTAATTTCCCGGCAGGAAGAAGAATTAACCAAAGTCTCAGCCACCCACCAGGAACCAGTATAGGTCCTGAACCAAAAGTTTGGCCTTGCGTTCAGCTCACAAAAAACGAGTTGAGAAATGGAGCTCAGGGGCACAGCAATTCACAAACTGGCAGAGTAATCAAGGCCCACTATCGTCCAAAAATCTGTTGAGGGAAGGCAACGAGGCGGACTTGAAAGCGAGGCAGAATAGCAGGAAACAGATTTCAAGAGGTACGTTGGAATCGCCTGTAAAGCACAGGAAGAGGGGCACAAGTTCGACAATGATGCACTTGGCCAAAAAGGGCGTATGCGTTTTCTCCTGAATATATTCAGGAGAAAACGCATACGCCCTTTTTGGCCAAGCAAGCAAGCGGGCAATGCAAATCTGCACTACAAAGAAGTATCACTTCCCACCGGTCAAAAGGGACATCCACAAAATGTGTAAAAACCAGAAAGGCAAGACAGGCCCTGGAGAACAGGGAGCCTTGTTATGCTGATGGGCGGGATGTAAGTTGCCAACTGCCTCACTGGAGGAGTGCATTGTGTTCCCTAAAACAAGTAAACAACAGAGCTACAGAGCCAAGGGCACTTCCAGTCTAGGGAATATACCTTGGGAAAACTGAAAATCCATAAGACAGAGCCACCCCCAAATTGAGGGCTGCACTGCTTACAAGAACCTCAACCTGGGTACACCTGAAATATCCCAGGAAATATAAAAATGGTTCCAAACATTGTGGAACTTACGTACGACGGAATATCCCTCAGCCACGAAATCAATGTCATAAGACCAGTAGCAGCAAAATGAGTGGATTCAGGTACGATGATTCTAAGGGAAAGAAGTCACACAGGAAAAGAAACTTATCATAAGATATCACTTAGGAAGATCCTGTAAACATGGCTACACATGAACTGAGTTAGGCAAGAGAACAGAGTCTCACATTTAGAAAACACTCTTATGCCTGCTTAAGGGGGAAGGAGAGGTGGGGTGATGCATCAAACCAGAGTTTGATATAAGCACAGGTACCGTTCCAAAAACCAACTATGGAATAGACAAGACCTACACCTTCCTCAGTGAAAGGGACTCAAAACCCCATACTTACCGCAGAGGAATAGATCTGACTAGTAAGAATCTTAAAACCTATGTATTGATATGTCTCCGTAAGGGAATCAAGTGTGTCTAGACTGGCATAAACAGGGCAGCGAGAATCAGCTCAAACCCACTCTAAAAAGGAATTTCAAAAACAGAACAAAGAAACAGGGAAATTCTTTACAATCCCTTCAGGGTCTCTGATGCAACCTGGAATGACCCTATCTACAATGACAGCTGGATGTGGCATAAGGCTGGACACTTGGGACTGAGAGGATTGGTGAGATTGGGTGAGCAAATGCAGACCCTTTAAAGCAATAACGCATGGCACCCATTCCATGGGTCCCAGCTCTCCAGGTTGAAGGGAATATTACTACAGCTATAACATGTACGGGAAACCTAGAGAATGGACACACTGTGAATACAAAAGGTTTCTAAAACTCAACGAAGAGCCCCTCTCCTGGTGCTCCGGTTTGACTTTCCAACTGCTTTCCTATCAATCTCCCAACTTGGAGAGACAGCCCCTTTAAGCTCCTGGTTCGCACAGGTTGCCAATTTGGCAGAGGATGAAAGGGAAGAGGGAGAACCAATGAGAGAGTAGCTGTTAGGCATTTGGATGGGCACATGTCACTCTAATTTCCCGGCAGGAAGAAGAATTAACCAAAGTCTCAGCCACCCACCGGGAACCAGTATAGGTCCTGAACCAAAAGTTTGGCCTTGCGTTCAGCTCACAAAAAACGAGTTGAGAAATGGAGCTCAGGGGCACAGCAATTCACAAACTGGCAGAGTAATCAAGGCCCACTATCGTCCAAAAATCTGTTGAGGGAAGGCAACGAGGCGGACTTGAAAGCGAGGCAGAATAGCAGGAAACAGATTTCAAGAGGTACGTTGGAATCGCCTGTAAAGCACAGGAAGAGGGGCACAAGTTCGACAATGATGCACTTGGCCAAAAAGGGCGTATGCGTTTTCTCCTGAATATATTCAGGAGAAAACGCATACGCCCTTTTTGGCCAAGCAAGCAAGCGGGCAATGCAAATCTGCACTACAAAGAAGTATCACTTCCCACCGGTCAAAAGGGACATCCACAAAATGTGTAAAAACCAGAAAGGCAAGACAGGCCCTGGAGAACAGGGAGCCTTGTTATGCTGATGGGCGGGATGTAAGTTGCCAACTGCCTCACTGGAGGAGTGCATTGTGTTCCCTAAAACAAGTAAACAACAGAGCTACAGAGCCAAGGGCACTTCCAGTCTAGGGAATATACCTTGGGAAAACTGAAAATCCATAAGACAGAGCCACCCCCAAATTGAGGGCTGCACTGCTTACAAGAACCTCAACCTGGGTACACCTGAAATATCCCAGGAAATATAAAAATGGTTCCAAACATTGTGGAACTTACGTACGACGGAATATCCCTCAGCCACGAAATCAATGTCATAAGACCAGTAGCAGCAAAATGAGTGGATTCAGGTACGATGATTCTAAGGGAAAGAAGTCACACAGGAAAAGAAACTTATCATAAGATATCACTTAGGAAGATCCTGTAAACATGGCTACACATGAACTGAGTTAGGCAAGAGAACAGAGTCTCACATTTAGAAAACACTCTTATGCCTGCTTAAGGGGGAAGGAGAGGTGGGGTGATGCATCAAACCAGAGTTTGATATAAGCACAGGTACCGTTCCAAAAACCAACTATGGAATAGACAAGACCTACACCTTCCTCAGTGAAAGGGACTCAAAACCCCATACTTACCGCAGAGGAATAGATCTGACTAGTAAGAATCTTAAAACCTATGTATTGATATGTCTCCGTAAGGGAATCAAGTGTGTCTAGACTGGCATAAACAGGGCAGCGAGAATCAGCTCAAACCCACTCTAAAAAGGAATTTCAAAAACAGAACAAAGAAACAGGGAAATTCTTTACAATTCCTTCAGGGTCTCTGATGCAACCTGGAATGACCCTATCTACAATGACAGCTGGATGTGGCATAAGGCTGGACACTTGGGACTGAGAGGATTGGTGAGATTGGGTGAGCAAATGCAGACCCTTTAAAGCAATAATGCATGGCACCCATTCCATGGGTCCCAGCTCTCCAGGTTGAAGGGAATATTACTACAGCTATAACATGTACGGGAAACCTAGAGAATGGACACACTGTGAATACGAAAGGTTTCTAAAACTCAACGAAGAGCCCCTCTCCTGGTGCTCCGGTTTGACTTTCCAACTGCTTTCCTATCAATCTCCCAACTTGGAGAGACAGCCCCTTTAAGCTCCTGGTTCGCACAGGTTGCCAATTTGGCAGAGGATGAAAGGGAAGAGGGAGAACCAATGAGAGAGTAGCTGTTAGGCATTTGGATGGGCACATGTCACTCTAATTTCCCGGCAGGAAGAAGAATTAACCAAAGTCTCAGCCACCCACCGGGAACCAGTATAGGTCCTGAACCAAAAGTTTGGCCTTGCGTTCAGCTCACAAAAAACGAGTTGAGAAATGGAGCTCAGGGGCACAGCAATTCACAAACTGGCAGAGTAATCAAGGCCCACTATCGTCCAAAAATCTGTTGAGGGAAGGCAACGAGGCGGACTTGAAAGCGAGGCAGAATAGCAGGAAACAGATTTCAAGAGGTACGTTGGAATCGCCTGTAAAGCACAGGAAGAGGGGCACAACTTCGACCATGATGCACTTGGCCAAAAAGGGCGTATGCGTTTTCTCCTGAATATATTCAGGAGAAAACGCATACGCCCTTTTTGGCCAAGCAAGCAAGCGGGCAATGCAAATCTGCACTACAAAGAAGTATCACTTCCCACCGGTCAAAAGGGACATCCACAAAATGTGTAAAAACCAGAAAGGCAAGACAGGCCCTGGAGAACAGGGAGCCTTGTTATGCTGATGGGCGGGATGTAAGTTGCCAACTGCCTCACTGGAGGAGTGCATTGTGTTCCCTAAAACAAGTAAACAACAGAGCTACAGAGCCAAGGGCACTTCCAGTCTAGGGAATATACCTTGGGAAAACTGAAAATCCATAAGACAGAGCCACCCCCAAATTGAGGGCTGCACTGCTTCCAAGAACCTCAACCTGGGTACACCTGAAATATCCCAGGAAATATAAAAATGGTTCCAAACATTGTGGAACTTACGTACGACGGAATATCCCTCAGCCACGAAATCAATGTCATAAGACCAGTAGCAGCAAAATGAGTGGATTCAGGTACGATGATTCTAAGGGAAAGAAGTCACACAGGAAAAGAAACTTATCATAAGATATCACTTAGGAAGATCCTGTAAACATGGCTACACATGAACTGAGTTAGGCAAGAGAACAGAGTCTCACATTTAGAAAACACTCTTATGCCTGCTTAAGGGGGAAGGAGAGGTGGGGTGATGCATCAAACCAGAGTTTGATATAAGCACAGGTACCGTTCCAAAAACCAACTATGGAATAGACAAGACCTACACCTTCCTCAGTGAAAGGGACTCAAAACCCCATACTTACCGCAGAGGAATAGATCTGACTAGTAAGAATCTTAAAACCTATGTATTGATATGTCTCCGTAAGGGAATCAAGTGTGTCTAGACTGGCATAAACAGGGCAGCGAGAATCAGCTCAAACCCACTCTAAAAAGGAATTTCAAAAACAGAACAAAGAAACAGGGAAATTCTTTACAATCCCTTCAGGGTCTCTGATGCAACCTGGAATGACCCTATCTACAATGACAGCTGGATGTGGCATAAGGCTGGACACTTGGGACTGAGAGGATTGGTGAGATTGGGTGAGCAAATGCAGACCCTTTAAAGCAATAACGCATGGCACCCATTCCATGGGTCCCAGCTCTCCAGGTTGAAGGGAATATTACTACAGCTATAACATGTACGGGAAACCTAGAGAATGGACACACTGTGAATACGAAAGGTTTCTAAAACTCAACGAAGAGCCCCTCTCCTGGTGCTCCGGTTTGACTTTCCAACTGCTTTCCTATCAATCTCCCAACTTGGAGAGACAGCCCCTTTAAGCTCCTGGTTCGCACAGGTTGCCAATTTGGCAGAGGATGAAAGGGAAGAGGGAGAACCAATGAGAGAGTAGCTGTTAGGCATTTGGATGGGCACATGTCACTCTAATTTCCCGGCAGGAAGAAGAATTAACCAAAGTCTCAGCCACCCACCGGGAACCAGTATAGGTCCTGAACCAAAAGTTTGGCCTTGCGTTCAGCTCACAAAAAACGAGTTGAGAAATGGAGCTCAGGGGCACAGCAATTCACAAACTGGCAGAGTAATCAAGGCCCACTATCGTCCAAAAATCTGTTGAGGGAAGGCAACGAGGCGGACTTGAAAGCGAGGCAGAATAGCAGGAAACAGATTTCAAGAGGTACGTTGGAATCGCCTGTAAAGCACAGGAAGAGGGGCACAAGTTCGACAATGATGCACTTGGCCAAAAAGGGCGTATGCGTTTTCTCCTGAATATATTCAGGAGAAAACGCATACGCCCTTTTTGGCCAAGCAAGCAAGCGGGCAATGCAAATCTGCACTACAAAGAAGTATCACTTCCCACCGGTCAAAAGGGACATCCACAAAATGTGTAAAAACCAGAAAGGCAAGACAGGCCCTGGAGAACAGGGAGCCTTGTTATGCTGATGGGCGGGATGTAAGTTGCCAACTGCCTCACTGGAGGAGTGCATTGTGTTCCCTAAAACAAGTAAACAACAGAGCTACAGAGCCAAGGGCACTTCCAGTCTAGGGAATATACCTTGGGAAAACTGAAAATCCATAAGACAGAGCCACCCCCAAATTGAGGGCTGCACTGCTTACAAGAACCTCAACCTGGGTACACCTGAAATATCCCAGGAAATATAAAAATGGTTCCAAACATTGTGGAACTTACGTACGACGGAATATCCCTCAGCCACGAAATCAATGTCATAAGACCAGTAGCAGCAAAATGAGTGGATTCAGGTACGATGATTCTAAGGGAAAGAAGTCACACAGGAAAAGAAACTTATCATAAGATATCACTTAGGAAGATCCTGTAAACATGGCTACACATGAACTGAGTTAGGCAAGAGAACAGAGTCTCACATTTAGAAAACACTCTTATGCCTGCTTAAGGGGGAAGGAGAGGTGGGGTGATGCATCAAACCAGAGTTTGATATAAGCACAGGTACCGTTCCAAAAACCAACTATGGAATAGACAAGACCTACACCTTCCTCAGTGAAAGGGACTCAAAACCCCATACTTACCGCAGAGGAATAGATCTGACTAGTAAGAATCTTAAAACCTATGTATTGATATGTCTCCGTAAGGGAATCAAGTGTGTCTAGACTGGCATAAACAGGGCAGCGAGAATCAGCTCAAACCCACTCTAAAAAGGAATTTCAAAAACAGAACAAAGAAACAGGGAAATTCTTTACAATTCCTTCAGGGTCTCTGATGCAACCTGGAATGACCCTATCTACAATGACAGCTGGATGTGGCATAAGGCTGGACACTTGGGACTGAGAGGATTGGTGAGATTGGGTGAGCAAATGCAGACCCTTTAAAGCAATAACGCATGGCACCCATTCCATGGGTCCCAGCTCTCCAGGTTGAAGGGAATATTACTACAGCTATAACATGTACGGGAAACCTAGAGAATGGACACACTGTGAATACGAAAGGTTTCTAAAACTCAACGAAGAGCCCCTCTCCTGGTGCTCCGGTTTGACTTTCCAACTGCTTTCCTATCAATCTCCCAACTTGGAGAGACAGCCCCTTTAAGCTCCTGGTTCGCACAGGTTGCCAATTTGGCAGAGGATGAAAGGGAAGAGGGAGAACCAATGAGAGAGTAGCTGTTAGGCATTTGGATGGGCACATGTCACTCTAATTTCCCGGCAGGAAGAAGAATTAACCAAAGTCTCAGCCACCCACCGGGAACCAGTATAGGTCCTGAACCAAAAGTTTGGCCTTGCGTTCAGCTCACAAAAAACGAGTTGAGAAATGGAGCTCAGGGGCACAGCAATTCACAAACTGGCAGAGTAATCAAGGCCCACTATCGTCCAAAAATCTGTTGAGGGAAGGCAACGAGGCGGACTTGAAAGCGAGGCAGAATAGCAGGAAACAGATCTCAAGAGGTACGTTGGAATCGCCTGTAAAGCACAGGAAGAGGGGCACAACTTCGACCATGATGCACTTGGCCAAAAAGGGCGTATGCGTTTTCTCCTGAATATATTCAGGAGAAAACGCATACGCCCTTTTTGGCCAAGCAAGCAAGCGGGCAATGCAAATCTGCACTACAAAGAAGTATCACTTCCCACCGGTCAAAAGGGACATCCACAAAATGTGTAAAAACCAGAAAGGCAAGACAGGCCCTGGAGAACAGGGAGCCTTGTTATGCTGATGGGCGGGATGTAAGTTGCCAACTGCCTCACTGGAGGAGTGCATTGTGTTCCCTAAAACAAGTAAACAACAGAGCTACAGAGCCAAGGGCACTTCCAGTCTAGGGAATATACCTTGGGAAAACTGAAAATCCATAAGACAGAGCCACCCCCAAATTGAGGGCTGCACTGCTTCCAAGAACCTCAACCTGGGTACACCTGAAATATCCCAGGAAATATAAAAATGGTTCCAAACATTGTGGAACTTACGTACGACGGAATATCCCTCAGCCACGAAATCAATGTCATAAGACCAGTAGCAGCAAAATGAGTGGATTCAGGTACGATGATTCTAAGGGAAAGAAGTCACACAGGAAAAGAAACTTATCATAAGATATCACTTAGGAAGATCCTGTAAACATGGCTACACATGAACTGAGTTAGGCAAGAGAACAGAGTCTCACATTTAGAAAACACTCTTATGCCTGCTTAAGGGGGAAGGAGAGGTGGGGTGATGCATCAAACCAGAGTTTGATATAAGCACAGGTACCGTTCCAAAAACCAACTATGGAATAGACAAGACCTACACCTTCCTCAGTGAAAGGGACTCAAAACCCCATACTTACCGCAGAGGAATAGATCTGACTAGTAAGAATCTTAAAACCTATGTATTGATATGTCTCCGTAAGGGAATCAAGTGTGTCTAGACTGGCATAAACAGGGCAGCGAGAATCAGCTCAAACCCACTCTAAAAAGGAATTTCAAAAACAGAACAAAGAAACAGGGAAATTCTTTACAATCCCTTCAGGGTCTCTGATGCAACCTGGAATGACCCTATCTACAATGACAGCTGGATGTGGCATAAGGCTGGACACTTGGGACTGAGAGGATTGGTGAGATTGGGTGAGCAAATGCAGACCCTTTAAAACAATAACGCATGGCACCCATTCCATGGGTCCCAGCTCTCCAGGTTGAAGGGAATATTACTACAGCTATAACATGTACGGGAAACCTAGAGAATGGACACACTGTGAATACGAAAGGTTTCTAAAACTCAACGAAGAGCCCCTCTCCTGGTGCTCCGGTTTGACTTTCCAACTGCTTTCCTATCAATCTCCCAACTTGGAGAGACAGCCCCTTTAAGCTCCTGGTTCGCACAGGTTGCCAATTTGGCAGAGGATGAAAGGGAAGAGGGAGAACCAATGAGAGAGTAGCTGTTAGGCATTTGGATGGGCACATGTCACTCTAATTTCCCGGCAGGAAGAAGAATTAACCAAAGTCTCAGCCACCCACCGGGAACCAGTATAGGTCCTGAACCAAAAGTTTGGCCTTGCGTTCAGCTCACAAAAAACGAGTTGAGAAATGGAGCTCAGGGGCACAGCAATTCACAAACTGGCAGAGTAATCAAGGCCCACTATCGTCCAAAAATCTGTTGAGGGAAGGCAACGAGGCGGACTTGAAAGCGAGGCAGAATAGCAGGAAACAGATTTCAAGAGGTACGTTGGAATCGCCTGTAAAGCACAGGAAGAGGGGCACAAGTTCGACAATGATGCACTTGGCCAAAAAGGGCGTATGCGTTTTCTCCTGAATATATTCAGGAGAAAACGCATACGCCCTTTTTGGCCAAGCAAGCAAGCGGGCAATGCAAATCTGCACTACAAAGAAGTATCACTTCCCACCGGTCAAAAGGGACATCCACAAAATGTGTAAAAACCAGAAAGGCAAGACAGGCCCTGGAGAACAGGGAGCCTTGTTATGCTGATGGGCGGGATGTAAGTTGCCAACTGCCTCACTGGAGGAGTGCATTGTGTTCCCTAAAACAAGTAAACAACAGAGCTACAGAGCCAAGGGCACTTCCAGTCTAGGGAATATACCTTGGGAAAACTGAAAATCCATAAGACAGAGCCACCCCCAAATTGAGGGCTGCACTGCTTACAAGAACCTCAACCTGGGTACACCTGAAATATCCCAGGAAATATAAAAATGGTTCCAAACATTGTGGAACTTACGTACGACGGAATATCCCTCAGCCACGAAATCAATGTCATAAGACCAGTAGCAGCAAAATGAGTGGATTCAGGTACGATGATTCTAAGGGAAAGAAGTCACACAGGAAAAGAAACTTATCATAAGATATCACTTAGGAAGATCCTGTAAACATGGCTACACATGAACTGAGTTAGGCAAGAGAACAGAGTCTCACATTTAGAAAACACTCTTATGCCTGCTTAAGGGGGAAGGAGAGGTGGGGTGATGCATCAAACCAGAGTTTGATATAAGCACAGGTACCGTTCCAAAAACCAACTATGGAATAGACAAGACCTACACCTTCCTCAGTGAAAGGGACTCAAAACCCCATATTTCCCGCAGAGGAATAGATCTGACTAGTAAGAATCTTAAAACCTATGTATTGATATGTCTCCGTAAGGGAATCAAGTGTGTCTAGACTGGCATAAACAGGGCAGCGAGAATCAGCTCAAACCCACTCTAAAAAGGAATTTCAAAAACAGAACAAAGAAACAGGGAAATTCTTTACAATTCCTTCAGGGTCTCTGATGCAACCTGGAATGACCCTATCTACAATGACAGCTGGATGTGGCATAAGGCTGGACACTTGGGACTGAGAGGATTGGTGAGATTGGGTGAGCAAATGCAGACCCTTTAAAGCAATAACGCATGGCACCCATTCCATGGGTCCCAGCTCTCCAGGTTGAAGGGAATATTACTACAGCTATAACATGTACGGGAAACCTAGAGAATGGACACACTGTGAATACGAAAGGTTTCTAAAACTCAACGAAGAGCCCCTCTCCTGGTGCTCCGGTTTGACTTTCCAACTGCTTTCCTATCAATCTCCCAACTTGGAGAGACAGCCCCTTTAAGCTCCTGGTTCGCACAGGTTGCCAATTTGGCAGAGGATGAAAGGGAAGAGGGAGAACCAATGAGAGAGTAGCTGTTAGGCATTTGGATGGGCACATGTCACTCTAATTTCCCGGCAGGAAGAAGAATTAACCAAAGTCTCAGCCACCCACCGGGAACCAGTATAGGTCCTGAACCAAAAGTTTGGCCTTGCGTTCAGCTCACAAAAAACGAGTTGAGAAATGGAGCTCAGGGGCACAGCAATTCACAAACTGGCAGAGTAATCAAGGCCCACTATCGTCCAAAAATCTGTTGAGGGAAGGCAACGAGGCGGACTTGAAAGCGAGGCAGAATAGCAGGAAACAGATTTCAAGAGGTACGTTGGAATCGCCTGTAAAGCACAGGAAGAGGGGCACAACTTCGACCATGATGCACTTGGCCATAAAGGGCGTATGCGTTTTCTCCTGAATATATTCAGGAGAAAACGCATACGCCCTTTTTGGCCAAGCAAGCAAGCGGGCAATGCAAATCTGCACTACAAAGAAGTATCACTTCCCACCGGTCAAAAGGGACATCCACAAAATGTGTAAAAACCAGAAAGGCAAGACAGGCCCTGGAGAACAGGGAGCCTTGTTATGCTGATGGGCGGGATGTAAGTTGCCAACTGCCTCACTGGAGGAGTGCATTGTGTTCCCTAAAACAAGTAAACAACAGAGCTACAGAGCCAAGGGCACTTCCAGTCTAGGGAATATACCTTGGGAAAACTGAAAATCCATAAGACAGAGCCACCCCCAAATTGAGGGCTGCACTGCTTACAAGAACCTCAACCTGGGTACACCTGAAATATCCCAGGAAATATAAAAATGGTTCCAAACATTGTGGAACTTACGTACGACGGAATATCCCTCAGCCACGAAATCAATGTCATAAGACCAGTAGCAGCAAAATGAGTGGATTCAGGTACGATGATTCTAAGGGAAAGAAGTCACACAGGAAAAGAAACTTATCATAAGATATCACTTAGGAAGATCCTGTAAACATGGCTACACATGAACTGAGTTAGGCAAGAGAACAGAGTCTCACATTTAGAAAACACTCTTATGCCTGCTTAAGGGGGAAGGAGAGGTGGGGTGATGCATCAAACCAGAGTTTGATATAAGCACAGGTACCGTTCCAAAAACCAACTATGGAATAGACAAGACCTACACCTTCCTCAGTGAAAGGGACTCAAAACCCCATATTTCCCGCAGAGGAATAGATCTGACTAGTAAGAATCTTAAAACCTATGTATTGATATGTCTCCGTAAGGGAATCAAGTGTGTCTAGACTGGCATAAACAGGGCAGCGAGAATCAGCTCAAACCCACTCTAAAAAGGAATTTCAAAACCAGAAAAAAGAAACAGGGAAATTCTTTACAATTCCTTCAGGGTCTCTGATGCAACCTGGAATGACCCTATCTACAATGACAGCTGGATGTGGCATTAGGCTGGACACTTGGGACTGAGAGGATTGGTGAGATTGGGTGAGCAAATGCAGACCCTTTAAAGCAATAACGCATGGCACCCATTCCATGGGTCCCAGCTCTCCAGGTTGAAGGGAATATTACTACAGCTATAACATGTACGGGAAACCTAGAGAATGGACACACTGTGAATACGAAAGGTTTCTAAAACTCAACGAAGAGTCCCACTCCTGGTGCTCCGGTTTGACTTTCCAACTGCTTTCCTATCAATCTCCCAACTTGGAGAGACAGCCCCTTTAAGCTCCTGGTTCGCACAGGTTGCCAATTTGGCAGAGGATGAAAGGGAAGAGGGAGAACCAATGAGAGAGTAGCTGTTAGGCATTTGGATGGGCACATGTCACTCTAATTTCCCGGCAGGAAGAAGAATTAGCCAAAGTCTCAGCCACCCACCGGGAACCAGTATAGGTCCTGAACCAAAAGTTTGGCCTTGCGTTCAGCTCACAAAAAACGAGTTGAGAAATGGAGCTCAGGGGCACAGCAATTCACAAACTGGCAGAGTAATCAAGGCCCACTATCGTCCAAAAATCTGTTGAGGGAAGGCAACGAGGCGGACTTGAAAGCGAGGCAGAATAGCAGGAAACAGATTTCAAGAGGTACGTTGGAATCGCCTGTAAAGCACAGGAAGAGGGGCACAACTTCGACCATGATGCACTTGGCCAAAAAGGGCGTATGCGTTTTCTCCTGAATATATTCAGGAGAAAACGCATACGCCCTTTTTGGCCAAGCAAGCAAGCGGGCAATGCAAATCTGCACTACAAAGAAGTATCACTTCCCACCGGTCAAAAGGGACATCCACAAAATGTGTAAAAACCAGAAAGGCAAGACAGGCCCTGGAGAACAGGGAGCCTTGTTATGCTGATGGGCGGGATGTAAGTTGCCAAGTGCCTCACTGGAGGAGTGCATTGTGTTCCCTAAAACAAGTAAACAACAGAGCTACAGAGCCAAGGGCACTTCCAGTCTAGGGAATATACCTTGGGAAAACTGAAAATCCATAAGACAGAGCCACCCCCAAATTGAGGGCTGCACTGCTTACAAGAACCTCAACCTGGGTACACCTGAAATATCCCAGGAAATATAAAAATGGTTCCAAACATTGTGGAACTTACGTACGACGGAATATCCCTCAGCCACGAAATCAATGTCATAAGACCAGTAGCAGCAAAATGAGTGGATTCAGGTACGATGATTCTAAGGGAAAGAAGTCACACAGGAAAAGAAACTTATCATAAGATATCACTTAGGAAGATCCTGTAAACATGGCTACACATGAACTGAGTTAGGCAAGAGAACAGAGTCTCACATTTAGAAAACACTCTTATGCCTGCTTAAGGGGGAAGGAGAGGTGGGGTGATGCATCAAACCAGAGTTTGATATAAGCACAGGTACCGTTCCAAAAACCAACTATGGAATAGACAAGACCTACACCTTCCTCAGTGAAAGGGACTCAAAACCGCATATTTCCCGCAGAGGAATAGATCTGACTAGTAAGAATCTTAAAACCTATGTATTGATATGTCTCCGTAAGGGAATCAAGTGTGTCTAGACTGGCATAAACAGGGCAGCGAGAATCAGCTCAAACCCACTCTAAAAAGGAATTTCAAAAACAGAACAAAGAAACAGGGAAATTCTTTACAATTCCTTCAGGGTCTCTGATGCAACCTGGAATGACCCTATCTACAATGACAGCTGGATGTGGCATAAGGCTGGACACTTGGGACTGAGAGGATTGGTGAGATTGGGTGAGCAAATGCAGACCCTTTAAAGCAATAACGCATGGCACCCATTCCATGGGTCCCAGCTCTCCAGGTTGAAGGGAATATTACTACAGCTATAACATGTACGGGAAACCTAGAGAATGGACACACTGTGAATACGAAAGGTTTCTAAAACTCAACGAAGAGTCCCACTCCTGGTGCTCCGGTTTGACTTTCCAACTGCTTTCCTATCAATCTCCCAACTTGGAGAGACAGCCCCTTTAAGCTCCTGGTTCGCACAGGTTGCCAATTTGGCAGAGGATGAAAGGGAAGAGGGAGAACCAATGAGAGAGTAGCTGTTAGGCATTTGGATGGGCACATGTCACTCTAATTTCCCGGCAGGAAGAAGAATTAACCAAAGTCTCAGCCACCCACCGGGAACCAGTATAGGTCCTGAACCAAAAGTTTGGACTTGCGTTCAGCTCAGAAAAAACGAGTTGAGAAATGGAGCTCAGGGGCACAGCAATTCACAAACTGGCAGAGTAATCAAGGCCCACTATCTTCCAAAAATCTGTTGAGGGAAGGCAATGAGGCGGACTTGAAAGCGAGGCAGAATAGCAGGAAACAGATTTCAAGAGGTACGTTGGAATCGCCTGTAAAGCACAGGAAGAGGGGCACAACTTCGACAATGATGCACTTGGCCAAAAAGGGCGTATGCGTTTTCTCCTGAATATATTCAGGAGAAAACACATACGCCCTTTTTGGCCAAGCAAGCAAGCGGGCAATGCAAATCTGCACTACAAAGAAGTATCACTTCCCACCGGTCAAAAGGGACATCCACAAAATGTGTAAAAACCAGAAAGGCAAGACAGGCCCTGGAGAACAGGGAGCCTTGTTATGTTGATGGGCGGGATGTAAGTTGCCAACTGCCTCACTGGAGGAGTGCATTGTGTTCCCTAAAACAAGTAAACAACAGAGCTACAGAGCCAAGGGCACTTCCAGTCTAGGGAATATACCTTGGGAAAACTGAAAATCCATAAGACAGAGCCACCCCCAAATTGAGGGCTGCACTGCTTACAAGAACCTCAACCTGGGTACACCTGAAATATCCCAGGAAATATAAAAATGGTTCCAAACATTGTGGAACTTACGTACGACGGAATATCCCTCAGCCACGAAATCAATGTCATAAGACCAGTAGCAGCAAAATGAGTGGATTCAGGTACGATGATTCTAAGGGAAAGAAGTCACACAGGTAAAGAAACTTATCATAAGATATCACTTAGGAAGATCCTGTAAACATGGCTACACATGAACTGAGTTAGGCAAGAGAACAGAGTCTCACATTTAGAAAACACTCTTATGCCTGCTTAAGGGGGAAGGAGAGGTGGGGTGATGCATCAAACCAGAGTTTGATATAAGCACAGGTACCGTTCCAAAAACCAACTATGGAATAGACAAGACCTACACCTTCCTCAGTGAAAGGGACTCAAAACCCCATATTTCCCGCAGAGGAATAGATCTGACTAGTAAGAATCTTAAAACCTATGTATTGATATGTCTCCGTAAGGGAATCAAGTGTGTCTAGACTGGCATAAACAGGGCAGCGAGAATCAGCTCAAACCCACTCTAAAAAGGAATTTCAAAAACAGAACAAAGAAACAGGGAAATTCTTTACAATCCCTTCAGGGTCTCTGATGCAACCTGGAATGACCCTATCTACAATGACAGCTGGATGTGGCATAAGGCTGGACACTTGGGACTGAGAGGATTGGTGAGATTGGGTGAGCAAATGCAGACCCTTTAAAACAATAACGCATGGCACCCATTCCATGGGTCCCAGCTCTCCAGGTTGAAGGGAATATTACTACAGCTATAACATGTACGGGAAACCTAGAGAATGGACACACTGTGAATACGAAAGGTTTCTAAAACTCAACGAAGAGCCCCTCTCCTGGTGCTCCGGTTTGACTTTCCAACTGCTTTCCTATCAATCTCCCAACTTGGAGAGACAGCCCCTTTAAGCTCCTGGTTCGCACAGGTTGCCAATTTGGCAGAGGATGAAAGGGAAGAGGGAGAACCAATGAGAGAGTAGCTGTTAGGCATTTGGATGGGCACATGTCACTCTAATTTCCCGGCAGGAAGAAGAATTAACCAAAGTCTCAGCCACCCACCGGGAACCAGTATAGGTCCTGAACCAAAAGTTTGGCCTTGCGTTCAGCTCACAAAAAACGAGTTGAGAAATGGAGCTCAGGGGCACAGCAATTCACAAACTGGCAGAGTAATCAAGGCCCACTATCGTCCAAAAATCTGTTGAGGGAAGGCAACGAGGCGGACTTGAAAGCGAGGCAGAATAGCAGGAAACAGATTTCAAGAGGTACGTTGGAATCGCCTGTAAAGCACAGGAAGAGGGGCACAAGTTCGACAATGATGCACTTGGCCAAAAAGGGCGTATGCGTTTTCTCCTGAATATATTCAGGAGAAAGCGCATACGCCCTTTTTGGCCAAGCAAGCAAGCGGGCAATGCAAATCTGCACTACAAAGATGTATCACTTCCCACCGTTCAAAAGGGACATCCACAAAATGTGTAAAAACCAGAAAGGCAAGGCAGGCCCTGGAGAACAGGGAGCCTTGTTATGCTGAAGGGCGGGATGTAAGTTGCCAACTGCCTCACTGGAGGAGTGCATTGTGTTCCCTAAAACAAGTAAACAACAGAGCTACAGAGCCAAGGGCACTTCCAGTCTAGGGAATATACCTTGGGAAAACTGAAAATCCATAAGACAGAGCCACCCCTAAATTGAGGGCTGCACTGCTTACAGGAACCTCAACCTGGGTACACCTGAAATATCCCAGGAAATATAAAAATGGTTCCAAACATCGTGGAACTTACGTACGATGGAATATCCCTCAGCCATGAAATCAATGTCATAAGACCAGTAGCAGCAAAATGAGTGGATTCAGGTACGATGATTCTAAGTGAAAGAAGTCACACAGAAAAAGAAATTTATCATAAGATATCACTTAGGAAGATTCTGTAAACATGGCTACACATGAACTGAGTTAGGCAAGAGAACAGAGTCTCACATTTAGAAAACACTCTTATGCCTGCTTAAGAGGGAAGGAGAGGTGGGGTGATGCATCAAACCAGAGTTTGATATAAGCACAGGTACCGTTCCAAAAACCAACTATGGAATAGACAAGACCTACACCTTCCTCAGTGAAAGGGACTCAAAACCCCATATTTCCCGCAGAGGAATAGATCTGACTAGTAAGAATCTTAAAACCTATGTATTGATATGTCTCCGTAAGGGAATCAAGTGTGTCTAGACTGGCATAAACATGGCAGAGAGAATCAGCTCAAACCCACTCTAAAAAGGAATTTCAAAACCAGAACAAAGAAACAGGGAAATTCTTTACAATTCCTTCAGGGTCTCTGATGCAACCTGGAATGACCCTATCTACAATGACAGCTGGATGTGGCATGAGGCTGGACACTTAGGACTGAGAGGATTGGTGAGATTGGGTGAGCAAATTTAGACCCTATAAAGCAATAATGCATGGCACCCATTCCATGGGTCCCAGCTCTCCAGGTTGAAGGGAATATTACTACAGCTATAACATGTACGGGAAACCTACAGAATGGACACACTGTGAATACGAATGGTTTCTAAAACTCAACGAAGAGCCCCTCTCCTGGTGCTCTGGTTTGACTTTCCAACTGCTTTCCTATCAATCTCCCAACTTGGAGAGACAGCCCCTTTAAGCTCCTGGTTCGCACAGGTTGCCAATTTGGCAGAGGATGAAAGGGAAGAGGGAGAACCAATGAGAGAGTAGCTGTTAGGCATTTGGATGGGCACATGTCACTCTAATTTCCCGGCAGGAAGAAGAATTAACCAAAGTCTCAGCCCCCCACCGGGAACCAGTATAGGTCCTGAACCAAAAGTTTGGACTTGCGTTCAGCTCACAAAAAACGAGTTGAAAAATGGAGCTCAGGGGCACAGCAATTCACAAACTGGCAGAGTAATCAAGGCCCTCTATCGTCCAAAAATCTGTTGAGGGAAGGCAACGAGGCGGACTTGAAAGTGAGGCAGAAGAGCAGGAAAGAGATTTCAAGAGGTACGTTGGAATCGCCTGTAAAGCACAGGAAGAGGGGCACAACTTCGACAATGATGCACTTGGCCAAAAAGGGCGTATGCGTTTTCTCCTGAATATATTCAGGAGAAAACGCATACGCCCTTTTTGGCCAAGCAAGCAAGCGGGCAGTGCAAATCTGCACTACAAAGAAGTATCACTTCCCACCGGTCAAAAGGGACATCCACAAAATGTGTAAAAACCAGAAAGGCAAGACAGGCCCTGGAGAACAGGGAGCCTTGTTACGCTGATGGGCGGGATGTAAGTTGCCAACTGCCTCACTGGAGGAGTGCATTGTGTTCCCTAAAACAAGTAAACAACAGAGCTACAGAGCCAAGGGCACGTCCAGTCTAGGGAATATACCTTGGGAAAACTGAAAATCCATAAGACAGAGCCACCCCCAAATTGAGGGCTGCACTGCTTACAGGAACCTCAACCTGGGTACACCTGAAATATCCCAGGAAATATAAAAATGGTTCCAAACATCGTGGAACTTACGTACGATGGAATATCCCTCAGCCATGACATCAATGTCATAAGACCAGTAGCAGCAAAATGAGTGGATTCAGGTACGATGATTCTAAGTGAAAGAAGTCACACAGAAAAAGAAACTTATCATAAGATATCACTTAGGAAGATCCTGTAAACATGGCTACACATGAACTGAGTTAGGCAAGAGAACAAGGTCTCACATTTAGAAAACACTCTTATGCCTGCTTAAGGGGGAAGGAGAGGTGGGGTGATGCATCAAACCAGAGTTTGATATAAGCACAGGTACTGTTCCAAAAACCAACTATGGAATAGACAAGACCTACACCTTCCTCAGTGAAAGGGACTCAAAACCCCATATTTCTCGCAGAGGAATAGATCTGACTAGTAAGAATCTTAAAACCTATGTATTGATATGTCTCCGTAAGATAATCAAGTGTGTCTAGACTGGCATAAACAGGGCAGCGAGAATCAGCTCAAAACCACTCTAAAAAGGAATTTCAAAAACAGAACAAAGAAACAGGGAAATTCTTTACAATTCCTTCAGGGTCTCTGATGCAACCTGGAATGACCCTATCTACAATGACAGCTGGTTGTGGCATGAGGCTGGACACTTGGGACTGAGAGGATTGGTGAGATTGGGTGAGCAAATGCAGACCCTTTAAAGCAATAATGCATGGCCCCAGGCCAGCTACTGCTGAACTGTTCCCACCCTTTCCAGGTAAAACACCTGAATATGTACAAGGGCTTGAAAGCCTAGAGGAAGGACCGTGGAGCCACACCAGCGACAGCACGCAGGCCAACTTGGTGCCTGCAGGCCAGCCAGGGTGGTCCTGTCCCCAGGCGCTCTTCCAGAAGCTTTCCATTGCCCTGCCTGAGATACCCCTCCTGTCCCGGCCCCCACTGCTTTTTTCCTTCCTCACCTCTGTCCGGAGAGAAATTCCAGCGGAAGGCACGTGTGACCCAACCTCTTCTTTACAGGCGGCAGCCTGGCAACTCCTGCAGAAAGGCCAGCAGAACCCCACTCACACCGGGCCACCCACAAAGCTGTGGCCCCTCACCCCCTTCCACCAACACAGCCCCGAGACTGCTGATGGGGCAGAGAATATGGAGTCAGGCACAGCTTCAAGGGCTATTGCTGCCTGGAGCGCTGTTTATATTGACCTCAACGAGGCACACCTGGGGAGGGCGGGCCGGCAGGGTAAGGCTGCCCAGGTCAGCTAATCCACAACCCTCAGGGAATCACATTGTTGAAAATGGACCCCGCTAAGGCAGAAGAGAAGCCAAGGGAAAAAAGGACACAATGCCATTTGCAGCACCGTAGATGAGTCTAGAAGTAATCACGTGACTTGTAGTAAGCAGAAAGTGGAAGACACATATCATATCATATCACTTATAGGTGTTACCTAAAAATGGATCCCAGGGCAGATATTTCCACGGAGAAGGGCAATCACAGATTCATTAAACAAACTTATGGTTCACCAATGGAAAGTTGTGAGAATTGGTTTCATTACGATATCGGGGTTAACAGACATATACAAACACAGGTGACATATATAATCACCAAAGACCTACAGAATACCAAGAGAGGACTACTCAACATTCTGTCATAACGTACATGGGAAAAGGGTCCCAGGAAGAAAAGACATGTCTATATGTGTAAAAGAACCACATCTTCCACACCTACAACAAGCCAAACATTGTAATCAAACTTGCTGTAATAAAAAATAAAAAATTAAATTAAAAACACGAACAAGAAGTAGTGAGACAAACGTGAGGGGCTTTCTCCTGGCACATTCCATTCTAAACTCCAATCTAGAACACCACTTCCACTGAGGCTCTCTTGCCCTAGTAACCAGATTTGGTAAGGGTGAACTGCTGCCACCTTGTGGCCGTTTCACACAACAGCAGCTTTAATCCCAACGCTAATGGTCAGTTGATATTCAAAATCATTGCAGGCCTGTAAATGACACCTGCCCTGAAAACAAATCCTGGGGTCACATATCGACCTAAATATTCAAAGGACGTCCATATTTCAAAACGACCGTTTCAAAAGGCATATTTTACGCACATTAGTGTTCTGCTTCTTTTCCTTTCTTTCCTTTTTTTGTTAAAAAAAGCGGGAATGGAAAAAAGCATCCCTCAGAATGGGCGAAAATCGTTGCAGACGAATCAATGGACAGAGGTTTAATCTCCAATATATATAAACAGCTCATGCAGCTTAATATTAAAAAAACAAACAACCCAAAAAAATGGGCAGAAGATCTAAAGAGACGTTTCTTCAAAGGAGACACAGAGATGGCTAAGACGCACATGAAAAGCTGCTCAACAGCACTAATTATTAGAGAAATACAAATCAAAACTACAATGAGGTTTCAACTCACACCTGTAAGAATCGGCATCATCAGAAAATCTACAAACAACCAATTCTGGGGAGGGTGTGGACAAAAGGAGCCCTCTTCCACAATTGGTGGGAATGTAAATTGATACAGTCACTATGGAGAACAGTATGGAGTTTCCTTAAAAAAACTAAAAATAGAATTACCATCTGATCCAGCAATCCCACTTCTGGGCATATACCCAGAGAAAACCGTAAATCAAAAAGGCACATTCACCACAATGTTCATTGCAGCACTATTTACAATAGCCAGGTAATGGAAGCAACCTAAATGCGCACAGACAGATGAATGGATAAAGATGTGGTACATATATGAAATGGAATATTACTCGGCCATAAAAAGGAATGAAACTGGGTCATTTGTAGAGACATCGATGGATCGAGAGACTGTCATAGAGAATGAAGTAAGTCAGAAAGAGGAAAACAAATATTGTATATTAATGCATATATGTGGAGCCTAAAAATGGTACAGATGAACTGGTTTGCAGGGAAGAAATAGAGACACAGAGGTAGAGAACAAACGTATGGACACCAAGTGTGGGAAGCCATGGGGTGGTGGTGGTGGGATGAGTTGGGAGTTTGGGATTGACCTGTGTACATGTATATGCATAAAATACATAACTAATAATAATGTGCTGTATAAAAAAAATAAATAAAATTAAATTTCAAAATTTTAAAAAATAAAATTTAAAAATAAAACAGAAAAAAGTTCTTCCCGTCACACAGATGTATTTATAGGAATGAATTATTTCCATGCTTATATCTATAAATACATAAAAGAGGAATAAAATCTAACTTGAACCATACAAGAAAAAAAAACCTGAACCCACGAGTTATACAGAGGAAAACCCTATCAGGGCACTTGCTCCAGTGGTAAACAATTATGAAATTGGTCAGAGGTGGGGAAGCATCTCCCATACAGCCATCAACCAACCCCCCAAGCAAGGAGCGACCTCATTGCAAAGTTTGGGGACCGTGCCGAGGCATCTGTGAGTAAACGTGAGCTGAGCCCCTGGCCAGCTGCTGCTGAACTGTTCCCACCCTTTCCAGGTAAAACACCTGAATATGTACAAGGGCTTGAAAGCCTAGAGGAAGGACCGTGGAGCCACACCAGCGACAGCACGCCGGCCAACTTGGTGCCTGCAGGCCAGCCAGGGTGGTCCTGTCCCCGGGCGCTCTTCCAGAAGCCTTCCATTGCCCTGCCTGAGATACCCCTCCTGTCCCGGCCCCCACTGCTTTTTTCCTTCCTCACCTCTGTCCGGAGAGAAATTCCAGCAGAAGGTATGGGTGACACAACCTCTTCTTTGCAGGCGGCAGCCTGGCAACTCCTGCAGAAAGGCCAGCAGAACCCCACTCACACCGGGCCACCAACAAAGCTGTGGCCCCTCACTCCCTCCCACCAGCACAGCCCCGAGACTGCTGACGGGGCAGAGAATATGGAGTCAGGCACAGCTTCAGGGGCTATTGCTGCCTGGAGCGCTGTTTATATTGACCTCAATGAGGCACACCTGGGGAGGGCGGGCTGGCAGGGTAAGGCTGCCCAGGTCAGCTAATCCACAACCCTCAGGCAATCACATTGTTGAAAATGGACCCCGCTAAAGCAGAAGAGAAGCCAAGGGAAAAAAGGCCACAATGCCATTTGCCGCACCGTAGATGAGTCTAGAAGTAATCACGTGACTTGTAGTAAGTCAGAAAGTGGAAGACACATATCATATCATATCACTTATAGGTGTTACCTAAAAATGGATCCCAGGGCAGATATTTCCACGGAGAAGGGCAATCACAGATTCATTAAACAGACTTATGGTTCACCAATGGAAAGGTGTGAGGATTGGTTTCATTACGATATCGGGGTTAACAGACATATACAAACACAGGTGACATATATAATCACCAAAGACCTACAGAATACCAAGAGAGGACTACTCAATATTCTGTCATAACACACATGGGACAAGGGTCCCAGGAAGAACAGACATGTGTATATGTGTAAAAGAACCACATCTTCCACACCTACAACAAGCCAAACATTGTAATCAAACTTGCTGTAATAAAAAATAAAAAATTAAATTAAAAACACGAACAAGAAGTAGTGAGACAAACGTGAGGGGCTTTCTCCTGGCACATTCCATTCTAAACTCCAATCTAGAACACCACTTCCACTGAGGCTCTCTTGCCCTAGTAACCAGATTTGGTAAGGGTGAACTGCTGCCACCTTGTGGCCGTTTCACACAACAGCAGCTTTAATCCCAACGCTAATGGTCAGTAGATATTCAAAATCATTGCAGGCCTGTAAATGACACCTGCCCTGAAAACAAATCCTGGGGTCACATATCGACCAAAAAATTCAAAGGACGTCCATATGTCAAAACGACCGTTTCAAAAGGCATATTTTAGGCACATTAGTGTTCTGCTTCTTTTCCTTTCTTTCCTTTCTTGTTAAAAAACACGGGAATGGAAAAAGGCATCCCTCTGAATGGGCGAAAATCGTTGCAGACGAATCAATGGACAGAGGTTTAATCTCCAATATATATAAACAGCTCATGCAGCTTAATATTAAAAAAACAAACAACCCAAAAAAATGGGCAGAAGATCTAAAGAGACGTTTCTTCAAAGGAGACACAGAGATGGCCAAGACGCACATGAAAAGCTGCTCAACAGCACTAATTATCAGAGAAATGCAAATCAAAACTACAATGAGATTTCACCTCACACCTGTTAGAATCGGCATCATCTGAAAATCTACAAACAACCAATTCTGGGGAGGGTGTGGACAAAAGGAGCCCTCTTCCACGATTGGTGGGAATGTAAATTGATACAGTCACTATGGAGAACAGTATGGAGTTTCCTTAAAAAAACTAGAAATAGAATTACCATCTGATCCAGCAATCCCACTTCTGGGCATATACCCAGAGAAAACCGTAAATCAAAAAGGCACATTCACCACAATGTTCATTGCAGCACTATTTACAATAGCCAGGTAATGGAAGCAACCTAAATGCGCACAGACAGATGAATGGATAAAGATGTGGTACATATATGAAATGGAATATTACTCGGCCATAAAAAGGAATGAAACTGGGTCATTTGTAGAGACATCGATGGATCGAGAGACTGTCATACAGAATGAAGTAAGTCAGAAAGAGGAAAGCAAATATTGTATATTAATGCATATATGTGGAGCCTAAAAATGGTACAGATGAACTGGTTTGCAGGGAAGAAATAGAGACACATAGGTAGAGAACAAACGTATGGACACCAAGTGTGGGAAGCCATGGGGTGGTGGTGGTGGGATGAGTTGGGAGTTTGGGATTGACCTGTGTACATGTATATGCATAAAATACATAACTAATAATAATGTGCTGTATAAAAAAAATAAATAAAATTAAATTTCAAAATTTTAAAAAATAAAATTTAAAAATAAAACAGAAAAAAGTTCTTCCCGTCACACAGATGTATTTATAGGAATGAATTATTTCCATGCTTATATCTATAAATACATAAAAGAGGAATAAAATCTAACTTGAACCATACAAGAAAAAAAAACCTGAACCCACGAGTTATACAGAGGAAAACCCTATCAGGGCACTTGCTCCAGTGGTAAACAATTATGAAATTGGTCAGAGGTGGGGAAGCATCTCCCATACAGCCATCAACCAACCCCCCAAGCAAGGAGCGACCTCATTGCAAAGTTTGGGGACCGTGCCGAGGCATCTGTGAGTAAACGTGAGCTGAGCCCCTGGCCAGCTGCTGCTGAACTGTTCCCACCCTTTCCAGGTAAAACACCTGAATATGTACAAGGGCTTGAAAGCCTAGAGGAAGGACCGTGGAGCCACACCAGCGACAGCACGCAGGCCAACTTGGTGCCTGCAGGCCAGCCAGGGTGGTCCTGTCCCCGGGCGCTCTTCCAGAAGCTTTCCATTGCCCTGCCTGAGATACCCCTCCTGTCCCGGCCCCCACTGCTTTTTTCCTTCCTCACCTCTGTCCGGAGAGAAATTCCAGCAGAAGGTATGGGTGACACAACCTCTTCTTTGCAGGCGGCAGCCTGGCAACTCCTGCAGAAAGGCCAGCAGAACCCCACTCACACCGGGCCACCAACAAAGCTGTGGCCCCTCACTCCCTCCCACCAGCACAGCCCCGAGACTGCTGACGGGGCAGAGAATATGGAGTCAGGCACAGCTTCAGGGGCTATTGCTGCCTGGAGCGCTGTTTATATTGACCTCAATGAGGCACACCTGGGGAGGGTGGGCTGGCAGGGTAAGGCTGCCCAGGTCAGCTAATCCACAACCCTCAGGCAATCACATTGTTGAAAATGGACCCCGCTAAAGCAGAAGAGAAGCCAAGGGAAAAAAGGCCACAATGCCATTTGCCGCACCGTAGATGAGTCTAGAAGTAATCACGTGACTTGTAGTAAGTCAGAAAGTGGAAGACACATATCATATCATATCACTTATAGGTGTTTCCTAAAAATGGATCCCAGGGCAGATATTTCCACGGAGAAGGGCAATCACAGATTCATTAAACAGACTTATGGTTCACCAATGGAAAGGTGTGAGGATTGGTTTCATTACGATATCGGGGTTAACAGACATATACAAACACAGGTGACATATATAATCACCAAAGACCTACAGAATACCAAGAGAGGACTACTCAACATTCTGTCATAACGTACATGGGAAAAGGATCCCAGGAAAAACAGTCATCTGTATATGTGTAAAAGAACCACATCTTCCACACCTACAACAAGCCAAACATTGTAATCAAACTTGCTGTAATAAAAAATAAAAAATTAAATTAAAAACACGAACAAGAAGTAGTGAGACAAACGTGAGGGTCTTTCTCCTGACACATTCCATTCTAAACTCCAATCTAGAACACCACTTCCACTGAGGCTCTCTTGCCCTAGTAACCAGATTTGGTAAGGGTGAACTGCTGCCACCTTGTGGCCGTTTCACACAACAGCAGCTTTAATCCCAACGCTAATGGTCAGTTGATATTCAAAATCATTGCAGGCCTGTAAATGACACCTGCCCTGAAAACAAATCCTGGGGTCACATATCAACCAAAAAATTCAAAGGACGTCCATATGTCAAAACGACCGTTTCAAAAGGCATATTTTAGGCACATTAGTGTTCTGCTTCTTTTCCTTTCTTTCCTTTCTTGTTAAAAAACACGGGAATGGAAAAAGGCATCCCTCTGAATGGGCGAAAATCGTTGCAGACGAATCAATGGACAGAGGTTTAATCTCCAATATATATAAACAGCTCATGCAGCTTAATATTAAAAAAACAAACAACCCAAAAAAAATGGGCAGAAGATCTAAAGAGACGTTTCTTCAAAGGAGACACAGAGATGGCCAAGACGCACATGAAAAGCTGCTCAACAGCACTAATTATCAGAGAAATGCAAATCAAAACTACAATGAGATTTCACCTCACACCTGTTAGAATCGGCATCATCTGAAAATCTACAAACAACCAATTCTGGGGAGGGTGTGGACAAAAGGAGCCCTCTTCCACGATTGGTGGGAATGTAAATTGATACAGTCACTATGGAGAACAGTATGGAGTTTCCTTAAAAAAACTAGAAATAGAATTACCATCTGATCCAGCAATCCCACTTCTGGGCATATACCCAGAGAAAACCGTATTTCAAAAAGGCACATTCACCACAATGTTCGATGCAGCACTATTTACAATAGCCAGGTAATGGAAGCAACCTAAATGCGCACAGACAGATGAATGGATAAAGATGTGGTACATATATGAAATGGAATATTACTCGGCCATAAAAAGGAATGAAACTGGGTCATTTGTAGAGACATCGATGGATCGAGAGACTGTCATACAGAATGAAGTAAGTCAGAAAGAGGAAAACAAATATTGTATATTAATGCATATATGTGGAGCCTAAAAATGGTACAGATGAACTGGTTTGCAGGGAAGAAATAGAGACACATAGGTAGAGAACAAACGTATGGACACCAAGTGTGGGAAGCCATGGGGTGGTGGTGGTGGGATGAGTTGGGAGTTTGGGATTGACCTGTGTACATGTATATGCATAAAATACATAACTAATAATAATGTGCTGTATAAAAAAAATAAATAAAATTAAATTTCAAAATTTTAAAAAATAAAATTTAAAAATAAAACAGAAAAAAGTTCTTCCCGTCACACAGATGTATTTATAGGAATGAATTATTTCCATGCTTATATCTATAAATACATAAAAGAGGAATAAAATCTAACTTGAACCATACAAGAAAAAAAAACCTGAACCCACGAGTTATACAGAGGAAAACCCTATCAGGGCACTTGCTCCAGTGGTAAACAATTATGAAATTGGTCAGAGGTGGGGAAGCATCTCCCATACAGCCATCAACCAACCCCCCAAGCAAGGAGCGACCTCATTGCAAAGTTTGGGGACCGTGCCGAGGCATCTGTGAGTAAACGTGAGCTGAGCCCCTGGCCAGCTGCTGCTGAACTGTTCCCACCCTTTCCAGGTAAAACACCTGAATATGTACAAGGGCTTGAAAGCCTAGAGGAAGGACCGTGGAGCCACACCAGCGACAGCACGCAGGCCAACTTGGTGCCTGCAGGCCAGCCAGGGTGGTCCTGGCCCCGGGCGCTCTTCCAGAAGCTTTCCATTGCCCTGCCTGAGATACCCCTCCTGTCCCGGCCCCCACTGCTTTTTTCCTTCCTCACCTCTGTCCGGAGAGAAATTCCAGCAGAAGGTATGGGTGACACAACCTCTTCTTTGCAGGCGGCAGCCTGGCAACTCCTGCAGAAAGGCCAGCAGAACCCCACTCACACCGGGCCACCAACAAAGCTGTGGCCCCTCACTCCCTCCCACCAGCACAGCCCCGAGACTGCTGACGGGGCAGAGAATATGGAGTCAGGCACAGCTTCAGGGGCTATTGCTGCCTGGAGCGCTGTTTATATTGACCTCAATGAGGCACACCTGGGGAGGGTGGGCTGGCAGGGTAAGGCTGCCCAGGTCAGCTAATCCACAACCCTCAGGCAATCACATTGTTGAAAATGGACCCCGCTAAAGCAGAAGAGAAGCCAAGGGAAAAAAGGCCACAATGCCATTTGCCGCACCGTAGATGAGTCTAGAAGTAATCACGTGACTTGTAGTAAGTCAGAAAGTGGAAGACACATATCATATCATATCACTTATAGGTGTTACCTAAAAATGGATCCCAGGGCAGATATTTCCACGGAGAAGGGCAATCACAGATTCATTAAACAGACTTATGGTTCACCAATGGAAAGGTGTGAGGATTGGTTTCATTACGATATCGGGGTTAACAGACATATACAAACACAGGTGACATATATAATCACCAAAGACCTACAGAATACCAAGAGAGGACTACTCAACATTCTGTCATAACGTACATGGGAAAAGGATCCCAGGAAGAACAGTCATCTGTATATGTGTAAAAGAACCACATCTTCCACACCTACAACAAGCCAAACATTGTAATCAAACTTGCTGTAATAAAAAATAAAAAATTAAATTAAAAACACGAACAAGAAGTAGTGAGACAAACGTGAGGGTCTTTCTCCTGACACATTCCATTCTAAACTCCAATCTAGAACACCACTTCCACTGAGGCTCTCTTGCCCTAGTAACCAGATTTGGTAAGGGTGAACTGCTGCCACCTTGTGGCCGTTTCACACAACAGCAGCTTTAATCCCAACGCTAATGGTCAGTTGATATTCAAAATCATTGCAGGCCTGTAAATGACACCTGCCCTGAAAACAAATCCTGGGGTCACATATCGACCAAAAAATTCAAAGGACGTCCATATGTCAAAACGACCGTTTCAAAAGGCATATTTTAGGCACATTATTGTTCTGCTTCTTTTCCTTTCTTTCCTTTTTTGTTAAAAAACACGGGAATGGAAAAAGGCATCCCTCAGAATGGGCGAAAATCGTTGCAGACGAATCAATGGACAGAGGTTTAATCTCCAATATATATAAACAGCTCATGCAGCTTAATATTAAAAAAACAAACAACCCAAAAAAAATGGGCAGAAGATCTAAAGAGACGTTTCTTCAAAGGAGACACAGAGATGGCCAAGACGCACATGAAAAGCTGCTCAACAGCACTAATTATCAGAGAAATGCAAATCAAAACTACAATGAGATTTCACCTCACACCTGTTAGAATCGGCATCATCTGAAAATCTACAAACAACCAATTCTGGGGAGGGTGTGGACAAAAGGAGCCCTCTTCCACGATTGGTGGGAATGTAAATTGATACAGTCACTATGGAGAACAGTATGGAGTTTCCTTAAAAAAACTAGAAATAGAATTACCATCTGATCCAGCAATCCCACTTCTGGGCATATACCCAGAGAAAACCGTAAATCAAAAAGGCACATTCACCACAATGTTCATTGCAGCACTATTTACAATAGCCAGGTAATGGAAGCAACCTAAATGCGCACAGACAGATGAATGGATAAAGTTGTGGTACATATATGAAATGGAATATTACTCGGCCATAAAAAGGAATGAAACTGGGTCATTTGTAGAGACATCGATGGATCTAGAGACTGTCATACAGAATGAAGTAAGTCAGAAAGAGGAAAACAAATATTGTATATTAATGCATATATGTGGAGCCTAAAAATGGTACAGATGAACTGGTTTGCAGGGAAGAAATAGAGACACAGAGGTAGAGAACAAACGTATGGACACCAAGTGTGGGAAGCCATGGGGTGGTGGTGGTGGGATGAGTTGGGAGTTTGGGATTGACCTGTGTACATGTATATGCATAAAATACATAACTAATAATAATGTGCTGTATAAAAAAAAAATAAAATTAAATTTCAAAATTTTAAAAAATAAAATTTAAAAATAAAACAGAAAAAAGTTCTTCCCGTCACACAGATGTATTTATAGGAATGAATTATTTCCATGCTTATATCTATAAATACATAAAAGAGGAATAAAATCTAACTTGAACCATACAAGAAAAAAAAACCTGAACCCACGAGTTATACAGAGGAAAACCCTATCAGGGCACTTGCTCCAGTGGTAAACAATTATGAAATTGGTCAGAGGTGGGGAAGCATATCCCATACAGCCATCAACCCAAGCCCCACGCAAGGAGCGACCTCATTGCAAAGTTTGGGGACCGTGCCGAGGCATCTGTGAGTAAACGTGAGCTGAGCCACTGGCCAGCTGCTGCTGAACTGTTCCCACCCTTTCCAGGTAAAACACCTGAATATGTACAAGGGCTTGAAAGCCTAGAGGAAGGACCGTGGAGCCACACCAGCGACAGCACGCCGGCCAACTTGGTGCCTGCAGGCCAGCCAGGGTGGTCCTGTCCCTGGGCGCTGTTCCAGAAGCTTTCCATTGCCCTGCCTGAGATAACCCTCCTGTCCCGGCGCCCACTGCTTTTTTCCTTCCTCACCTCTGTCCGGAGAGAAATTCCAGCAGAAGGTATGGGTGACACAACCTCTTCTTTGCAGGCGGCAGCCTGGCAACTCCGGCAGAAAGGCCAGCAGAACCCCATTCACACCGGGTCACCAACAAAGCTGTGGCCCCTCACTCCCTCCCACCAGCACAGACCCGAGACTGCTGACGGGGCAGAGAATATGGAGTCAGGCACAGCTTCAGGGGCTATTGCTGCCTGGAGCGCTGTTTATATTGACCTCAACGAGGCACACCTGGGGAGGGCGGGCCGGCAGGGTACGGCTGCCCAGGTCAGCTAATCCACAACCCTCAGGCAATCACATGGTTGAAAATGGACCCCGCTAAGGCAGAAGAGAAGCCAAGGGAAAAAAGGCCACAATGCCATTAGCAGCACCGTAGATGAGTCTAGAAGTAATCACGTGACTTGTAGTAAGTCAGAAGGTGGAAGACACATATCATATCATATCACTTATAGGTGTTACCTAAAAATGGATACCAGGGCAGATATTTCCACGGAGAACGGCAATCACAGATTCATTAAACAGACTTATGGTTCACCAATGGAAAGGTGTGAGGATTGGTTTCATTACGATATCGGGGTTAACAGACATATACAAACACAGGTGACATATATAATCACCAAAGACCTACAGAATACCAAGAGAGGACTACTCAATATTCTGTCATAACACACATGGGAAAAGGGTCCCAGGAAGAACAGACATGTGTATATGTGTAAAAGAACCACATCTTCCACACCTACAACAAGCCAAACATTGTAATCAAACTTGCTGTAATAAAAAATAAAAAATTAAATTAAAAACACGAACAAGAAGTAGTGAGACAAACGTGAGGGGCTTTCTCCTGGCACATTCCATTCTAAACTCCAATCTAGAACACCACTTCCACTGAGGCTCTCTTGCCCTAGTAACCAGATTTGGTAAGGGTGAACTGCTGCCACCTTGTGGCCGTTTCACACAACAGCAGCTTTAATCCCAACGCTAATGGTCAGTAGATATTCAAAATCATTGCAGGCCTGTAAATGACACCTGCCCTGAAAACAAATCCTGGGGTCACATATCGACCAAAAAATTCAAAGGACGTCCATATGTCAAAACGACCGTTTCAAAAGGCATATTTTAGGCACATTAGTGTTCTGCTTCTTTTCCTTTCTTTCCTTTCTTGTTAAAAAACACGGGAATGGAAAAAGGCATCCCTCTGAATGGGCGAAAATCGTTGCAGACGAATCAATGGACAGAGGTTTAATCTCCAATATATATAAACAGCTCATGCAGCTTAATATTAAAAAAACAAACAACCCAAAAAAAAATGGGCAGAAGATCTAAAGAGACGTTTCTTCAAAGGAGACACAGAGATGGCCAAGACGCACATGAAAAGCTGCTCAACAGCACTAATTATCAGAGAAATGCAAATCAAAACTACAATGAGATTTCACCTCACACCTGTTAGAATCGGCATCATCTGAAAATCTACAAACAACCAATTCTGGGGAGGGTGTGGACAAAAGGAGCCCTCTTCCACGATTGGTGGGAATGTAAATTGATACAGTCACTATGGAGAACAGTATGGAGTTTCCTTAAAAAAACTAGAAATAGAATTACCATCTGATCCAGCAATCCCACTTCTGGGCATATACCCAGAGAAAACCGTAAATCAAAAAGGCACATTCACCACAATGTTCATTGCAGCACTATTTACAATAGCCAGGTAATGGAAGCAACCTAAATGCGCACAGACAGATGAATGGATAAAGATGTGGTACATATATGAAATGGAATATTACTCGGCCATAAAAAGGAATGAAACTGGGTCATTTGTAGAGACATCGATGGATCGAGAGACTGTCATACAGAATGAAGTAAGTCAGAAAGAGGAAAACAAATATTGTATATTAATGCATATATGTGGAGCCTAAAAATGGTACAGATGAACTGGTTTGCAGGGAAGAAATAGAGACACAGAGGTAGAGAACAAACGTATGGACACCAAGTGTGGGAAGCCATGGGGTGGTGGTGGTGGGATGAGTTGGGAGTTTGGGATTGACCTGTGTACATGTATATGCATAAAATACATAACTAATAATAATGTGCTGTATAAAAAAAATAAATAAAATTAAATTTCAAAATTTTAAAAAATAAAATTTAAAAATAAAACAGAAAAAAGTTCTTCCCGTCACACAGATGTATTTATAGGAATGAATTATTTCCATGCTTATATCTATAAATACATAAAAGAGGAATAAAATCTAACTTGAACCATAAAAGAAAAAAAAAACCTGAACCCACGAGTTATACAGAGGAAAACCCTATCAGGGCACTTGCTCCAGTGGTAAACAATTATGAAATTGGTCAGAGGTGGGGAAGCATCTCCCATACAGCCATCAACCAACCCCCCAAGCAAGGAGCGACCTCATTGCAAAGTTTGGGGACCGTGCCGAGGCATCTGTGAGTAAACGTGAGCTGAGCCCCTGGCCAGCTGCTGCTGAACTGTTCCCACCCTTTCCAGGTAAAACACCTGAATATGTACAAGGGCTTGAAAGCCTAGAGGAAGGACCGTGGAGCCACACCAGCGACAGCACGCCGGCCAACTTGGTGCCTGCAGGCCAGCCAGGGTGGTCCTGTCCCCGGGCGCTCTTCCAGAAGCTTTCCATTGCCCTGCCTGAGATACCCCTCCTGTCCCGGCCCCCACTGCTTTTTTTCCTTCCTCACCTCTGTCCGGAGAGAAATTCCAGCGGAAGGTATGGGTGACACAACCTCTTCTTTGCAGGCGGCAGCCTGGCAACTCCTGCAGAAAGGCCAGCAGAACCCCACTCACACCGGGCCACCAACAAAGCTGTGGCCCCTCACTCCCTCCCACCAGCACAGCCCCGAGACTGCTGACGGGGCAGAGAATATGGAGTCAGGCACAGCTTCAGGGGCTATTGCTGCCTGGAGCGCTGTTTATATTGACCTCAATGAGGCACACCTGGGGAGGGCGGGCTGGCAGGGTAAGGCTGCCCAGGTCAGCTAATCCACAACCCTCAGGCAATCACATGGTTGAAAATGGACCCCGCTAAAGCAGAAGAGAAGCCAAGGGAAAAAAGGCCACAATGCCATTTGCCGCTCCGTAGATGAGTCTAGAAGTAATCACGTGACTTGTAGTAAGTCAGAAAGTGGAAGACACATATCATATCACTTATAGGTGTTACCTAAAAATGGATCCCAGGGCAGATATTTCCACGGAGAAGGGCAATCACAGATTCATTAAACAGACTTATGGTTCACCAATGGAAAGGTGTGAGGATTGGTTTCATTACGATATCGGGGTTAACAGACATATACAAACACAGGTGACATATATAATCACCAAAGACCTACAGAATACCAAGAGAGGACTACTCAACATTCTGTCATAACGTACATGGGAAAAGGATCCCAGGAAGAACAGTCATCTGTATATGTGTAAAAGAACCACATCTTCCACACCTACAACAAGCCAAACATTGTAATCAAACTTGCTGTAATAAAAAATAAAAAATTAAATTAAAAACACGAACAAGAAGTAGTGAGACAAACGTGAGGGTCTTTCTCCTGACACATTCCATTCTAAACTCCAATCTAGAACACCACTTCCACTGAGGCTCTCTTGCCCTAGTAACCAGATTTGGTAAGGGTGAACTGCTGCCACCTTGTGGCCGTTTCACACAACAGCAGCTTTAATCCCAACGCTAATGGTCAGTTGATATTCAAAATCATTGCAGGCCTGTAAATGACACCTGCCCTGAAAACAAATCCTGGGGTCACATATCGACCATAAAATTCAAAGGACGTCCATATGTCAAAACGACCGTTTCAAAAGGCATATTTTAGGCACATTAGTGTTCTGCTTCTTTTCCTTTCTTTCCTTTCTTGTTAAAAAACACGGGAATGGAAAAAGGCATCCCTCTGAATGGGCGAAAATCGTTGCAGACGAATCAATGGACAGAGGTTTAATCTCCAATATATATAAACAGCTCATGCAGCTTAATATTAAAAAAACAAACAACCCAAAAAAATGGGCAGAAGATCTAAAGAGACGTTTCTTCAAAGGAGACACAGAGATGGCCAAGACGCACATGAAAAGCTGCTCAACAGCACTAATTATCAGAGAAATGCAAATCAAAACTACAATGAGATTTCACCTCACACCTGTTAGAATCGGCATCATCTGAAAATCTACAAACAACCAATTCTGGGGAGGGTGTGGACAAAAGGAGCCCTCTTCCACGATTGGTGGGAATGTAAATTGATACAGTCACTATGGAGAACAGTATGGAGTTTCCTTAAAAAAACTAGAAATAGAATTACCATCTGATCCAGCAATCCCACTTCTGGGCATATACCCAGAGAAAACCGTAAATCAAAAAGGCACATTCACCACAATGTTCATTGCAGCACTATTTACAATAGCCAGGTAATGGAAGCAACCTAAATGCGCACAGACAGATGAATGGATAAAGATGTGGTACATATATGAAATGGAATATTACTCGGCCATAAAAAGGAATGAAACTGGGTCATTTGTAGAGACATCGATGGATCGAGAGACTGTCATACAGAATGAAGTAAGTCAGAAAGAGGAAAACAAATATTGTATATTAATGCATATATGTGGAGCCTAAAAATGGTACAGATGAACTGGTTTGCAGGGAAGAAATAGAGACACAGAGGTAGAGAACAAACGTATGGACACCAAGTGTGGGAAGCCATGGGGTGGTGGTGGTGGGATGAGTTGGGAGTTTGGGATTGACCTGTGTACATGTATATGCATAAAATACATAACTAATAATAATGTGCTGTATAAAAAAAATAAATAAAATTAAATTTCAAAATTTTAAAAAATAAAATTTAAAAATAAAACAGAAAAAAGTTCTTCCCGTCACACAGATGTATTTATAGGAATGAATTATTTCCATTCTTATATCTATAAATACATAAAAGAGGAATAAAATCTAACTTGAACCATAAAAGAAAAAAAAACCTGAACCCACGAGTTATACAGAGGAAAACCCTATCAGGGCACTTGCTCCAGTGGTAAACAATTATGAAATTGGTCAGAGGTGGGGAAGCATCTCCCATACAGCCATCAACCAACCCCCCAAGCAAGGAGCGACCTCATTGCAAAGTTTGGGGACCGTGCCGAGGCATCTGTGAGTAAACGTGAGCTGAGCCCCTGGCCAGCTGCTGCTGAACTGTTCCCACCCTTTCCAGGTAAAACACCTGAATATGTACAAGGGCTTGAAAGCCTAGAGGAAGGACCGTGGAGCCACACCAGCGACAGCACGCCGGCCAACTTGGTGCCTGCAGGCCAGCCAGGGTGGTCCTGTCCCCGGGCGCTCTTCCAGAAGCTTTCCATTGCCCTGCCTGAGATACCCCTCCTGTCCCGGCCCCCACTGCTTTTTTTCCTTCCTCACCTCTGTCCGGAGAGAAATTCCAGCGGAAGGTATGGGTGACACAACCTCTTCTTTGCAGGCGGCAGCCTGGCAACTCCTGCAGAAAGGCCAGCAGAACCCCACTCACACCGGGCCACCAACAAAGCTGTGGCCCCTCACTCCCTCCCACCAGCACAGCCCCGAGACTGCTGACGGTGCAGAGAATATGGAGTCAGGCACAGCTTCAGGGGCTATTGCTGCCTGGAGCGCTGTTTATATTGACCTCAATGAGGCACACCTGGGGAGGGCGGGCTGGCAGGGTAAGGCTGCCCAGGTCAGCTAATCCACAACCCTCAGGCAATCACATGGTTGAAAATGGACCCCGCTAAAGCAGAAGAGAAGCCAAGGGAAAAAAGGCCACAATGCCATTTGCCGCACCGTAGATGAGTCTAGAAGTAATCACGTGACTTGTAGTAAGTCAGAAAGTGGAAGACACATATCATATCATATCACTTATAGGTGTTACCTAAAAATGGATCCCAGGGCAGATATTTCCACGGAGAAGGGCAATCACAGATTCATTAAACAGACTTATGGTTCACCAATGGAAAGGTGTGAGGATTGGTTTCATTACGATATCGGGGTTAACAGACATATACAAACACAGGTGACATATATAATCACCAAAGACCTACAGAATACCAAGAGAGGACTACTCAACATTCTGTCATAACGTACATGGGAAAAGGATCCCAGGAAGAACAGTCATCTGTATATGTGTAAAAGAACCACATCTTCCACACCTACAACAAGCCAAACATTGTAATCAAACTTGCTGTAATAAAAAATAAAATATTAAATTAAAAACACGAACAAGAAGTAGTGAGACAAACGTGAGGGTCTTTCTCCTGACACATTCCATTCTAAACTCCAATCTAGAACACCACTTCCACTGAGGCTCTCTTGCCCTAGTAACCAGATTTGGTAAGGGTGAACTGCTGCCACCTTGTGGCCGTTTCACACAACAGCAGCTTTAATCCCAACGCTAATGGTCAGTTGATATTCAAAATCATTGCAGGCCTGTAAATGACACCTGCCCTGAAAACAAATCCTGGGGTCACATATCGACCAAAAAATTCAAAGGACGTCCATATGTCAAAACGACCGTTTCAAAAGGCATATTTTAGGCACATTAGTGTTCTGCTTCTTTTCCTTTCTTTCCTTTCTTGTTAAAAAACACGGGAATGGAAAAAGGCATCCCTCTGAATGGGCGAAAATCGTTGCAGACGAATCAATGGACAGAGGTTTAATCTCCAATATATATAAACAGCTCATGCAGCTTAATATTAAAAAAACAAACAACCCAAAAAAAATGGGCAGAAGATCTAAAGAGACGTTTCTTCAAAGGAGACACAGAGATGGCCAAGACGCACATGAAAAGCTGCTCAACAGCACTAATTATCAGAGAAATGCAAATCAAAACTACAATGAGATTTCACCTCACACCTGTTAGAATCGGCATCATCTGAAAATCTACAAACAACCAATTCTGGGGAGGGTGTGGACAAAAGGAGCCCTCTTCCACGATTGGTGGGAATGTAAATTGATACAGTCACTATGGAGAACAGTATGGAGTTTCCTTAAAAAAACTAGAAATAGAATTACCATCTGATCCAGCAATCCCACTTCTGGGCATATACCCAGAGAAAACCGTAAATCAAAAAGGCACATTCACCACAATGTTCATTGCAGCACTATTTACAATAGCCAGGTAATGGAAGCAACCTAAATGCGCACAGACAGATGAATGGATAAAGTTGTGGTACATATATGAAATGGAATATTACTCGGCCATAAAAAGGAATGAAACTGGGTCATTTGTAGAGACATCGATGGATCGAGAGACTGTCATACAGAATGAAGTAAGTCAGAAAGAGGAAAACAAATATTGTATATTAATGCATATATGTGGAGCCTAAAAATGGTACAGATGAACTGGTTTGCAGGGAAGAAATAGAGACACAGAGGTAGAGAACAAACGTATGGACACCAAGTGTGGGAAGCCATGGGGTGGTGGTGGTGGGATGAGTTGGGAGTTTGGGATTGACCTGTGTACATGTATATGCATAAAATACATAACTAATAATAATGTGCTGTATAAAAAAAATAAATAAAATTAAATTTCAAAATTTTAAAAAATAAAATTTAAAAATAAAACAGAAAAAAGTTCTTCCCGTCACACAGATGTATTTATAGGAATGAATTATTTCCATGCTTATATCTATAAATACATAAAAGAGGAATAAAATCTAACTTGAACCATACAAGAAAAAAAAACCTGAACCCACGAGTTATACAGAGGAAAACCCTATCAGGGCACTTGCTCCAGTGGTAAACAATTATGAAATTGGTCAGAGGTGGGGAAGCATATCCCATACAGCCATCAACCCAAGCCCCACGCAAGGAGCGACCTCATTGCAAAGTTTGGGGACCGTGCCGAGGCATCTGTGAGTAAACGTGAGCTGAGCCACTGGCCAGCTGCTGCTGAACTGTTCCCACCCTTTCCAGGTAAAACACCTGAATATGTACAAGGGCTTGAAAGCCTAGAGGAAGGACCGTGGAGCCACACCAGCAACAGCACGCCGGCCAACTTGGTGCCTGCAGGCCAGCCAGGGTGGTCCTGTCCCTGGGCGCTGTTCCAGAAGCTTTCCATTGCCCTGCCTGAGATAACCCTCCTGTCCCGGCCCCCACTGCTTTTTTCCTTCCTCACCTCTGTCCGGAGAGAAATTCCAGCGGAAGGTATGGGTGACACAACCCCTTCTTTGCAGGCGGCAGCCTGGCAACTCCGGCAGAAAGGCCAGCACAACCCCACTCACACCGGGTCACCAACAAAGCTGTGGCCCCTCACTCCCTCCCACCAGCACAGCCCCGAGACTGCTGACGGGGCAGAGAATATGGAGTCAGGCACAGCTTCAGGGGCTATTGCTGCCTGGAGCGCTGTTTATATTGACCTCAACGAGGCACACCTGGGGAGGGCGGGCCGGCAGGGTACGGCTGCCCAGGTCAGCTAATCCACAACCCTCAGGGAATCACATTGTTGAAAATGGACCCCGCTAAGGCAGAAGAGAAGCCAAGGGAAAAAAGGACACAATGCCATTTGCAGCACCGTAGATGAGTCTAGAAGTAATCACGTGACTTGTAGTAAGTCAGAAAGTGGAAGACACATATCATATCATATCACTTATAGGTGTTACCTAAAAATGGATACCAGGGCAGATATTTCCACGGAGAATGGCAATCACAGATTCATTAAACAGACTTATGGTTCACCAATGGAAAGGTGTGAGGATTGGTTTCATTACGATATCGGGGTTAACAGACATATACAAACACAGGTGACATATATAATCACCAAAGACCTACAGAATACCAAGAGAGGACTACTCAATATTCTGTCATAACACACATGGGAAAAGGGTCCCAGGAAGAACAGACATGTGTATATGTGTAAAAGAACCACATCTTCCACACCTACAACAAGCCAAACATTGTAATCAAACTTGCTGTAATAAAAAATAAAAAATTAAATTAAAAACACGAACAAGAAGTAGTGAGACAAACGTGAGGGGCTTTCTCCTGGCACATTCCATTCTAAACTCCAATCTAGAACACCACTTCCACTGAGGCTCTCTTGCCCTAGTAACCAGATTTGGTAAGGGTGAACTGCTGCCACCTTGTGGCCGTTTCACACAACAGCAGCTTTAATCCCAACGCTAATGGTCAGTAGATATTCAAAATCATTGCAGGCCTGTAAATGACACCTGCCCTGAAAACAAATCCTGGGGTCACATATCGAACAAAAAATTCAAAGGACGTCCATATGTCAAAACGACCGTTTCAAAAGGCATATTTTAGGCACATTAGTGTTCTGCTTCTTTTCCTTTCTTTCCTTTTTTGTTAAAAAACACGGGAATGGAAAAAGGCATCCCTCAGAATGGGCGAAAATCGTTGCAGACGAATCAATGGACAGAGGTTTAATCTCCAATATATATAAACAGCTCATGCAGCTTAATATTAAAAAAACAAACAACCCAAAAAAAATGGGCAGAAGATCTAAAGAGACGTTTCTTCAAAGGAGACACAGAGATGGCCAAGACGCACATGAAAAGCTGCTCAACAGCACTAATTATCAGAGAAATGCAAATCAAAACTACAATGAGATTTCACCTCACACCTGTTAGAATCGGCATCATCTGAAAATCTACAAACAACCAATTCTGGGGAGGGTGTGGACAAAAGGAGCCCTCTTCCACGATTGGTGGGAATGTAAATTGATACAGTCACTATGGAGAACAGTATGGAGTTTCCTTAAAAAAACTAGAAATAGAATTACCATCTGATCCAGCAATCCCACTTCTGGGCATATACCCAGAGAAAACCGTAAATCAAAAAGGCACATTCACCACAATGTTCATTGCAGCACTATTTACAATAGCCAGGTAATGGAAGCAACCTAAATGCGCACAGACAGATGAATGGATAAAGTTGTGGTACATATATGAAATGGAATATTACTCGGCCATAAAAAGGAATGAAACTGGGTCATTTGTGGAGACATCGATGGATCGAGAGACTGTCATACAGAATGAAGTAAGTCAGAAAGAGGAAAACAAATATTGTATATTAATGCATATATGTGGAGCCTAAAAATGGTACAGATGAACTGGTTTGCAGGGAAGAAATAGAGACACAGAGGTAGAGAACAAACGTATGGACACCAAGTGTGGGAAGCCATGGGGTGGTGGTGGTGGGATGAGTTGGGAGTTTGGGATTGACCTGTGTACATATATATGCATAAAATACATAACTAATAATAATGTGCTGTATAAAAAAATAAATAAAATTAAATTTCAAAATTTTAAAAAATAAAATTTAAAAATAAAACAGAAAAAAGTTCTTCCCGTCACACAGATGTATTTATAGGAATGAATTATTTCCATGCTTATATCTATAAATACATAAAAGAGGAATAAAATCTAACTTGAACCATACAAGAAAAAAAAACCTGAACCCACGAGTTATACAGAGGAAAACCCTATCAGGGCACTTGCTCCAGTGGTAAACAATTATGAAATTGGTCAGAGGTGGGGAAGCATATCCCATACAGCCATCAACCCAAGCCCCACGCAAGGAGCGACCTCATTGCAAAGTTTGGGGACCGTGCCGAGGCATCTGTGAGTAAACGTGAGCTGAGCCACTGGCCAGCTGCTGCTGAACTGTTCCCACCCTTTCCAGGTAAAACACCTGAATATGTACAAGGGCTTGAAAGCCTAGAGGAAGGACCGTGGAGCCACACCAGCGACAGCACGCCGGCCAACTTGGTGCCTGCAGGCCAGCCAGGGTGGTCCTGTCCCTGGGCGCTGTTCCAGAAGCTTTCCATTGCCCTGCCTGAGATACCCCTCCTGTCCCGGCCCCCACTGCTTTTTTCCTTCCTCACCTCTGTCCGGAGAGAAATTCCAGCAGAAGGTATGGGTGACACAAACTCTTCTTTGCAGGCGGCAGCCTGGCAACTCCGGCAGAAAGGCCAGCAGAACCCCACTCACACCGGGTCACCAACAAAGCTGTGGCCCCTCACTCCCTCCCACCAGCACAGCCCCGAGACTGCTGACGGGGCAGAGAATATGGAGTCAGGCACAGCTTCAGGGGCTATTGCTGCCTGGAGCGCTGTTTATATTGACCTCAACGAGGCACACCTGGGGAGGGCGGGCCGGCAGGGTACGGCTGCCCAGGTCAGCTAATCCACAACCCTCAGGGAATCACATTGTTGAAAATGGACCCCGCTAAGGCAGAAGAGAAGCCAAGGGAAAAAAGGACACAATGCCATTTGCAGCACCGTAGATGAGTCTAGAAGTAATCACGTGACTTGTAGTAAGTCAGAAAGTGGAAGACACATATCATATCATATCACTTATAGGTGTTACCTAAAAATGGATACCAGGGCAGATATTTCCACGGAGAAAGGCAATCACAGATTCATTAAACAGACTTATGGTTCACCAATGGAAAGGTGTGAGGATTGGTTTCATTACGATATCGGGGTTAACAGACATATACAAACACAGGTGACATATATAATCACCAAAGACCTACAGAATACCAAGAGAGGACTACTCAATATTCTGTCATAACACACATGGGAAAAGGGTCCCAGGAAGAACAGACATGTCTATATGTGTAAAAGAACCACATCTTCCACACCTACAACAAGCCAAACATTGTAATCAAACTTGCTGTAATAAAAAATAAAAAATTAAATTAAAAACACGAACAAGAAGTAGTGAGACAAACGTGAGGGGCTTTCTCCTGGCACATTCCATTCTAAACTCCAATCTAGAACACCCCTTCCACTGAGGCTCTCTTGCCCTAGTAACCAGATTTGGTAAGGGTGAACTGCTGCCACCTTGTGGCCGTTTCACACAACAGCAGCTTTAATCCCAACGCTAATGGTCAGTAGATATTCAAAATCATTGCAGGCCTGTAAATGACACCTGCCCTGAAAACAAATCCTGGGGTCACATATCGAACAAAAAATTCAAAGGACGTCCATATGTCAAAACGACCGTTTCAAAAGGCATATTTTAGGCACATTAGTGTTCTGCTTCTTTTCCTTTCTTTCCTTTTTTGTTAAAAAACACGGGAATGGAAAAAGGCATCCCTCAGAATGGGCGAAAATCGTTGCAGACGAATCAATGGACAGAGGTTTAATCTCCAATATATATAAACAGCTCATGCAGCTTAATATTAAAAAAAACAAACAACCCAAAAAAAATGGGCAGAAGATCTAAAGAGACGTTTCTTCAAAGGAGACACAGAGATGGCCAAGACGCACATGAAAAGCTGCTCAACAGCACTAATTATCAGAGAAATGCAAATCAAAACTACAATGAGATTTCACCTCACACCTGTTAGAATCGGCATCATCAGAAAATCTACAAACAACCAATTCTGGGGAGGTTGTGGACAAAAGGAGCCCTCTTCCACTATTGGTGGGAATGTAAATTGATACAGTCACTATGGAGAACAGTATGGAGTTTCCTTAAAAAAACTAGAAATAGAATTACCATCTGATCCAGCAATCCCACTTCTGGGCATATACCCAGAGAAAACCGTATTTCAAAAAGGCACATTCACCACAATGTTCGTTGCAGCACTATTTACAATAGCCAGGTAATGGAAGCAAACTAAATGCCCACAGACAGATGAATGGATAAAGATGTGTTACATATATAAAATGGAATATTACTCGGCCATAAAAAGGAATGAAACTGGGTCATTTGTAGAGACATCGATGGATCGAGAGACTGTCATACAGAATGAAGTAAGTCAGAAAGAGGAAAACAAATATTGTATATTAATGCATATATGTGGAACCTAAAAAAATGGTACAGATGAACTGGTTTGCAGGGAAGAAATAGAGACACAGAGGTAGAGAACAAACGTATGGACACCAAGTGTGGGAAGCCATGGGGTGGTGGTGGTGGGATGAGTTGGGAGTTTGGGATTGACCTGTATACATGTATATGCATAAAATACATAACTAATAATAACGTGCTGTATAAAAAAATAAATAAAATTAAATTTCAAAATTTTAAAAAAAATAAAATTTAAAAATAAAACAGAAAAAAGTTCTTCCCATCACACAGATGTATTTATAGGAATGAATTATTTCCATGCTTATATCTATAAATATATAAAAGAGGAATAAAATCTAACTTGAACCATAAAAGAAAAAAAAACCTGAACCCACGAGTTATACAGAGGAAAACCCTATCAGGGCACTTGCTCCAGTGGTAAACAATTCTGAAATTGGTCAGAGGTGGGGAACCATCTCCCATACAGCCATCAACCCACCCCCCACGCAAGGAGCGTCCTCATTGCAAAGCTGGGGGACCGTGCCGAGGCATCTGTGAGTAAACGTGAGCTGAGCCCCAGGCCAGCTACTGCTGAACTGTTCCCACCCTTTCCAGGTAAAACACCTGAATATGTACAAGGGCTTGAAAGCCTAGAGGAAGGACCGTGGAGCCACACCAGCGACAGCACGCAGGCCAACTTGGTGCCTGCAGGCCAGCCAGGGTGGTCCTGTCCCTGGGCGCTCTTCCAGAAGCTTTCCATTGCCCTGCCTGAGATACCCCTCCTGTCCCGGCCCCCACTGCTTTTTTCCTTCCTCACCTCTGTCCGGAGAGAAATTCCAGCGGAAGGCATGTGTGACACAACCTCTTCTTTACAGGCGGCAGCCTGGCAACTCCTGCAGAAAGGCCAGCAGAACCCCACTCACACCGGGCCACCCACAAAGCTGTGGCCCCTCACCCCCTTCCACCAACACAGCCCCGAGACTGCTGATGGGGCAGAGAATATGGAGTCAGGCACAGCTTCAAGGGCTATTGCTGCCTGGAGCGCTGTTTATATTGACCTCAACGAGGCACACCTGGGGAGGGCGGGCCGGCAGGGTAAGGCTGCCCAGGTCAGCTAATCCACAACCCTCAGGGAATCACATTGTTGAAAATGGACCCCGCTAAGGCAGAAGAGAAGCCAAGGGAAAAAAGGACACAATGCCATTTGCAGCACCGTAGATGAGTCTAGAAGTAATCACGTGACTTGTAGTAAGCAGAAAGTGGAAGACACATATCATATCATATCACTTATAGGTGTTACCTAAAAATGGATCCCAGGGCAGATATTTCCACGGAGAAGGGCAATCACAGATTCATTAAACAAACTTATGGTTCACCAATGGAAAGTTGTGAGAATTGGTTTCATTACGATATCGGGGTTAACAGACATATACAAACACAGGTGACATATATAATCACCAAAGACCTACAGAATACCAAGAGAGGACTACTCAACATTCTGTCATAACGTACATGGGAAAAGGGTCCCAGGAAGAACAGACATGTCTATATGTGTAAAAGAACCACATCTTCCACACCTACAACAAGCCAAACTTTGTAATCAAACTTGCTGTAATAAAAAATAAAAAATTAAATTAAAAACACGAACAAGAAGTAGTGAGACAAACGTGAGGGGCTTTCTCCTGGCACATTCCATTCTAAACTCCAATCTAGAACACCACTTCCACTGAGGCTCTCTTGCCCTAGTAACCAGATTTGGTAAGGGTGAACTGCTGCCACCTTGTGGCCGTTTCACACAACAGCAGCTTTAATCCCAACGCTAATGGTCAGTTGATATTCAAAATCATTGCAGGCCTGTAAATGACACCTGCCCTGAAAACAAATCCTGGGGTCACATATCGACCTAAATATTCAAAGGACGTCCATATTTCAAAACGACCGTTTCAAAAGGCATATTTTACGCACATTAGTGTTCTGCTTCTTTTCCTTTCTTTCCTTTTTTTGTTAAAAAAAGCGGGAATGGAAAAAAGCATCCCTCAGAATGGGCGAAAATCGTTGCAGACGAATCAATGGACAGAGGTTTAATCTCCAATATATATAAACAGCTCATGCAGCTTAATATTAAAAAAACAAACAACCCCAAAAAAATGGGCAGAAGATCTAAAGAGACGTTTCTTCAAAGGAGACACAGAGATGGCCAAGACGCACATGAAAAGCTGCTCAACAGCACTAATTATCAGAGAAATGCAAATCAAAACTACAATGAGATTTCACCTCACACCTGTTAGAATCGGCATCATCTGAAAATCTACAAACAACCAATTCTGGGGAGGGTGTGGACAAAAGGAGCCCTCTTCCACGATTGGTGGGAATGTAAATTGATACAGTCACTATGGAGAACAGTATGGAGTTTCCTTAAAAAAAACTAGAAATAGAATTACCATCTGATCCAGCAATCCCACTTCTGGGCATATACCCAGAGAAAACCGTAAATCAAAAAGGCACATTCACCACAATGTTCATTGCAGCACTATTTACAATAGCCAGGTAATGGAAGCAACCTAAATGCGCACAGACAGATGAATGGATAAAGATGTGGTACATATATGAAATGGAATATTACTCGGCCATAAAAAGGAATGAAACTGGGTCATTTGTAGAGACATCGATGGATCGAGAGACTGTCATACAGAATGAAGTAAGTCAGAAAGAGGAAAACAAATATTGTATATTAATGCATATATGTGGAGCCTAAAAATGGTACAGATGAACTGGTTTGCAGGGAAGAAATAGAGACACAGAGGTAGAGAACAAACGTATGGACACCAAGTGTGGGAAGCCATGGGGTGGTGGTGGTGGGATGAGTTGGGAGTTTGGGATTGACCTGTGTACATGTATATGCATAAAATACATAACTAATAATAATGTGCTGTATAAAAAAAAATAAATAAAATTAAATTTCATAATTTTAAAAAATAAAATTTAAAAATAAAAGAGAAAAAAGTTCTTCCCGTCACACAGATGTATTTATAGGAATGAATTATTTCCATGCTTATATCTATAAATACATAAAAGAGGAATAAAATCTAACTTGAACCATACAAGAAAAAAAAACCTGAACCCACGAGTTATACAGAGGAAAACCCTATCAGGGCACTTGCTCCAGTGGTAAACAATTATGACATTGGTCAGAGGTGGGGAAGCATATCCCATACAGCCATCAACCCAAGCCCCACGCAAGGAGCGACCTCATTGCAAAGTTTGGGGACCGTGCCGAGGCATCTGTGAGTAAACGTGAGCTGAGCCACTGGCCAGCTGCTGCTGAACTGTTCCCACCCTTTCCAGGTAAAACACCTGAATATGTACAAGGGCTTGAAAGCCTAGAGGAAGGACCGTGGAGCCACACCAGCGACAGCACGCCGGCCAACTTGGTGCCTGCAGGCCAGCCAGGGTGGTCCTGTCCCTGGGCGCTGTTCCAGAAGCTTTCCATTGCCCTGCCTGAGATAACCCTCCTGTCCCGGCCCCCACTGCTGTTTTCCTTCCTCACCTCTGTCCGGAGAGAAATTCCAGCGGAAGGTATGGGTGACACAACCTCTTCTTTGCAGGCGGCAGCCTGGCAACTCCGGCAGAAAGGCCAGCAGAACCCCACTCACACCGGGTCACCAAAAAAGCTGTGGCCCCTCACTCCCTCCCACCAGCACAGCCCCGAGACTGCTGACGGAGCAGAGAATATGGAGTCAGGCACAGCTTCAGGGGCTATTGCTGCCTGGAGCGCTGTTTATATTGACCTCAACGAGGCACACCTGGGGAGGGCGGGCCGGCAGGGTACGGCTGCCCAGGTCAGCTAATCCACAACCCTCAGGGAATCACATTGTTGAAAATGGACCCCGCTAAGGCAGAAGAGAAGCCAAGGGAAAAAAGGACACAATGCCATTTGCAGCACCGTAGATGAGTCTAGAAGTAATCACGTGACTTGTAGTAAGTCAGAAAGTGGAAGACACATATCATATCATATCACTTATAGGTGTTACCTAAAAATGGATACCAGGGCAGATATTTCCACGGAGAACGGCAATCACAGATTCATTAAACAGACTTATGGTTCACCAATGGAAAGGTGTGAGGATTGGTTTCATTACGATATCGGGGTTAACAGACATATACAAACACAGGTGACATATATAATCACCAAAGACCTACAGAATACCAAGAGAGGACTACTCAACATTCTGTCATAACGTACATGGGAAAAGGATCCCAGGAAGAACAGTCATCTGTATATGTGTAAAAGAACCACATCTTCCACACCTACAACAAGCCAAACATTGTAATCAAACTTGCTGTAATAAAAAATAAAAAATTAAATTAAAAACACGAACAAGAAGTAGTGAGACAAACGTGAGGGGCTTTCTCCTGGCACATTCCATTCTAAACTCCAATCTAGAACACCACTTCCACTGAGGCTCTCTTGCCCTAGTAACCAGATTTGGTAAGGGTGAACTGCTGCCACCTTGTGGCCGTTTCACACAACAGCAGCTTTAATCCCAACGCTAATGGTCAGTAGATATTCAAAATCATTGCAGGCCTGTAAATGACACCTGCCCTGAAAACAAATCCTGGGGTCACATATCGACCAAAAAATTCAAAGGACGTCCATATGTCAAAACGACCGTTTCAAAAGGCATATTTTAGGCACATTAGTGTTCTGCTTCTTTTCCTTTCTTTCCTTTCTTGTTAAAAAACACGGGAATGGAAAAAGGCATCCCTCTGAATGGGCGAAAATCGTTGCAGACGAATCAATGGACAGAGGTTTAATCTCCAATATATATAAACAGCTCATGCAGCTTAATATTAAAAAAACAAACAACCCAAAAAAAATGGGCAGAAGATCTAAAGAGACGTTTCTTCAAAGGAGACACAGAGATGGCCAAGACGCACATGAAAAGCTGCTCAACAGCACTAATTATCAGAGAAATGCAAATCAAAACTACAATGAGATTTCACCTCACACCTGTTAGAATCGGCATCATCTGAAAATCTACAAACAACCAATTCTGGGGAGGGTGTGGACAAAAGGAGCCCTCTTCCACGATTGGTGGGAATGTAAATTGATACAGTCACTATGGAGAACAGTATGGAGTTTCCTTAAAAAAACTAGAAATAGAATTACCATCTGATCCAGCAATCCCACTTCTGGGCATATACCCAGAGAAAACCGTAAATCAAAAAGGCACATTCACCACAATGTTCATTGCAGCACTATTTACAATAGCCAGGTAATGGAAGCAACCTAAATGCGCACAGACAGATGAATGGATAAAGTTGTGGTACATATATGAAATGGAATATTACTCGGCCATAAAAAGGAATGAAACTGGGTCATTTGTAGAGACATCGATGGATCGAGAGACTGTCATACAGAATGAAGTAAGTCAGAAAGAGGAAAACAAATATTGTATATTAATGCATATATGTGGAGCCTAAAAATGGTACAGATGAACTGGTTTGCAGGGAAGAAATAGAGACACAGAGGTAGAGAACAAACGTATGGACACCAAGTGTGGGAAGCCATGGGGTGGTGGTGGTGGGATGAGTTGGGAGTTTGGGATTGACCTGTGTACATGTATATGCATAAAATACATAACTAATAATAATGTGCTGTATAAATAAATAAATAAAATTAAATTTCAAAATTTTAAAAAATAAAATTTAAAAATAAAACAGAAAAAAGTTCTTCCCGTCACACAGATGTATTTATAGGAATGAATTATTTCCATGCTTATATCTATAAATACATAAAAGAGGAATAAAATCTAACTTGAACCATACAAGAAAAAATAACCTGAACCCACGAGTTATACAGAGGAAAACCCTATCAGGGCACTTGCTCCAGTGGTAAACAATTATGAAATTGGTCAGAGGTGGGGAAGCATCTCCCATACAGCCATCAACCAACCCCCCAAGCAAGGAGCGACCTCATTGCAAAGTTTGGGGACCGTGCCGAGGCATCTGTGAGTAAACGTGAGCTGAGCCCCTGGCCAGCTGCTGCTGAACTGTTCCCACCCTTTCCAGGTAAAACACCTGAATATGTACAAGGGCTTGAAAGCCTAGAGGAAGGACCGTGGAGCCACACCAGCGACAGCACGCAGGCCAACTTGGTGCCTGCAGGCCAGCCAGGGTGGTCCTGTCCCCGGGCGCTCTTCCAGAAGCTTTCCATTGCCCTGCCTGAGATACCCCTCCTGTCCCGGCCCCCACTGCTTTTTTCCTTCCTCACCTCTGTCCGGAGAGAAATTTCAGCAGAAGGTATGGGTGACACAACCTCTTCTTTGCAGGCGGCAGCCTGGCAACTCCTGCAGAAAGGCCAGCAGAACCCCACTCACACCGGGCCACCAACAAAGCTGTGGCCCCTCACTCCCTCCCACCAGCACAGCCCCGAGACTGCTGACGGGGCAGAGAATATGGAGTCAGGCACAGCTTCAGGGGCTATTGCTGCCTGGAGCGCTGTTTTTATTGACCTCAATGAGGCACACCTGGGGAGGGCGGGCTGGCAGGGTAAGGCTGCCCAGGTCAGCTAATCCACAACCCTCAGGCAATCACATTGTTGAAAATGGACCCCGCTAAAGCAGAAGAGAAGCCAAGGGAAAAAAGGCCACAATGCCATTTGCCGCACCGTAGATGAGTCTAGAAGTAATCACGTGACTTGTAGTAAGTCAGAAAGTGGAAGACACATATCATATCATATCACTTATAGGTGTTACCTAAAAATGGATCCCAGGGCAGATATTTCCACGGAGAAGGGCAATCACAGATTCATTAAACAGACTTATGGTTCACCAATGGAAAGGTGTGAGGATTGGTTTCATTACGATATCGGGGTTAACAGACATATACAAACACAGGTGACATATATAATCACCAAAGACCTACAGAATACCAAGAGAGGACTACTCAACATTCTGTCATAACGTACATGGGAAAAGGATCCCAGGAAGAACAGTCATCTGTATATGTGTAAAAGAACCACATCTTCCACACCTACAACAAGCCAAACATTGTAATCAAACTTGCTGTAATAAAAAATAAAAAATTAAATTAAAAACACGAACAAGAAGTAGTGAGACAAACGTGAGGGGCTTTCTCCTGGCACATTCCATTCTAAACTCCAATCTAGAACACCACTTCCACTGAGGCTCTCTTGCCCTAGTAACCAGATTTGGTAAGGGTGAACTGCTGCCACCTTGTGGCCGTTTCACACAACAGCAGCTTTAATCCCAACGCTAATGGTCAGTAGATATTCAAAATCATTGCAGGCCTGTAAATGACACCTGCCCTGAAAACAAATCCTGGGGTCACATATCGAACAAAAAATTCAAAGGACGTCCATATGTCAAAACGACCGTTTCAAAAGGCATATTTTAGGCACATTAGTGTTCTGCTTCTTTTCCTTTCTTTCCTTTTTTGTTAAAAAACACGGGAATGGAAAAAGGCATCCCTCAGAATGGGCGAAAATCGTTGCAGACGAATCAATGGACAGAGGTTTAATCTCCAATATATATAAACAGCTCATGCAGCGTAATATTAAAAAAACAAACAACCCAAAAAAAATGGGCAGAAGATCTAAAGAGACGTTTCTTCAAAGGAGACACAGAGATGGCCAAGACGCACATGAAAAGCTGCTCAACAGCACTAATTATCAGAGAAATGCAAATCAAAACTACAATGAGATTTCACCTCACACCTGTTAGAATCGGCATCATCAGAAAATCTACAAACAACCAATTCTGGGGAGGTTGTGGACAAAAGGAGCCCTCTTCCACTATTGGTGGGAATGTAAATTGATACAGTCACTATGGAGAACAGTATGGAGTTTCCTTAAAAAAACTAGAAATAGAATTACCATCTGATCCAGCAATCCCACTTCTGGGCATATACCCAGAGAAAACCGTATTTCAAAAAGGCACATTCACCACAATGTTCGTTGCAGCACTATTTACAATAGCCAGGTAATGGAAGCAAACTAAATGCCCACAGACAGATGAATGGATAAAGATGTGTTACATATATAAAATGGAATATTACTCGGCCATAAAAAGGAATGAAACTGGGTCATTTGTAGAGACATCGATGGATCGAGAGACTGTCATACAGAATGAAGTAAGTCAGAAAGAGGAAAACAAATATTGTATATTAATGCATATATGTGGAACCTAAAAAAATGGTACAGATGAACTGGTTTGCAGGGAAGAAATAGAGACACAGAGGTAGAGAACAAACGTATGGACACCAAGTGTGGGAAGCCATGGGGTGGTGGTGGTGGGATGAGTTGGGAGTTTGGGATTGACCTGTATACATGTATATGCATAAAATACATAACTAATAATAACGTGCTGTATAAAAAAATAAATAAAATTAAATTTCAAAATTTTAAAAAAAATAAAATTTAAAAATAAAACAGAAAAAAGTTCTTCCCATCACACAGATGTATTTATAGGAATGAATTATTTCCATGCTTATATCTATAAATATATAAAAGAGGAATAAAATCTAACTTGAACCATAAAAGAAAAAAAAACCTGAACCCACGAGTTATACAGAGGAAAACCCTATCAGGGCACTTGCTCCAGTGGTAAACAATTCTGAAATTGGTCAGAGGTGGGGAACCATCTCCCATACAGCCATCAACCCACCCCCCACGCAAGGAGCGTCCTCATTGCAAAGCTGGGGGACCGTGCCGAGGCATCTGTGAGTAAACGTGAGCTGAGCCCCAGGCCAGCTACTGCTGAACTGTTCCCACCCTTTCCAGGTAAAACACCTGAATATGTACAAGGGCTTGAAAGCCTAGAGGAAGGACCGTGGAGCCACACCAGCGACAGCACGCAGGCCAACTTGGTGCCTGCAGGCCAGCCAGGGTGGTCCTGTCCCTGGGCGCTCTTCCAGAAGCTTTCCATTGCCCTGCCTGAGATACCCCTCCTGTCCCGGCCCCCACTGCTTTTTTCCTTCCTCACCTCTGTCCGGAGAGAAATTCCAGCGGAAGGCATGTGTGACACAACCTCTTCTTTACAGGCGGCAGCCTGGCAACTCCTGCAGAAAGGCCAGCAGAACCCCACTCACACCGGGCCACCCACAAAGCTGTGGCCCCTCACCCCCTTCCACCAACACAGCCCCGAGACTGCTGATGGGGCAGAGAATATGGAGTCAGGCACAGCTTCAAGGGCTATTGCTGCCTGGAGCGCTGTTTATATTGACCTCAACGAGGCACACCTGGGGAGGGCGGGCCGGCAGGGTAAGGCTGCCCAGGTCAGCTAATCCACAACCCTCAGGGAATCACATTGTTGAAAATGGACCCCGCTAAGGCAGAAGAGAAGCCAAGGGAAAAAAGGACACAATGCCATTTGCAGCACCGTAGATGAGTCTAGAAGTAATCACGTGACTTGTAGTAAGCAGAAAGTGGAAGACACATATCATATCATATCACTTATAGGTGTTACCTAAAAATGGATCCCAGGGCAGATATTTCCACGGAGAAGGGCAATCACAGATTCATTAAACAAACTTATGGTTCACCAATGGAAAGTTGTGAGAATTGGTTTCATTACGATATCGGGGTTAACAGACATATACAAACACAGGTGACATATATAATCACCAAAGACCTACAGAATACCAAGAGAGGACTACTCAACATTCTGTCATAACGTACATGGGAAAAGGGTCCCAGGAAGAACAGACATGTCTATATGTGTAAAAGAACCACATCTTCCACACCTACAACAAGCCAAACATTGTAATCAAACTTGCTGTAATAAAAAATAAAAAATTAAATTAAAAACACGAACAAGAAGTAGTGAGACAAACGTGAGGGGCTTTCTCCTGGCACATTCCATTCTAAACTCCAATCTAGAACACCACTTCCACTGAGGCTCTCTTGCCCTAGTAACCAGATTTGGTAAGGGTGAACTGCTGCCACCTTGTGGCCGTTTCACACAACAGCAGCTTTAATCCCAACGCTAATGGTCAGTAGATATTCAAAATCATTGCAGGCCTGTAAATGACACCTGCCCTGAAAACAAATCCTGGGGTCACATATCGACCAAAAAATTCAAAGGACGTCCATATGTCAAAACGACCGTTTCAAAAGGCATATTTTAGGCACATTAGTGTTCTGCTTCTTTTCCTTTCTTTCCTTTCTTGTTAAAAAACACGGGAATGGAAAAAGGCATCCCTCTGAATGGGCGAAAATCGTTGCAGACGAATCAATGGACAGAGGTTTAATCTCCAATATATATAAACAGCTCATGCAGCTTAATATTAAAAAAACAAACAACCCAAAAAAAATGGGCAGAAGATCTAAAGAGACGTTTCTTCAAAGGAGACACAGAGATGGCCAAGACGCACATGAAAAGCTGCTCAACAGCACTAATTATCAGAGAAATGCAAATCAAAACTACAATGAGATTTCACCTCACACCTGTTAGAATCGGCATCATCTGAAAATCTACAAACAACCAATTCTGGGGAGGGTGTGGACAAAAGGAGCCCTCTTCCACGATTGGTGGGAATGTAAATTGATACAGTCACTATGGAGAACAGTATGGAGTTTCCTTAAAAAAACTAGAAATAGAATTACCATCTGATCCAGCAATCCCACTTCTGGGCATATACCCAGAGAAAACCGTAAATCAAAAAGGCACATTCACCACAATGTTCATTGCAGCACTATTTACAATAGCCAGGTAATGGAAGCAACCTAAATGCGCACAGACAGATGAATGGATAAAGTTGTGGTACATATATGAAATGGAATATTACTCGGCCATAAAAAGGAATGAAACTGGGTCATTTGTAGAGACATCGATGGATCGAGAGACTGTCATACAGAATGAAGTAAGTCAGAAAGAGGAAAACAAATATTGTATATTAATGCATATATGTGGAGCCTAAAAATGGTACAGATGAACTGGTTTGCAGGGAAGAAATAGAGACACAGAGGTAGAGAACAAACGTATGGACACCAAGTGTGGGAAGCCATGGGGTGGTGGTGGTGGGATGAGTTGGGAGTTTGGGATTGACCTGTGTACATGTATATGCATAAAATACATAACTAATAATAATGTGCTGTATAAATAAATAAATTAAATTAAATTTCAAAATTTTAAAAAATAAAATTTAAAAATAAAACAGAAAAAAGTTCTTCCCGTCACACAGATGTATTTATAGGAATGAATTATTTCCATGCTTATATCTATAAATACATAAAAGAGGAATAAAATCTAACTTGAACCATACAAGAAAAAATAACCTGAACCCACGAGTTATACAGAGGAAAACCCTATCAGGGCACTTGCTCCAGTGGTAAACAATTATGAAATTGGTCAGAGGTGGGGAAGCATCTCCCATACAGCCATCAACCAACCCCCCAAGCAAGGAGCGACCTCATTGCAAAGTTTGGGGACCGTGCCGAGGCATCTGTGAGTAAACGTGAGCTGAGCCCCTGGCCAGCTGCTGCTGAACTGTTCCCACCCTTTCCAGGTAAAACACCTGAATATGTACAAGGGCTTGAAAGCCTAGAGGAAGGACCGTGGAGCCACACCAGCGACAGCACGCAGGCCAACTTGGTGCCTGCAGGCCAGCCAGGGTGGTCCTGTCCCCGGGCGCTCTTCCAGAAGCTTTCCATTGCCCTGCCTGAGATACCCCTCCTGTCCCGGCCCCCACTGCTTTTTTCCTTCCTCACCTCTGTCCGGAGAGAAATTTCAGCAGAAGGTATGGGTGACACAACCTCTTCTTTGCAGGCGGCAGCCTGGCAACTCCTGCAGAAAGGCCAGCAGAACCCCACTCACACCGGGCCACCAACAAAGCTGTGGCCCCTCACTCCCTCCCACCAGCACAGCCCCGAGACTGCTGACGGGGCAGAGAATATGGAGTCAGGCACAGCTTCAGGGGCTATTGCTGCCTGGAGCGCTGTTTTTATTGACCTCAATGAGGCACACCTGGGGAGGGCGGGCTGGCAGGGTAAGGCTGCCCAGGTCAGCTAATCCACAACCCTCAGGCAATCACATTGTTGAAAATGGACCCCGCTAAAGCAGAAGAGAAGCCAAGGGAAAAAAGGCCACAATGCCATTTGCCGCACCGTAGATGAGTCTAGAAGTAATCACGTGACTTGTAGTAAGTCAGAAAGTGGAAGACACATATCATATCATATCACTTATAGGTGTTACCTAAAAATGGATCCCAGGGCAGATATTTCCACGGAGAAGGGCAATCACAGATTCATTAAACAGACTTATGGTTCACCAATGGAAAGGTGTGAGGATTGGTTTCATTACGATATCGGGGTTAACAGACATATACAAACACAGGTGACATATATAATCACCAAAGACCTACAGAATACCAAGAGAGGACTACTCAACATTCTGTCATAACGTACATGGGAAAAGGATCCCAGGAAGAACAGTCATCTGTATATGTGTAAAAGAACCACATCTTCCACACCTACAACAAGCCAAACATTGTAATCAAACTTGCTGTAATAAAAAATAAAAAATTAAATTAAAAACACGAACAAGAAGTAGTGAGACAAACGTGAGGGGCTTTCTCCTGGCACATTCCATTCTAAACTCCAATCTAGAACACCACTTCCACTGAGGCTCTCTTGCCCTAGTAACCAGATTTGGTAAGGGTGAACTGCTGCCACCTTGTGGCCGTTTCACACAACAGCAGCTTTAATCCCAACGCTAATGGTCAGTAGATATTCAAAATCATTGCAGGCCTGTAAATGACACCTGCCCTGAAAACAAATCCTGGGGTCACATATCGAACAAAAAATTCAAAGGACGTCCATATGTCAAAACGACCGTTTCAAAAGGCATATTTTAGGCACATTAGTGTTCTGCTTCTTTTCCTTTCTTTCCTTTTTTGTTAAAAAACACGGGAATGGAAAAAGGCATCCCTCAGAATGGGCGAAAATCGTTGCAGACGAATCAATGGACAGAGGTTTAATCTCCAATATATATAAACAGCTCATGCAGCGTAATATTAAAAAAACAAACAACCCAAAAAAAATGGGCAGAAGATCTAAAGAGACGTTTCTTCAAAGGAGACACAGAGATGGCCAAGACGCACATGAAAAGCTGCTCAACAGCACTAATTATCAGAGAAATGCAAATCAAAACTACAATGAGATTTCACCTCACACCTGTTAGAATCGGCATCATCAGAAAATCTACAAACAACCAATTCTGGGGAGGTTGTGGACAAAAGGAGCCCTCTTCCACTATTGGTGGGAATGTAAATTGATACAGTCACTATGGAGAACAGTATGGAGTTTCCTTAAAAAAACTAGAAATAGAATTACCATCTGATCCAGCAATCCCACTTCTGGGCATATACCCAGAGAAAACCGTATTTCAAAAAGGCACATTCACCACAATGTTCGTTGCAGCACTATTTACAATAGCCAGGTAATGGAAGCAAACTAAATGCCCACAGACAGATGAATGGATAAAGATGTGTTACATATATAAAATGGAATATTACTCGGCCATAAAAAGGAATGAAACTGGGTCATTTGTAGAGACATCGATGGATCGAGAGACTGTCATACAGAATGAAGTAAGTCAGAAAGAGGAAAACAAATATTGTATATTAATGCATATATGTGGAACCTAAAAAAATGGTACAGATGAACTGGTTTGCAGGGAAGAAATAGAGACACAGAGGTAGAGAACAAACGTATGGACACCAAGTGTGGGAAGCCATGGGGTGGTGGTGGTGGGATGAGTTGGGAGTTTGGGATTGACCTGTATACATGTATATGCATAAAATACATAACTAATAATAACGTGCTGTATAAAAAAATAAATAAAATTAAATTTCAAAATTTTAAAAAAAATAAAATTTAAAAATAAAACAGAAAAAAGTTCTTCCCATCACACAGATGTATTTATAGGAATGAATTATTTCCATGCTTATATCTATAAATATATAAAAGAGGAATAAAATCTAACTTGAACCATAAAAGAAAAAAAAACCTGAACCCACGAGTTATACAGAGGAAAACCCTATCAGGGCACTTGCTCCAGTGGTAAACAATTCTGAAATTGGTCAGAGGTGGGGAACCATCTCCCATACAGCCATCAACCCACCCCCCACGCAAGGAGCGTCCTCATTGCAAAGCTGGGGGACCGTGCCGAGGCATCTGTGAGTAAACGTGAGCTGAGCCCCAGGCCAGCTACTGCTGAACTGTTCCCACCCTTTCCAGGTAAAACACCTGAATATGTACAAGGGCTTGAAAGCCTAGAGGAAGGACCGTGGAGCCACACCAGCGACAGCACGCAGGCCAACTTGGTGCCTGCAGGCCAGCCAGGGTGGTCCTGTCCCTGGGCGCTCTTCCAGAAGCTTTCCATTGCCCTGCCTGAGATACCCCTCCTGTCCCGGCCCCCACTGCTTTTTTCCTTCCTCACCTCTGTCCGGAGAGAAATTCCAGCGGAAGGCATGTGTGACACAACCTCTTCTTTACAGGCGGCAGCCTGGCAACTCCTGCAGAAAGGCCAGCAGAACCCCACTCACACCGGGCCACCCACAAAGCTGTGGCCCCTCACCCCCTTCCACCAACACAGCCCCGAGACTGCTGATGGGGCAGAGAATATGGAGTCAGGCACAGCTTCAAGGGCTATTGCTGCCTGGAGCGCTGTTTATATTGACCTCAACGAGGCACACCTGGGGAGGGCGGGCCGGCAGGGTAAGGCTGCCCAGGTCAGCTAATCCACAACCCTCAGGGAATCACATTGTTGAAAATGGACCCCGCTAAGGCAGAAGAGAAGCCAAGGGAAAAAAGGACACAATGCCATTTGCAGCACCGTAGATGAGTCTAGAAGTAATCACGTGACTTGTAGTAAGCAGAAAGTGGAAGACACATATCATATCATATCACTTATAGGTGTTACCTAAAAATGGATCCCAGGGCAGATATTTCCACGGAGAAGGGCAATCACAGATTCATTAAACAAACTTATGGTTCACCAATGGAAAGTTGTGAGAATTGGTTTCATTACGATATTGGGGTTAACAGACATATACAAACACAGGTGACATATATAATCACCAAAGACCTACAGAATACCAAGAGAGGACTACTCAACATTCTGTCATAACGTACATGGGAAAAGGGTCCCAGGAAGAACAGACATGTCTATATGTGTAAAAGAACCACATCTTCCACACCTACAACAAGCCAAACATTGTAATCAAACTTGCTGTAATAAAAAATAAAAAATTAAATTAAAAACACGAACAAGAAGTAGTGAGACAAACGTGAGGGGCTTTCTCCTGGCACATTCCATTCTAAACTCCAATCTAGAACACCACTTCCACTGAGGCTCTCTTGCCCTAGTAACCAGATTTGGTAAGGGTGAACTGCTGCCACCTTGTGGCCGTTTCACACAACAGCAGCTTTAATCCCAACGCTAATGGTCAGTTGATATTCAAAATCATTGCAGGCCTGTAAATGACACCTGCCCTGAAAACAAATCCTGGGGTCACATATCGACCTAAATATTCAAAGGACGTCCATATTTCAAAACGACCGTTTCAAAAGGCATATTTTACGCACATTAGTGTTCTGCTTCTTTTCCTTTCTTTCCTTTTTTTGTTAAAAAAAGCGGGAATGGAAAAAAGCATCCCTCAGAATGGGCGAAAATCGTTGCAAACGAATCAATGGACAGAGGTTTAATCTCCAACATATATAAACAGCCCATGCAGCTTAATATTAAAAAAACAAACAACCCAAAAAAAATGGGCAGAAGATCTAAAGAGACGTTTCTTCAAAGGAGACACAGAGATGGCCAAGACGCACATGAAAAGCTGCTCAACAGCACTAATTATCAGAGAAATGCAAATCAAAACTACAATGAGATTTCACCTCACACCTGTTAGAATCGGCATCATCTGAAAATCTACAAACAACCAATTCTGGGGAGGGTGTGGACAAAAGGAGCCCTCTTCCACGATTGGTGGGAATGTAAATTGATACAGTCACTATGGAGAACAGTATGGAGTTTCCTTAAAAAAAACTAGAAATAGAATTACCATCTGATCCAGCAATCCCACTTCTGGGCATATACCCAGAGAAAACCGTAAATCAAAAAGGCACATTCACCACAATGTTCATTGCAGCACTATTTACAATAGCCAGGTAATGGAAGCAACCTAAATGCGCACAGACAGATGAATGGATAAAGATGTGGTACATATATGAAATGGAATATTACTCGGCCATAAAAAGGAATGAAACTGGGTCATTTGTAGAGACATCGATGGATCGAGAGACTGTCATACAGAATGAAGTAAGTCAGAAAGAGGAAAACAAATATTGTATATTAATGCATATATGTGGAGCCTAAAAATGGTACAGATGAACTCTTTGGAGGGAAGAAATAGAGACACAGAGGTAGAGAACAAACGTATGGACACCAAGTGTGGGAAGCCATGGGGTGGTGGTGGTGGGATGAGTTGGGAGTTTGGGATTGACCTGTATACATGTATATGCATAAAATACATAACTAATAATAACGTGCTGTATAAAAAAATAAATAAAATTAAATTTCAAAATTTTAAAAAAAATAAAATTTAAAAATAAAACAGAAAAAAGTTCTACCCATCACACAGATGTATTTATAGGAATGAATTATTTCCATGCTTATATCTATAAATATATAAAAGAGGAATAAAATCTAACTTGTACCATAAAAGAAAAAAAAACCTGAACCCACGAGTTATACAGAGGAAAACCCTATCAGGGCACTTGCTCCAGTGGTAAACAATTCTGAAATTGGTCAGAGGTGGGGAACCATCTCCCATACAGCCATCAACCCACCCCCCACGCAAGGAGCGTCCTCATTGCAAAGCTGGGGGACCGTGCCGAGTCATCTGTGAGTAAACGTGAGCTGAGCCCCAGGCCAGCTACTGCTGAACTGTTCCCACCCTTTCCAGGTAAAACACCTGAATATGTACAAGGGCTTGAAAGCCTAGAGGAAGGACCGTGGAGCCACACCAGCGACAGCACGCAGGCCAACTTGGTGCCTGCAGGCCAGCCAGGGTGGTCCTGGCCCTGGGCGCTCTTCCAGAAGCTTTCCATTGCCCTGCCTGAGATACCCCTCCTGTCCCGGCCCCCACTGCTTTTTTCCTTCCTCACCTCTGTCCGGAGAGAAATTCCAGCGGAAGGCATGTGTGACACAACCTCTTCTTTACAGGCGGCAGCCTGGCAACTCCTGCAGAAAGGCCAGCAGAACCCCACTCACACCGGGCCACCCACAAAGCTGTGGCCCCTCACCCCCTTCCACCAACACAGCCCCGAGACTGCTGATGGGGCAGAGAATATGGAGTCAGGCACAGCTTCAAGGGCTATTGCTGCCTGGAGCGCTGTTTATATTGACCTCAACGAGGCACACCTGGGGAGGGCGGGCCGGCAGGGTAAGGCTGCCCAGGTCAGCTAATCCACAACCCTCAGGGAATCACATTGTTGAAAATGGACCCCGCTAAGGCAGAAGAGAAGCCAAGGGAAAAAAGGCCACAATGCCATTTGCAGCACCGTAGATGAGTCTAGAAGTAATCACGTGACTTGTAGTAAGCAGAAAGTGGAAGACACATATCATATCATATCACTTATAGGTGTTACCTAAAAATGGATCCCAGGGCAGATATTTCCACGGAGAAGGGCAATCACAGATTCATTAAACAAACTTATGGTTCACCAATGGAAAGTTGTGAGAATTGGTTTCATTACGATATCGGGGTTAACAGACATATACAAACACAGGTGACATATATAATCACCAAAGACCTACAGAATACCAAGAGAGGACTACTCAACATTCTGTCATAACGTACATGGGAAAAGGGTCCCAGGAAGAACAGACATGTCTATATGTGTAAAAGAACCACATCTTCCACACCTACAACAAGCCAAACATTGTAATCAAACTTGCTGTAATAAAAAATAAAAAATTAAATTAAAAACACGAACAAGAAGTAGTGAGACAAACGTGAGGGGCTTTCTCCTGGCACATTCCATTCTAAACTCCAATCTAGAACACCACTTCCACTGAGGCTCTCTTGCCCTAGTAACCAGATTTGGTAAGGGTGAACTGCTGCCACCTTGTGGCCGTTTCACACAACAGCAGCTTTAATCCCAACGCTAATGGTCAGTTGATATTCAAAATCATTGCAGGCCTGTAAATGACACCTGCCCTGAAAACAAATCCTGGGGTCACATATCGACCTAAATATTCAAAGGACGTCCATATTTCAAAACGACCGTTTCAAAAGGCATATTTTACGCACATTAGTGTTCTGCTTCTTTTCCTTTCTTTCCTTTTTTTGTTAAAAAAAGCGGGAATGGAAAAAAGCATCCCTCAGAATGGGCGAAAATCGTTGCAGACGAATCAATGGACAGAGGTTTAATCTCCAATATATATAAACAGCTCATGCAGCTTAATATTAAAAAAACAAACAACCCAAAAAAAATGGGCAGAAGATCTAAAGAGACGTTTCTTCAAAGGAGACACAGAGATGGCCAAGACGCACATGAAAAGCTGCTCAACAGCACTAATTATCAGAGAAATGCAAATCAAAACTACAATGAGATTTCACCTCACACCTGTTAGAATCGGCATCATCTGAAAATCTACAAACAACCAATTCTGGGGAGGTTGTGGACAAAAGGAGCCCTCTTCCACGATTGGTGGGAATGTAAATTGATACAGTCACTATGGAGAACAGTATGGAGTTTCCTTAAAAAAAATAGAAATAGAATTACCATCTGATCCAGCAATCCCACTTCTGGGCATATACCCAGAGAAAACCGTATTTCAAAAAGGCACATTCACCACAATGTTCGTTGCAGCACTATTTACAATAGCCAGGTAATGGAAGCAAACTAAATGCCCACAGACAGATGAATGGATAAAGATGTGTTACATATATAAAATGGAATATTACTCGGCCATAAAAAGGAATGAAACTGGGTCATTTGTAGAGACATCGATGGATCGAGAGACTGTCATACAGAATGAAGTAAGTCAGAAAGAGGAAAACAAATATTGTCTATTAATGCATATATGTGGAACCTAAAAAAATGGTACAGATGAACTGGTTTGCAGGGAAGAAATAGAGACACAGAGGTAGAGAACAAACGTATGGACACCAAGTGTGGGAAGCCATGGGGTGGTGGTGGTGGGATGTGTTGGGAGTTTGGGATTGACCTGTATACATGTATATGCATAAAATACATAACTAATAATAACGTGCTGTATAAAAAAATAAATAAAATTAAATTTCAAAATTTTAAAAAAAATAAAATTTAAAAATAAAACAGAAAAAAGTTCTTCCCATCACACAGATGTATTTATAGGAATGAATTATTTCCATGCTTATATCTATAAATATATAAAAGAGGAATAAAATCTAACTTGAACCATAAAAGAAAAAAAAACCTGAACCCACGAGTTATACAGAGGAAAACCCTATCAGGGCACTTGCTCCAGTGGTAAACAATTCTGAAATTGGTCAGAGGTGGGGAACCATCTCCCATACAGCCATCAACCCACCCCCCACGCAAGGAGCGTCCTCATTGCAAAGCTGGGGGACCGTGCCGAGGCATCTGTGAGTAAACGTGAGCTGAGCCCCAGGCCAGCTACTGCTGAACTGTTCCCACCCTTTCCAGGTAAAACACCTGAATATGTACAAGGGCTTGAAAGCCTAGAGGAAGGACCGTGGAGCCACACCAGCGACAGCACACAGGCCAACTTGGTGCCTGCAGGCCAGCCAGGGTGGTCCTGGCCCTGGGCGCTCTTCCAGAAGCTTTCCATTGCCCTGCCTGAGATACCCCTCCTGTCCCGGCCCCCACTGCTTTTTTCCTTCCTCACCTCTGTCCGGAGAGAAATTCCAGTGGAAGGCATGTGTGACACAACCTCTTCTTTACAGGCGGCAGCCTGGCAACTCCTGCAGAAAGGCCAGCAGAACCCCACTCACACCGGGCCACCCACAAAGCTGTGGCCCCTCACCCCCTTCCACCAACACAGCCCCGAGACTGCTGACGGGGCAGAGAATATGGAGTCAGGCACAGCTTCAGGGGCTATTGCTGCCTGGAGCGCTGTTTATATTGACCTCAATGAGGCACACCTGGGGAGGGCGGGCCGGCAGGGTACGGCTGCCCAGGTCAGCTAATCCACAACCCTCAGGGAATCACATTGTTGAAAATGGACCCCGCTAAGGCAGAAGAGAAGCCAAGGGAAAAAAGGACAGAATGCCATTTGCAGCACCGTAGATGAGTCTAGAAGTAATCACGTGACTTGTAGTAAGTCAGAAAGTGGAAGACACATATCATATCATATCACTTATAGGTGTTACCTAAAAATGGATACCAGGGCAGATATTTCCACGGAGAACGGCAATCACAGATTCATTAAACAGACTTATGGTTCACCAATGGAAAGGTGTGAGGATTGGTTTCATTACGATATCGGGGTTAACAGACATATACAAACACAGGTGACATATATAATCACCAAAGACCTACAGAATACCAAGAGAGGACTACTCAATATTCTGTCATAACACACATGGGAAAAGGATCCCAGGAAGAACAGACATGTGTATATGTGTAAAAGAACCACATCTTCCACACCTACAACAAGCCAAACATTGTAATCAAACTTGCTGTAATAAAAAATAAAAAATTAAATTAAAAACACGAACAAGAAGTAGTGAGACAAACGTGAGGGGCTTTCTCCTGGCACATTCCATTCTAAACTCCAATCTAGAACACCACTTCCACTGAGGCTCTCTTGCCCTAGTAACCAGATTTGGTAAGGGTGAACTGCTGCCACCTTGTGGCCGTTTCACACAACAGCAGCTTTAATCCCAACGCTAATGGTCAGTAGATATTCAAAATCATTGCAGGCCTGTAAATGACACCTGCCCTGAAAACAAATCCTGGGGTCACATATCAACCAAAAAATTCAAAGGACGTCCATATGTCAAAACGACCGTTTCAAAAGGCATATTTTAGGCACATTAGTGTTCTGCTTCTTTTCCTTTCTTTCCTTTTTTGTTAAAAAACACGGGAATGGAAAAAGGCATCCCTCAGAATGGGCGAAAATCGTTGCAGACGAATCAATGGACAGAGGTTTAATCTCCAATATATATAAACAGCTCATGCAGCTTAATATTAAAAAAACAAACAACCCAAAAAAAATGGGCAGAAGATCTAAAGAGACGTTTCTTCAAAGGAGACACAGAGATGGCCAAGACGCACATGAAAAGCTGCTCAACAGCAATAATTATCAGAGAAATGCAAATCAAAACTACAATGAGATTTCACCTCACACCTGTTAGAATCGGCATCATCAGAAAATCTACAAACAACCAATTCTGGGGAGGGTGTGGACAAAAGGAGCCCTCTTCCACTATTGGTGGGAATGTAAATTGATACAGTCACTATGGAGAACAGTATGGAGTTTCCTTAAAAAAAATAGAAATAGAATTACCATCTGATCCAGCAATCCCACTTCTGGGCATATACCCAGAGAAAACCGTATTTCAAAAAGGCACATTCACCACAATGTTCGTTGCAGCACTATTTACAATAGCCAGGTAATGGAAGCAAACTAAATGCCCACAGACAGATGAATGGATAAAGATGTGTTACATATATAAAATGGAATATTACTCGGCCATAAAAAGGAATGAAACTGGGTCATTTGTAGAGACATCGATGGATCGAGAGACTGTCATACAGAATGAAGTAAGTCAGAAAGAGGAAAACAAATATTGTATATTAATGCATATATGTGGAACCTAAAAAAATGGTACAGATGAACTGGTTTGCAGGGAAGAAATAGAGACACAGAGGTAGAGAACAAACGTATGGACACCAAGTGTGGGAAGCCATGGGGTGGTGGTGGTGGGATGAGTTGGGAGTTTGGGATTGACCTGTATACATGTATATTCATAAAATACATAACTAATAATAACGTGCTGTATAAAAAAATAAATAAAATTAAATTTCAAAATTTTAGAAAAAATAAAATTTAAAAATAAAACAGAAAAAAGTTCTTCCCATCACACAGATGTATTTATAGGAATGAATTATTTCCATGCTTATATCTATAAATATATAAAAGAGGAATAAAATCTAACTTGAACCATAAAAGAAAAAAAACCTGAACCCACGAGTTATACAGAGGAAAACCCTATCAGGGCACTTGCTCCAGTGGTAAACAATTCTGAAATTGGTCAGAGGTGGGGAACCATCTCCCATACAGCCATCAACCCACCCCCCACGCAAGGAGCGTCCTCATTGCAAAGCTGGGGGACCGTGCCGAGGCATCTGTGAGTAAACGTGAGCTGAGCCCCAGGCCAGCTACTGCTGAACTGTTCCCACCCTTTCCAGGTAAAACACCTGAATATGTACAAGGGCTTGAAAGCCTAGAGGAAGGACCGTGGAGCCACACCAGCGACAGCACGCAGGCCAACTTGGTGCCTGCAGGCCAGCCAGGGTGGTCCTGGCCCCGGGCGCTCTTCCAGAAGCTTTCCATTGCCCTGCCTGAGATACCCCTCCTGTCCCGGCCCCCACTGCTTTTTTCCTTCCTCACCTCTGTCCGGAGAGAAATTCCAGCGGAAGGCATGTGTGACACAACCTCTTCTTTACAGGCGGCAGCCTGGCAACTCCTGCAGAAAGGCCAGCAGAACCCCACTCACACCGGGCCACCCACAAAGCTGTGGCCCCTCACCCCCTTCCACCAACACAGCCCCGAGACTGCTGATGGGGCAGAGAATATGGAGTCAGGCACAGCTTCAAGGGCTATTGCTGCCTGGAGCGCTGTTTATATTGACCTCAACGAGGCACACCTGGGGAGGGCGGGCCGGCAGGGTAAGGCTGCCCAGGTCAGCTAATCCACAACCCTCAGGGAATCACATTGTTGAAAATGGACCCCGCTAAGGCAGAAGAGAAGCCAAGGGAAAAAAGGCCACAATGCCATTTGCAGCACCGTAGATGAGTCTAGAAGTAATCACGTGACTTGTAGTAAGCAGAAAGTGGAAGACACATATCATATCATATCACTTATAGGTGTTACCTAAAAATGGATCCCAGGGCAGATATTTCCACGGAGAAGGGCAATCACAGATTCATTAAACAAACTTATGGTTCACCAATGGAAAGTTGTGAGAATTGGTTTCATTACGATATCGGGGTTAACAGACATATACAAACACAGGTGACATATATAATCACCAAAGACCTACAGAATACCAAGAGAGGACTACTCAACATTCTGTCATAACGTACATGGGAAAAGGGTCCCAGGAAGAACAGACATGTCTATATGTGTAAAAGAACCACATCTTCCACACCTACAACAAGCCAAACATTGTAATCAAACTTGCTGTAATAAAAAATAAAAAATTAAATTAAAAACACGAACAAGAAGTAGTGAGACAAACGTGAGGGGCTTTCTCCTGGCACATTCCATTCTAAACTCCAATCTAGAACACCACTTCCACTGAGGCTCTCTTGCCCTAGTAACCAGATTTGGTAAGGGTGAACTGCTGCCACCTTGTGGCCATTTCACACAACAGCAGGTTTAATCCCAACGCTAATGGTCAGTTGATATTCAAAATCATTGCAGGCCTGTAAATGACACCTGCCCTGAAAACAAATCCTGGGGTCACATATCGACCTAAATATTCAAAGGACGTCCATATTTCAAAACGACCGTTTCAAAAGGCATATTTTACGCACATTAGTGTTCTGCTTCTTTTCCTTTCTTTCCTTTTTTTGTTAAAAAAAGCGGGAATGGAAAAAAGCATCCCTCAGAATGGGCGAAAATCGATGCAGACGAATCAATGGACAGAGGTTTAATCTCCAATATATATAAACAGCTCATGCAGCTTAATATTAAAAAAACAAACAACCCAAAAAAATGGGCAGAAGATCTAAAGAGACGTTTCTTCAAAGGAGACACAGAGATGGCTAAGACGCACATGAAAAGCTGCTCAACAGCACTAATTATTAGAGAAATACAAATCAAAACTACAATGAGGTTTCAACTCACACCTGTAAGAATCGGCATCATCAGAAAATCTACAAACAACCAATTCTGGGGAGGGTGTGGACAAAAGGAGCCCTCTTCCACAATTGGTGGGAATGTAAATTGATACAGTCACTATGGAGAACAGTATGGAGTTTCCTTAAAAAAACTAAAAATAGAATTACCATCTGATCCAGCAATCCCACTTCTGGGCATATACCCAGAGAAAACCGTAAATCAAAAAGGCACATTCACCACAATGTTCATTGCAGCACTATTTACAATAGCCAGGTAATGGAAGCAACCTAAATGCCCACAGACAGATGAATGGATAAAGATGTGGTACATATATGAAATGGAATATTACTCGGCCATAAAAAGGAATGAAACTGGGTCATTTGTAGAGACATCGATGGATCGAGAGACTGTCATACAGAATGAAGTAAGTCAGAAAGAGGAAAACAAATATTGTATATTAATGCATATATGTGGAGCCTAAAAATGGTACAGATGAACTGGTTTGCAGGGAAGAAATAGAGACACAGAGGTAGAGAACAAACGTATGGACACCAAGTGTGGGAAGCCATGGGGTGGTGGTGGTGGGAAGAGTTGGGAGTTTGGGATTGACCTGTGTACATGTATATGCATAAAATACATAACTAATAATAATGTGCTGTATAAAAAAAATAAATAAAATTAAATTTCAAAATTTTAAAAAATAAAATTTAAAAATAAAACAGAAAAAAGTTCTTCCCGTCACACAGATGTATTTATAGGAATGAATTATTTCCATGCTTATATCTATAAATACATAAAAGAGGAATAAAATCTAACTTGAACCATACAAGAAAAAAAAACCTGAACCCACGAGTTATACAGAGGAAAACCCTATCAGGGCACTTGCTCCAGTGGTAAACAATTATGAAATTGGTCAGAGGTGGGGAAGCATATCCCATACAGCCATCAACCCAAGCCCCACGCAAGGAGTGACCTCATTGCAAAGTTTGGGGACCGTGCCGAGGCATCTGTGAGTAAACGTGAGCTGAGCCCCTGGCCAGCTGCTGCTGAACTGTTCCCACCCTTTCCAGGTAAAACACCTGAATATGTACAAGGGCTTGAAAGCCTAGAGGAAGGACCGTGGAGCCACACCAGCGACAGCACGCAGGCCAACTTGGTGCCTGCAGGCCAGCCAGGGTGGTCCTGTCCCTGGGCGCTCTTCCAGAAGCTTTCCATTGCCCTGCCTGAGATACCCCTCCTGTCCCGGCCCCCACTGCTTTTTTCCTTCCTCACCTCTGTCCGGAGAGAAATTCCAGCAGAAGGTATGGGTGACACAACCTCTTCTTTGCAGGCGGCAGCCTGGCAACTCCGGCAGAAAGGCCAGCAGAACCCCACTCACACCGGGTCACCAACAAAGCTGTGGCCCGTCACTCCCTCCCACCAGCACAGCCCCGAGACTGCTGACGGGGCAGAGAATATGGAGTCAGGCACAGCTTCAGGGGCTATTGCTGCCTGGAGCGCTGTTTATATTGACCTCAACGAGGCACACCTGGGGAGGGCGGGCCGGCAGGGTACGGCTGCCCAGGTCAGCTAATCCACAACCCTCAGGGAATCACATTGTTGAAAATGGACCCCGCTAAGGCAGAAGAGAAGCCAAGGGAAAAAAGGACAGAATGCCATTTGCAGCACCGTAGATGAGTCTAGAAGTAATCACGTGACTTGTAGTAAGTCAGAAAGTGGAAGACACATATCATATCATATCACTTATAGGTGTTACCTAAAAATGGATACCAGGGCAGATATTTCCACGGAGAACGGCAATCACAGATTCATTAAACAGACTTATGGTTCACCAATGGAAAGGTGTGAGGATTGGTTTCATTACGATATCGGGGTTAACAGACATATACAAACACAGGTGACATATATAATCACCAAAGACCTACAGAATACCAAGAGAGGACTACTCAATATTCTGTCATAACACACATGGGAAAAGGATCCCAGGAAGAACAGACATGTGTATATGTGTAAAAGAACCACATCTTCCACACCTACAACAAGCCAAACATTGTAATCAAACTTGCTGTAATAAAAAATAAAAAATTAAATTAAAAACACGAACAAGAAGTAGTGAGACAAACGTGAGGGGCTTTCTCCTGGCACATTCCATTCTAAACTCCAATCTAGAACACCACTTCCACTGAGGCTCTCTTGCCCTAGTAACCAGATTTGGTAAGGGTGAACTGCTGCCACCTTGTGGCCGTTTCACACAACAGCAGCTTTAATCCCAACGCTAATGGTCAGTAGATATTCAAAATCATTGCAGGCCTGTAAATGACACCTGCCCTGAAAACAAATCCTGGGGTCACATATCAACCAAAAAATTCAAAGGACGTCCATATGTCAAAACGACCGTTTCAAAAGGCATATTTTAGGCACATTAGTGTTCTGCTTCTTTTCCTTTCTTTCCTTTTTTGTTAAAAAACACGGGAATGGAAAAAGGCATCCCTCAGAATGGGCGAAAATCGTTGCAGACGAATCAATGGACAGAGGTTTAATCTCCAATATATATAAACAGCTCATGCAGCTTAATATTAAAAAAACAAACAACCCAAAAAAAATGGGCAGAAGATCTAAAGAGACGTTTCTTCAAAGGAGACACAGAGATGGCCAAGACGCACATGAAAAGCTGCTCAACAGCAATAATTATCAGAGAAATGCAAATCAAAACTACAATGAGATTTCACCTCACACCTGTTAGAATCGGCATCATCAGAAAATCTACAAACAACCAATTCTGGGGAGGGTGTGGACAAAAGGAGCCCTCTTCCACTATTGGTGGGAATGTAAATTGATACAGTCACTATGGAGAACAGTATGGAGTTTCCTTAAAAAAAATAGAAATAGAATTACCATCTGATCCAGCAATCCCACTTCTGGGCATATACCCAGAGAAAACCGTATTTCAAAAAGGCACATTCACCACAATGTTCGTTGCAGCACTATTTACAATAGCCAGGTAATGGAAGCAAACTAAATGCCCACAGACAGATGAATGGATAAAGATGTGTTACATATATAAAATGGAATATTACTCGGCCATAAAAAGGAATGAAACTGGGTCATTTGTAGAGACATCGATGGATCGAGAGACTGTCATACAGAATGAAGTAAGTCAGAAAGAGGAAAACAAATATTGTATATTAATGCATATATGTGGAACCTAAAAAAATGGTACAGATGAACTGGTTTGCAGGGAAGAAATAGAGACACAGAGGTAGAGAACAAACGTATGGACACCAAGTGTGGGAAGCCATGGGGTGGTGGTGGTGGGATGAGTTGGGAGTTTGGGATTGACCTGTATACATGTATATTCATAAAATACATAACTAATAATAACGTGCTGTATAAAAAAATAAATAAAATTAAATTTCAAAATTTTAGAAAAAATAAAATTTAAAAATAAAACAGAAAAAAGTTCTTCCCATCACACAGATGTATTTATAGGAATGAATTATTTCCATGCTTATATCTATAAATATATAAAAGAGGAATAAAATCTAACTTGAACCATAAAAGAAAAAAAACCTGAACCCACGAGTTATACAGAGGAAAACCCTATCAGGGCACTTGCTCCAGTGGTAAACAATTCTGAAATTGGTCAGAGGTGGGGAACCATCTCCCATACAGCCATCAACCCACCCCCCACGCAAGGAGCGTCCTCATTGCAAAGCTGGGGGACCGTGCCGAGGCATCTGTGAGTAAACGTGAGCTGAGCCCCAGGCCAGCTACTGCTGAACTGTTCCCACCCTTTCCAGGTAAAACACCTGAATATGTACAAGGGCTTGAAAGCCTAGAGGAAGGACCGTGGAGCCACACCAGCGACAGCACGCAGGCCAACTTGGTGCCTGCAGGCCAGCCAGGGTGGTCCTGGCCCCGGGCGCTCTTCCAGAAGCTTTCCATTGCCCTGCCTGAGATACCCCTCCTGTCCCGGCCCCCACTGCTTTTTTCCTTCCTCACCTCTGTCCGGAGAGAAATTCCAGCGGAAGGCATGTGTGACACAACCTCTTCTTTACAGGCGGCAGCCTGGCAACTCCTGCAGAAAGGCCAGCAGAACCCCACTCACACCGGGCCACCCACAAAGCTGTGGCCCCTCACCCCCTTCCACCAACACAGCCCCGAGACTGCTGATGGGGCAGAGAATATGGAGTCAGGCACAGCTTCAAGGGCTATTGCTGCCTGGAGCGCTGTTTATATTGACCTCAACGAGGCACACCTGGGGAGGGCGGGCCGGCAGGGTAAGGCTGCCCAGGTCAGCTAATCCACAACCCTCAGGGAATCACATTGTTGAAAATGGACCCCGCTAAGGCAGAAGAGAAGCCAAGGGAAAAAAGGCCACAATGCCATTTGCAGCACCGTAGATGAGTCTAGAAGTAATCACGTGACTTGTAGTAAGCAGAAAGTGGAAGACACATATCATATCATATCACTTATAGGTGTTACCTAAAAATGGATCCCAGGGCAGATATTTCCACGGAGAAGGGCAATCACAGATTCATTAAACAAACTTATGGTTCACCAATGGAAAGTTGTGAGAATTGGTTTCATTACGATATCGGGGTTAACAGACATATACAAACACAGGTGACATATATAATCACCAAAGACCTACAGAATACCAAGAGAGGACTACTCAACATTCTGTCATAACGTACATGGGAAAAGGGTCCCAGGAAGAACAGACATGTCTATATGTGTAAAAGAACCACATCTTCCACACCTACAACAAGCCAAACATTGTAATCAAACTTGCTGTAATAAAAAATAAAAAATTAAATTAAAAACACGAACAAGAAGTAGTGAGACAAACGTGAGGGGCTTTCTCCTGGCACATTCCATTCTAAACTCCAATCTAGAACACCACTTCCACTGAGGCTCTCTTGCCCTAGTAACCAGATTTGGTAAGGGTGAACTGCTGCCACCTTGTGGCCATTTCACACAACAGCAGGTTTAATCCCAACGCTAATGGTCAGTTGATATTCAAAATCATTGCAGGCCTGTAAATGACACCTGCCCTGAAAACAAATCCTGGGGTCACATATCGACCTAAATATTCAAAGGACGTCCATATTTCAAAACGACCGTTTCAAAAGGCATATTTTACGCACATTAGTGTTCTGCTTCTTTTCCTTTCTTTCCTTTTTTTGTTAAAAAAAGCGGGAATGGAAAAAAGCATCCCTCAGAATGGGCGAAAATCGATGCAGACGAATCAATGGACAGAGGTTTAATCTCCAATATATATAAACAGCTCATGCAGCTTAATATTAAAAAAACAAACAACCCAAAAAAATGGGCAGAAGATCTAAAGAGACGTTTCTTCAAAGGAGACACAGAGATGGCTAAGACGCACATGAAAAGCTGCTCAACAGCACTAATTATTAGAGAAATACAAATCAAAACTACAATGAGGTTTCAACTCACACCTGTAAGAATCGGCATCATCAGAAAATCTACAAACAACCAATTCTGGGGAGGGTGTGGACAAAAGGAGCCCTCTTCCACAATTGGTGGGAATGTAAATTGATACAGTCACTATGGAGAACAGTATGGAGTTTCCTTAAAAAAACTAAAAATAGAATTACCATCTGATCCAGCAATCCCACTTCTGGGCATATACCCAGAGAAAACCGTAAATCAAAAAGGCACATTCACCACAATGTTCATTGCAGCACTATTTACAATAGCCAGGTAATGGAAGCAACCTAAATGCCCACAGACAGATGAATGGATAAAGATGTGGTACATATATGAAATGGAATATTACTCGGCCATAAAAAGGAATGAAACTGGGTCATTTGTAGAGACATCGATGGATCGAGAGACTGTCATACAGAATGAAGTAAGTCAGAAAGAGGAAAACAAATATTGTATATTAATGCATATATGTGGAGCCTAAAAATGGTACAGATGAACTGGTTTGCAGGGAAGAAATAGAGACACAGAGGTAGAGAACAAACGTATGGACACCAAGTGTGGGAAGCCATGGGGTGGTGGTGGTGGGAAGAGTTGGGAGTTTGGGATTGACCTGTGTACATGTATATGCATAAAATACATAACTAATAATAATGTGCTGTATAAAAAAAATAAATAAAATTAAATTTCAAAATTTTAAAAAATAAAATTTAAAAATAAAACAGAAAAAAGTTCTTCCCGTCACACAGATGTATTTATAGGAATGAATTATTTCCATGCTTATATCTATAAATACATAAAAGAGGAATAAAATCTAACTTGAACCATAAAAGAAAAAAAATCCTGAACCCACGAGTTATACAGAGGAAAACCCTATCAGGGCACTTGCTCAAGTGGTAAACAATTATGAAATTGGTCAGAGGTGGGGAAGCATCTCCCATACAGCCATCAACCAACCCCCCAAGCAAGGAGCGACCTCATGGCAAAGTTTGGGGACCGTGCCGAGGCATCTGTGAGTAAACGTGAGCTGAGCCCCTGGCCAGCTGCTGCTGAACTGTTCCCACCCTTTCCAGGTAAAACACCTGAATATGTACAAGGGCTTGAAAGCCTAGAGGAAGGACCGTGGAGCCACACCAGCGACAGCACGCAGGCCAACTTGGTGCCTGCAGGCCAGCCAGGGTGGTCCTGTCCCCGGGCGCTCTTCCAGAAGCTTTCCATTGCCCTGCCTGAGATACCCCTCCTGTCCCGGCCCCCACTGCTTTTTTCCTTCCTCACCTCTGTCCGGAGAGAAATTCCAGCAGAAGGTATGGGTGACACAACCTCTTCTTTGCAGGCGGCAGCCTGGCAACTGCGGCAGAAAGGCCAGCAGAACCCCACTCACACCGGGCCACCAACAAAGCTGTGGCCCCTCACTCCCTCCCACCAGCACAGCCCCGAGACTGCTGACGGGGCAGAGAATATGGAGTCAGGCACAGCTTCAGGGGCTATTGTTGCCTGGAGCGCTGTTTATATTGACCTCAATGAGGCACACCTGGGGAGGGCGGGCTGGCAGGGTAAGGCTGCCCAGGTCAGCTAATCCACAATCCTCAGGCAATCACATTGTTGAAAATGGACCCCGCTAAAGCAGAAGAGAAGCCAAGGGAAAAAAGGCCACAATGCCATTTGCCGCACCGTAGATGAGTCTAGAAGTAATCACGTGACTTGTAGTAAGTCAGAAAGTGGAAGACACATATCATATCATATCACTTATAGGTGTTACCTAAAAATGGATCCCAGGGCAGATATTTCCACGGAGAAGGGCAATCACAGATTCATTAAACAGACTTATGGTTCACCAATGGAAAGGTGTGAGGATTGGTTTCATTACGATATCGGGGTTAACAGACATATACAAACACAGGTGACATATATAATCACCAAAGACCTACAGAATACCAAGAGAGGACTACTCAACATTCTGTCATAACGTACATGGGAAAAGGATCCCAGGAAGAACAGTCATCTGTATATGTGTAAAAGAACCACATCTTCCACACCTACAACAAGCTAAACATTGTAATCAAACTTGCTGTAATAAAAAATAAAAAATTAAATTAAAAACACGAACAAGAAGTAGTGAGACAAACGTGAAGGTCTTTCTCCTGACACATTCCATTCTAAACTCCAATCTAGAACACCACTTCCACTGAGGCTCTCTTGCCCTAGTAACCAGATTTGGTAAGGGTGAACTGCTGCCACCTTGTGGCCGTTTCACACAACAGCAGCTTTAATCCCAACGCTAATGGTCAGTTGATATTCAAAATCATTGCAGGCCTGTAAATGACACCTGCCCTGAAAACAAATCCCGGGGTCACATATCGACCAAAAAATTCAAAGGACGTCCATATGTCAAAACGACCATTTCAAAAGGCATATTTTAGGCACATTAGTGTTCTGCTTCTTTTCCTTTCTTTCCTTTCTTGTTAAAAAAACACGGGAATGGAAAAAGGCATCCCTCTGAATTGGCGAAAATCGTTGCAGACGAATCAATGGACAGAGGTTTAATCTCCAATATATATAAACAGCTCATGCAGCTTAATATTAAAAAAACAAACAACCCAAAAAAATGGGCAGAAGATCTAAAGAGACGTTTCTTCAAAGGAGACACAGAGATGGCTAAGACGCACATGAAAAGCTGCTCAACAGCACTAATTATCAGAGAAATGCAAATCAAAACTACAATGAGATTTCACCTCACACCTGTTAGAATCGGCATCATCTGCAAATCTACAAACAACCAATTCTGGGGAGGGTGTGGACAAAAGCAGCCCTCTTCCACGATTGGTGGGAATGTAAATTGATACAGTCACTATGGAGAACAGTATGGAGTTTCCTTAAAAAAACTAGAAATAGAATTACCATCTGATCCAGCAATCCCACTTCTGGGCATATACCCAGAGAAAACCGTATTTCAAAAAGGCACATTCACCACAATGTTCGTTGCAGCACTATTTACAATAGCCAGGTAATGGAAGCAAACTAAATGCCCACAGACAGATGAATGGATAAAGATGTGTTACATATATAAAATGGAATATTACTCGGCCATAAAAAGGAATGAAACTGGGTCATTTGTAGAGACATCGATGGATCGAGAGACTGTCATACAGAATGAAGTAAGTCAGAAAGAGGAAAACAAATATTGTATATTAATGCATATATGTGGAACCTAAAAAAATGGTACAGATGAACTGGTTTGCAGGGAAGAAATATAGACACAGAGGTAGAGAACAAACGTATGGACACCAAGTGTGGGAAGCCATGGGGTGGTGGTGGTGGGATGAGTTGGGAGTTTGGGATTGACCTGTATACATGTATATGCATAAAATACATAATTAATAATAACGTGCTGTATAAAAAAATAAATAAAATTAAATTTCAAAATTTTAAAAAAAATAAAATTTAAAAATAAAACAGAAAAAAGTTCTTCCCATCACACAGATGTATTTATAGGAATGAATTATTTCCATGCTTATATCTATAAATATATAAAAGAGGAATAAAATCTAACTTGAACCATAAAAGAAAAAAAAACCTGAACCCACGAGTTATACAGAGGAAAACCCTATCAGGGCACTTGCTCCAGTGGTAAACAATTCTGAAATTGGTCAGAGGTGGGGAACCATCTCCCATACAGCCATCAACCCACCCCCCACGCAAGGAGCGTTCTCATTGCAAAGCTGGGGGACCGTGCCGAGGCATCTGTGAGTAAACGTGAGCTGAGCCCCAGGCCAGCTACTGCTGAACTGTTCCCACCCTTTCCAGGTAAAACACCTGAATATGTACAAGGGCTTGAAAGCCTAGAGGAAGGACCGTGGAGCCACACCAGCGACAGCACGCAGGCCAACTTGGTGCCTGCAGGCCAGCCAGGGTGGTCCTGGCCCTGGGCGCTCTTCCAGAAGCTTTCCATTGCCCTGCCTGAGATACCCCTCCTGTCCCGGCCCCCACTGCTTTTTTCCTTCCTCACCTCTGTCCGGAGAGAAATTCCAGCGGAAGGCATGTGTGACACAACCTCTTCTTTACAGGCGGCAGCCTGGCAACTCCTGCAGAAAGGCCAGCAGAACCCCACTCACACCGGGCCACCCACAAAGCTGTGGCCCCTCACCCCCTTCCACCAACACAGCCCCGAGACTGCTGATGGGGCAGAGAATATGGAGTCAGGCACAGCTTCAAGGGCTATTGCTGCCTGGAGCGCTGTTTATATTGACCTCAACGAGGCACACCTGGGGAGGGCGGGCCGGCAGGGTAAGGCTGCCCAGGTCAGCTAATCCACAACCCTCAGGGAATCACATTGTTGAAAATGGACCCCGCTAAGGCAGAAGAGAAGCCAAGGGAAAAAAGGCCACAATGCCATTTGCAGCACCGTAGATGAGTCTAGAAGTAATCACGTGACTTGTAGTAAGCAGAAAGTGGAAGACACATATCATATCATATCACTTATAGGTGTTACCTAAAAATGGATCCCAGGGCAGATATTTCCACGGAGAAGGGCAATCACAGATTCATTAAACAAACTTATGGTTCACCAATGGAAAGTTGTGAGAATTGGTTTCATTACGATATCGGGGTTAACAGACATATACAAACACAGGTGACATATATAATCACCAAAGACCTACAGAATACCAAGAGAGGACTACTCAACATTCTGTCATAACGTACATGGGAAAAGGGTCCCAGGAAGAACAGACATGTCTATATGTGTAAAAGAACCACATCTTCCACACCTACAACAAGCCAAACATTGTAATCAAACTTGCTGTAATAAAAAATAAAAAATTAAATTAAAAACACGAACAAGAAGTAGTGAGACAAACGTGAGGGTCTTTCTCCTGACACATTCCATTCTAAACTCCAATCTAGAACACCACTTCCACTGAGGCTCTCTTGCCCTAGTAACCAGATTTGGTAAGGGTGAACTGCTGCCACCTTGTGGCCGTTTCACACAACAGCAGCTTTAATCCCAACGCTAATGGTCAGTTGATATTCAAAATCATTGCAGGCCTGTAAATGACACCTGCCCTGAAAACAAATCCTGGGGTCACATATCGACCAAAAAATTCAAAGGACGTCCATATGTCAAAACGACCGTTTCAAAAGGCATATTTTAGGCACATTAGTGTTCTGCTTTTTTTCCTTTCTTTCCTTTCTTGTTAAAAAACACGGGAATGGAAAAAGGCATCCCTCTGAATGGGCGAAAATCGTTGCAGACGAATCAATGGACAGAGGTTTAATCTCCAATATATATAAACAGCTCATGCAGCTTAATATTAAAAAAACAAACAACCCAAAAAAATGGGCAGAAGATCTAAAGAGACGTTTCTTCAAAGGAGACACAGAGATGGCCAAGACGCACATGAAAAGCTGCTCAACAGCACTAATTATCAGAGAAATGCAAATCAAAACTACAATGAGATTTCACCTCACACCTGTAAGAATCGGCATCATCAGAAAATCTACAAACAACCAATTCTGGGGAGGGTGTGGACAAAAGGAGCCCTCTTCCACAATTGGTGGGAATGTAAATTGATACAGTCACTATGGAGAACAGTATGGAGTTTCCTTAAAAAAACTAAAAATAGAATTACCATCTGATCCAGCAATCCCACTTCTGGGCACATACCCAGAGAAAACCGTAAATCAAAAAGGCACATTCACCACAATGTTCATTGCAGCACTATTTACAATAGCCAGGTAATGGAAGCAACCTAAATGCCCACAGACAGATGAATGGATAAAGATGTGGTACATATATGAAATGGAATATTACTCGGCCATAAAAAGGAATGAAACTGGGTCATTTGTAGAGACATCGATGGATCGAGAGACTGTCATACAGAATGAAGTAAGTCAGAAAGAGGAAAACAAATATTGTATATTAATGCATATATGTGGAGCCTAAAAATGGTACAGATGAACTGGTTTGCAGGGAAGAAATAGAGACACAGGGGTAGAGAACAAACGTATGGACACCAAGTGTGGGAAGCCATGGGGTGGTGGTGGTGGGATGAGTTGGGAGTTTGGGATTGACCTGTGTACATGTATATGCATAAAATACATAACTAATAATAATGTGCTGTATAAAAAAAATAAATAAAATTAAATTTCAAAATTTTAAAAAATAAAATTTAAAAATAAAACAGAAAAAAGTTCTTCCCGTCACACAGATGTATTTATAGGAATGAATTATTTCCATGCTTATATCTATAAATACATAAAAGAGGAATAAAATCTAACTTGAACCATAGAAGAAAAAAAAAACCTGAACCCACGAGTTATACAGAGGAAAACCCTATCAGGGCACTTGCTCCAGTGGTAAACACTTATGAAATTGGTCAGAGGTGGGGAAGCATCTCCCATACAGCCATCAACCAACCCCCCAAGCAAGGAGCGACCTCATTGCAAAGTTTGGGGACCGTGCCGAGGCATCTGTGAGTAAACGTGAGCTGAGCCCCTGGCCAGCTGCTGCTGAACTGTTCCCACCCTTTCCAGGTAAAACACCTGAATATGTACAAGGGCTTGAAAGCCTAGAGGAAGGACCGTGGAGCCACACCAGCGACAGCACGCAGGCCAACTTGGTGCCTGCAGGACAGCCAGGGTGGTCCTGTCCCCGGGCGCTCTTCCAGAAGCTTTCCATTGCCCTGCCTGAGATACCACTCCTGTCCCGGACCCCACTGCTTTTTTCCTTCCTCACCTCTGTCCGGAGAGAAATTCCAGCGGAAGGCATGTGTGACACAACCTCTTCTTTACAGGCGGCAGCCTGGCAACTCCTGCAGAAAGGCCAGCAGAACCCCACTCACACCGGGCCACCCACAAAGCTGTGGCCCCTCACTTCCTCCCACCAGCACAGCCCCGAGACTGCTGACGGGGCAGAGAATATGGAGTCAGGCACAGCTTCAGGGGCTATTGCTGCCTGGAGCTCTGTTTATATTGATCTCAATGAGGCACACCTGGGGAGGGCGGGCCGGCAGGGTAAAGCAGCCCAGGTCAGCTAATCCACAACCCTCAGGGAATCACATTGTTGAAAATGGAGCCCGCTAATGCAGAAGAGAAGCCAAGGGAAAAAAGGACACAATGCCATTTGCAGCACCGTAGATGAGTCTAGAAGTAATCACGTGACTTGTAGTAAGTCAGAAAGTGAAAGACACATATCATATCATATCACTTATAGGTGTTACTTAAAAATGGATACCACGGCAGATATTTCCACGGAGAAGGGCAATCACAGATTCATTAAACAAACTTATGGTTCACCAATGGAAAGGTGTGAGGATAGGTTTCATTACGATATTGGGGTTAACAGACATATACAAACACAGGTTACATATATAATCACCAAAGACCTACAGAATACCAAGAGAGGACTACTCAACATTCTGTCATAACGTACATGGGAAAAGGATCCCAAGAAGAACAGTCATCTGTATATGTGTAAAAGAACCACATCTTCCACACCTACAACAAGCCAAACATTGTAATCAAACTTGCTGTAATAAAAAATAAAAACTTAAATTAAAAACACGAACAAGAAGTAGTGAGACAAACGTGAGGGGCTTTCTCCTGGTACATTCCATTCTAAACTCCAATCTAGAACACCACTTCCACTGAGGCTCTCTTGCCCTAGTAACCAGATTTGGTAAGGGTGAACTGCTGCCACCTTGTGGCCGTTTCACACAACAGCAGCTTTAATCCCAACGCTAATGGTCAGTTGATATTCAAAATCATTGCAGGCCTGTAAATGACACCTGCCCTGAAAACAAATCCTGGGGTCACATATCGACCAAAAATTTCAAAGGACGTCCATATTTCAAAACGACCGTTTCAAAAGGCATATTTTACGCACATTAGTGTTCTGCTTCTTTTCCTTTCTTTCCTTTTTTGTTAAAAAACACGGGAATGGAAAAAGGCATCCCTCAGGATGGGTGAAAATCGTTGCAAACGAATCAATGGACACAGGTTTAATCTCCAATATATATAAACAGCTCATGCAGCTTAATATTAAAAAAACAAACAACCCCCCAAAAAATGGGCAGAAGATCTAAAGAGACGTTTCTTCAAAGGAGACACAGAGATGGCCAAGACGCACATGAAAAGCTGCTCAACAGCACTAATTATTAGAGAAATGCAAATCAAAACTACAATGAGGTATCACCTCACACCTGTTAGAATCGGCATCATCAGAAAATCTACAAACAACCAATTCTGGGGAGGGTGTGGACAAAAGGAGCCCTCTTCCACTATTGGTGGGAATGTAAATTGATACAGTCACTATGGAGAACAGTATGGAGTTTCCTTAAAAAAACTAGAAATAGAATTACCATCTGATCCAGCAATCCCACTTCTGGGCATATACCCAGAGAAAACCGTATTTCAAAAAGGCACATTCACCACAATGTTTGTTGCAGCACTATTTACAATAGCCAGGTAATGGAAGCAACCTAAATGCCCACAGACAGATGAATGGATAAAGATGTGGTACATATATAAAATGGAATATGACTCGGCCATAAAAAGGAAAGAAACTGGGTCATTTGTAGAGACATCGATGGATCGAGAGACTGTCATACAGAATGAAGTAAGTCAGAAAGAGGAAAACAAATATTGTATATTAATGCATATATGTGGAGCCTAAAAATGGTACAGATGAACTGGTTTGCAGGGAAGAAATAGAGACACAGAGGTAGAGAACAAACGTATGGACACCAAGTGTGGGAAGCCATGGGGTGGTGGTGGTGGGATGAGTTGGGAGTTTGGGATTGACCTGTATACATGTATATACATAAAATACATAACTAATAATAACGCGCTGTATAAAAAAAATAAATAAAATTAAATTTCAAAATTTTAAAAAATAAAATTTAAAAAAAAAACAGAAAAAAGTTCTTCCCGTCACACAGATGTATTTATAGGAATGAATTATTTCCTTGCTTATATCTATAAATACATAAAAGAGGAATAAAATCTAACTTGAACCATAAAAGAAAAAAAAAAAAACCTGAACTCACGAGTTTTACAGAGGAAAATCCTATCTGGGCACTTGCTCCAGCGGTAAACAATTCTGAAATTGGTCAGAGGTGGGGAACCATCTCCCATACAGCCAGCAACCCACACCCCACGCAAGGAGCGTCCTCATTGCAAAGCTGGGGAACAGTGCCGAGGCATCTGTGAGTAAACGTGAGCTGAGCCCCAGGCCAGCTGCTGCTGAACTGTTCCCACCATTCCCAGGTAAAACACCTGAATATGTACAAGGGCTTGAAAGCCTAGAGGAAGGACCGTGGAGCCACACCAGCGACAGCACGCAGGCCAACTTGCTGCCTGCAGGCCAGCCACGGTGGTCGTGGCCCCGGGATCTCTTCCAGAAGCTTTCCATTGCCCTGCCTGAGATACCCCTCCTGTCCCGGCCCCCACTGCTTTTTTCCTTTCTCACCTCTGTCCGGAGAGAAATTCCAGCGGAAGGTATGGGTGACCCATCCTCTTCTTTACAGGCGGCAGCCTGGCAACTCCTGCAGAAAGGCCAGCAGAGCCCCACTCACACCAGGCCACACACAAAGCTGTGGCCCCCCACTCCCTCCCACCAGCACAGCCCCGAGACTGCTGACGGGGCAGAGAATATGGAGTCAGGCACAGCTTCAGGGGCTATTGCTGCCTGGAGCGCTGTTTATATTGACCTCAACGAGGCACACCTGGGGAGGGCGGGCCGGCAGGGTAAGGCTGCCCAGGTCAGCTAATCCACAACCCTCAGGGAATCACATTGTTGAAAATGGACCTCGCTAAGGCAGAAGAGAAGCCAAGAAAAAAAGGACACAATGCCATTTGCAGCACCGTAAATGAGTCTAGAAGTAATCACGTGACTTGTAGTAAGTCAGAAATTGAAAGACACATACCATATCATATCACTTATAGGTGTTACCTAAAAATGGATACCAGGGCAGATATTTCCACGGAGAAGGGCAATCACAGATTCATTAAACAAACTTATGGTTCACGAAAGGAAAGGTGTGAAGTTTGGTTTCATTACGATATCGGGGTTAACAATCATATACAAACACAGATGACATATATAATCACCAAAGACCTACAGAATACCAAGAGAGGACTACTCAACATTCTGTCATAACGTACATGGGAAAAGGATCCCAGGAAGAACAGACATCTGTATATGTGTAAAAGAACCACATCTTCCACACCTACAACAAGCCAAACATTGTAATCAAACTTGCTGTAATAAAAAATAAAAAAAATAAATTAAAAACACGAACAAGAAGTAGTGAGACAAACTTGAGGGGCTTTCTCCTGGCACATTCCATTCTAAATTCCAATCTAGAACACCACTTCCACTGAGGCTCTCTTGCCCTAGTAACCAGATTTGGTAAGGGTGAACTGCTGCCACCTTGTGGCCGTTTCACCCAACATCAGCTTTAATCCCAGCGCTAATGGTCAGTTGATATTCAAAATCATTGCAGGCCTGTAAATGACACCTGCCCTGAACACAATTCCTGGGGTCACATATCGACCAAAAAATTCAAAGGACGTCCATATTTCAAAACGACCGTTTCAAAACGCATATTTTACGCACATTAGTGTTCTGCTTCTTTTCATTTCTTTCCTTTTTTGTTAAAAAAAAACGGGAATGGAAAAAGGCATCCCTCAGAATGGGCAAAAATCGTTGCAAACGAATCAATGGACAGAGGTTTAATCTCCAATATATATAAACAGCTCATGCAGCTTAATATTAAAAAAACAAACAACCCAATACAAAAATGGGCAGAAGACCTAAAGAGGCGTTTCTTCAAAGAAGACACAGAGATGGCCAAGACGCCCATGAAAAGCTGCTCAACAGCACTAATTATTAGAGAAATGCAAATCAAAACTACAATGAGGTATCACCTCACACCTGTTAGAATCAGCATCATCAGAAAATCTACAAACAACCAATTCTGGGGAGGGTGTGGACAAAAGGAGCCCTCTTCCACTATTGGTGGGAATGTAAATTGATACAGTCACTATGGAGAACAGTATGGAGTTTCCTTAAAAAAACTAGAAATAGAATTACCATCTGATCCAGCAATCCCACTTCTGGGCATATACCCAGAGAAAACCGTAAATCAAAAAGGCACATTCACCACAAAGTTCGTTGCAGCACAATTTACAATAGCCAGGTAATAGAAGCCACCTAAATGCCCACAGACAGATAAATGGATAAAGATGTGGTACATATATAAAATGAAATATTACTCGGCCATAAAAAGGAATGAAACTGGGTCATTTGTAGAGACATCGATGGATCAAGGGACTGTCATACAGAATGAAGTCAGAAAGAGGAAACCAAATACTGTATATTAAGGCATATATGTGGAACCTAAAAAATGGTACAGATGAACAGGTTTGCAGCGAAGAAATAGAGACACAGAGGTAGAGAACAAACGTATGGACACCAAGTGTGGGAAGCCATGGGGTGGTGGTGGTGGGATGAGTTGGGAGATTGGGATTGACCTGTATACATGTATATGCATAAAATACATAACTAATAATAAACTGCTGTATAAAAAAATTAATTAATTAATTTCAAAATTCTAAAAAATAAAATTTAAAAATAAGAGAGAAAAAAGTTCTTCCCATCACACAGATGTATTTATAGGAATGAATTATTTCCATGCTTATATCTATAAATACATAAAAGAGGAATAAAACCTAACTTGAAACATAAAAGAAAAAAAAACCTGAACCCACCATTTATACAGAGGAAAACCCTATCTGGACACTTGCTCCAGCGGTAAACAATTCTGAAATTGGTCAGAGGTGGGGAACCATCTCCCATACAGCCAGCACCCCACTCCCCACGCAAGGAGCGGCCTCATTGCAAAGCTGGGGGATTGTGCCGAGGCATCTGTGCGTAAACGTGAGCTGAGCCCCAGGCCAGCTGCTGCTGAACTGTTCCCACCCTTCCCAGGTAAAACACCTGAATATGTACAAGGGCTTGAACGCCTAGAGGAAGGGCCGTCGAGCCACACCAGCGACAGCACGCAGGCCAACTTGGTGCCGGCAGGCCAGCCAGGGTGGTCCTGGCCCCGGGCGCTCTTCTGGAAGCTTTCCATTGCCCTGCCTGAGATACGCCTCCTGTCCTGGCCCCCACTGCTTATTTCCTTCCTCACCTCTGTCCGGAGAGAAATTCCAGCGGAAGGTATGGGTGACACATCCTCTTCTTTACAGGTGTCAGCCTGGCAACTCCTGCAGAAAGGCCAGCAGAGCCCCACTCACACCGGGCCACCCACAAAGCTGTGGCCCCTCACTCCCACCCACCAGCACAGCCCCGAGACTGCTGATGGGGCAGAGAATATGGAGTCAGGCACAGCTTCAGGGGCTATTGCTGCCTGGAGCGCTGTTTATATTGACCTCAACGAGGCACACCTGGGGAGGGCGGGCCGGCAGGGTAAGGCTGCCCAGGTCAGCTAATCCACAACCCTCAGGGAATCACATTGTTGAAAATGGACCCCGCTAAGGCAGAAGAGAAGCCAAGGGAAAAAAGGACACAATGCCATTTGCAGCACCGTAAATGAGTCTAGAAGTAATCACGTGACTTGTAGTAAGTCAGAAAGTGAAAGACACATACCATATCATATCACTTATAGGTGTTACCTAAAAATGGATACCAGGGCAGATATTTCCACGGAGAAGGGCAATCACAGATTCATTAAACAAACTTATGGTTCACGAAAGGAAAGGTGTGAGGTTTGGTTTCATTACGATATCGGGGTTAACAATCATATACAAACACAGATGACATATATAATCACCAAAGACCTACAGAATACCAAGAGAGGACTACTCAACATTCTGTCATAACGTACATGGGAAAAGGATCCCAGGAAGAACAGACATCTGTATATGTGTAAAAGAACCACATCTTCCACACCTACAACAAGCCAAACATTGTAATCAAACTTGCTGTAATAAAAAATAAAAAAATTAAATTAAAAACACGAACAAGAAGTAGTGAGACAAACTTGAGGGGCTTTCTCCTGGCACATTCCATTCTAAATTCCAATCTAGAACACCACTTCCACTGAGGCTCTCTTGCCCTAGTAACCAGATTTGGTAAGGGTGAACTGCTGCCACCTTGTGGCCGTTTCACACAACAGCAGCTTTAATCCCAGCGCTAATGGTCAGTTGATATTCAAAATCATTGCAGGCCTGTAAATGACACCTGCCCTGAACACAATTCTTGGGGTCACATATCGACCAAAAAATTCAAAGGACGTCCATGTTTCAAAACGACCGTTTCAAAAGGCATATTTTACGCACATTAGTGTTCTGCTTCTTTTCCTTTCTTTCCTTTTTTGTTAAAAAAAACGGGAATGGAAAAAGGCATCCCTCAGAATGGGCAAAAATCGTTGCAAACGAATCAATGGACAGAGGTTTAATCTCCAATATATATAAACAGCTCATGCAGCTTAATATTAAAAAAACAAACAACCCAATACAAAAATGGGCAGAAGATCTAAAGAGGCATTTCTTCAAAGAAGACACAGAGATGGCCAAGACGCCCATGAAAAGCTGCTCAACAGCACTAATTATTAGAGAAATGCAAATCAAAACTACAATGAGGTATCACCTCACACCTGTTAGAATCGGCATCATCAGAAAATCTACAAACAACCAATTCTGGGGAGGGTGTGGACAAAAGGAGCCCTCTTCCACTATTGGTGGGAATGTAAATTGATACAGTCACTATGGAGAACAGTATGGAGTTTCCTTAAAAAAACTAGAAATAGAATTACCATCTGATCCAGCAATCCCACTTCTGGGCATATACCCAGAGAAAACCGTATTTCAAAAAGGCACATTCACCACAATGTTCGTTGCAGCACTATTTACAATAGCCAGGTAATGGAAGCAACCTAAATGCCCACAGACAGATGAATGGATAAAGATGTGGTACATATATAAAATGGAATATGACTCGGCCATAAAAAGGAATGAAACTGGGTCATTTGTAGAGACATCGATGGATCGAGAGACTGTCATACAGAATGAAGTAAGTCAGAAAGAGGAAAACAAATATTGTATATTAATGCATATATGTGGAGCCTAAAAATGGTACAGATGAACTGGTTTGCAGGGAAGAAATAGAGACACAGAGGTAGAGAAGAAACGTATGGACACCAAGTGTGGGAAGCCATGGGGTGGTGGTGGTGGGATGAGTTGGGAGTTTGGGATTGACCTGTATACATGTATATGCATAAAATACATAACTAATAATAACGTGCTGTATAAAAAAATAAATAAAATTTCAAAATTTTAAAAAATAAAATTTAAAAATAAAAGAGAAAAAAGTTCTTCCCGTCACACAGATGCATTTATAGGAATGAATTATTTCCAGGCTTATATCTATAAATACATAAAAGAGGAATAACATCTAACTTGAAACATAAAAGAAAAAAAACCTGAACCCACGAGTTATACAGAGGAAAACCCTATCACGGCACTGGTTCCACTGGTAAACAATTCTGAAATTGGTCAGAGGTGGGGAACCATCTCCCATACAGCCAGCAACCCAACCCCCACGCAAGGAGCATCCTCATTGCAAAGCTGGGGGACCGTGCCGAGGCATCTGTGAGTAAACGTGAGCTGAGCCCCAGGCCAGCTGCTGCTGAACTGTTCCCACCCTTTCCAGGTAAAACACCTGAATATGTACAAGGGCTTGAAAGCCTAGAGGAAGGACCGTGGAGCCACACCAGCGACAGCACGCAGGCCAACATGGTGCCTGCAGGCCAGCCAGCGTGGTCCTGGACCCTGGCGCTCTTCCAGAAGCTTTCCATTGCCCTGCCTGAGATACCCCTCCTGTCCCGGCCCCCACTGCTTTTTTCCTTCCTCACCTCTGTCCAGAGAGAAATTCCAGCGGAAGGTATGGGTGACACATCCTCTTCTTTACAGGCGGCAGCCTGGCAACTCCTGCAGAAAGGCCAGCAGAACCCCACTCACACCGGGCCACCCACAAAGCTGTGGCCCCTCACTCCCTCCCACCAGCAAAGCCCCGAGACTGCTGACGGGGCAGAGAATATGGAGTCAGGCACAGCTTCAGGGGCTATTGCTGCCTGGAGCTCTGTTTATATTGACCTCAACGAGGCACACCTGGGGAGGGCGGGCCGGCAGGGTAAGGCTGCCCAGGTCAGCTAATCCACAACCCTCAGGGAATCACATTGTTGAAAATGGACCCCGCTAAGGCAGAAGAGAAGCCAAGGGAAAAAAGGACACAATGCCATTTGCAGCACCGTAGATGAGTCTAGAAGTAATCACGTGACTTGTAGTAAGTCAGAAAGTGAAAGACACATATCATATCATATCACTTATAGGTGTTACCTAAAAAAGGATACCAGGGCAGATATTTCCACGGAGAAGGGCAATCACAGATTCATTAAACAAACTTATGGTTCACCAATGGAAAGGTGTGAGGATTGGTTTCATTACGATATCGGGGTTAACAGACATATACAAACACAGGTGACATATATAATCACCAAAGACCTACAGAATACCAAGAGAGGACTACTCAACATTCTGTCATAACGTACATGGGAAAAGGATCCCAAGAAGAACAGTCATCTGTATATGTGTAAAAGAACCACATCTTCCACACCTACAACAAGCCAAACATTGTAATCAAACTTGCTGTAATAAAAAATAAAAACTTAAATTAAAAACACGAACAAGAAGTAGTGAGACAAACGTGAGGGGCTTTCTCCTGGTACATTCCATTCTAAACTCCAATCTAGAACACCACTTCCACTGAGGCTCTCTTGCCCTAGTAACCAGATTTGGTAAGGGTGAACTGCTGCCACCTTGTGGCCGTTTCACACAACAGCAGCTTTAATCCCAACGCTAATGGTCAGTTGATATTCAAAATCATTGCAGGCCTGTAAATGACACCTGCCCTGAAAACAAATCCTGGGGTCACATATCGACCAAAAATTTCAAAGGACGTCCATATTTCAAAACGACCGTTTCAAAAGGCATATTTTACGCACATTAGTGTTCTGCTTCTTTTCCTTTCTTTCCTTTTTTGTTAAAAAACACGGGAATGGAAAAAGGCATCCCTCAGAATGGGCGAAAATCGTTGCAGAAGAATCAATGGACAGAGGTGTAATCTCCAATATATATAAACAGCTCATGCAGCTTAATATTAAAAAAACAAACAACGCAAAAAAAAATGGGCAGAAGATCTAAAGAGACGTTTCTTCAAAGGAGACACAGAGATGGCCAAGACGCACATGAAAAGCTGCTCAACAGCACTAATTATTAGAGAAATGCAAATCAAAACTACAATGAGGTATCACCTCACACCTGTTAGAATCGGCATCATCAGAAAATCTACAAACAACCAATTCTGGGGAGGGTGTGGACAAAAGGAGCCCTCTTCCACTATTGGTGGGAATGTAAATTGATACAGTCACTATGGAGAACAGTATGGAGTTTCCTTAAAAAAACTAGAAATAGAATTACCATCTGATCCAGCAATCCCACTTCTGGGCATATACCCAGAGAAAACCGTATCTCAAAAAGGCACATTCACCACAATGTTCGTTGCAGCACTATTTACAATAGCCAGGTAATGGAAGCAACCTAAATGCCCACAGACAGATGAATGGATAAAGATGTGGTACATATATAAAATGGAATATTACTCGGCCATAAAAAGGAATGAAACTGGGTCATCTGTAGAGACATCGATGGATCGAGAGACTGTCATACAGAATGAAGTAAGTCAGAAAGAGGAAAACAAATATTGTATATTAATGCATATATGTGGAGCCTAAAAATGGTACAGATGAACTGGTTTGCAGGGAAGAAATAGAGACACAGAGGTAGAGAACAAACGTATGGACACCAAGTGTGGGAAGCCATGGGGTGGTGGTGGTGGGATGAGTTGGGAGTTTGGGATTGACCTGTATACATGTATATGCATAAAATACATAACTAATAATAACGTGCTGTATAAAAAAATAAATAAAATTTCAAAATTTTAAAAAATAAAATTTAAAAAAAAAACAGAAAAAAGTTCTTCCCGTCACACAGATCTATTTATAGGAATGAATTATTTCCTTGCTTATATCTATAAATACATAAAAGAGGAATAAAATCTAACTTGAACCATAAAAGAAAAAAAAAAAACCTGAACTCACGAGTTTTACAGAGGAAAATCCTATCTGGGCACTTGCTCCAGCGGTAAACAATTCTGAAATTGGTCAGAGGTGGGGAACCATCTCCCATACAGCCAGCAACCCACCCCCCACGCAAGGAGCGTCCTCATTGCAAAGCTGGGGAACAGTGCCGAGGCATCTGTGAGTAAACGTGAGCTGAGCCCCAGGCCAGCTGCTGCTGAACTGTTCCCACCATTCCCAGGTAAAACACCTGAATATGTACAAGGGCTTGAAAGCCTAGAGGAAGGACCGTGGAGCCACACCAGCGACAGCACGCAGGCCAACTTGCTGCCTGCAGGCCAGCCACGGTGGTCGTGGCCCCGGGATCTCTTCCAGAAGCTTTCCATTGCCCTGCCTGAGATACCCCTCCTGTCCCGGCCCCCACTGCTTTTTTCCTTTCTCACCTCTGTCCGGAGAGAAATTCCAGCGGAAGGTATGGGTGACCCATCCTCTTCTTTACAGGCGGCAGCCTGGCAACTCCTGCAGAAAGGCCAGCAGAGCCCCACTCACACCAGGCCACACACAAAGCTGTGGCCCCCCACTCCCTCCCACCAGCACAGCCCCGAGACTGCTGACGGGGCAGAGAATATGGAGTCAGGCACAGCTTCAGGGGCTATTGCTGCCTGGAGCGCTGTTTATATTGACCTCAACGAGGCACACCTGGGGAGGGCGGGCCGGCAGGGTAAGGCTGCCCAGGTCAGCTAATCCACAACCCTCAGGGAATCACATTGTTGAAAATGGACCTCGCTAAGGCAGAAGAGAAGCCAAGAAAAAAAGGACACAATGCCATTTGCAGCACCGTAAATGAGTCTAGAAGTAATCACGTGACTTGTAGTAAGTCAGAAATTGAAAGACACATACCATATCATATCACTTATAGGTGTTACCTAAAAATGGATACCAGGGCAGATATTTCCACGGAGAAGGGCAATCACAGATTCATTAAACAAACTTATGGTTCACGAAAGGAAAGGTGTGAGGTTTGGTTTCATTACGATATCGGGGTTAACAATCATATACAAACACAGATGACATATATAATCACCAAAGACCTACAGAATACCAAGAGAGGACTACTCAACATTCTGTCATAACGTACATGGGAAAAGGATCCCAGGAAGAACAGACATCTGTATATGTGTAAAAGAACCACATCTTCCACACCTACAACAAGCCAAACATTGTAATCAAACTTGCTGTAATAAAAAATAAAAAAATTAAATTAAAAACACGAACAAGAAGTAGTGAGACAAACTTGAGGGGCTTTCTCCTGGCACATTCCATTCTAAATTCCAATCTAGAACACCACTTCCACTGAGGCTCTCTTGCCCTAGTAACCAGATTTGGTAAGGGTGAACTGCTGCCACCTTGTGGCCGTTTCACCCAACATCAGCTTTAATCCCAGCGCTAATGGTCAGTTGATATTCAAAATCATTGCAGGCCTGTAAATGACACCTGCCCTGAACACAATTCCTGGGGTCACATATCGACCAAAAAATTCAAAGGACGTCCATATTTCAAAACGACCGTTTCAAAACGCATATTTTACGCACATTAGTGTTCTGCTTCTTTTCATTTCTTTCCTTTTTTGTTAAAAAAAAACGGGAATGGAAAAAGGCATCCCTCAGAATGGGCAAAAATCGTTGCAAACGAATCAATGGACAGAGGTTTAATCTCCAATATATATAAACAGCTCATGCAGCTTAATATTAAAAAAACAAACAACCCAATACAAAAATGGGCAGAAGACCTAAAGAGGCGTTTCTTCAAAGAAGACACAGAGATGGCCAAGACGCCCATGAAAAGCTGCTCAACAGCACTAATTATTAGAGAAATGCAAATCAAAACTACAATGAGGTATCACCTCACACCTGTTAGAATCAGCATCATCAGAAAATCTACAAACAACCAATTCTGGGGAGGGTGTGGACAAAAGGAGCCCTCTTCCACTATTGGTGGGAATGTAAATTGATACAGTCACTATGGAGAACAGTATGGAGTTTCCTTAAAAAAACTAGAAATAGAATTACCATCTGATCCAGCAATCCCACTTCTGGGCATATACCCAGAGAAAACCGTAAATCAAAAAGGCACATTCACCACAAAGTTCGTTGCAGCACAATTTACAATAGCCAGGTAATAGAAGCCACCTAAATGCCCACAGACAGATAAATGGATAAAGATGTGGTACATATATAAAATGAAATATTACTCGGCCATAAAAAGGAATGAAACTGGGTCATTTGTAGAGACATCGATGGATCAAGGGACTGTCATACAGAATGAAGTCAGAAAGAGGAAACCAAATACTGTATATTAAGGCATATATGTGGAACCTAAAAAATGGTACAGATGAACAGGTTTGCAGCGAAGAAATAGAGACACAGAGGTAGAGAACAAACGTATGGACACCAAGTGTGGGAAGCCATGGGGTGGTGGTGGTGGGATGAGTTGGGAGATTGGGATTGACCTGTATACATGTATATGCATAAAATACATAACTAATAATAAACTGCTGTATAAAAAAATTAATTAATTAATTTCAAAATTCTAAAAAATAAAATTTAAAAATAAGAGAGAAAAAAGTTCTTCCCATCACACAGATGTATTTATAGGAATGAATTATTTCCATGCTTATATCTATAAATACATAAAAGAGGAATAAAACCTAACTTGAAACATAAAAGAAAAAAAAACCTGAACCCACCATTTATACAGAGGAAAACCCTATCTGGACACTTGCTCCAGCGGTAAACAATTCTGAAATTGGTCAGAGGTGGGGAACCATCTCCCATACAGCCAGCACCCCACCCCCCACGCAAGGAGCGGCCTCATTGCAAAGCTGGGGGATTGTGCCGAGGCATCTGTGCGTAAACGTGAGCTGAGCCCCAGGCCAGCTGCTGCTGAACTGTTCCCACCCTTCCCAGGTAAAACACCTGAATATGTACAAGGGCTTGAAAGCCTAGAGGAAGGGCCGTCGAGCCACACCAGCGACAGCACGCAGGCCAACTTGGTGCCGGCAGGCCAGCCAGGGTGGTCCTGGCCCCGGGCGCTCTTCTGGAAGCTTTCCATTGCCCTGCCTGAGATACACCTCCTGTCCTGGCCCCCACTGCTTATTTCCTTCCTCACCTCTGTCCGGAGAGAAATTCCAGCGGAAGGTATGGGTGACACATCCTCTTCTTTACAGGTGTCAGCCTGGCAACTCCTGCAGAAAGGCCAGCAGAGCCCCACTCACACCGGGCCACCCACAAAGCTGTGGCCCCTCACTCCCACCCACCAGCACAGCCCCGAGACTGCTGATGGGGCAGAGAATATGGAGTCAGGCACAGCTTCAAGGGCTATTGCTGCCTGGAGCGCTGTTTATATTGACCTCAACGAGGCACACCTGGGGAGGGCGGGCCGGCAGGGTAAGGCTGCCCAGGTCAGCTAATCCACAACCCTCAGGGAATCACATTGTTGAAAATGGACCCCGCTAAGGCAGAAGAGAAGCCAAGGGAAAAAAGGACACAATGCCATTTGCAGCACCGTAGATGAGTCTAGAAGTAATCACGTGACTTGTAGTAAGCAGAAAGTGGAAGACACATATCATATCATATCACTTATATGTGTTACCTAAAAATGGATCCCAGGGCAGATATTTCCACGGAGAAGGGCAACCACAGATTCATTAAACAAACTTATGGTTCACGAAAGGAAAGGTGTGAGGTTTGGTTTCATTACGATATCGGGGTTAACAATCATATACAAACACAGATGACATATATAATCACCAAAGACCTACAGAATACCAAGAGAGGACTACTCAACATTCTGTCATAACGTACATGGGAAAAGGATCCCAGGAAGAACAGACATCTGTATATGTGTAAAAGAACCACATCTTCCACACCTACAACAAGCCAAACATTGTAATCAAACTTGCTGTAATAAAAAATAAAAAAATTAAATTAAAAACACGAACAAGAAGTAGTGAGACAAACTTGAGGGGCTTTCTCCTGGCACATTCCATTCTAAATTCCAATCTAGAACACCACTTCCACTGAGGCTCTCTTGCCCTAGTAACCAGATTTGGTAAGGGTGAACTGCTGCCACCTTGTGGCCGTTTCACACAACAGCAGCTTTAATCCCAGCGCTAATGGTCAGTTGATATTCAAAATCATTGCAGGCCTGTAAATGACACCTGCCCTGAACACAATTCTTGGGGTCACATATCGACCAAAAAATTCAAAGGACGTCCATGTTTCAAAACGACCGTTTCAAAAGGCATATTTTACGCACATTAGTGTTCTGCTTCTTTTCCTTTCTTTCCTTTTTTGTTAAAAAAAACGGGAATGGAAAAAGGCATCCCTCAGAATGGGCAAAAATCGTTGCAAACGAATCAATGGACAGAGGTTTAATCTCCAATATATATAAACAGCTCATGCAGCTTAATATTAAAAAAACAAACAACCCAATACAAAAATGGGCAGAAGATCTAAAGAGGCGTTTCTTCAAAGAAGACACAGAGATGGCCAAGACGCCCATGAAAAGCTGCTCAACAGCACTAATTATTAGAGAAATGCAAATCAAAACTACAATGAGGTATCACCTCACACCTGTTAGAATCGGCATCATCAGAAAATCTACAAACAACCAATTCTGGGGAGGGTGTGGACAAAAGGAGCCCTCTTCCACTATTGGTGGGAATGTAAATTGATACAGTCACTATGGAGAACAGTATGGAGTTTCCTTAAAAAAACTAGAAATAGAATTACCATCTGATCCAGCAATCCCACTTCTGGGCATATACCCAGAGAAAACCGTATTTCAAAAAGGCACATTCACCACAATGTTCGTTGCAGCACTATTTACAATAGCCAGGTAATGGAAGCAACCTAAATGCCCACAGACAGATGAATGGATAAAGATGTGGTACATATATAAAATGGAATATGACTCGGCCATAAAAAGGAATGAAACTGGGTCATTTGTAGAGACATCGATGGATCGAGAGACTGTCATACAGAATGAAGTAAGTCAGAAAGAGGAAAACAAATATTGTATATTAATGCATATATGTGGAGCCTAAAAATGGTACAGATGAACTGGTTTGCAGGGAAGAAATAGAGACACAGAGGTAGAGAAGAAACGTATGGACACCAAGTGTGGGAAGCCATGGGGTGGTGGTGGTGGGATGAGTTGGGAGTTTGGGATTGACCTGTATACATGTATATGCATAAAATACATAACTAATAATAACGTGCTGTATAAAAAAATAAATAAAATTTCAAAATTTTAAAAAATAAAATTTAAAAATAAAAGAGAAAAAAGTTCTTCCCGTCACACAGATGCATTTATAGGAATGAATTATTTCCAGGCTTATATCTATAAATACATAAAAGAGGAATAACATCTAACTTGAAACATAAAAGAAAAAAAACCTGAACCCACGAGTTATACAGAGGAAAACCCTATCACGGCACTGGCTCCACTGGTAAACAATTCTGAAATTGGTCAGAGGTGGGGAACCATCTCCCATACAGCCAGCAACCCAACCCCCACGCAAGGAGCATCCTCATTGCAAAGCTGGGGGACCGTGCCGAGGCATCTGTGAGTAAACGTGAGCTGAGCCCCAGGCCAGCTGCTGCTGAACTGTTCCCACCCTTTCCAGGTAAAACACCTGAATATGTACAAGGGCTTGAAAGCCTAGAGGAAGGACCGTGGAGCCACACCAGCGACAGCACGCAGGCCAACATGGTGCCTGCAGGCCAGCCAGCGTGGTCCTGGACCCTGGCGCTCTTCCAGAAGCTTTCCATTGCCCTGCCTGAGATACCCCTCCTGTCCCGGCCCCCACTGCTTTTTTCCTTCCTCACCTCTGTCCAGAGAGAAATTCCAGCGGAAGGTATGGGTGACACATCCTCTTCTTTACAGGCGGCAGCCTGGCAACTCCTGCAGAAAGGCCAGCAGAACCCCACTCACACCGGGCCACCCACAAAGCTGTGGCCCCTCACTCCCTCCCACCAGCAAAGCCCCGAGACTGCTGACGGGGCAGAGAATATGGAGTCAGGCACAGCTTCAGGGGCTATTGCTGCCTGGAGCTCTGTTTATATTGACCTCAACGAGGCACACCTGGGGAGGGCGGGCCGGCAGGGTAAGGCTGCCCAGGTCAGCTAATCCACAACCCTCAGGGAATCACATTGTTGAAAATGGACCCCGCTAAGGCAGAAGAGAAGCCAAGGGAAAAAAGGACACAATGCCATTTGCAGCACCGTAGATGAGTCTAGAAGTAATCACGTGACTTGTAGTAAGTCAGAAAGTGAAAGACACATATCATATCATATCACTTATAGGTGTTACCTAAAAAAGGATACCAGGGCAGATATTTCCACGGAGAAGGGCAATCACAGATTCATTAAACAAACTTATGGTTCACCAATGGAAAGGTGTGAGGATTGGTTTCATTACGATATCGGGGTTAACAGACATATACAAACACAGGTGACATATATAATCACCAAAGACCTACAGAATACCAAGAGAGGACTACTCAACATTCTGTCATAACGTACATGGGAAAAGGATCCCAAGAAGAACAGTCATCTGTATATGTGTAAAAGAACCACATCTTCCACACCTACAACAAGCCAAACATTGTAATCAAACTTGCTGTAATAAAAAATAAAAACTTAAATTAAAAACACGAACAAGAAGTAGTGAGACAAACGTGAGGGGCTTTCTCCTGGTACATTCCATTCTAAACTCCAATCTAGAACACCACTTCCACTGAGGCTCTCTTGCCCTAGTAACCAGATTTGGTAAGGGTGAACTGCTGCCACCTTGTGGCCGTTTCACACAACAGCAGCTTTAATCCCAACGCTAATGGTCAGTTGATATTCAAAATCATTGCAGGCCTGTAAATGACACCTGCCCTGAAAACAAATCCTGGGGTCACATATCGACCAAAAATTTCAAAGGACGTCCATATTTCAAAACGACCGTTTCAAAAGGCATATTTTACGCACATTAGTGTTCTGCTTCTTTTCCTTTCTTTCCTTTTTTGTTAAAAAACACGGGAATGGAAAAAGGCATCCCTCAGAATGGGCGAAAATCGTTGCAGACGAATCAATGGACAGAGGTTTAATCTCCAATATATATAAACAGCTCATGCAGCTTAATATTAAATAAACAAACAACCCCAAAAAAATGGGCAGAAGATCTAAAGAGACGTTTCTTCAAAGGAGACACAGAGATGGCCAAGACGCACATGAAAAGCTGCTCAACAGCACTAATTATTAGAGAAATGCAAATCAAAACTACAATGAGGTATCACCTCACACCTGTTAGAATCGGCATCATCAGAAAATCTACAAACAACCAATTCTGGGGAGGGTGTGGACAAATGGAGCCCTATTCCACTATTGGTGGGAATGTAAATTGATACAGTCACTATGGAGAACAGTATGGAGTTTCCTTAAAATAACTAGAAATAGAATTACCATCTGATCCAGCAATCCCACTTCTGGGCATATACCCAGAGAAAACCGTATTTCAAAAAGGCACATTCACCACAATGTTCGTTGCAGCACTATTTACAATAGCCAGGTAATGGAAGCAACCTAAATGCCCACAGACAGATGAATGGATAAAGATGTGGTACATATATAAAATGGAATATGACTCGGCCATAAAAAGGAATGAAACTGGGTCATTTGTAGAGACATCGATGGATCGAGAGACTGTCATACAGAATGAAGTAAGTCAGAAAGAGGAAATCAAATATTGTATATTAATGCATATATGTGGAGCCTAAAAATGGTACAGATGAACTGGTTTGCAGGGAAGAAATAGAGACACAGAGGTAGAGAACAAACGTATGGACACCAAGTGTGGGAAGCCATGGGGTGGTGGTGGTGGGATGAGTTGGGAGTTTGGGATTGACCTGTATACATGTATATGCATAAAATACATAACTAATAATAACGTGCTGTATAAAAAAATAAATAAAATTTCAAAATTTTAAAAAATAAAATTTAAAAATAAAACAGAAAAAAGTTCTTCCCGTCACACAGATGTATATATAGGAATGAATTATTTCCATGCTTATATCTATAAATACATAAAAGAGGAATAACATCTAACTTGAAACATAAAACAAAAAAAAAGTGAACCCACGAATTATACAGAGGAAAACCCTATCACGGCACTTGCTCCAGTGGTAAACAATTCTGAAATTGGTCAGAGGTGGGGAACCATCTCCCATACAGCCAGCAACCCAACCCCCATGCAGGGAGCGTCCTCATTGCAAAGCTGGGGGACCGTGCCGAGGCATCTGTGAGTAAACGTGAGCTGAGCCCCAGGCCAGCTGCTGCTGAACTGTTCCCACCCTTTCCAGGTAAAACACCTGAATATGTACAAGGGCTTGAAAGCCTAGAGGAAGGACCGTGGAGCCATACCAGCGACAGCACGCAGGCCAACTTGGTGCCTGCAGGCCAGCCAGCGTGGTCCTGGACCCTGGCGCTCTTCCAGAAGCTTTCCATTGCCCTGCCTGAGATACCACTCCTGTCCCGGACCCCACTGCTTTTTTCCTTCCTCACCTCTGTCCGGAGAGAAATTCCAGCGGAAGGTATGGGTGACACATCCTCTTCTTTACAGGCGGCAGCCTGGCAACTTCTGCAGAAAGGCCAGCAGAACCCCACTCACACCGGGCCACCCACAATGCTGTGGCCCCTCACTCCCTCCCACCAGCAAAGCCCCGAGACTGCTGACGGGGCAGAGAATATGGAGTCAGGCACAGCTTCAGGGGCTATTGCTGCCTGGAGCTCTGTTTATATTGACCTCAACGAGGCACACCTGGGGAGGGCTGGCCGGCAGGGTAAGGCTGCCCAGGTCAGCTAATCCACAACCCTCAGGGAATCACATTGTTGAAAATGGACCCCGCTAAGGCAGAAGAGAAGCCAAGGGAAAAAAGGACACAATGCCATTTGCAGCACCGTAGATGAGTCTAGAAGTAATCACGTGACTTGTAGTAAGTCATAAAGTGAAAGACACATATCATATCATATCACTTATAGGTGTTACCTAAAAATGGATACCAGGGCAGATATTTCCACGGAGAAGGGCAATCACAGATTCATTAAACAAACTTATGGTTCACCAATGGAAAGGTGTGAGGATTGGTTTCATTACGATATCGGGGTTAACAGACATATACAAACACAGGTGACATATATAATCACCAAAGACCTACAGAATACCAAGAGAGGACTACTCAACATTCTGTCATAACGTACATGGGAAAAGGATCCCAAGAAGAACAGTCATCTGTATATGTGTAAAAGAACCACATCTTCCACTCCTACAACAAGCCAAACATTGTAATCAAACTTGCTGTAATAAAAAATAAAAACTTAAATTAAAAACACGAACAAGAAGTAGTGAGACAAACGTGAGGGGCTTTCTCCTGGTACATTCCATTCTAAACTCCAATCTAGAACACCACTTCCACTGAGTCTCTCTTGCCCTAGTAACCAGATTTGGTAAGGGTGAACTGCTGCCACCTTGTGGCCGTTTCACACAACAGCAGCTTTAATCCCAACGCTAATGGTCAGTTGATATTCAAAATCATTGCAGGCCTGTAAATGACACCTGCCCTGAAAACAAATCCTGGGGTCACATATCGACCAAAAAATTCAAAGGACGTCCATATTTCAAAACGACCGTTTCAAAAGGCATATTTTACGCACATTAGTGTTCTGCTTCTTTTCCTTTCTTTCCTTTTTTGTTAAAAAAAACGGGAATGGAAAAAGGCATCCCTCAGGATGGGTGAAAATCGTTGCAAACGAATCAATGGACACAGGTTTAATCTCCAATATATATAAACAGCACATGCAGCTTAATATTAAAAAAACAAACAACCCCCCAAAAAATGGGCAGAAGATCTAAAGAGACGTTTCTTCAAAGGAGACACAGAGATGGCCAAGACGCACATGAAAAGCTGCTCAACAGCACTAATTATTAGAGAAATGCAAATCAAAACTACAATGAGGTATCACCTCACACCTGTTAGAATCGGCATCATCAGAAAATCTACAAACAACCAATTCTGGGGAGGGTGTGGACAAAAGGAGCCCTCTTCCACTATTGGTGGGAATGTAAATTGATACAGTCACTATGGAGAACAGTATGGAGTTTCCTTAAAAAAACTAGAAATAGAATTACCATCTGATCCAGCAATCCCACTTCTGGGCATATACCCAGAGAAAACCGTATTTCAAAAAGGCACATTCACCACAATGTTCGTTGCAGCACTATTTACAATAGCCAGGTAATGGAAGCAAACTAAATGCCCACAGACAGATGAATGGATAAAGATGTGGTACATATATAAAATGGAATATTACTCGGCCATAAAAAGGAATGAAACTGGGTCATTTGTAGAGACATCGATGGATCGAGAGACTGTCATACAGAATGAAGTAAGTCAGAAAGAGGAAAACAAATATTGTATATTAATGCATATATGTGGAGCCTAAAAATGGTACAGATGAACTGGTTTGCAGGGAAGAAATAGAGACACAGAGGTAGAGAACAAACGTATGGACACCAAGTGTGGGAATCCATGGGGTGGTGGTGGTGGGATGAGTTGGGAGATTGGGATTGACCTGTATACATGTATATGCATAAAATACATAACTAATAATAACGTGCTGTATAAAAACATAAATAAAATTAAATTTCAAAATTTTAAAAAATAAAATTTAAAAATAAAACAGAAAAAATTCTTCCCGTCACACAGATGTATTTATAGGAAAGAATTATTTCCATGCTTATATCTATAAATACATAAAAGAGGAATAACATCTAACTTGAAACATAAAACAAAAAAAAAGTGAACCCACGAATTATACAGAGGAAAACCCTATCACGGCACTTGCTCCAGTGGTAAACAATTCTGAAATTGGTCAGAGGTGGGGAACCATCTCCAAGACAGCCAGCCACCCACCCCCCAGACAAGGAGCATCCTCATTGAAAAGCTGGGGGACCGTGCCGAGGCATCTGTGAGTAAACGTGAGCTGAGCCCCAGGCCAGCTGCTTCTGATCTGTTCCCACCCTTTCCAGGTAAAACACCTGAATATGTACAAGGGCTTGAAAGCCTAGAGGAAGGACCGTGGAGCCACACCAGCGACAGCACGCAGGCCAACTTGGTGCCTGCAGGCCAGCCAGCGTGGTCCTGGCCCCGGGCGCTCTTCCAGAAGCTTTCCATTGCCCTGCCTGAGATACCCCTCCTGTCCCGGACCCCACTGCTTTTTTCCTTCCTCACCTCTGTCCGGAGAGAAATTCCAGCGGAAGGTATGGGTGACACATCCTCTTCTTTACAGGCGGCAGCCTGGCAACTCCTGCAGAAAGGCCAGCAGAACCCCACTCACACAGGGCCACCCACAAAGCTGTGGCCCCTCACTCCCTCCCACCAGCACAGCCCCGAGACTGCTGACGGGGCAGAGAATATGGAGTCAGGCAAAGCTTCAGGGGCTATTGCTGCCTGGAGCGCTGTTTATATTGACCTCAACGAGGCACACCTGGGGAGGGCGGGCCGGCAGGGTAAGGCTGCCCAGGTCAGCTAATCCACAACCCTCAGGGAATCACATTGTTGAAAATGGACCCCGCTAAGGCAGAAGAGAAGCCAAGGGAAAAAAGGACACAATGCCATTTGCAGCACCGTAGATGAGTCTAGAAGTAATCACGTGACTTGTAGTAAGTCAGAGAGTGAAAGACACATATCATATCATATCACTTATAGGTGTTACCTAAAAATGGATACCAGGGCAGATATTTCCACGGAGAAGGGCAATCACAGATTCATTAAACAAACTTATGGTTCACCAATGGAAAGGTGTGAGGATAGGTTTCATTACGATATCGGGGTTAACAGACATATACAAACACAGGTGACATATATAATCACCAAAGACCTACAGAATACCAAGAGAGGACAACTCAACATTCTGTCATAACGTACATGGGAAAAGGATCCCAAGAAGAACAGTCATCTGTATATGTGTAAAAGAACCACATCTTCCACACCTACAACAAGCCAAACATTGTAATCAAACTTGCTGTAATAAAAAATAAAAAATTAAATTAAAAACACGAACAAGAAGTAGTGAGACAAACTTGAGGGGCTTTCTCCTGGTACATTCCATTCTAAACTCCAACCTAGAACACCACTTCCACTGAGGCTCTCTTGCCCTAGTAACCAGATTTGGTAAGGGTGAACTGCTGCCACCTTGAGGCCGTTTCACACAACAGCAGCTTTAATCCCAACGCTAATGGTCAGTTGATATTCAAAATCATTGCAGGCCTGTAAATGACATCTGCCCTGAAAACAAATCCTGGGGTCACATATCGACCAAAAATTTCAAAGGACGTCCATATTTCAAAACGACCGTTTCAAAAGGCATATTATAGGCACATTAGTGTTCTGCTTCTTTTCCTTTCTTTCCTTTTTTGTTAAAAAAACACGGGAATGGAAAAAGGCATCCCTCAGAATGGGCGAAAATCGTTGCAGACGAATCAATGGACAGAGGTTTAATCTCCAATATATATAAACAGCTCATGCAGCTTAATGTTAAAAAAACAAACAACCCAAAAAAAATGGGCAGAAGATCTAAAGAGACGTTTCTTCAAAGGAGACACAGAGATGGCCAAGACGCACATGAAAAGCTGCTCAACAGCACTAATTATTAGAGAAATGCAAATCAAAACTACAATGAGGTATCACCTCACACCTGTTAGAATCGGCATCATCAGAAAATCTACAAACAACCAATTCTGGGGAGGGTGTGGACAAAAGGAGCCCTCTTCCACTATTGGTGGGAATGTAAATTGATACAGTCACTATGGAGAACAGTATGGAGTTTCCTTAAAAAAACTAGAAATAGAATTACCATCTGATCCAGCAATCCCACTTCTGGGCATATACCCAGAGAAAACCGTATTTCAAAAAGGCACATTCACCACAATGTTCGTTGCAGCACTATTTACAATAGCCAGGTAATGGAAGCAACCTAAATGCCCACAGACAGATGAATGGATAAAGATGTGGTACATATATAAAATGGAATATGACTCGGCCATAAAAAGGAATGAAACTGGGTCATTTGTAGAGACATCGATGGATCGAGAGACTGTCATACAGAATGAAGTAAGTCAGAAAGAGGAAAACAAATATTGTATATTAATGCATATATGTGGAGCCTAAAAATGGTACAGATGAACTGGTTTGCAGGGAAGAAATAGAGACACAGAGGTAGAGAAGAAACGTATGGACACCAAGTGTGGGAAGCCATGGGGTGGTGGTGGTGGGATGAGTTGGGAGTTTGGGATTGACCTGTATACATGTATATGCATAAAATACATAACTAATAATAACGTGCTGTATAAAAAAATAAATAAAATTAAATTTCAAAATTTTAAAAAATAAAATTTAAAAATAAAACACAAAAAATTCTTCGCGTCACACAGTTGTATTTATAGGAATGAATTATTTCCATGCTTATATTTATAAATACATAAAAGAGGAATAAAATCTAACTTGAACCAAAAAAGAAAAAAAAATTGAACCCACGAGTTATACAGAGGAAAACCCTATCACGGCACTTGCTCCAGCGGTAAACAATTCTGAAATTGGTCAGAGGTGGGGAACCATCTCCCAGACAGCCAGCCACCCACCCCCCAGACAAGGAGCATCCTCATTGAAAAGCTGGGGGACCGTGCCGAGGCATCTGTGAGTAAACGTGAGCTGAGCCCCAGGCCAGCTGCTTCTGATCTGTTCCCACCCTTTCCAGGTAAAACACCTGAATATGTACAAGGGCTTGAAAGCCAAGAGGAAGGACCGTGGAGCCACACCAGCGACAGCACGCAGGCCAACTTGGTGCCTGCAGGCCAGCCAGCGTGGTCCTGGCCCCGGGCGCTCTTCCAGAAGCTTTCCATTGCCCTGCCTGAGATACCCCTCCTGTCCCGGACCCCACTGCTTTTTTCCTTCCTCACCTCTGTCCGGAGAGAAATTCCAGCGGAAGGTTTGCTTGACACATCCTCTTCTTTACAGGCGGCAGCCTGGCAACTCCTGCAGAAAGGCCAGCAGAACCCCACTCACACAGGGCCACCCACAAAGCTGTGGCCCCTCACTCCCTCCCACCAGCACAGCCCCGAGACTGCTGACGGGGCAGAGAATATGGAGTCAGGCACAGCTTCAGGGGCTATTGCTGCCTGGAGCGCTGTTTATATTGACCTCAACGAGGCACACCTGGGGAGGGCGGGCCAGCAGGGTAAGGCTGCCCAGGTCAGCTAATCCACAACCCTCAGGGAATCACATTGTTGAAAATGGACCCCGCTAAGGCAGAAGAGAAGCCAAGGGAAAAAAGGACACAATGCCATTTGCAGCACCGTAGATGAGTCTAGAAGTAATCACGTGACTTGTAGTAAGTCAGAAAGTGAAAGACACATATCATATCATATCACTTATAGGTGTTACCTAAAAATGGATACCAGGGCAGATATTTCCACGGAGAAGGGCAATCACAGATTCATTAAACAAACTTATGGTTCACCAATGGAAAGGTGTGAGGATTGGTTTCATTACGATATCGGGGTTAACAGACATATACAAACACAGGTGACATATATAATCACCAAAGACCTACAGAATACCAAGAGAGGACTACTCAACATTCTGTCATAACGTACATGGGAAAAGGATCCCAGGAAGAACAGTCATCTGTATATGTGTAAAAGAACCACATCCTCCACACCTACAACAAGCCAAACATTGTAATCAAACTTGCTGTAATAAAAAATAAAAAATTAAATTAAAAACACGAACAAGAAGTAGTGAGACAAACGTGAGGGGCTTTCTCCTGGCACATTCCATTCTAAACTCCAATCTAGAACACCACTTCCACTGAGGCTCTCTTGCCCTAGTAACCAGATTTGGTAAGGGTGAACTGCTGCCACCTTGTGGCCGTTTCACACAACAGCAGCTTTAATCCCAACGCTAATGGTCAGTAGATATTCAAAATCATTGCAGGCCTGTAAATGACACCTGCCCTGAAAACAAATCCTGGGGTCACATATCGAACAAAAAATTCAAAGGACGTCCATATGTCAAAACGACCGTTTCAAAAGGCATATTTTAGGCACATTAGTGTTCTGCTTCTTTTCCTTTCTTTCCTTTTTTGTTAAAAAACACGGGAATGGAAAAAGGCATCCCTCAGAATGGGCGAAAATCGTTGCAGACGAATCAATGGACAGAGGTTTAATCTCCAATATATATAAACAGCTCATGCAGCGTAATATTAAAAAAACAAACAACCCAAAAAAAATGGGCAGATGATCTAAAGAGACGTTTCTTCAAAGGAGACACAGAGATGGCCAAGACGCACATGAAAAGCTGCTCAACAGCACTAATTATCAGAGAAATGCAAATCAAAACTACAATGAGATTTCACCTCACACCTGTTAGAATCGGCATCATCAGAAAATCTACAAACAACCAATTCTGGGGAGGTTGTGGACAAAAGGAGCCCTCTTCCACTATTGGTGGGAATGTAAATTGATACAGTCACTATGGAGAACAGTATGGAGTTTCCTTAAAAAAACTAGAAATAGAATTACCATCTGATCCAGCAATCCCACTTCTGGGCATATACCCAGAGAAAACCGTATTTCAAAAAGGCACATTCACCACAATGTTCGTTGCAGCACTATTTACAATAGCCAGGTAATGGAAGCAAACTAAATGCCCACAGACAGATGAATGGATAAAGATGTGTTACATATATAAAATGGAATATTACTCGGCCATAAAAAGGAATGAAACTGGGTCATTTGTAGAGACATCGATGGATCGAGAGACTGTCATACAGAATGAAGTAAGTCAGAAAGAGGAAAACAAATATTGTCTATTAATGCATATATGTGGAACCTAAAAAAATGGTACAGATGAACTGGTTTGCAGGGAAGAAATAGAGACACAGAGGTAGAGAACAAACGTATGGACACCAAGTGTGGGAAGCCATGGGGTGGTGGTGGTGGGATGAGTTGGGAGTTTGGGATTGACCTGTATACATGTATATGCATAAAATACATAACTAATAATAACGTGCTGTATAAAAAAATAAATAAAATTAAATTTCAAAATTTTAAAAAAAATAAAATTTAAAAATAAAACAGAAAAAAGTTCTTCCCATCACACAGATGTATTTATAGGAATGAATTATTTCCATGCTTATATCTATAAATATATAAAAGAGGAATAAAATCTAACTTGAACCATAAAAGAAAAAAAAACCTGAACCCACGAGTTATACAGAGGAAAACCCTATCAGGGCACTTGCTCCAGTGGTAAACAATTCTGAAATTGGTCAGAGGTGGGGAACCATCTCCCATACAGCCATCAACCCACCCCCCACGCAAGGAGCGTCCTCATTGCAAAGCTGGGGGACCGTGCCGAGGCATCTGTGAGTAAACGTGAGCTGAGCCCCAGGCCAGCTACTGCTGAACTGTTCCCACCCTTTCCAGGTAAAACACCTGAATATGTACAAGGGCTTGAAAGCCTAGAGGAAGGACCGTGGAGCCACACCAGCGACAGCACGCAGGCCAACTTGGTGCCTGCAGGCCAGCCAGGGTGGTCCTGTCCCTGGGCGCTCTTCCAGAAGCTTTCCATTGCCCTGCCTGAGATACCCCTCCTGTCCCGGCCCCCACTGCTTTTTTCCTTCCTCACCTCTGTCCGGAGAGAAATTCCAGCGGAAGGCATGTGTGACACAACCTCTTCTTTACAGGCGGCAGCCTGGCAACTCCTGCAGAAAGGCCAGCAGAACCCCACTCACACCGGGCCACCCACAAAGCTGTGGCCCCTCACCCCCTTCCACCAACACAGCCCCGAGACTGCTGATGGGGCAGAGAATATGGAGTCAGGCACAGCTTCAAGGGCTATTGCTGCCTGGAGCGCTGTTTATATTGACCTCAACGAGGCACACCTGGGGAGGGCGGGCCGGCAGGGTAAGGCTGCCCAGGTCAGCTAATCCACAACCCTCAGGGAATCACATTGTTGAAAATGGACCCCGCTAAGGCAGAAGAGAAGCCAAGGGAAAAAAGGACACAATGCCATTTGCAGCACCGTAGATGAGTCTAGAAGTAATCACGTGACTTGTAGTAAGCAGAAAGTGGAAGACACATATCATATCATATCACTTATATGTGTTACCTAAAAATGGATCCCAGGGCAGATATTTCCACGGAGAAGGGCAACCACAGATTCATTAAACAAACTTATGGTTCACCAATGGAAAGTTGTGAGAATTGGTTTCATTACGATATCGGGGTTAACAGACATATACAAACACAGGTGACATATATAATCACCAAAGACCTACAGAATACCAAGAGAGGACTACTCAACATTCTGTCATAACGTACATGGGAAAAGGGTCCCAGGAAGAACAGACATGTCTATATGTGTAAAAGAACCACATCTTCCACACCTACAACAAGCCAAACATTGTAATCAAACTTGCTGTAATAAAAAATAAAAAATTAAATTAAAAACACGAACAAGAAGTAGTGAGACAAACGTGAGGGGCTTTCTCCTGGCACATTCCATTCTAAACTCCAATCTAGAACACCACTTCCACTGAGGCTCTCTTGCCCTAGTAACCAGATTTGGTAAGGGTGAACTGCTGCCACCTTGTGGCCGTTTCACACAACAGCAGCTTTAATCCCAACGCTAATGGTCAGTTGATATTCAAAATCATTGCAGGCCTGTAAATGACACCTGCCCTGAAAACAAATCCTGGGGTCACATATCGACCTAAATATTCAAAGGACGTCCATATTTCAAAACGACCGTTTCAAAAGGCATATTTTACGCACATTAGTGTTCTGCTTCTTTTCCTTTCTTTCCTTTTTTTGTTAAAAAAAGCGGCAATGGAAAAAAGCATCCCTCAGAATGGGCGAAAATCGTTGCAGACGAATCAATGGACAGAGGTTTAATCTCCAATATATATAAACAGCTCATGCAGCTTAATGTTAAAAAAACAAACAACCCAAAAAAAATGGGCAGAAGATCTAAAGAGACGTTTCTTCAAAGGAGACACAGAGATGGCCAAGACGCACATGAAAAGCTGCTCAACAGCACTAATTATTAGAGAAATGCAAATCAAAACTACAATGAGGTATCACCTCACACCTGTTAGAATCGGCATCATCAGAAAATCTACAAACAACCAATTCTGGGGAGGGTGTGGACAAAAGGAGCCCTCTTCCACGATTGGTGGGAATGTAAATTGATACAGTCACTATGGAGAACAGTATGGAGTTTCCTTAAAAAAACTAGAAATAGAATTACCATCTGATCCAGCAATCCCACTTCTGGGCATATACCCAGAGAAAACCGTAAATCAAAAAGGCACATTCACCACAATGTTCATTGCAGCACTATTTACAATAGCCAGGTAATGGAAGCAACCTAAATGCGCACAGACAGATGAATGGATAAAGATGTGGTACATATATGAAATGGAATATTACTCGGCCATAAAAAGGAATGAAACTGGGTCATTTGTAGAGACATCGATGGATCGAGAGACTGTCATACAGAATGAAGTAAGTCAGAAAGAGGAAAACAAATATTGTATATTAATGCATATATGTGGAACCTAAAAAAATGGTACAGATGAACTGGTTTGCAGGGAAGAAATAGAGACACAGAGGTAGAGAACAAACGTATGGACACCAAGTGTGGGAAGCCATGGGGTGGTGGTGGTGGGATGAGTTGGGAGTTTGGGATTGACCTGTATACATGTATATGCATAAAATACATAACTAATAATAACGTGCTGTATAAAAAAATAAATAAAATTAAATTTCAAAATTTTAAAAAAAATAAAATTTAAAAATAATACAGAAAAAAGTTCTTCCCATCACACAGATGTATTTATAGGAATGAATTATTTCCATGCTTATATCTATAAATATATAAAAGAGGAATAAAATCTAACTTGAACCATAAAAGAAAAAAAAACCTGAACCCACGAGTTATACAGAGGAAAACCCTATCAGGGCACTTGCTCCAGTGGTAAACAATTCTGAAATTGGTCAGAGGTGGGGAACCATCTCCCATACAGCCATCAACCCACCCCCCACGCAAGGAGCGTCCTCATTGCAAAGCTGGGGGACCGTACCGAGGCATCTGTGAGTAAACGTGAGCTGAGCCCCAGGCCAGCTACTGCTGAACTGTTCCCACCCTTTCCAGGTAAAACACCTGAATATGTACAAGGGCTTGAAAGCCTAGAGGAAGGACCGTGGAGCCACACCAGCGACAGCACGCAGGCCAACTTGGTGCCTGCAGGCCAGCCAGGGTGGTCCTGGCCCTGGGCGCTCTTCCAGAAGCTTTCCATTGCCCTGCCTGAGATACCCCTCCTGTCCCGGCCCCCACTGCTTTTTTCCTTCCTCACCTCTGTCCGGAGAGAAATTCCAGCGGAAGGCATGTGTGACACAACCTCTTCTTTACAGGCGGCAGCCTGGCAACTCCTGCAGAAAGGCCAGCAGAACCCCACTCACACCGGGCCACCCACAAAGCTGTGGCCCCTCACCCCCTTCCACCAACACAGCCCCGAGACTGCTGATGGGGCAGAGAATATGGAGTCAGGCACAGCTTCAAGGGCTATTGCTGCCTGGAGCGCTGTTTATATTGACCTCAACGAGGCACACCTGGGGAGGGCGGGCCGGCAGGGTAAGGCTGCCCAGGTCAGCTAATCCACAACCCTCAGGGAATCACATTGTTGAAAATGGACCCCGCTAAGGCAGAAGAGAAGCCAAGGGAAAAAAGGCCACAATGCCATTTGCAGCACCGTAGATGAGTCTAGAAGTAATCACGTGACTTGTAGTAAGCAGAAAGTGGAAGACACATATCATATCATATCACTTATAGGTGTTACCTAAAAATGGATCCCAGGGCAGATATTTCCACGGAGAAGGGCAATCACAGATTCATTAAACAAACTTATGGTTCACCAATGGAAAGTTGTGAGAATTGGTTTCATTACGATATCGGGGTTAACAGACATATACAAACACAGGTGACATATATAATCACCAAAGACCTACAGAATACCAAGAGAGGACTACTCAACATTCTGTCATAACGTACATGGGAAAAGGGTCCCAGGAAGAACAGACATGTCTATATGTGTAAAAGAACCACATCTTCCACACCTACAACAAGCCAAACATTGTAATCAAACTTGCTGTAATAAAAAATAAAAAATTAAATTAAAAACACGAACAAGAAGTAGTGAGACAAACGTGAGGGGCTTTCTCCTGGCACATTCCATTCTAAACTCCAATCTAGAACACCACTTCCACTGAGGCTCTCTTGCCCTAGTAACCAGATTTGGTAAGGGTGAACTGCTGCCACCTTGTGGCCGTTTCACACAACAGCAGCTTTAATCCCAACGCTAATGGTCAGTTGATATTCAAAATCATTGCAGGCCTGTAAATGACACCTGCCCTGAAAACAAATCCTGGGGTCACATATCGACCAAAAAATTCAAAGGACGTCCATATGTCAAAACGACCGTTTCAAAAGGCATATTTTAGGCACATTAGTGTTCTGCTTCTTTTCCTTTCTTTCCTTTCTTGTTAAAAAACACGGGAATGGAAAAAAGCATCCCTCTGAATGGGCGAAAATCGTTGCAGACGAATCAATGGACAGAGGTTTAATCTCCAATATATATAAACAGCTCATGCAGCTTAATATTAAAAAAACAAACAACCCAAAAAAAATGGGCAGAAGATCTAAAGAGACGTTTCTTCAAAGGAGACACAGAGATGGCCAAGACGCACATGAAAAGCTGCTCAACAGCACTAATTATCAGAGAAATGCAAATCAAAACTACAATGAGATTTCACCTCACACCTGTTAGAATCGGCATCATCTGAAAATCTACAAACAACCAATTCTGGGGAGGGTGTGGACAAAAGGAGCCCTCTTCCACGATTGGTGGGAATGTAAATTGATACAGTCACTATGGAGAACAGTATGGAGTTTCCTTAAAAAAACTAGAAATAGAATTACCATCTGATCCAGCAATCCCACTTCTGGGCATATACCCAGAGAAAACCGTAAATCAAAAAGGCACATTCACCACAATGTTCATTGCAGCACTATTTACAATAGCCAGGTAATGGAAGCAACCTAAATGCGCACAGACAGATGAATGGATAAAGATGTGGTACATATATGAAATGGAATATTACTCGGCCATAAAAAGGAATGAAACTGGGTCATTTGTAGAGACATCGATGGATCGAGAGACTGTCATACAGAATGAAGTAAGTCAGAAAGAGGAAAACAAATATTGTATATTAATGCATATATGTGGAGCCTAAAAATGGTACAGATGAACTGGTTTGCAGGGAAGAAATAGAGACACAGGGGTAGAGAACAAACGTATGGACACCAAGTGTGGGAAGCCATGGGGTGGTGGTGGTGGGATGAGTTGGGAGTTTGGGATTGACCTGTGTACATGTATATGCATAAAATACATAACTAATAATAATGTGCTGTATAAAAAAAATAAATAAAATTAAATTTCAAAATTTTAAAAAATAAAATTTAAAAATAAAACAGAAAAAAGTTCTTCCCGTCACACAGATGTATTTATAGGAATGAATTATTTCCATGCTTATATCTATAAATACATAAAAGAGGAATAAAATCTAACTTGAACCATACAAGAAAAAAAAACCTGAACCCACGAGTTATACAGAGGAAAACCCTATCAGGGCACTTGCTCCAGTGGTAAACAATTATGAAATTGGTCAGAGGTGGGGAAGCATATCCCATACAGCCATCAACCCAAGCCCCACGCAAGGAGCGACCTCATTGCAAAGTTTGGGGACCGTGCCGAGGCATCTGTGAGTAAACGTGAGCTGAGCCCCTGGCCAGCTACTGCTGAACTGTTCCCACCCTTTCCAGGTAAAACACCTGAATATGTACAAGGGCTTGAAAGCCTAGAGGAAGGACCGTGGAGCCACACCAGCGACAGCACGCAGGCCAACTTGGTGCCTGCAGGCCAGCCAGGGTGGTCCTGTCCCTGGGCGCTCTTCCAGAAGCTTTCCATTGCCCTGCCTGAGATACCCCTCCTGTCCCGGCCCCCACTGCTTTTTTCCTTCCTCACCTCTGTCCGGAGAGAAATTCCAGCAGAAGGTATGGGTGACACAACCTCTTCTTTGCAGGCGGCAGCCTGGCAACTCCGGCAGAAAGGCCAGCAGAACCCCACTCACACCGGGTCACCAACAAAGCTGTGGCCCGTCACTCCCTCCCACCAGCACAGCCCCGAGACTGCTGACGGGGCAGAGAATATGGAGTCAGGCACAGCTTCAGGGGCTATTGCTGCCTGGAGCGCTGTTTATATTGACCTCAACGAGGCACACCTGGGGAGGGCGGGCCGGCAGGGTACGGCTGCCCAGGTCAGCTAATCCACAACCCTCAGGGAATCACATTGTTGAAAATGGACCCCGCTAAGGCAGAAGAGAAGCCAAGGGAAAAAAGGACAGAATGCCATTTGCAGCACCGTAGATGAGTCTAGAAGTAATCACGTGACTTGTAGTAAGTCAGAAAGTGGAAGACACATATCATATCATATCACTTATAGGTGTTACCTAAAAATGGATACCAGGGCAGATATTTCCACGGAGAACGGCAATCACAGATTCATTAAACAGACTTATGGTTCACCAATGGAAAGGTGTGAGGATTGGTTTCATTACGATATCGGGGTTAACAGACATATACAAACACAGGTGACATATATAATCACCAAAGACCTACAGAATACCAAGAGAGGACTACTCAATATTCTGTCATAACACACATGGGAAAAGGATCCCAGGAAGAACAGACATGTGTATATGTGTAAAAGAACCACATCTTCCACACCTACAACAAGCCAAACATTGTAATCAAACTTGCTGTAATAAAAAATAAAAAATTAAATTAAAAACACGAACAAGAAGTAGTGAGACAAACGTGAGGGGCTTTCTCCTGGCACATTCCATTCTAAACTCCAATCTAGAACACCACTTCCACTGAGGCTCTCTTGCCCTAGTAACCAGATTTGGTAAGGGTGAACTGCTGCCACCTTGTGGCCGTTTCACACAACAGCAGCTTTAATCCCAACGCTAATGGTCAGTAGATATTCAAAATCATTGCAGGCCTGTAAAAGACACCTGCCCTGAAAACAAATCCTGGGGTCACATATCGACCAAAAAATTCAAAGGACGTCCATATGTCAAAACGACCGTTTCAAAAGGCATATTTTAGGCACATTAGTGTTCTGCTTCTTTTCCTTTCTTTCCTTTTTTGTTAAAAAACACGGGAATGGAAAAAGGCATCCCTCAGAATGGGCGAAAATCGTTGCAGACGAATCAATGGACAGAGGTTTAATCTCCAATATATATAAACAGCTCATGCAGCTTAATATTAAAAAAACAAACAACCCAAAAAAAATGGGCAGAAGATCTAAAGAGACGTTTCTTCAAAGGAGACACAGAGATGGCCAAGACGCACATGAAAAGCTGCTCAACAGCACTAATTATCAGAGAAATGCAAATCAAAACTACAATGAGATTTCACCTCACACCTGTTAGAATCGGCATCATCAGAAAATCTACAAACAACCAATTCTGGGGAGGTTGTGGACAAAAGGAGCCCTCTTCCACTATTGGTGGGAATGTAAATTGATACAGTCACTATGGAGAACAGTATGGAGTTTCCTTAAAAAAAATAGAAATAGAATTACCATCTGATCCAGCAATCCCACTTCTGGGCATATACCCAGAGAAAACCGTATTTCAAAAAGGCACATTCACCACAATGTTCGTTGCAGCACTATTTACAATAGCCAGGTAATGGAAGCAAACTAAATGCCCACAGACAGATGAATGGATAAAGATGTGTTACATATATAAAATGGAATATTACTCGGCCATAAAAAGGAATGAAACTGGGTCATTTGTAGAGACATCGATGGATCGAGAGACTGTCATACAGAATGAAGTAAGTCAGAAAGAGGAAAACAAATATTGTCTATTAATGCATATATGTGGAACCTAAAAAAATGGTACAGATGAACTGGTTTGCAGGGAAGAAATAGAGACACAGAGGTAGAGAACAAACGTATGGACACCAAGTGCGGGAAGCCATGGGTTGGTGGTGGTGGGATGTGTTGGGAGTTTGGGATTGACCTGTATACATGTATATGCATAAAATACATAACTAATAATAACGTGCTGTATAAAAAAATAAATAAAATTAAATTTCAAAATTTAAAAAAAAATAAAATTTAAAAATAAAACAGAAAAAAGTTCTTCCCATCACACAGATGTATTTATAGGAATGAATTATTTCCATGCTTATATCTATAAATATATAAAAGAGGAATAAAATCTAACTTGAACCATAAAAGAAAAAAAAACCTGAACCCACGAGTTATACAGAGGAAAACCCTATCAGGGCACTTGCTCCAGTGGTAAACAATTCTGAAATTGGTCAGAGGTGGGGAACCATCTCCCATACAGCCATCAACCCACCCCCCACGCAAGGAGTGTCCTCATTGCAAAGCTGGGGGACCGTGCCGAGGCATCTGTGAGTAAACGTGAGCTGAGCCCCAGGCCAGCTACTGCTGAACTGTTCCCACCCTTTCCAGGTAAAACACCTGAATATGTACAAGGGCTTGAAAGCCTAGAGGAAGGACCGTGGAGCCACACCAGCGACAGCACGCAGGCCAACTTGGTGCCTGCAGGCCAGCCAGGGTGGTCCTGTCCCTGGGCGCTCTTCCAGAAGCTTTCCATTGCCCTGCCTGAGATACCCCTCCTGTCCCGGCCCCCACTGCTTTTTTCCTTCCTCACCTCTGTCCGGAGAGAAATTCCAGCGGAAGGCATGTGTGACACAACCTCTTCTTTACAGGCGGCAGCCTGGCAACTCCTGCAGAAAGGCCAGCAGAACCCCACTCACACCGGGCCACCCACAAAGCTGTGGCCCCTCACCCCCTTCCACCAACACAGCCCCGAGACTGCTGATGGGGCAGAGAATATGGAGTCAGGCACAGCTTCAAGGGCTATTGCTGCCTGGAGCGCTGTTTATATTGACCTCAACGAGGCACACCTGGGGAGGGCGGGCCGGCAGGGTAAGGCTGCCCAGGTCAGCTAATCCACAACCCTCAGGGAATCACATTGTTGAAAATGGACCCCGCTAAGGCAGAAGAGAAGCCAAGGGAAAAAAGGCCACAATGCCATTTGCAGCACCGTAGATGAGTCTAGAAGTAATCACGTGACTTGTAGTAAGCAGAAAGTGGAAGACACATATCATATCATATCACTTATAGGTGTTACCTAAAAATGGATACCAGGGCAGATATTTCCACGGAGAAGGGCAATCACAGATTCATTAAACAAACTTATGGTTCACCAATGGAAAGTTGTGAGAATTGGTTTCATTACGATATCGGGGTTAACAGACATATACAAACACAGGTGACATATATAATCACCAAAGACCTACAGAATACCAAGAGAGGACTACTCAACATTCTGTCATAACGTACATGGGAAAAGGGTCCCAGGAAGAACAGACATGTCTATATGTGTAAAAGAACCACATCTTCCACACCTACAACAAGCCAAACATTGTAATCAAACTTGCTGTAATAAAAAATAAAAAATTAAATTAAAAACACGAACAAGAAGTAGTGAGACAAACGTGAGGGGCTTTCTCCTGGCACATTCCATTCTAAACTCCAATCTAGAACACCACTTCCACTGAGGCTCTCTTGCCCTAGTAACCAGATTTGGTAAGGGTGAACTGCTGCCACCTTGTGGCCGTTTCACACAACAGCAGCTTTAATCCCAACGCTAATGGTCAGTTGATATTCAAAATCATTGCAGGCCTGTAAATGACACCTGCCCTGAAAACAAATCCTGGGGTCACATATCGACCTAAATATTCAAAGGACGTCCATATTTCAAAACGACCGTTTCAAAAGGCATATTTTACGCACATTAGTGTTCTGCTTCTTTTCCTTTCTTTCCTTTTTTTGTTAAAAAAAGCGGGAATGGAAAAAAGCATCCCTCAGAATGGGCGAAAATCGTTGCAGACGAATCAATGGACAGAGGTTTAATCTCCAATATATATAAACAGCTCATGCAGCTTAATATTAAAAAAACAAACAACCCAAAAAAAATGGGCAGAAGATCTAAAGAGAGGTTTCTTCAAAGGAGACACAGAGATGGCCAAGACGCACATGAAAAGCTGCTCAACAGCACTAATTATCAGAGAAATGCAAATCAAAACTACAATGAGATTTCACCTCACACCTGTTAGAATCGGCATCATCTGAAAATCTACAAACAACCAATTCTGGGGAGGGTGTGGACAAAAGGAGCCCTCTTCCACGATTGGTGGGAATGTAAATTGATACAGTCACTATGGAGAACAGTATGGAGTTTCCTTAAAAAAAACTAGAAATAGAATTACCATCTGATCCAGCAATCCCACTTCTGGGCATATACCCAGAGAAAACCGTAAATCAAAAAGGCACATTCACCACAATGTTCATTGCAGCACTATTTACAATAGCCAGGTAATGGAAGCAACCTAAATGCGCACAGACAGATGAATGGATAAAGATGTGGTACATATATGAAATGGAATATTACTCGGCCATAAAAAGGAATGAAACTGGGTCATTTGTAGAGACATCGATGGATCGAGAGACTGTCATACAGAATGAAGTAAGTCAGAAAGAGGAAAACAAATATTGTATATTAATGCATATATGTGGAGCCTAAAAATGGTACAGATGAACTGGTTTGCAGGGAAGAAATAGAGACACAGAGGTAGAGAACAAACGTATGGACACCAAGTGTGGGAAGCCATGGGGTGGTGGTGGTGGGATGAGTTGGGAGTTTGGGATTGACCTGTATACATGTATATGCATAAAATACATAACTAATAATAACGTGCTGTATAAAAAAATAAATAAAATTAAATTTCAAAATTTTAAAAAAAATAAAATTTAAAAATAATACAGAAAAAAGTTCTTCCCATCACACAGATGTATTTATAGGAATGAATTATTTCCATGCTTATATCTATAAATACATAAAAGAGGAATAACATCTAACTTGAACCATACAAGAAAAAAAAACCTGAACCCACGAGTTATACAGAGGAAAACCCTATCAGGGCACTTGCTCCAGTGGTAAACAATTATGAAATTGGTCAGAGGTGGGGAAGCATATCCCATACAGCCATCAACCCAAGCCCCACGCAAGGAGCGACCTCATTGCAAAGTTTGGGGACCGTGCCGAGGCATCTGTGAGTAAACGTGAGCTGAGCCCCTGGCCAGCTACTGCTGAACTGTTCCCACCCTTTCCAGGTAAAACACCTGAATATGTACAAGGGCTTGAAAGCCTAGAGGAAGGACCGTGGAGCCACACCAGCGACAGCACGCAGGCCAACTTGGTGCCTGCAGGCCAGCCAGGGTGGTCCTGTCCCTGGGCGCTCTTCCAGAAGCTTTCCATTGCCCTGCCTGAGATACCCCTCCTGTCCCGGCCCCCACTGCTTTTTTCCTTCCTCACCTCTGTCCGGAGAGAAATTCCAGCAGTAGGTATGGGTGACACAACCTCTTCTTTGCAGGCGGCAGCCTGGCAACTCCGGCAGAAAGGCCAGCAGAACCCCACTCACACCGGGTCACCAACAAAGCTGTGGCCCGTCACTCCCTCCCACCAGCACAGCCCCGAGACTGCTGACGGGGCAGAGAATATGGAGTCAGGCACAGCTTCAGGGGCTATTGCTGCCTGGAGCGCTGTTTATATTGACCTCAACGAGGCACACCTGGGGAGGGCGGGCCGGCAGGGTAAGGCTGCCCAGGTCAGCTAATCCACAACCCTCAGGGAATCACATTGTTGAAAATGGACCCCGCTAAGGCAGAAGAGAAGCCAAGGGAAAAAAGGACAGAATGCCATTTGCAGCACCGTAGATGAGTCTAGAAGTAATCACGTGACTTGTAGTAAGTCAGAAAGTGGAAGACACATATCATATCATATCACTTATAGGTGTTACCTAAAAATGGATACCAGGGCAGATATTTCCACGGAGAACGGCAATCACAGATTCATTAAACAGACTTATGGTTCACCAATGGAAAGGTGTGAGGATTGGTTTCATTACGATATCGGGGTTAACAGACATATACAAACACAGGTGACATATATAATCACCAAAGACCTACAGAATACCAAGAGAGGACTACTCAATATTCTGTCATAACACACATGGGAAAAGCATCCCAGGAAGAACAGACATGTGTATATGTGTAAAAGAACCACATCTTCCACACCTACAACAAGCCAAACATTGTAATCAAACTTGCTGTAATAAAAAATAAAAAATTAAATTAAAAACACGAACAAGAAGTAGTGAGACAAACGTGAGGGGCTTTCTCCTGGCACATTCCATTCTAAACTCCAATCTAGAACACCACTTCCACTGAGGCTCTCTTGCCCTAGTAACCAGATTTGGTAAGGGTGAACTGCTGCCACCTTGTGGCCGTTTCACACAACAGCAGCTTTAATCCCAACGCTAATGGTCAGTAGATATTCAAAATCATTGCAGGCCTGTAAATGACACCTGCCCTGAAAACAAATCCTGGGGTCACATATCGACCAAAAAATTCAAAGGACGTCCATATGTCAAAACGACCGTTTCAAAAGGCATATTTTAGGCACATTAGTGTTCTGCTTCTTTTCCTTTCTTTCCTTTTTTGTTAAAAAACACGGGAATGGAAAAAGGCATCCCTCAGAATGGGCGAAAATCGTTGCAGACGAATCAATGGACAGAGGTTTAATCTCCAATATATATAAACAGCTCATGCAGCTTAATATTAAAAAAACAAACAACCCAAAAAAAATGGGCAGAAGATCTAAAGAGACGTTTCTTCAAAGGAGACACAGAGATGGCCAAGACGCACATGAAAAGCTGCTCAACAGCACTAATTATCAGAGAAATGCAAATCAAAACTACAATGAGATTTCACCTCACACCTGTTAGAATCGGCATCATCAGAAAATCTACAAACAACCAATTCTGGGGAGGTTGTGGACAAAAGGAGCCCTCTTCCACTATTGGTGGGAATGTAAATTGATACAGTCACTATGGAGAACAGTATGGAGTTTCCTTAAAAAAAATAGAAATAGAATTACCATCTGATCCAGCAATCCCACTTCTGGGCATATACCCAGAGAAAACCGTAAATCAAAAAGGCACATTCACCACAATGTTCGTTGCAGCACTATTTACAATAGCCAGGTAATGGAAGCAAACTAAATGCCCACAGACAGATGAATGGATAAAGATGTGTTACATATATAAAATGGAATATTACTCGGCCATAAAAAGGAATGAAACTGGGTCATTTGTAGAGACATCGATGGATCGAGAGACTGTCATACAGAATGAAGTAAGTCAGAAAGAGGAAAACAAATATTGTCTATTAATGCATATATGTGGAACCTAAAAAAATGGTACAGATGAACTGGTTTGCAGGGAAGAAATAGAGACACAGAGGTAGAGAACAAACGTATGGACACCAAGTGCGGGAAGCCATGGGGTGGTGGTGGTGGGATGTGTTGGGAGTTTGGGATTGACCTGTATACATGTATATGCATAAAATACATAACTAATAATAACGTGCTGTATAAAAAAATAAATAAAATTAAATTTCAAAATTTTAAAAAAAATAAAATTTAAAAATAAAACAGAAAAAAGTTCTTCCCATCACACAGATGTATTTATAGGAATGAATTATTTCCATGCTTATATCTATAAATATATAAAAGAGGAATAAAATCTAACTTGAACCATAAAAGAAAAAAAAACCTGAACCCACGAGTTATACAGAGGAAAACCCTATCAGGGCACTTGCTCCAGTGGTAAACAATTCTGAAATTGGTCAGAGGTGGGGAACCATCTCCCATACAGCCATCAACCCACCCCCCACGCAAGGAGCGTCCTCATTGCAAAGCTGGGGGACCGTACCGAGGCATCTGTGAGTAAACGTGAGCTGAGCCCCAGGCCAGCTACTGCTGAACTGTTCCCACCCTTTCCAGGTAAAACACCTGAATATGTACAAGGGCTTGAAAGCCTAGAGGAAGGACCGTGGAGCCACACCAGCGACAGCACGCAGGCCAACTTGGTGCCTGCAGGCCAGCCAGGGTGGTCCTGTCCCTGGGCGCTCTTCCAGAAGCTTTCCATTGCCCTGCCTGAGATACCCCTCCTGTCCCGGCCCCCACTGCTTTTTTCCTTCCTCACCTCTGTCCGGAGAGAAATTCCAGCGGAAGGCATGTGTGACACAACCTCTTCTTTACAGGCGGCAGCCTGGCAACTCCTGCAGAAAGGCCAGCAGAACCCCACTCACACCGGGCCACCCACAAAGCTGTGGCCCCTCACCCCCTTCCACCAACACAGCCCCGAGACTGCTGATGGGGCAGAGAATATGGAGTCAGGCACAGCTTCAAGGGCTATTGCTGCCTGGAGCGCTGTTTATATTGACCTCAACGAGGCACACCTGGGGAGGGCGGGCCGGCAGGGTAAGGCTGCCCAGGTCAGCTAATCCACAACCCTCAGGGAATCACATTGTTGAAAATGGACCCCGCTAAGGCAGAAGAGAAGCCAAGGGAAAAAAGGCCACAATGCCATTTGCAGCACCGTAGATGAGTCTAGAAGTAATCACGTGACTTGTAGTAAGCAGAAAGTGGAAGACACATATCATATCATATCACTTATAGGTGTTACCTAAAAATGGATCCCAGGGCAGATATTTCCACGGAGAAGGGCAATCACAGATTCATTAAACAAACTTATGGTTCACCAATGGAAAGTTGTGAGAATTGGTTTCATTACGATATCGGGGTTAACAGACATATACAAACACAGGTGACATATATAATCACCAAAGACCTACAGAATACCAAGAGAGGACTACTCAACATTCTGTCATAACGTACATGGGAAAAGGGTCCCAGGAAGAACAGACATGTCTATATGTGTAAAAGAACCACATCTTCCACACCTACAACAAGCCAAACATTGTAATCAAACTTGCTGTAATAAAAAATAAAAAATTAAATTAAAAACACGAACAAGAAGTAGTGAGACAAACGTGAGGGGCTTTCTCCTGGCACATTCCATTCTAAACTCCAATCTAGAACACCACTTCCACTGAGGCTCTCTTGCCCTAGTAACCAGATTTGGTAAGGGTGAACTGCTGCCACCTTGTGGCCGTTTCACACAACAGCAGCTTTAATCCCAACGCTAATGGTCAGTTGATATTCAAAATCATTGCAGGCCTGTAAATGACACCTGCCCTGAAAACAAATCCTGGGGTCACATATCGACCTAAATATTCAAAGGACGTCCATATTTCAAAACGACCGTTTCAAAAGGCATATTTTACGCACATTAGTGTTCTGCTTCTTTTCCTTTCTTTCCTTTTTTTGTTAAAAAAAGCGGGAATGGAAAAAAGCATCCCTCAGAATGGGCGAAAATCGTTGCAGACGAATCAATGGACAGAGGTTTAATCTCCAATATATATAAACAGCTCATGCAGCTTAATATTAAAAAAACAAACAACCCAAAAAAAATGGGCAGAAGATCTAAAGAGACGTTTCTTCAAAGGAGACACAGAGATGGCCAAGACGCACATGAAAAGCTGCTCAACAGCACTAATTATCAGAGAAATGCAAATCAAAACTACAATGAGATTTCACCTCACACCTGTTAGAATCGGCATCATCTGAAAATCTACAAACAACCAATTCTGGGGAGGGTGTGGACAAAAGGAGCCCTCTTCCACGATTGGTGGGAATGTAAATTGATACAGTCACTATGGAGAACAGTATGGAGTTTCCTTAAAAAAAACTAGAAATAGAATTACCATCTGATCCAGCAATCCCACTTCTGGGCATATACCCAGAGAAAACCGTAAATCAAAAAGGCACATTCACCACAATGTTCATTGCAGCACTATTTACAATAGCCAGGTAATGGAAGCAACCTAAATGCGCACAGACAGATGAATGGATAAAGATGTGGTACATATATGAAATGGAATATTACTCGGCCATAAAAAGGAATGAAACTGGGTCATTTGTAGAGACATCGATGGATCGAGAGACTGTCATACAGAATGAAGTAAGTCAGAAAGAGGAAAACAAATATTGTATATTAATGCATATATGTGGAGCCTAAAAATGGTACAGATGAACTGGTTTGCAGGGAAGAAATAGAGACACAGAGGTAGAGAACAAACGTATGGACACCAAGTGTGGGAAGCCAAGGGGTGGTGGTGGTGGGATGAGTTGGGAGTTTGGGATTGACCTGTGTACATGTATATGCATAAAATACATAACTAATAATAATGTGCTGTATAAAAAAATAAATAAAATTAAATTTCAAAATTTTAAAAAATAAAATTTAAAAATAAAACAGAAAAAAGTTCTTCCCGTCACACAGATGTATTTATAGGAATGAATTATTTCCATGCTTATATCTATAAATACATAAAAGAGGAATAAAATCTAACTTGAACCATACAAGAAAAAAAAACCTGAACCCACGAGTTATACAGAGGAAAACACTATCAGGGCACTTGCTCCAGTGGTAAACAATTATGAAATTGGTCAGAGGTGGGGAAGCATATCCCATACAGCCATCAACACAAGCCCTACGCAAGGAGCGACCTCATTGCAAAGTTTGGGGACCGTGCCGAGGCATCTGTGAGTAAACGTGAGCTGAGCCACTGGCCAGCTGCTGCTGAACTGTTCCCACCCTTTCCAGGTAAAACACCTGAATATGTACAAGGGCTTGAAAGCCTAGAGGAAGGACCGTGGAGCCACACCAGCGACAGCACGCCGGCCAACTTGGTGCCTGCAGGCCAGCCAGGGTGGTCCTGTCCCTGGGCGCTGTTCCAGAAGCTTTCCATTGCCCTGCCTGAGATAACCCTCCTGTCCCGGCCCCCACTGCTTTTTTCCTTCCTCACCTCTGTCCGGAGAGAAATTCCAGCGGAAGGTATGGGTGACACAACCTCTTCTTTGCAGGCGGCAGCCTGGCAACTCCGGCAGAAAGGCCAGCAGAACCCCACTCACACCGGGTCACCAACAAAGCTGTGGCCCGTCACTCCCTCCCACCAGCACAGCCCCGAGACTGCTGACGGGGCAGAGAATATGGAGTCAGGCACAGCTTCAGGGGCTATTGCTGCCTGGAGCGCTGTTTATATTGACCTCAACGAGGCACACCTGTGGAGGGCGGGCCGGCAGGGTACGGCTGCCCAGGTCAGCTAATCCACAACCCTCAGGGAATCACATTGTTGAAAATGGACCCCGCTAAGGCAGAAGAGAAGCCAAGGGAAAAAAGGACACAATGCCATTTGCAGCACCGTAGATGAGTCTAGAAGTAATCACGTGACTTGTAGTAAGTCAGAAAGTAGAAGACACATATCATATCATATCACTTATAGGTGTTACCTAAAAATGGATACCAGGGCAGATATTTCCATGGAGAACGGCAATCACAGATTCATTAAACAGACTTATGGTTCACCAATGGAAAGGTGTGAGGATTGGTTTCATTACGATATCGGGGTTAACAGACATATACAAACACAGGTGACATATATAATCACCAAAGACCTACAGAATACCAAGAGAGGACTACTCAATATTCTGTCATAACACACATGGGACAAGGATCCCAGGAAGAACAGACATGTGTATATGTGTAAAAGAACCACATCTTCCACACCTACAACAAGCCAAACATTGTAATCAAACTTGCTGTAATAAAAAATAAAAAATTAAATTAAAAACACGAACAAGAAGTAGTGAGACAAACGTGAGGGGCTTTCTCCTGGCACATTCCATTCTAAACTCCAATCTAGAACACCACTTCCACTGAGGCTCTCTTGCCCTAGTAACCAGATTTGGTAAGGGTGAACTGCTGCCACCTTGTGGCCGTTTCACACAACAGCAGCTTTAATCCCAACGCTAATGGTCAGTAGATATTCAAAATCATTGCAGGCCTGTAAATGACACCTGCCCTGAAAACAAATCCTGGGGTCACATATCGACCAAAAAATTCAAAGGACGTCCATATGTCAAAACGACCGTTTCAAAAGGCATATTTTAGGCACATTAGTGTTCTGCTTCTTTTCCTTTCTTTCCTTTCTTGTTAAAAAACACGGGAATGGAAAAAGGCATCCCTCTGAATGGGCGAAAATCGTTGCAGACGAATCAATGGACAGAGGTTTAATCTCCAATATATATAAACAGCTCATGCAGCTTAATATTAAAAAAACAAACAACCCAAAAAAAATGGGCAGAAGATCTAAAGAGAGGTTTCTTCAAAGGAGACACAGAGATGGCCAAGACGCACATGAAAAGCTGCTCAACAGCACTAATTATCAGAGAAATGCAAATCAAAACTACAATGAGATTTCACCTCACACCTTTTAGAATCGGCATCATCTGAAAATCTACAAACAACCAATTCTGGGGAGGGTGTGGACAAAAGGAGCCCTCTTCCACGATTGGTGGGAATGTAAATTGATACAGTCACTATGGAGAACAGTATGGAGTTTCCTTAAAAAAACTAGAAATTGAATTACCATCTGATCCAGCAATCCCACTTCTGGGCATATACCCAGAGAAAACCGTAAATCAAAAAGGCACATTCACCACAATGTTCATTGCAGCACTATTTACAATAGCCAGGTAATGGAAGCAACCTAAATGCGCACAGACAGATGAATGGATAAAGTTGTGGTACATATATGAAATGGAATATTACTCGGCCATAAAAAGGAATGAAACTGGGTCATTTGTAGAGACATCGATGGATCGAGAGACTGTCATACAGAATGAAGTAAGTCAGAAAGAGGAAAACAAATATTGTATATTAATGCATATATGTGGAGCCTAAAAATGGTACAGATGAACTGGTTTGCAGGGAAGAAATAGAGACACAGAGGTAGAGAACAAACGTATGGACACCAAGTGTGGGAAGCCATGGGGTGGTGGTGGTGGGATGAGTTGGGAGTTTGGGATTGACCTGTGTACATGTATATGCATAAAATACATAACTAATAATAATGTGCTGTATAAAAAAATAAATAAAATTAAATTTCAAAATTTTAAAAAATAAAATTTAAAAATAAAACAGAAAAAAGTTCTTCCCGTCACACAGATGTATTTATAGGAATGAATTATTTCCATGCTTATATCTATAAATACATAAAAGAGGAATAAAATCTAACTTGAACCATACAAGAAAAAAAAACCTGAACCCACGAGTTATACAGAGGAAAACCCTATCAGGGCACTTGCTCCAGTGGTAAACAATTATGAAATTGGTCAGAGGTGGGGAAGCATCTCCCATACAGCCATCAACCAACCCCCCAAGCAAGGAGCGACCTCATTGCAAAGTTTGGGGACCGTGCCGAGGCATCTGTGAGTAAACGTGAGCTGAGCCCCTGGCCAGCTGCTGCTGAACTGTCCCCACCCTTTCCAGGTAAAACACCTGAATATGTACAAGGTCTTGAAAGCCTAGAGGAAGGACCGTGGAGCCACACCAGCGACAGCACGCCGGCCAACTTGGTGCCTGCAGGACAGCCAGGGTGGTCCTGTCTCCGGGCGCTCTTCCAGAAGCTTTCCATTGCCCTGCCTGAGATACCCCTCCTGTCCCGGCCCCCACTGCTTTTTTCCTTCCTCACCTCTGTCCGGAGAGAAATTCCAGCAGAAGGTATGGGTGACACAACCTCTTCTTTGCAGGTGGCAGCCTGGCAACTCCTGCAGAAAGGCCAGCAGAACCCCACTCACACCGGGCCACCAACAAAGCTGTGGCCCCTCACTCCCTCCCACCAGCACAGCCCCGAGACTGCTGACGGGGCAGAGACTATGGAGTCAGGCACAGCTTCAGGGGCTATTGCTGCCTGGAGCGCTGTTTTTATTGACCTCAATGAGGCACACCTGGGGAGGGCGGGCTGGCAGGGTAAGGCTGCCCAGGTCAGCTAATCCACAACCCTCAGGCAATCACATTGTTGAAAATGGACCCCCCTAAAGCAGAAGAGAAGCCAAGGGAAAAAAGGCCACAATGCCATTTGCCGCACCGTAGATGAGTCTAGAAGTAATCACGTGACTTGTAGTAAGTCAGAAAGTGGAAGACACATATCATATCATATCACTTATAGGTGTTACCTAAAAATGGATCCCAGGGCAGATATTTCCACGGAGAACGGCAATCACAGATTCATTAAACAGACTTATGGTTCACCAATGGAAAGGTGTGAGGATTGGTTTCATTACGATATCGGGGTTAACAGACATATACAAACACAGGTGACATATATAATCACCAAAGACCTACAGAATACCAAGAGAGGACTACTCAATATTCTGTCATAACACACATGGGAAAAGGATCCCAGGAAGAACAGACATGTGTATATGTGTAAAAGAACCACATCTTCCACACCTACAACAAGCCAAACATTGTAATCAAACTTGCTGGAATAAAAAATAAAAAATTAAATTAAAAACACGAACAAGAAGTAGTGAGACAAACGTGAGGGGCTTTCTCCTGGCACATTCCGTTCTAAACTCCAATCTAGAACACCACTTCCACTGAGGCTCTCTTGCCCTAGTAACCAGATTTGGTAAGGGTGAACTGCTGCCACCTTGTGGCCGTTTCACACAACAGCAGCTTTAATCCCAACGCTAATGGTCAGTAGATATTCAAAATCATTGCAGGCCTGTAAATGACACCTGCCCTGAAAACAAATCCTGGGGTCACATATCGACCAAAAAATTCAAAGGACGTCCATATGTCAAAACGACCGTTTCAAAAGGCATATTTTAGGCACATTAGTGTTCTGCTTCTTTTCCTTTCTTTCCTTTTTTGTTAAAAAACACGGGAATGGAAAAAGGCATCCCTCAGAATGGGCGAAAATCGTTGCAGACGAATCAATGGACAGAGGTTTAATCTCCAATATATATAAACAGCTCATGCAGCTTAATATTAAAAAAACAAACAACCCAAAAAAAATGGGCAGAAGATCTAGAGACGTTTCTTCAAAGGAGACACAGAGATGGCCAAGACGCACATGAAAAGCTGCTCAACAGCACTAATTATCAGAGAAATGCAAATCAAAACTACAATGAGATTTCACCTCACACCTGTTAGAATCGGCATCATCAGAAAATCTACAAACAACCAATTCTGGGGAGGTTGTGGACAAAAGGAGCCCTCTTCCACTATTGGTGGGAATGTAAATTGATACAGTCACTATGGAGAACAGTATGGAGTTTCCTTAAAAAAAATAGAAATAGAATTACCATCTGATCCAGCAATCCCACTTCTGGGCATATACCCAGAGAAAACCGTATTTCAAAAGGCACATTCACCACAATGTTCGTTGCAGCACTATTTACAATAGCCAGGTAATGGAAGCAAATTAAATGCCCACAGACAGATGAATGGATAAAGATGTGTAACATATATAAAATGGAATATTACTCGGCCATAAAAAGGAATGAAACTGGGTCATTTGTAGAGACATCGATGGATCGAGAGACTGTCATACAGAATGAAGTAAGTCAGAAAGAGGAAAACAAATATTGTATATTAATGCATATATGTGGAACCTAAAAAAATGGTACAGATGAACTGGTTTGCAGGGAAGAAATAGAGACACAGAGGTAGAGAACAAACGTATGGACACCAAGTGTGGGAAGCCATGGGGTGGTGGTGGTGGGATGAGTTGGGAGTTTGGGATTGACCTGTATACATGTATATGCATAAAATACATAACTAATAATAACGTGCTGTATAAAAAAATAAATAAAATTAAATATCAAAATTTTAAAAAAAATAAAATTTAAAAATAAAACAGAAAAAAGTTCTTCCCATCACACAGATGTATTTATAGGAATGAATTATTTCCATGCTTATATCTATAAATATATAAAAGAGGAATAAAATCTAACTTGAACCATAAAAGAAAAAAAAAAAACCTGAACCCACGAGTTATACAGAGGAAAACCCTATCAGGGCACTTGCTCCAGTGGTAAACAATTCTGAAATTGGTCAGAGGTGGGGAACCATCTCCCATACAGCCATCAACCCACCCCCCACGCAAGGAGCGTCCTCATTGCAAAGCTGGGGGACCGTACCGAGGCATCTGTGAGTAAACGTGAGCTGAGCCCCAGGCCAGCTACTGCTGAACTGTTCCCACCCTTTCCAGGTAAAACACCTGAATATGTACAAGGGCTTGAAAGCCTAGAGGAAGGACCGTGGAGCCACACCAGCGACAGCACGCAGGCCAACTTGGTGCCTGCAGGCCAGCCAGGGTGGTCCTGGCCCTGGGCGCTCTTCCAGAAGCTTTCCATTGCCCTGCCTGAGATACCCCTCCTGTCCCGGCCCCCACTGCTTTTTTCCTTCCTCACCTCTGTCCGGAGAGAAATTCCAGCGGAAGGCATGTGTGACACAACCTCTTCTTTACAGGCGGCAGCCTGGCAACTCCTGCAGAAAGGCCAGCAGAACCCCACTCACACCGGGCCACCCACAAAGCTGTGGCCCCTCACCCCCTTCCACCAACACAGCCCCGAGACTGCTGATGGGGCAGAGAATATGGAGTCAGGCACAGCTTCAAGGGCTATTGCTGCCTGGAGCGCTGTTTATATTGACCTCAACGAGGCACACCTGGGGAGGGCGGGCGGGCAGGGTAAGGCTGCCCAGGTCAGCTAATCCACAACCCTCAGGGAATCACATTGTTGAAAATGGACCCCGCTAAGGCAGAAGAGAAGCCAAGGGAAAAAAGGCCACAATGCCATTTGCAGCACCGTAGATGAGTCTAGAAGTAATCACGTGACTTGTAGTAAGCAGAAAGTGGAAGACACATATCATATCATATCACTTATAGGTGTTACCTAAAAATGGATCCCAGGGCAGATATTTCCACGGAGAAGGGCAATCACAGATTCATTAAACAAACTTATGGTTCACCAATGGAAAGTTGTGAGAATTGGTTTCATTACGATATCGGGGTTAACAGACATATACAAACACAGGTGACATATATAATCACCAAAGACCTACAGAATACCAAGAGAGGACTACTCAACATTCTGTCATAACGTACATGGGAAAAGGGTCCCAGGAAGAACAGACATGTCTATATGTGTAAAAGAACCACATCTTCCACACCTACAACAAGCCAAACATTGTAATCAAACTTGCCGTAATAAAAAATAAAAAATTAAATTAAAAACACGAACAAGAAGTAGTGAGACAAACGTGAGGGGCTTTCTCCTGGCACATTCCATTCTAAACTCCAATCTAGAACACCACTTCCACTGAGGCTCTCTTGCCCTAGTAACCAGATTTGGTAAGGGTGAACTGCTGCCACCTTGTGGCCGTTTCACACAACAGCAGCTTTAATCCCAACGCTAATGGTCAGTTGATATTCAAAATCATTGCAGGCCTGTAAATGACACCTGCCCTGAAAACAAATCCTGGGGTCACATATCGACCAAAAAATTCAAAGGACGTCCATATGTCAAAACGACCGTTTCAAAAGGCATATTTTAGGCACATTAGTGTTCTGCTTCTTTTCCTTTCTTTCCTTTCTTGTTAAAAAACACGGGAATGGAAAAAAGCATCCCTCTGAATGGGCGAAAATCTTTGCAGACGAATCAATGGACAGAGGTTTAATCTCCAATATATATAAACAGCTCATGCAGCTTAATATTAAAAAAACAAACAACCCAAAAACAATGGGCAGAAGATCTAAAGAGACGTTTCTTCAAAGGAGACACAGAGATGGCCAAGACGCACATGAAAAGCTGCTCAACAGCACTAATTATCAGAGAAATGCAAATCAAAACTACAATGAGATTTCACCTCACACCTGTTAGAATCGGCATCATCTGAAAATCTACAAACAACCAATTCTGGGGAGGGTGTGGACAAAAGGAGCCCTCTTCCACGATTGGTGGGAATGTAAATTGATACAGTCACTATGGAGAACAGTATGGAGTTTCCTTAAAAAAACTAGAAATAGAATTACCATCTGATCCAGCAATCCCACTTCTGGGCATATACCCAGAGAAAACCGTAAATCAAAAAGGCACATTCACCACAATGTTCATTGCAGCACTATTTACAATAGCCAGGTAATGGAAGCAACCTAAATGCGCACAGACAGATGAATGGATAAAGATGTGGTACATATATGAAATGGAATATTACTCGGCCATAAAAAGGAATGAAACTGGGTCATTTGTAGAGACATCGATGGATCGAGAGACTGTCATACAGAATGAAGTAAGTCAGAAAGAGGAAAACAAATATTGTATATTAATGCATATATGTGGAGCCTAAAAATGGTACAGATGAACTGGTTTGCAGGGAAGAAATAGAGACACAGAGGTAGAGAACAAACGTATGGACACCAAGTGTGGGAAGCCATGGGGTGGTGGTGGTGGGATGAGTTGGGAGTTTGGGATTGACCTGTGTACATGTATATGCATAAAATACATAACTAATAATAATGTGCTGTATAAAAAAAATAAATAAAATTAAATTTCAAAATTTTAAAAAATAAAATTTAAAAATAAAACAGAAAAAAGTTCTTCCCGTCACACAGATGTATTTATAGGAATGAATTATTTCCATGCTTATATCTATAAATACATAAAAGAGGAATAAAATCTAACTTGAACCATACAAGAAAAAAAAACCTGAACCCACGAGTTATACAGAGGAAAACCCTATCAGGGCACTTGCTCCAGTGGTAAACAATTATGAAATTGGTCAGAGGTGGGGAAGCATATCCCATACAGCCATCAACCCAAGCCCCACGCAAGGAGCGACCTCATTGCAAAGTTTGGGGACCGTGCCGAGGCATCTGTGAGTAAACGTGAGCTGAGCCCCTGGCCAGCTGCTGCTGAACTGTTCCCACCCTTTCCAGGTAAAACACCTGAATATGTACAAGGGCTTGAAAGCCTAGAGGAAGGACCGTGGAGCCACACCAGCGACAGCACGCAGGCCAACTTGGTGCCTGCAGGCCAGCCAGGGTGGTCCTGTCCCTGGGCGCTCTTCCAGAAGCTTTCCATTGCCCTGCCTGAGATACCCCTCCTGTCCCGGCCCCCACTGCTTTTTTCCTTCCTCACCTCTGTCCGGAGAGAAATTCCAGCAGAAGGTATAGGTGACACAACCTCTTCTTTGCAGGCGGCAGCCTGGCAACTCCGGCAGAAAGGCCAGCAGAACCCCACTCACACCGGGTCACCAACAAAGCTGTGGCCCGTCACTCCCTCCCACCAGCACAGCCCCGAGACTGCTGACGGGGCAGAGAATATGGAGTCAGGCACAGCTTCAGGGGCTATTGCTGCCTGGAGCGCTGTTTATATTGACCTCAACGAGGCACACCTGGGGAGGGCGGGCCGGCAGGGTACGGCTGCCCAGGTCAGCTAATCCACAACCCTCAGGGAATCACATTGTTGAAAATGGACCCCGCTAAGGCAGAAGAGAAGCCAAGGGAAAAAAGGACAGAATGCCATTTGCAGCACCGTAGATGAGTCTAGAAGTAATCACGTGACTTGTAGTAAGTCAGAAAGTGGAAGACACATATCATATCATATCACTTATAGGTGTTACCTAAAAATGGATACCAGGGCAGATATTTCCACGGAGAACGGCAATCACAGATTCATTAAACAGACTTATGGTTCACCAATGGAAAGGTGTGAGGATTGGTTTCATTACGATATCGGGGTTAACAGACATATACAAACACAGGTGACATATATAATCACCAAAGACCTACAGAATACCAAGAGAGGACTACTCAATATTCTGTCATAACACACATGGGAAAAGGATCCCAGGAAGAACAGACATGTGTATATGTGTAAAAGAACCACATCTTCCACACCTACAACAAGCCAAACATTGTAATCAAACTTGCTGTAATAAAAAATAAAAAATTAAATTAAAAACACGAACAAGAAGTAGTGAGACAAACGTGAGGGGCTTTCTCCTGGCACATTCCATTCTAAACTCCAATCTAGAACACCACTTCCACTGAGGCTCTCTTGCCCTAGTAACCAGATTTGGTAAGGGTGAACTGCTGCCACCTTGTGGCCGTTTCACACAACAGCAGCTTTAATCCCAACGCCAATGGTCAGTAGATATTCAAAATCATTGCAGGCCTGTAAATGACACCTGCCCTGAAAACAAATCCTGGGGTCACATATCGACCAAAAAATTCAAAGGACGTCCATATGTCAAAACGACCGTTTCAAAAGGCATATTTTAGGCACATTAGTGTTCTGCTTCTTTTCCTTTCTTTCCTTTTTTGTTAAAAAACACGGGAATGGAAAAAGGCATCCCTCAGAATGGGCGAAAATCGTTGCAGACGAATCAATGGACAGAGGTTTAATCTCCAATATATATAAACAGCTCATGCAGCTTAATATTAAAAAAACAAACAACCCAAAAAAAATGGGCAGAAGATCTAAAGAGACGTTTCTTCAAAGGAGACACAGAGATGGCCAAGACGCACATGAAAAGCTGCTCAACAGCAATAATTATCAGAGAAATGCAAATCAAAACTACAATGAGATTTCACCTCACACCTGTTAGAATCGGCATCATCAGAAAATCTACAAACAACCAATTCTGGGGAGGGTGTGGACAAAAGGAGCCCTCTTCCACTATTGGTGGGAATGTAAATTGATACAGTCACTATGGAGAACAGTATGGAGTTTCCTTAAAAAAAATAGAAATAGAATTACCATCTGATCCAGCAATCCCACTTCTGGGCATATACCCAGAGAAAACCGTATTTCAAAAAGGCACATTCACCACAATGTTCGTTGCAGCACTATTTACAATAGCCAGGTAATGGAAGCAAACTAAATGCCCACAGACAGATGAATGGATAAAGATGTGTTACATATATAAAATGGAATATTACTCGGCCATAAAAAGGAATGAAACTGGGTCATTTGTAGAGACATCGATGGATCGAGAGACTGTCATACAGAATGAAGTAAGTCAGAAAGAGGAAAACAAATATTGTATATTAATGCATATATGTGGAACCTAAAAAAATGGTACAGATGAACTGGTTTGCAGGGAAGAAATAGAGACACAGAGGTAGAGAACAAACGTATGGACACCAAGTGTGGGAAGCCATGGGGTGGTGGTGGTGGGATGAGTTGGGAGTTTGGGATTGACCTGTATACATGTATATTCATAAAATACATAACTAATAATAACGTGCTGTATAAAAAAATAAATAAAATTAAATTTCAAAATTTAAAAAAAAATAAAATTTAAAAATAAAACAGAAAAAAGTTCTTCCCATCACACAGATGTATTTATAGGAATGAATTATTTCCATGCTTATATCTATAAATATATAAAAGAGGAATAAAATGTAACTTGAACCATAAAAGAAAAAAAAACCTGAACCCACGAGTTATACAGAGGAAAACCCTATCAGGGCACTTGCTCCAGTGGTAAACAATTCTGAAATTGGTCAGAGGTGGGGAACCATCTCCCATACAGCCATCAACCCACACCCCACGCAAGGAGCGACCTCATTGCAAAGTTTGGGGACCGTGCCGAGGCATCTGTGAGTAAACGTGAGCTGAGCCCCAGGCCAGCTACTGCTGAACTGTTCCCACCCTTTCCAGGTAAAACACCTGAATATGTACAAGGGCTTGAAAGCCTAGAGGAAGGACCGTGGAGCCACACCAGCGACAGCACGCAGGCCAACTTGGTGCCTGCAGGCCAGCCAGGGTGGTCCTGTCCCCAGGCGCTCTTCCAGAAGCTTTCCATTGCCCTGCCTGAGATACCCCTCCTGTCCCGGCCCCCACTGCTTTTTTCCTTCCTCACCTCTGTCCGGAGAGAAATTCCAGCGGAAGGCATGTGTGACACAACCTCTTCTTTACAGGCGGCAGCCTGGCAACTCCTGCAGAAAGGCCAGCAGAACCCCACTCACACCGGGGCACCCACAAAGCTGTGGCCCCTCACCCCCTTCCACCAACACAGCCCCGAGACTGCTGATGGGGCAGAGAATATGGAGTCAGGCACAGCTTCAAGGGCTATTGCTGCCTGGAGCGCTGTTTATATTGACCTCAACGAGGCACACCTGGGGAGGGTGGGCCGGCAGGGTACGGCTGCCCAGGTCAGCTAATCCACAACCCTCAGGGAATCACATTGTTGAAAATGGACCCCGCTAAGGCAGAAGAGAAGCCAAGGGAAAAAAGGACACAATGCCATTTGCAGCACCGTAGATGAGTCTAGAAGTAATCACGTGACTTGTAGTAAGCAGAAAGTGGAAGACACATATCATATCATATCACTTATAGGTGTTACCTAAAAATGGATCCCAGGGCAGATATTTCCACGGAGAAGGGCAATCACAGATTCATTAAACAAACTTATGGTTCACCAATGGAAAGTTGTGAGAATTGGTTTCATTACGATATCGGGGTTAACAGACATATACAAACACAGGTGACATATATAATCACCAAAGACCTACAGAATACCAAGAGAGGACTACTCAACATTCTGTCATAACGTACATGGGAAAAGGGTCCCAGGAAGAACAGACATGTCTATATGTGTAAAAGAACCACATCTTCCACACCTACAACAAGCCAAACATTGTAATCAAACTTGCTGTAAGAAAAAATAAAAAATTAAATTAAAAACACGAACAAGAAGTAGTGAGACAAACGTGAGGGGCTTTCTCCTGGCACATTCCATTCTAAACTCCAATCTAGAACACCACTTCCACTGAGGCTCTCTTGCCCTAGTAACCAGATTTGGTAACGGTGAACTGCTGCCACCTTGTGGCCGTTTCACACAACAGCAGCTTTAATCCCAACGCTAATGGTCAGTTGATATTCAAAATCATTGCAGGCCTGTAAATGACACCTGCCCTGAAAACAAATCCTGGGGTCACATATCGACCTAAATATTCAAAGGACGTCCATATTTCAAAACGACCGTATCAAAAGGCATATTTTACGCACATTAGTGTTCTGCTTCTTTTCCTTTCTTTCCTTTTTTTGTTAAAAAAAGCGGGAATGGAAAAAAGCATCCCTCAGAATGGGCGAAAATCGTTGCAGACGAATCAATGGACAGAGGTTTAATCTCCAATATATATAAACAGCTCATGCAGCTTAATATTAAAAAAACAAACAACCCAAAAAAATGGGCAGAAGATCTAAAGAGACGTTTCTTCAAAGGAGACACAGAGATGGCTAAGACGCACATGAAAAGCTGCTCAACAGCACTAATTATTAGAGAAATACAAATCAAAACTACAATGAGGTTTCAACTCACACCTGTAAGAATCGGCATCATCAGAAAATCTACAAACAACCAATTCTGGGGAGGGTGTGGACAAAAGGAGCCCTCTTCCACAATTGGTGGGAATGTAAATTGATACAGTCACTATGGAGAACAGTATGGAGTTTCCTTAAAAAAACTAGAAATAGAATTACCATCTGATCCAGCAATCCCACTTCAGGGCATATACCCAGAGAAAACCGTAAATCAAAAAGGCACATTCACCACAATGTTCATTGCAGCACTATTTACAATAGCCAGGTAATGGAAGCAACCTAAATGCCCACAGACAGATGAATGGATAACGATGTGGTACATATATGAAATGGAATATTACTCGGCCATAAAAAGGAATGAAACTGGGTCATTTGTAGAGACATCGATGGATCGAGAGACTGTCATACAGAATGAAGTAAGTCAGAAAGAGGAAAACAAATATTCCATATTAATGCATATATGTGGAGCCTAAAAATGGTACAGATGAACTGGTTTGCAGGGAAGAAATAGAGACACAGAGGTAGAGAACAAACGTATGGACACCAAGTGTGGGAAGCCATGGGGTGGTGGTGGTGGGATGAGTTGGGAGTTTGGGATTGACCTGTGTACATGTATATGCATAAAATACATATCTAATAATAATGTGCTGTATAAAAAAAATAAATAAAATTAAATTTCAAAATTTTAAAAAATAAAATTTAAAAATAAAACAGAAAAAAGTTCTTCCCGTCACACAGATGTATTTATAGGAATGAATTATTTCCATGCTTATATCTATAAATACATAAAAGAGGAATAAAATCTAACTTGAACCATAAAAGAAAAAAAAACCTGAACCCACGAGTTATACAGAGGAAAACCCTATCAGGGCACTTGCTCCAGTGGTAAACAATTATGAAATTGGTCAGAGGTGGGGAAGCATCTCCCATACAGCCATCAACCAACCCCCCAAGCAAGGAGCGACCTCATTGCAAAGTTTGGGGACCGTGCCGAGGCATCTGTGAGTAAACGTGAGCTGAGCCCCTGGCCAGCTGCTGCTGAACTGTTCCCACCCTTTCCAGGTAAAACACCTGAATATGTACAAGGGCTTGAAAGCCTAGAGGAAGGACCGTGGAGCCACACCAGCGACAGCACGCAGGCCAACTTGGTGCCTGCAGGCCAGCCAGCGTGGTCCTGGACACGGGCGCTCTTCCAGAAGCTTTCCATTGCCCTGCCTGAGATACCCCTCCTGTCCCGGCCCCCACTGCTTTTTTCCTTCCTCACCTCTGTCCGGAGAGAAATTCCAGCAGAAGGTATGGGTGACACAACCTCTTCTTTGCAGGCGGCAGCCTGGCAACTCCTGCAGAAAGGCCAGCAGAACCCCACTCACACCGGGCCACCAACAAAGCTGTGGCCCCTCACTCCCTCCCACCAGCACAGCCCCGAGACTGCTGACGGGGCAGAGAATATGGAGTCAGGCACAGCTTCAGGGGCTATTGCTGCCTGGAGCGCTGTTTATATTGACCTCAATGAGGCACACCTGGGGAGGGCGGGCTGGCAGGGTAAGGCTGCCCAGGTCAGCTAATCCACAACCCTCAGGCAATCACATTGTTGAAAATGGACCCCGCTAAAGCAGAAGAGAAGCCAAGGGAAAAAAGGCCACAATGCCATTTGCCGCACCGTAGATGAGTCTAGAAGTAATCACGTGACTTGTAGTAAGTCAGAAAGTGGAAGACACATATCATATCATATCACTTATAGGTGTTACCTAAAAATGGATCCCAGGGCAGATATTTCCACGGAGAAGGGCAATCACAGATTTATTAAACAGACTTATGGTTCACCAATGGAAAGGTGTGAGGATTGGTTTCATTACGATATCGGGGTTAACAGACATATACAAACACAGGTGACATATATAATCACCAAAGACCTACAGAATACCAAGAGAGGACTACTCAACATTCTGTCATAACGTACATGGGAAAAGGATCCCAGGAAGAACAGTCATCTGTATATGTGTAAAAGAACCACATCTTCCACACCTACAACAAGCCAAACATTGTAATCAAACTTGCTGTAATAAAAAATAAAAAATTAAATTAAAAACACGAACAAGAAGTAGTGAGACAAACGTGAGGGTCTTTCTCCTGACACATTCCATTCTAAACTCCAACCTAGAACACCACTTCCACTGAGGCTCTCTTGCCCTAGTAACCAGATTTGGTAAGGGTGAACTGCTGCCACCTTGTGGCCGTTTCACACAACAGCAGCTTTAATCCCAACGCTAATGGTCAGTAGATATTCAAAATCATTGCAGGCCTGTAAATGACACCTGCCCTGAAAACAAATCCTGGGGTCACATATCGACCAAAAAATTCAAAGGACGTCCATATGTCAAAACGACCGTTTCAAAAGGCATATTTTAGGCACATTAGTGTTCTGCTTCTTTTCCTTTCTTTCCTTTTTTGTTAAAAAACACGGGAATGGAAAAAGGCATCCCTCAGAATGGGCAAAAATCGTTGCAGACGAATCAATGGACAGAGGTTTAATCTCCAATATATATAAACAGCTCATGCAGCTTAATATTAAAAAAACAAACAACCCAAAAAAAATGGGCAGAAGATCTAAAGAGACGTTTCTTCAAAGGAGACACAGAGATGGCCAAGACGCACATGAAAAGCTGCTCAACAGCACTAATTATCAGAGAAATGCAAATCAAAACTACAATGAGATTTCACCTCACACCTGTTAGAATCGGCATCATCAGAAAATCTACAAACAACCAATTCTGGGGAGGTTGTGGACAAAAGGAGCCCTCTTCCACTATTGGTGGGAATGTAAATTGATACAGTCACTATGGAGAACAGTATGGAGTTTCCTTAAAAAAAATAGAAATAGAATTACCATCTGATCCAGCAATCCCACTTCTGGGCATATACCCAGAGAAAACCGTATTTCAAAAAGGCACATTCACCACAATGTTCGTTGCAGCACTATTTACAATAGCCAGGTAATGGAAGCAAACTAAATGCCCACAGACAGATGAATGGATAAAGATGTGTTACATATATAAAATGGAATATTACTCGGCCATAAAAAGGAATGAAACTGGGTCATTTGTAGAGACATCGATGGATCGAGAGACTGTCATACAGAATGAAGTAAGTCAGAAAGAGGAAAACAAATATTGTATATTAATGCATATATGTGGAACCTAAAAAAATGGTACAGATGAACTGGTTTGCAGGGAAGAAATAGAGACACAGAGGTAGAGAACAAACGTATGGACACCAAGTGTGGGAAGCCATGGGGTGGTGGTGGTGGGATGAGTTGGGAGTTTGGGATTGACCTGTATACATGTATATGCATAAAATACATAACTAATAATAACGTGCTGTATAAAAAAATAAATAAAATTAAATTTCAAAATTTTAAAAAAAATAAAATTTAAAAATAAAACAGAAAAAAGTTCTTCCCATCACACAGATGTATTTATAGGAATGAATTATTTCCATGCTTATATCTATAAATATATAAAAGAGGAATAAAATCTAACTTGAACCATAAAAGAAAAAAAAACCTGAACCCACGAGTTATACAGAGGAAAACCCTATCAGGGCACTTGCTCCAGTGGTAAACAATTCTGAAATTGGTCAGAGGTGGGGAACCATCTCCCATACAGCCATCAACCCACCCCCCACGCAAGGAGCGTCCTCATTGCAAAGCTGGGGGACCGTGCCGAGGCATCTGTGAGTAAACGTGAGCTGAGCCCCAGGCCAGCTACTGCTGAACTGTTCCCACCCTTTCCAGGTAAAACACCTGAATATGTACAAGGGCTTGAAAGCCTAGAGGAAGGACCGTGGAGCCACACCAGCGACAGCACGCAGGCCAACTTGGTGCCTGCAGGCCAGCCAGGGTGGTCCTGTCCCCGGGCGCTCTTCCAGAAGCTTTCCATTGCCCTGCCTGAGATACCCCTCCTGTCCCGGCCCCCACTGCTTTTTTCCTTCCTCACCTCTGTCCGGAGAGAAATTCCAGCGGAAGGCATGTGTGACACAACCTCTTCTTTACAGGCGGCAGCCTGGCAACTCCTGCAGAAAGGCCAGCAGAACCCCACTCACACCGGGCCACCCACAAAGCTGTGGCCCCTCACCCCCTTCCACCAACACAGCCCCGAGACTGCTGATGGGGCAGAGAATATGGAGTCAGGCACAGCTTCAAGGGCTATTGCTGCCTGGAGCGCTGTTTATATTGACCTCAACGAGGCACACCTGGGGAGGGCGGGCGGGCAGGGTAAGGCTGCCCAGGTCAGCTAATCCACAACCCTCAGGGAATCACATTGTTGAAAATGGACCCCGCTAAGGCAGAAGAGAAGCCAAGGGAAAAAAGGCCACAATGCCATTTGCAGCACCGTAGATGAGTCTAGAAGTAATCACGTGACTTGTAGTAAGCAGAAAGTGGAAGACACATATCATATCATATCACTTATAGGTGTTACCTAAAAATGGATCCCAGGGCAGATATTTCCACGGAGAAGGGCAATCACAGATTCATTAAACAAACTTATGGTTCACCAATGGAAAGTTGTGAGAATTGGTTTCATTACGATATCGGGGTTAACAGACATATACAAACACAGGTGACATATATAATCACCAAAGACCTACAGAATACCAAGAGAGGACTACTAAACATTCTGTCATAACGTGCATGGGAAAAGGGTCCCAGGAAGAACAGACATGTCTATATGTGTAAAAGAACCACATCTTCCACACCTACAACAAGCCAAACATTGTAATCAAACTTGCTGGAATAAAAAATAAAAAATTAAATTAAAAACACGAACAAGAAGTAGTGAGACAAACGTGAGGGGCTTTCTCCTGGCACATTCCATTCTAAACTCCAATCTAGAACACCACTTCCACTGAGGCTCTCTTGCCCTAGTAACCAGATTTGGTAAGGGTGAACTGCTGCCACCTTGTGGCCATTTCACACAACAGCAGCTTTAATCCCAACGCTAATGGTCAGTTGATATTCAAAATCATTGCAGGCCTGTAAATGACACCTGCCCTGAAAACAAATCCTGGGGTCACATATCGACCTAAATATTCAAAGGACGTCCATATTTCAAAACGACCGTTTCAAAAGGCATATTTTACGCACATTAGTGTTCTGCTTCTTTTCCTTTTTTTCCTTTTTTTGTTAAAAATAGCGGGAATGGAAAAAAGCATCCCTCAGAATGGGCGAAAATCGTTGCAGACGAATCAATGGACAGAGGTTTAATCTCCAATATATATAAACAGCTCATGCAGCTTAATATTAAAAAAACAAACAACCCAAAAAAATGGGCAGAAGATCTAAAGAGACGTTTCTTCAAAGGAGACACAGAGATGGCTAAGACGCACATGAAAAGCTGCTCAACAGCACTAATTATTAGAGAAATACAAATCAAAACTACAATGAGGTTTCAACTCACACCTGTAAGAATCGGCATCATCAGAAAATCTACAAACAACCAATTCTGGGGAGGGTGTGGACAAAAGGAGCCCTCTTCCACAATTGGTGGGAATGTAAATTGATACAGTCACTATGGAGAACAGTATGGAGTTTCCTTAAAAAAACTAAAAATAGAATTACCATCTGATCCAGCAATCCCACTTCTGGGCATATACCCAGAGAAAACCGTAAATCAAAAAGGCACATTCACCACAATGTTCATTGCAGCACTATTTACAATAGCCAGGTAATGGAAGCAACCTAAATGCCCACAGACAGATGAATGGATAAAGATGTGGTACATATATGAAATGGAATATTACTCGGCCATAAAAAGGAATGAAACTGGGTCATTTGTAGAGACATCGATGGATCGAGAGACTGTCATACAGAATGAAGTAAGTCAGAAAGAGGAAAACAAATATTGTATATTAATGCATATATGTGGAGCCTAAAAATGGTACAGATGAACTGGTTTGCAGGGAAGAAATATAGACACAGAGGTAGAGAACAAACGTATGGACACCAAGTGTGGGAAGCCATGGGGTGGTGGTGGTGGGAAGAGTTGGGAGTTTGGGATTGACCTGTATACATGTATATGCATAAAATACATAATTAATAATAACGTGCTGTATAAAAAAATAAATAAAATTAAATTTCAAAATTTTAAAAAAAATAAAATTTAAAAATAAAACAGAAAAAAGTTCTTCCCATCACACAGATGTATTTATAGGAATGAATTATTTCCATGCTTATATCTATAAATATATAAAAGAGGAATAAAATCTAACTTGAACCATAAAAGAAAAAAAAACCTGAACCCACGAGTTATACAGAGGAAAACCCTATCAGGGCACTTGCTCCAGTGGTAAACAATTCTGAAATTGGTCAGAGGTGGGGAACCATCTCCCATACAGCCATCAACCCACCCCCCACGCAAGGAGCGTTCTCATTGCAAAGCTGGGGGACCGTGCCGAGGCATCTGTGAGTAAACGTGAGCTGAGCCCCAGGCCAGCTACTGCTGAACTGTTCCCACCCTTTCCAGGTAAAACACCTGAATATGTACAAGGGCTTGAAAGCCTAGAGGAAGGACCGTGGAGCCACACCAGCGACAGCACGCAGGCCAACTTGGTGCCTGCAGGCCAGCCAGGGTGGTCCTGGCCCTGGGCGCTCTTCCAGAAGCTTTCCATTGCCCTGCCTGAGATACCCCTCCTGTCCCGGCCCCCACTGCTTTTTTCCTTCCTCACCTCTGTCCGGAGAGAAATTCCAGCGGAAGGCATGTGTGACACAACCTCTTCTTTACAGGCGGCAGCCTGGCAACTCCTGCAGAAAGGCCAGCAGAACCCCACTCACACCGGGCCACCCACAAAGCTGTGGCCCCTCACCCCCTTCCACCAACACAGCCCCGAGACTGCTGATGGGGCAGAGAATATGGAGTCAGGCACAGCTTCAAGGGCTATTGCTGCCTGTAGCGCTGTTTATATTGACCTCAACGAGGCACACCTGGGGAGGGCGGGCCGGCAGGGTAAGGCTGCCCAGGTCAGCTAATCCACAACCCTCAGGGAATCACATTGTTGAAAATGGACCCCGCTAAGGCAGAAGAGAAGCCAAGGGAAAAAAGGCCACAATGCCATTTGCAGCACCGCAGATGAGTCTAGAAGTAATCACGTGACTTGTAGTAAGCAGAAAGTGGAAGACACATATCATATCATATCACTTATAGGTGTTACCTAAAAATGGATCCCAGGGCAGATATTTCCACGGAGAAGGGCAATCACAGATTCATTAAACAAACTTATGGTTCACCAATGGAAAGTTGTGAGAATTGGTTTCATTACGATATCGGGGTTAACAGACATATACAAACACAGGTGACATATATAATCACCAAAGACCTACAGAATACCAAGAGAGGACTACTCAACATTCTGTCATAACGTACATGGGAAAAGGGTCCCAGGAAGAACAGACATGTCTATATGTGTAAAAGAACCACATCTTCCACACCTACAACAAGCCAAACATTGTAATCAAACTTGCTGTAATAAAAAATAAAAAATTAAATTAAAAACACGAACAAGAAGTAGTGAGACAAACGTGAGGGGCTTTCTCCTGACACATTCCATTCTAAACTCCAATCTAGAACACCACTTCCACTGAGGCTCTCTTGCCCTAGTAACCAGATTTGGTAAGGGTGAACTGCTGCCACCTTGTGGCCGTTTCACACAACAGCAGCTTTAATCCCAACGCTAATGGTCAGTTGATATTCAAAATCATTGCAGGCCTGTAAATGACACCTGCCCTGAAAACAAATCCTGGGGTCACATATCGACCAAAAAATTCAAAGGACGTCCATATGTCAAAACGACCGTTTCAAAAGGCATATTTTAGGCACATTAGTGTTCTGCTTCTTTTCCTTTCTTTCCTTTCTTGTTAAAAAACACGGGAATGGAAAAAGGCATCCCTCTGAATGGGCGAAAATCGTTGCAGACGAATCAATGGACAGAGGTTTAATCTCCAATATATATAAACAGCTCATGCAGCTTAATATTAAAAAAACAAACAACCCAAAAAAATGGGCAGAAGATCTAAAGAGACGTTTCTTCAAAGGAGACACAGAGATGGCCAAGACGCACATGAAAAGCTGCTCAACAGCACTAATTATCAGAGAAATGCAAATCAAAACTACAATGAGATTTCACCTCACACCTGTTAGAATCGGCATCATCTGAAAATCTACAAACAACCAATTCTGGGGAGGGTGTGGACAAAAGGAGCCCTCTTCCACGATTGGTGGGAATGTAAATTGATACAGTCACTATGGAGAACAGTATGGAGTTTCCTTAAAAAAACTAGAAATAGAATTACCATCTGATCCAGCAATCCCACTTCTGGGCATATACCCAGAGAAAACCGTAAATCAAAAAGGCACATTCACCACAATGTTCATTGCAGCACTATTTACAATAGCCAGGTAATGGAAGCAACCTAAATGCGCACAGACAGATGAATGGATAAAGATGTGGTACATATATGAAATGGAATATTACTCGGCCATAAAAAGGAATGAAACTGGGTCATTTGTAGAGACATCGATGGATCGAGAGACTGTCATACAGAATGAAGTAAGTCAGAAAGAGGAAAACAAATATTCCATATTAATGCATATATGTGGAGCCTAAAAATGGTACAGATGAACTGGTTTGCAGGGAAGAAATAGAGACACAGAGGTAGAGAACAAACGTATGGACACCAAGTGTGGGAAGCCATGGGGTGGTGGTGGTGGGATGAGTTGGGAGTTTGGGATTGACCTGTGTACATGTATATGCATAAAATACATAACTAATAATAATGTGCTGTATAAAAAAAATAAATAAAATTAAATTTCAAAATTTTAAAAAATAAAATTTAAAAATAAAACAGAAAAAAGTTCTTCCCGTCACACAGATGTATTTATAGGAATGAATTATTTCCATGCTTATATCTATAAATACATAAAAGAGGAATAAAATCTAACTTGAACCATACAAGAAAAAAAAACCTGAACCCACGAGTTATACAGAGGAAAACCCTATCAGGGCACTTGCTCCAGTGGTAAACAATTATGAAATTGGTCAGAGGTGGGGAAGCATCTCCCATACAGCCATCAACCAACCCCCCAAGCAAGGAGCGACCTCATTGCAAAGTTTGGGGACCGTGCCGAGGCATCTGTGAGTAAACGTGAGCTGAGCCCCTGGCCAGCTGCTGCTGAACTGTTCCCACCCTTTCCAGGTAAAACACCTGAATATGTACAAGGGCTTGAAAGCCTAGAGGAAGGACCGTGGAGCCACACCAGCGACAGCACGCAGGCTAACTTGGTGCCTGCAGGCCAGCCAGGGTGGTCCTGTCCCCGGGCGCTCTTCCAGAAGCTTTCCATTGCCCTGCCTGAGATACCCCTCCTGTCCCGGCCCCCACTGCTTTTTTCCTTCCTCACCTCTGTCCGGAGAGAAATTCCAGCAGAAGGTATGGGTGACACAACCTCTTCTTTGCAGGAGGCAGCCTGGCAACTCCTGCAGAAAGGCCAGCAGAACCCCACTCACACCGGGCCACCAACAAAGCTGTGGCCCCTCACTCCCTCCCACCAGCACAGCCCCGAGACTGCTGACGGGGCAGAGAATATGGAGTCAGGCACAGCTTCAGGGGCTATTGCTGCCTGGAGCGCTGTTTATATTGACCTCAATGAGGCACACCTGGGGAGGGCGGGCTGGCAGGGTAAGGCTGCCCAGGTCAGCTAATCCACAACCCTCAGGCAATCACATTGTTGAAAATGGACCCCGCTAAAGCAGAAGAGAAGCCAAGGGAAAAAAGGCCACAATGCCATTTGCCGCACCGTAGATGAGTCTAGAAGTAATCACGTGACTTGTAGTAAGTCAGAAAGTGGAAGACACATATCATATCATATCACTTATAGGTGTTACCTAAAAATGGATCCCAGGGCAGATATTTCCACGGAGAAGGGCAATCACAGATTCATTAAACAGACTTATGGTTCACCAATGGAAAGTTGTGAGGATTGGTTTCATTACGATATCGGGGTTAACAGACATATACAAACACAGGTGACATATATAATCACCAAAGACCTACAGAATACCAAGAGAGGACTACTCAACATTCTGTCATAACGTACATGGGAAAAGGATCCCAGGAAGAACAGTCATCTGTATATGTGTAAAAGAACCACATCTTCCACACCTACAACAAGCTAAACATTGTAATCAAACTTGCTGTAATAAAAAATAAAAAAATAAATTAAAAACACGAACAAGAAGTAGTGAGACAAACGTGAGGGTCTTTCTCCTGACACATTCCATTCTAAACTCCAATCTAGAACACCACTTCCACTGAGGCTCTCTTGCCCTAGTAACCAGATTTGGTAAGGGTGAACTGCTGCCACCTTGTGGCCGTTTCACACAACAGCAGCTTTAATCCCAACGCTAATGGTCAGTTGATATTCAAAATCATTGCAGGCCTGTAAATGACACCTGCCCTGAAAACAAATCCTGGGGTCACATATCGACCAAAAAATTCAAAGGACGTCCATATGTCAAAACGACCATTTCAAAAGGCATATTTTAGGCACATTAGTGTTCTGCTTCTTTTCCTTTCTTTCCTTTCTTGTTAAAAAACACGGGAATGGAAAAAGGCATCCCTCTGAATTGGCGAAAATCGTTGCAGACGAATCAATGGACAGAGGTTTAATCTCCAATATATATAAACAGCTCATGCAGCTTAATATTAAAAAAACAAACAACCCAAAAAATGGGCAGAAGATCTAAAGAGACGTTTCTTCAAAGGAGACACAGAGATGGCTAAGACGCACATGAAAAGCTGCTCAACAGCACTAATTATCAGAGAAATGCAAATCAAAACTACAATGAGATTTCACCTCACACCTGTTAGAATCGGCATCATCTGAAAATCTACAAACAACCAATTCTGGGGAGGGTGTGGACAAAAGGAGCCCTCTTCCACGATTGGTGGGAATGTAAATTGATACAGTCACTATGGAGAACAGTATGGAGTTTCCTTAAAAAAAATAGAAATAGAATTACCATCTGATCCAGCAATCCCACTTCTGGGCATATACCCAGAGAAAACCGTATTTCAAAAAGGCACATTCACCACAATGTTCGTTGCAGCACTATTTACAATAGCCAGGTAATGGAAGCAAACTAAATGCCCACAGACAGATGAATGGATAAAGATGTGTTACATATATAAAATGGAATATTACTCGGCCATAAAAAGGAATGAAACTGGGTCATTTGTAGAGACATCGATGGATCGAGAGACTGTCATACAGAATGAAGTAAGTCAGAAAGAGGAAAACAAATATTGTATATTAATGCATATATGTGGAACCTAAAAAAATGGTACAGATGAACTGGTTTGCAGGGAAGAAATAGAGACACAGAGGTAGAGAACAAACGTATGGACACCAAGTGTGGGAAGCCATGGGGTGGTGGTGGTGGGATGAGTTGGGAGTTTGGGATTGACCTGTATACATGTATATGCATAAAATACATAATTAATAATAACGTGCTGTATAAAAAAATAAATAAAATTAAATTTCAAAATTTAAAAAAAAATAAAATTTAAAAATAATACAGAAAAAAGTTCTTCCCATCACACAGATGTATTTATAGGAATGAATTATTTCCATGCTTATATCTATAAATATATAAAAGAGGAATAAAATCTAACTTGAACCATAAAAGAAAAAAAAACCTGAACCCACGAGTTATACAGAGGAAAACCCTATCAGGGCACTTGCTCCAGTGGTAAACAATTCTGAAATTGGTCAGAGGTGGGGAACCATCTCCCATACAGCCATCAACCCACCCCCCACGCAAGGAGCGTCCTCATCGCAAAGCTGGGGGACAGTGCCGAGGCATCTGTGAGTAAACGTGAGCTGAGCCCCAGACCAGCTACTGCTGAACTGTTCCCACCCTTTCCAGGTAAAACACCTGAATATGTACAAGGGCTTGAAAGCCTAGAGGAAGGACCGTGGAGCCACACCAGCGACAGCACGCAGGCCAACTTGGTGCCTGCAGGCCAGCCAGGGTGGTCCTGGCCCTGGGCGCTCTTCCAGAAGCTTTCCATTGCCCTGCCTGAGATACCCCTCCTGTCCCGGCCCCCACTGCTTTTTTCCTTCCTCACCTCTGTCCGGAGAGAAATTCCAGCGGAAGGCATGTGTGACACAACCTCTTCTTTACAGGCGGCAGCCTGGCAACTCCTGCAGAAAGGCCAGCAGAACCCCACTCACACCGGGCCACCCACAAAGCTGTGGCCCCTCACCCCCTTCCACCAACACAGCCCCGAGACTGGTGATGGGGCAGAGAATATGGAGTCAGGCACAGCTTCAAGGGCTATTGCTGCCTGGAGCGCTGTTTATATTGACCTCAACGAGGCACACCTGGGGAGGGCGGGCCGGCAGGGTAAGGCTGCCCAGGTCAGCTAATCCACAACCCTCAGGGAATCACATTGTTGAAAATGGACCCCGCTAAGGCAGAAGAGAAGCCAAGGGAAAAAAGGCCACAATGCCATTTGCAGCACCGTAGATGAGTCTAGAAGTAATCACGTGACTTGTAGTAAGCAGAAAGTGGAAGACACATATCATATCATATCACTTATAGGTGTTACCTAAAAATGGATCCCAGGGCAGATATTTCCACGGAGAAGGGCAATCACAGATTCATTAAACAAACTTATGGTTCACCAATTGAAAGTTGTGAGAATTGGTTTCATTACGATATCGGGGTTAACAGACATATACAAACACAGGTGACATATATAATCACCAAAGACCTACAGAATACCAAGAGAGGACTACTCAACATTCTGTCATAACGTACATGGGAAAAGGGTCCCAGGAATAACAGACATGTCTATATGTGTAAAAGAACCACATCTTCCACACCTACAACAAGCCAAACATTGTAATCAAACTTGCTGTAATAAAAAATAAAAAATTAAATTAAAAACACGAACAAGAAGTAGTGAGACAAACGTGAGGGGCTTTCTCCTGGCACATTCCATTCTAAACTCCAATCTAGAACACCACTTCCACTGAGGCTCTCTTGCCCTAGTAACCAGATTTGGTAAGGGTGAACTGCTGCCACCTTGTGGCCGTTTCACACAACAGCAGCTTTAATCCCAACGCTAATGGTCAGTTGATATTCAAAATCATTGCAGGCCTGTAAATGACACCTGCCCTGAAAACAAATCCTGGGGTCACATATCGACCTAAATATTCAAAGGACGTCCATATTTCAAAACGACCGTATCAAAAGTCATATTTTACGCACATTAGTGTTCTGCTTCTTTTCCTTTCTTTCCTTTTTTTGTTAAAAAAAGCGGGAATGGAAAAAAGCATCCCTCAGAATGGGCGAAAATCGTTGCAGATGAATCAATGGACAGAGGTTTAATCTCCAATATATATAAACAGCTCATGCAGCTTAATATTAAAAAAACAAACAACCCAAAAAAATGGGCAGAAGATCTAAAGAGACGTTTCTTCAAAGGAGACACAGAGATGGCTAAGACGCACATGAAAAGCTGCTCAACAGCACTAATTATTAGAGAAATAAAATCAAAACTACAATGAGGTTTCACCTCACACCTGTAAGAATCGGCATCATCAGAAAATCTACAAACAACCAATTCTGGGGAGGGTGTGGACAAAAGGAGCCCTCTTCCACAATTGGTGGGAATGTAAATTGATACAGTCACTATGGAGAACAGTATGGAGTTTCCTTAAAAAAACTAAAAATAGAATTACCATCTGATCCAGCAATCCCACTTCTGGGCACATACCCAGAGAAAACCGTAAATCAAAAAGGCACATTCACCACAATGTTCATTGCAGCACTATTTACAATAGCCAGGTAATGGAAGCAACCTAAATGCCCACAGACAGATGAATGGATAAAGATGTGGTACATATATGAAATGGAATATTACTCGGCCATAAAAAGGAATGAAACTGGGTCATTTGTAGAGACATCGATGGATCGAGAGACTGTCATACAGAATGAAGTAAGTCAGAAAGAGGAAAACAAATATTGTATATTAATGCATATATGTGGAGCCTAAAAATGGTACAGATGAACTGGTTTGCAGGGAAGAAATAGAGACACAGGGGTAGAGAACAAACGTATGGACACCAAGTGTGGGAAGCCATGGGGTGGTGGTGGTGGGATGAGTTGGGAGTTTGGGATTGACCTGTGTACATGTATATGCATAAAATACATAACTAATGATAATGTGCTGTATAAAAAAAATAAATAAAATTAAATTTCAAAATTTTAAAAAATAAAATTTAAAAATAAAACAGAAAAAAGTTCTTCCCGTCACACAGATGTATTTATAGGAATGAATTATTTCCATGCTTATATCTATAAATACATAAAAGAGGAATAAAATCTAACTTGAACCATACAAGAAAAAAAAACCTGAACCCACGAGTTATACAGAGGAAAACCCTATCAGGGCACTTGCTCCAGTGGTAAACACTTATGAAATTGGTCAGAGGTGGGGAAGCATCTCCCATACAGCCATCAACCAACCCCCCAAGCAAGGAGCGACCTCATTGCAAAGTTTGGGGACCGTGCCGAGGCATCTGTGAGTAAACGTGAGCTGAGCCCCTGGCCAGCTGCTGCTGAACTGTTCCCACCCTTTCCAGGTAAAACACCTGAATATGTACAAGGGCTTGAAAGCCTAGAGGAAGGACCGTGGAGCCACACCAGCGACAGCACGCAGGCCAACTTGGTGCCTGCAGGCCAGCCAGGGTGGTCCTGTCCCCGGGCGCTCTTCCAGAAGCTTTCCATTGCCCTGCCTGAGATACCCCTCCTGTCCCGGCCCCCACTGCTTTTTTCCTTCCTCACCTCTGTCCGGAGAGAAATTCCAGCAGAAGGTATGGGTGACACAACCTCTTCTTTGCAGGAGGCAGCCTGGCAACTCCTGCAGAAAGGCCAGCAGAACCCCACTCACACCGGGCCACCAACAAAGCTGTGGCCCCTCACTCCCTCCCACCAGCACAGCCCCGAGACTGCTGACGGGGCAGAGAATATGGAGTCAGGCACAGCTTCAGGGGCTATTGCTGCCTGGAGCGCTGTTTATATTGACCTCAATGAGGCACACCTGGGGAGGGCGGGCTGGCAGGGTAAGGCTGCCCAGGTCAGCTAATCCACAACCCTCAGGCAATCACATTGTTGAAAATGGACCCCGCTAAAGCAGAAGAGAAGCCAAGGGAAAAAAGGCCACAATGCCATTTGCCGCACCGTAGATGAGTCTAGAAGTAATCACGTGACTTGTAGTAAGTCAGAAAGTGGAAGACACATATCATATCATATCACTTATAGGTGTTACCTAAAAATGGATCCCAGGGCAGATATTTCCACGGAGAAGGGCAATCACAGATTCATTAAACAGACTTATGGTTCACCAATGGAAAGGTGTGAGGATTGGTTTCATTACGATATCGGGGTTAACAGACATATACAAACACAGGTGACATATATAATCACCAAAGACCTACAGAATACCAAGAGAGGACTACTCAACATTCTGTCATAACGTACATGGGAAAAGGATCCCAGGAAGAACAGTCATCTGTATATGTGTAAAAGAACCACATCTTCCACACCTACAACAAGCCAAACATTGTAATCAAACTTGCTGTAATAAAAAATAAAAAATTAAATTAAAAACACGAACAAGAAGTAGTGAGACAAACGTGAGGGTCTTTCTCCTGACACATTCCATTCTAAACTCCAATCTAGAACACCACTTCCACTGAGTCTCTCTTGCCCTAGTAACCAGATTTGGTAAAGGTGAACTGCTGCCACCTTGTGGCCGTTTCACACAACAGCAGCTTTAATCCCAACGCTAATGGTCAGTTGATATTCAAAATCATTGCAGGCCTGTAAATGACACCTGCCCTGAAAACAAATCCTGGGGTCACATATCGACCAAAAAATTCAAAGGACGTCCATATGTCAAAACGACCGTTTCAAAAGGCATATTTTAGGCACATTAGTGTTCTGCTTCTTTTCCTTTCTTTCCTTTCTTGTTAAAAAACACGGGAATGGAAAAAGGCATCCCTCTGAATGGGCGAAAATCGTTGCAGACGAATCAATGGACAGAGGTTTAATCTCCAATATATATAAACAGCTCATGCAGCTTAATATTAAAAAAACAAACAACCCAAAAAAATGGGCAGAAGATCTAAAGAGACGTTTCTTCAAAGGAGACACAGAGATGGCCAAGACGCACATGAAAAGCTGCTCAACAGCACTAATTATCAGAGAAATGCAAATCAAAACTACAATGAGATTTCACCTCACACCTGTTAGAATCGGCATCATCTGAAAATCTACAAACAACCAATTCTGGGGAGGGTGTGGACAAAAGGAGCCCTCTTCCACGATTGGTGGGAATGTAAATTGATACAGTCACTATGGAGAACAGTATGGAGTTTCCTTAAAAAAACTAGAAATAGAATTACCATCTGATCCAGCAATCCCACTTCTGGGCATATACCCAGAGAAAACCGTAAATCAAAAAGGCACATTCACCACAATGTTCATTGCAGCACTATTTACAATAGCCAGGTAATGGAAGCAACCTAAATGCGCACAGACAGATGAATGGATAAAGATGTGGTACATATATGAAATGGAATATTACTCGGCCATAAAAAGGAATGAAACTGGGTCATTTGTAGAGACATCGATGGATCGAGAGACTGTCATACAGAATGAAGTAAGTCAGAAAGAGGAAAACAAATATTGTATATTAATGCATATATGTGGAGCCTAAAAATGGTACAGATGAACTGGTTTGCAGGGAAGAAATAGAGACACAGAGGTAGAGAACAAACGTATGGACACCAAGTGTGGGAAGCCATGGGGTGGTGGTGGTGGGATGAGTTGGGAGTTTGGGATTGACCTGTGTACATGTATATGCATAAAATACATAACTAATAATAATGTGCTGTATAAAAAAAATAAATAAAATTAAATTTCAAAATTTTAAAAAATAAAATTTAAAAATAAAACAGAAAAAAGTTCTTCCCGTCACACAGATGTATTTATAGGAATGAATTATTTCCATGCTTATATCTATAAATACATAAAAGAGGAATAAAATCTAACTTGAACCATACAAGAAAAAAAAACCTGAACCCACGAGTTATACAGAGGAAAACCCTATCAGGGCACTTGCTCCAGTGGTAAACAATTATGAAATTGGTCAGAGGTGGGGAAGCATCTCCCATACAGCCATCAACCAACCCCCCAAGCAAGGAGCGACCTCATTGCAAAGTTTGGGGACCGTGCCGAGGCATCTGTGAGTAAACGTGAGCTGAGCCCCTGGCCAGCTGCTGCTGAACTGTTCCCACCCTTTCCAGGTAAAACACCTGAATATGTACAAGGGCTTGAAAGCCTAGAGGAAGGACCGTGGAGCCACACCAGCGACAGCACGCAGGCCAACTTGGTGCCTGCAGGCCAGCCAGGGTGGTCCTGTCCCCGGGCGCTCTTCCAGAAGCTTTCCATTGCCCTGCCTGAGATACCCCTCCTGTCCCGGCCCCCACTGCTTTTTTCCTTCCTCACCTCTGTCCGGAGAGAAATTCCAGCAGAAGGTATGGGTGACACAACCTCTTCTTTGCAGGAGGCAGCCTGGCAACTCCTGCAGAAAGGCCAGCAGAACCCCACTCACACCGGGCCACCAACAAAGCTGTGGCCCCTCACTCCCTCCCACCAGCACAGCCCTGAGACTGCTGACGGGGCAGAGAATATGGAGTCAGGCACAGCTTCAGGGGCTATTGCTGCCTGGAGCGCTGTTTATATTGACCTCAATGAGGCACACCTGGGGAGGGCGGGCTGGCAGGGTAAGGCTGCCCAGGTCAGCTAATCCACAACCCTCAGGCAATCACATTGTTGAAAATGGACCCCGCTAAAGCAGAAGAGAAGCCAAGGGAAAAAAGGCCACAATGCCATTTGCCGCACCGTAGATGAGTCTAGAAGTAATCACGTGACTTGTAGTAAGTCAGAAAGTGGAAGACACATATCATATCATATCACTTATAGGTGTTACCTAAAAATGGATCCCAGGGCAGATATTTCCACGGAGAAGGGCAATCACAGATTCATTAAACAGACTTATGGTTCACCAATGGAAAGGTGTGAGGATTGGTTTCATTACGATATCGGGGTTAACAGACATATACAAACACAGGTGACATATATAATCACCAAAGACCTACAGAATACCAAGAGAGGACTACTCAACATTCTGTCATAACGTACATGGGAAAAGGATCCCAGGAAGAACAGTCATCTGTATATGTGTAAAAGAACCACATCTTCCACACCTACAACAAGCTAAACATTGTAATCAAACTTGCTGTAATAAAAAATAAAAAATTAAATTAAAAACACGAACAAGAAGTAGTGAGACAAACGTGAGGGTCTTTCTCCTGACACATTCCATTCTAAACTCCAATCTAGAACACCACTTCCACTGAGGCTCTCTTGCCCTAGTAACCAGATTTGGTAAGGGTGAACTGCTGCCACCTTGTGGCCGTTTCACACAACAGCAGCTTTAATCCCAACGCTAATGGTCAGTTGATATTCAAAATCATTGCAGGCCTGTAAATGACACCTGCCCTGAAAACAAATCCTGGGGTCACATATCGACCAAAAAATTCAAAGGACGTCCATATGTCAAAACGACCATTTCAAAAGGCATATTTTAGGCACATTAGTGTTCTGCTTCTTTTCCTTTCTTTCCTTTCTTGTTAAAAAACACGGGAATGGAAAAAGGCATCCCTCTGAATGGGCGAAAATCGTTGCAGACGAATCAATGGACAGAGGTTTAATCTCCAATATATATAAACAGCTCATGCAGCTTAATATTAAAAAAACAAACAACCCAAAAAAAATGGGCAGAAGATCTAAAGAGACGTTTCTTCAAAGGAGACACAGAGATGGCTAAGACGCACATGAAAAGCTGCTCAACAGCACTAATTATCTGAGAAATGCAAATCAAAACTACAATGAGATTTCACCTCACACCTGTTAGAATCGGCATCATCTGAAAATCTACAAACAACCAATTCTGGGGAGGGTGTGGACAAAAGGAGCCCTCTTCCACGATTGGTGGGAATGTAAATTGATACAGTCACTATGGAGAACAGTATGGAGTTTCCTTAAAAAAAATAGAAATAGAATTACCATCTGATCCAGCAATCCCACTTCTGGGCATATACCCAGAGAAAACCGTATTTCAAAAAGGCACATTCACCACAATGTTCGTTGCAGCACTATTTACAATAGCCAGGTAATGGAAGCAAACTAAATGCCCACAGACAGATGAATGGATAAAGATGTGTTACATATATAAAATGGAATATTACTCGGCCATAAAAAGGAATGAAACTGGGTCATTTGTAGAGACATCGATGGATCGAGAGACTGTCATACAGAATGAAGTAAGTCAGAAAGAGGAAAACAAATATTGTATATTAATGCATATATGTGGAACCTAAAAAAATGGTACAGATGAACTGGTTTGCAGGGAAGAAATATAGACACAGAGGTAGAGAACAAACGTATGGACACCAAGTGTGGGAAGCCATGGGGTGGTGGTGGTGGGATGAGTTGGGAGTTTGGGATTGACCTGTATACATGTATATGCATAAAATACATAATTAATAATAACGTGCTGTATAAAAAAATAAATAAAATTAAATTTCAAAATTTTAAAAAAAATAAAATTTAAAAATAAAACAGAAAAAAGTTCTTCCCATCACACAGATGTATTTATAGGAATGAATTATTTCCATGCTTATATCTATAAATATATAAAAGAGGAATAAAATCTAACTTGAACCATAAAAGAAAAAAAAACCTGAACCCACGAGTTATACAGAGGAAAACCCTATCAGGGCACTTGCTCCAGTGGTAAACAATTCTGAAATTGGTCAGAGGTGGGGAACCATCTCCCATACAGCCATCAACCCACCCCCCACGCAAGGAGCGTTCTCATTGCAAAGCTGGGGGACCGTGCCGAGGCATCTGTGAGTAAACGTGAGCTGAGCCCCAGGCCAGCTACTGCTGAACTGTTCCCACCCTTTCCAGGTAAAACACCTGAATATGTACAAGGGCTTGAAAGCCTAGAGGAAGGACCGTGGAGCCACACCAGCGACAGCACGCAGGCCAACTTGGTGCCTGCAGGCCAGCCAGGGTGGTCCTGGCCCTGGGCGCTCTTCCAGAAGCTTTCCATTGCCCTGCCTGAGATACCCCTCCTGTCCCGGCCCCCACTGCTTTTTTCCTTCCTCACCTCTGTCCGGAGAGAAATTCCAGCGAAAGGCATGTGTGACACAACCTCTTCTTTACAGGCGGCAGCCTGGCAACTCCTGCAGAAAGGCCAGCAGAACCCCACTCACACCGGGCCACCCACAAAGCTGTGGCCCCTCACCCCCTTCCACCAACACAGCCCCGAGACTGCTGATGGAGCAGAGAATATGGAGTCAGGCACAGCTTCAAGGGCTATTGCTGCCTGGAGCGCTGTTTATATTGACCTCAATGAGGCACACCTGGGGAGGGCGGGCCGGCAGGGTAAGGCTGCCCAGGTCAGCTAATCCACAACCCTCAGGGAATCACATTGTTGAAAATGGACCCCGCTAAGGCAGAAGAGAAGCCAAGGGAAAAAAGGACACAATGCCATTTGCAGCACCGTAGATGAGTCTAGAAGTAATCACGTGACTTGTAGTAAGCAGAAAGTGGAAGACACATATCATATCATGTCACTTATAGGTGTTACCTAAAAATGGATCCCAGGGCAGATATTTCCACGGAGAAGGGCAATCACAGATTCATTAAACAAACTTATGGTTCACCAATGGAAAGTTGTGAGAATTGGTTTCATTACGATATCGGGGTTAACAGACATATACAAACACAGGTGACATATATAATCACCAAAGACCTACAGAATACCAAGAGAGGACTACTCAACATTCTGTCATAACGTACATGGGAAAAGGGTCCCAGGAAGAACAGACATGTCTATATGTGTAAAAGAACCACATCTTCCACACCTACAACAAGCCAAACATTGTAATCAAACTTGCTGTAATAAAAAATAAAAAATTAAATTAAAAACACGAACAAGAAGTAGTGAGACAAACGTGAGGGGCTTTCTCCTGGCACATTCCATTCTAAACTCCAATCTAGAACACCACTTCCACTGAGGCTCTCTTGCCCTAGTAACCAGATTTGGTAAGGGTGAACTGCTGCCACCTTGTGGCCGTTTCACACAACAGCAGCTTTAATCCCAACGCTAATGGTCAGTAGATATTCAAAATCATTGCAGGCCTGTAAATGACACCTGCCCTGAAAACAAATCCTGGGGTCACATATCGACCAAAAAATTCAAAGGACGTCCATATGTCAAAACGACCGTTTCAAAAGGCATATTTTAGGCACATTAGTGTTCTGCTTCTTTTCCTTTCTTTCCTTTCCTGTTAAAAAACACGGGAATGGAAAAAGGCATCCCTCTGAATGGGCGAAAATCGTTGCAGACGAATCAATGGACAGAGGTTTAATCTCCAATATATATAAACAGCTCATGCAGCTTAATATTAAAAAAACAAACAACCCAAAAAAAATGGGCAGAAGATCTAAAGAGACGTTTCTTCAAAGGAGACACAGAGATGGCCAAGACGCACATGAAAAGCTGCTCAACAGCACTAATTATCAGAGAAATGCAAATCAAAACTACAATGAGATTTCACCTCACACCTGTTAGAATCGGCATCATCTGAAAATCTACAAACAACCAATTCTGGGGAGGGTGTGGACAAAAGGAGCCCTCTTCCACGATTGGTGGGAATGTAAATTGATACAGTCACTATGGAGAACAGTATGGAGTTTCCTTAAAAAAACTAGAAATAGAATTACCATCTGATCCAGCAATCCCACTTCTGGGCATATACCCAGAGAAAACCGTAAATCAAAAAGGCACATTCACCACAATGTTCATTGCAGCACTATTTACAATAGCCAGGTAATGGAAGCAACCTAAATGCGCACAGACAGATGAATGGATAAAGATGTGGTACATATATGAAATGGAATATTACTCGGCCATAAAAAGGAATGAAACTGGGTCATTTGTAGAGACATCGATGGATCGAGAGACTGTCATACAGAATGAAGTAAGTCAGAAAGAGGAAAACAAATATTGTATATTAATGCATATATGTGGAGCCTAAAAATGGTACAGATGAACTGGTTTGCAGGGAAGAAATAGAGACACAGAGGTAGAGAACAAACGTATGGACACCAAGTGTGGGAAGCCATGGGGTGGTGGTGGTGGGATGAGTTGGGAGTTTGGGATTGACCTGTGTACATGTATATGCATAAAATACATAACTAATAATAATGTGCTGTATAAAAAAAATAAATAAAATTAAATTTCAAAATTTTAAAAAATAAAATTTAAAAATAAAACAGAAAAAAGTTCTTCCCGTCACACAGATGTATTTATAGGAATGAATTATTTCCATGCTTATATCTATAAATACATAAAAGAGGAATAAAATCTAACTTGAACCATACAAGAAAAAAAAACCTGAACCCACGAGTTATACAGAGGAAAACCCTATCAGGGCACTTGCTCCAGTGGTAAACAATTATGAAATTGGTCAGAGGTGGGGAAGCATATCCCATACAGCCATCAACCCAAGCCCCACGCAAGGAGCGACCTCATTGCAAAGTTTGGGGACCGTGCCGAGGCATCTGTGAGTAAACGTGAGCTGAGCCACTGGCCAGCTGCTGCTGAACTGTTCCCACCCTTTCCAGGTAAAACACCTGAATATGTACAAGGGCTTGAAAGCCTAGAGGAAGGACCGTGGAGCCACACAAGCGACAGCACGCCGGCCAACTTGGTGCCTGCAGGCCAGCCAGGGTGGTCCTGTCCCTGGGCGCTGTTCCAGAAGCTTTCCATTGCCCTGCCTGAGATAACCCTCCTGTCCCGGCCCCCACTGCTTTTTTCCTTCCTCACCTCTGTCCGGAGAGAAATTCCAGCGGAAGGTATGGGTGACACAACCTCTTCTTTGCAGGCGGCAGCCTGGCAACTCCGGCAGAAAGGCCAGCAGAACCCCACTCACACCGGGTCACCAACAAAGCTGTGGCCCCTCACTCCCTCCCACCAGCACAGCCCCGAGACTGCTGACGGGGCAGAGAATATGGAGTCAGGCACAGCTTCAGGGGCTATTGCTGCCTGGAGCGCTGTTTATATTGACCTCAACGAGGCACACCTGGGGAGGGCGGGCCGGCAGGGTACGGCTGCCCAGGTCAGCTAATCCACAACCCTCAGGGAATCACATTGTTGAAAATGGACCCCGCTAAGGCAGAAGAGAAGCCAAGGGAAAAAAGGACACAATGCCATTTGCAGCACCGTAGATGAGTCTAGAAGTAATCACGTGACTTGTAGTAAGTCAGAAAGTGGAAGACACATATCATATCATATCACTTATAGGTGTTACCTAAAAATGGATACCAGGGCAGATATTTCCACGGAGAATGGCAATCACAGATTCATTAAACAGACTTATGGTTCACCAATGGAAAGGTGTGAGGATTGGTTTCATTACGATATCGGGGTTAACAGACATATACAAACACAGGTGACATATATAATCACCAAAGACCTACAGAATACCAAGAGAGGACTACTCAATATTCTGTCATAACACACATGGGAAAAGGGTCCCAGGAAGAACAGACATGTGTATATGTGTAAAAGAACCACATCTTCCACACCTACAACAAGCCAAACATTGTAATCAAACTTGCTGTAATAAAAAATAAAAAATTAAATTAAAAACACGAACAAGAAGTAGTGAGACAAACGTGAGGGGCTTTCTCCTGGCACATTCCATTCTAAACTCCAATCTAGAACACCACTTCCACTGAGGCTCTCTTGCCCTAGTAACCAGATTTGGTAAGGGTGAACTGCTGCCACCTTGTGGCCGTTTCACACAACAGCAGCTTTAATCCCAACGCTAATGGTCAGTAGATATTCAAAATCATTGCAGGCCTGTAAATGACACCTGCCCTGAAAACAAATCCTGGGGTCACATATCGACCAAAAAATTCAAAGGACGTCCATATGTCAAAACGACCGTTTCAAAAGGCATATTTTAGGCACATTAGTGTTCTGCTTCTTTTCCTTTCTTTCCTTTTTTGTTAAAAAACACGGGAATGGAAAAAGGCATCCCTCAGAATGGGCGAAAATCGTTGCAGACGAATCAATGGACAGAGGTTTAATCTCCAATATATATAAACAGCTCATGCAGCTTAATATTAAAAAAACAAACAACCCAAAAATAATGGGCAGAAGATCTAAAGAGACGTTTCTTCAAAGGAGACACAGAGATGGCCAAGACGCACATGAAAAGCTGCTCAACAGCACTAATTATCAGAGAAATGCAAATCAAAACTACAATGAGATTTCACCTCACACCTGTTAGAATCGGCATCATCAGAAAATCTACAAACAACCAATTCTGGGGAGGTTGTGGACAAAAGGAGCCCTCTTCCACTATTGGTGGGAATGTAAATTGATACAGTCACTATGGAGAACAGTATGGAGTTTCCTTAAAAAAATAGAAATAGAATTACCATCGGATCCAGCAATCCCACTTCTGGGCATATACCCAGAGAAAACCGTATTTCAAAAAGGCACATTCACCACAATGTTCGTTGCAGCACTATTTACAATAGCCAGGTAATGGAAGCAAACTAAATGCCCACAGACAGATGAATGGATAAAGATGTGTTACATATATAAAATGGAATATTACTCGGCCATAAAAAGGAATGAAACTGGGTCATTTGTAGAGACATCGATGGATCGAGAGACTGTCATACAGAATGAAGTAAGTCAGAAAGAGGAAAACAAATATTGTATATTAATGCATATATGTGGAACCTAAAAAAATGGTACAGATGAACTGGTTTGCAGGGAAGAAATAGAGACACAGAGGTAGAGAACAAACGTATGGACACCAAGTGTGGGAAGCCATGGGGTGGTGGTGGTGGGATGAGTTGGGAGTTTGGGATTGACCTGTATACATGTATATGCATAAAATACATAACTAATAATAACGTGCTGTATAAAAAAATAAATAAAATTAAATTTCAAAATTTTAAAAAAAATAAAATTTAAAAATAAAACAGAAAAAAGTTCTTCCCATCACACAGATGTATTTATAGGAATGAATTATTTCCATGCTTATATCTATAAATATATAAAAGAGGAATAAAATCTAACTTGAACCATAAAAGAAAAAAAAACCTGAACCCACGAGTTATACAGAGGAAAACCCTATCAGGGCACTTGCTCCAGTGGTAAACAATTCTGAAATTGGTCAGAGGTGGGGAACCATCTCCCATACAGCCATCAACCCACCCCCCACGCAAGGAGCGTCCTCATTGCAAAGCTGGGGGACCGTGCCGAGGCATCTGTGAGTAAACGTGAGCTGAGCCCCAGGCCAGCTACTGCTGAACTGTTCCCACCCTTTCCAGGTAAAACACCTGAATATGTACAAGGGCTTGAAAGCCTAGAGGAAGGACCGTGGAGCCACACCAGCGACAGCACGCAGGCCAACTTGGTGCCTGCAGGCCAGCCAGGGTGGTCCTGGCCCTGGGCGCTCTTCCAGAAGCTTTCCATTGCCCTGCCTGAGATACCCCTCCTGTCCCGGCCCCCACTGCTTTTTTCCTTCCTCACCTCTGTCCGGAGAGAAATTCCAGCGGAAGGCATGTGTGACACAACCTCTTCTTTACAGGCGGCAGCCTGGCAACTCCTGCAGAAAGGCCAGCAGAACCCCACTCACACCGGGCCACCCACAAAGCTGTGGCCCCTCACCCACTTCCACCAACACAGCCCCGAGACTGCTGATGGGGCAGAGAATATGGAGTCAGGCACAGCTTCAAGGGCTATTGCTGCCTGGAGCGCTGTTTATATTGACCTCAACGAGGCACACCTGGGGAGGGCGGGCCGGCAGGGTAAGGCTGCCCAGGTCAGCTAATCCACAACCCTCAGGGAATCACATTGTTGAAAATGGACCCCGCTAAGGCAGAAGAGAAGCCAAGGGAAAAAAGGACACAATGCCATTTGCAGCACCGTAGATGAGTCTAGAAGTAATCACGTGACTTGTAGTAAGCAGAAAGTGGAAGACACATATCATATCATATCACTTATAGGTGTTACCTAAAAATGGATCCCAGGGCAGATATTTCCACGGAGAAGGGCAATCACAGATTCATTAAACAAACTTATGGTTCACCAATGGAAAGTTGTGAGAATTGGTTTCATTACGATATCGGGGTTAACAGACATATACAAACACAGGTGACATATATAATCACCAAAGACCTACAGAATACCAAGAGAGGACTACTCAACATTCTGTCATAACGTACATGGGAAAAGGGTCCCAGGAAGAACAGACATGTCTATATGTGTAAAAGAACCACATCTTCCACACCTACAACAAGCCAAACATTGTAATCAAACTTGCTGTAATAAAAAATAAAAAATTAAATTAAAAACACGAACAAGAAGTAGTGAGACAAACGTGAGGGGCTTTCTCCTGGCACATTCCATTCTAAACTCCAATCTAGAACACCACTTCCACTGAGGCTCTCTTGCCCTAGTAACCAGATTTGGTAAGGGTGAACTGCTGCCACCTTGTGGCCGTTTCACACAACAGCAGCTTTAATCCCAACGCTAATGGTCAGTTGATATTCAAAATCATTGCAGGCCTGTAAATGACACCTGCCCTGAAAACAAATCCTGGGGTCACATATCGACCAAAAAATTCAAAGGACGTCCATATGTCAAAACGACCGTTTCAAAAGGCATATTTTAGGCACATTAGTGTTCTGCTTCTTTTCCTTTCTTTCCTTTCTTGTTAAAAAACACGGGAATGGAAAAAGGCATCCCTCTGAATGGGCGAAAATCGTTGCAGACGAATCAATGGACAGAGGTTTAATCTCCAATATATATAAACAGCTCATGCAGCTTAATATTAAAAAAAGAAACAACCCAAAAAAAATGGGCAGAAGATCTAAAGAGACGTTTCTTCAAAGGAGACACAGAGATGGCCAAGACGCACATGAAAAGCTGCTCAACAGCACTAATTATCAGAGAAATGCAAATCAAAACTACAATGAGATTTCACCTCACACCTGTTAGAATCGGCATCATCAGAAAATCTACAAACAACCAATTCTGGGGAGGGTGTGGACAAAAGGAGCCCTCTTCCACGATTGGTGGGAATGTAAATTGATACAGTCACTATGGAGAACAGTATGGAGTTTCCTTAAAAAAAATAGAAATAGAATTACCATCTGATCCAGCAATCCCACTTCTGGGCATATACCCAGAGAAAACCGTAAATCAAAAAGGCACATTCACCACAATGTTCATTGCAGCACTATTTACAATAGCCAGGTAATGGAAGCAACCTAAATGCGCACAGACAGATGAATGGATAAAGATGTGGTACATATATGAAATGGAATATTACTCGGCCATAAAAAGGAATGAAACTGGGTCATTTGTAGAGACATCGATGGATCGAGAGACTGTCATACAGAATGAAGTAAGTCAGAAAGAGGAAAACAAATATTGTATATTAATGCATATATGTGGAGCCTAAAAATGGTACAGATGAACTGGTTTGCAGGGAAGAAATAGAGACACAGAGGTAGAGAACAAACGTATGGACACCAAGTGTGGGAAGCCATGGGGTGGTGGTGGTGGGATGAGTTGGGAGTTTGGGATTGACCTGTGTACATGTATATGCATAAAACACATAACTAATAATAATGTGCTGTATAAAAAAATAAATAAAATTAAATTTCAAAATTTTAAAAAATAAAATTTAAAAATAAAACAGAAAAAAGTTCTTCCCGTCACACAGATGTATTTATAGGAATGAATTATTTCCATGCTTATATCTATAAATACATAAAAGAGGAATAAAATCTAACTTGAACCATACAAGAAAAAAAAACCTGAACCCACGAGTTATACAGAGGAAAACCCTATCAGGGCACTTGCTCCAGTGGTAAACAATTATGAAATTGGTCAGAGGTGGGGAAGCATATCCCATACAGCCATCAACCCAAGCCCCACGCAAGGAGCGACCTCATTGCAAAGTTTGGGGACCGTGCCGAGGCATCTGTGAGTAAACGTGAGCTGAGCCACTGGCCAGCTGCTGCTGAACTGTTCCCACCCATTCCAGGTAAAACACCTGAATATGTACAAGGGCTTGAAAGCCTAGAGGAAGGACCGTGGAGCCACACCAGCGACAGCACGCCGGCCAACTTGGTGCCTGCAGGCCAGCCAGGGTGGTCCTGTCCCTGGGCGCTGTTCCAGAAGCTTTCCATTGCCCTGCCTGAGATAACCCTCCTGTCCCGGCCCCCACTGCTTTTTTCCTTCCTCACCTCTGTCCGGAGAGAAATTCCAGCGGAAGGTATGGGTGACACAACCTCTTCTTTGCAGGCGGCAGCCTGGCAACTCCGGCAGAAAGGCCAGCAGAACCCCACTCACACCGGGTCACCAACAAAGCTGTGGCCCCTCACTCCCTCCCACCAGCACAGCCCCGAGACTGCTGACGGGGCAGAGAATATGGAGTCAGGCACAGCTTCAGGGGCTATTGCTGCCTGGAGCGCTGTTTATATTGACCTCAACGAGGCACACCTGGGGAGGGCGGGCCGGCAGTGTACGGCTGCCCAGGTCAGCTAATCCACAACCCTCAGGGAATCACATTGTTGAAAATGGACCCCGCTAAGGCAGAAGAGAAGCCAAGGGAAAAAAGGACACAATGCCATTTGCAGCACCGTAGATGAGTCTAGAAGTAATCACGTGACTTGTAGTAAGTCAGAAAGTGGAAGACACATATCATATCATATCACTTATAGGTGTTACCTAAAAATGGATACCAGGGCAGATATTTCCACGGAGAACGGCAATCACAGATTCATTAAACAGACTTATGGTTCACCAATGGAAAGGTGTGAGGATTGGTTTCATTACGATATCGGGGTTAACAGACATATACAAACACAGGTGACATATATAATCACCAAAGACCTACAGAATACCAAGAGAGGACTACTCAATATTCTGTCATAACACACATGGGACAAGGATCCCAGGAAGAACAGACATGTGTATATGTGTAAAAGAACCACATCTTCCACACCTACAACAAGCCAAACATTGTAATCAAACTTGCTGTAATAAAAAATAAAAAATTAAATTAAAAACACGAACAAGAAGTAGTGAGACAAACGTGAGGGGCTTTCTCCTGGCACATTCCATTCTAAACTCCAATCTAGAACACCACTTCCACTGAGGCTCTCTTGCCCTAGTAACCAGATTTGGTAAGGGTGAACTGCTGCCACCTTGTGGCCGTTTCACACAACAGCAGCTTTAATCCCAACGCTAATGGTCAGTTGATATTCAAAATCATTGCAGGCCTGTAAATGACACCTGCCCTGAAAACAAATCCTGGGGTCACATATCGACCAAAAAATTCAAAGGACGTCCATATGTCAAAACGACCGTTTCAAAAGGCATATTTTAGGCACATTAGTGTTCTGCTTCTTTTCCTTTCTTTCCTTTCTTGTTAAAAAACACGGGAATGGAAAAAGGCATCCCTCTGAATGGGCGAAAATCGTTGCAGACGAATCAATGGACAGAGGTTTAATCTCCAATATATATAAACAGCTCATGCAGCTTAATATTAAAAAAACAAACAACCCAAAAAAAATGGGCAGAAGATCTAAAGAGACGTTTCTTCAAAGGAGACACAGAGATGGCCAAGACGCACATGAAAAGCTGCTCAACAGCACTAATTATCAGAGAAATGCAAATCAAAACTACAATGAGATTTCACCTCACACCTGTTAGAATCGGCATCATCTGAAAATCTACAAACAACCAATTCTGGGGAGGGTGTGGACAAAAGGAGCCCTCTTCCACGATTGGTGGGAATGTAAATTGATACAGTCACTATGGAGAACAGTATGGAGTTTCCTTAAAAAAACTAGAAATAGAATTACCATCTGATCCAGCAATCCCACTTCTGGGCATATACCCAGAGAAAACCGTAAATCAAAAAGGCACATTCACCACAATGTTCATTGCAGCACTATTTACAATAGCCAGGTAATGGAAGCAACCTAAATGCGCACAGACAGATGAATGGATAAAGATGTGGTACATATATGAAATGGAATATTACTTGGCCATAAAAAGGAATGAAACTGGGTCATTTGTAGAGACATCGATGGATCGAGAGACTGTCATACAGAATGAAGTAAGTCAGAAAGAGGAAAACAAATATTGTATATTAATGCATATATGTGGAGCCTAAAAATGGTACAGATGAACTGGTTTGCAGGGAAGAAATAGAGACACAGAGGTAGAGAACAAACGTATGGACACCAAGTGTGGGAAGCCATGGGGTGGTGGTGGTGGGATGAGTTGGGAGTTTGGGATTGACCTGTGTACATGTATATGCATAAAACACATAACTAATAATAATGTGCTGTATAAAAAAAATAAATAAAATTAAATTTCAAAATTTTAAAAAATAAAATTTAAAAATAAAACAGAAAAAAGTTCTTCCCGTCACACAGATGTATTTATAGGAATGAATTATTTCCATGCTTATATCTATAAATATATAAAAGAGGAATAAAATCTAACTTGAACCATACAAGAAAAAAAAACCTGAACCCACGAGTTATACAGAGGAAAACCCTATCAGGGCACTTGCTCCAGTGGTAAACAATTATGAAATTGGTCAGAGGTGGGGAAGCATATCCCATACAGCCATCAACCCAAGCCCCACGCAAGGAGCGACCTCATTGCAAAGTTTGGGGACCGTGCCGAGGCATCTGTGAGTAAACGTGAGCTGAGCCACTGGCCAGCTGCTGCTGAACTGTTCCCACCCATTCCAGGTAAAACACCTGAATATGTACAAGGGCTTGAAAGCCTAGAGGAAGGACCGTGGAGCCACACCAGCGACAGCACGCCGGCCAACTTGGTGCCTGCAGGCCAGCCAGGGTGATCCTGTCCCTGGGCGCTGTTCCAGAAGCTTTCCATTGCCCTGCCTGAGATAACCCTCCTGTCCCGGCCCCCACTGCTTTTTTCCTTCCTCACCTCTGTCCGGAGAGAAATTCCAGCGGAAGGTATGGGTGACACAACCTCTTCTTTGCAGGCGGCAGCCTGGCAACTCCGGCAGAAAGGCCAGCAGAACCCCACTCACACCGGGTCACCAACAAAGCTGTGGCCCCTCACTCCCTCCCACCAGCACAGCCCCGAGACTGCTGACGGGGCAGAGAATATGGAGTCAGGCACAGCTTCAGGGGCTATTGCTGCCTGGAGCGCTGTTTATATTGACCTCAACGAGGCACACCTGGGGAGGGCGGGCCGGCAGGGTACGGCTGCCCAGGTCAGCTAATCCACAACCCTCAGGGAATCACATTGTTGAAAATGGACCCCGCTAAGGCAGAAGAGAAGCCAAGGGAAAAAAGGACACAATGCCATTTGCAGCACCGTAGATGAGTCTAGAAGTAATCACGTGACTTGTAGTAAGTCAGAAAGTGGAAGACACATATCATATCATATCACTTATAGGTGTTACCTAAAAATGGATACCAGGGCAGATATTTCCACGGAGAACGGCAATCACAGATTCATTAAACAGACTTATGGTTCACCAATGGAAAGGTGTGAGGATTGGTTTCATTACGATATCGGGGTTAACAGACATATACAAACACAGGTGACATATATAATCACCAAAGACCTACAGAATACCAAGACAGGACTACTCAATATTCTGTCATAACACACATGGGACAAGGATCCCAGGAAGAACAGACATGTGTATATGTGTAAAAGAACCACATCTTCCACACCTACAACAAGCCAAACATTGTAATCAAACTTGCTGTAATAAAAAATAAAAAATTAAATTAAAAACACGAACAAGAAGTAGTGAGACAAACGTGAGGGGCTTTCTCCTGGCACATTCCATTCTAAACTCCAATCTAGAACACCACTTCCACTGAGGCTCTCTTGCCCTAGTAACCAGATTTGGTAAGGGTGAACTGCTGCCACCTTGTGGCCGTTTCACACAACAGCAGCTTTAATCCCAACGCTAATGGTCAGTAGATATTCAAAATCATTGCAGGCCTGTAAATGACACCTGCCCTGAAAACAAATCCTGGGGTCACATATCGACCAAAAAATTCAAAGGACGTCCATATGTCAAAACGACCGTTTCAAAAGGCATATTTTAGGCACATTAGTGTTCTGCTTCTTTTCCTTTCTTTCCTTTCTTGTTAAAAAACACGGGAATGGAAAAAGGCATCCCTCTGAATGGGCGAAAATCGTTGCAGACGAATCAATGGACAGAGGTTTAATCTCCAATATATATAAACAGCTCATGCAGCTTAATATTAAAAAAACAAACAACCCAAAAATAATGGGCAGAAGATCTAAAGAGACGTTTCTTCAAAGGAGACACAGAGATGGCCAAGACGCACATGAAAAGCTGCTCAACAGCACTAATTATCAGAGAAATGCAAATCAAAACTACAATGAGATTTCACCTCACACCTGTTAGAATCGGCATCGTCTGAAAATCTACAAACAACCAATTCTGGGGAGGGTGTGGACAAAAGGAGCCCTCTTCCACGATTGGTGGGAATGTAAATTGATACAGTCACTATGGAGAACAGTATGGAGTTTCCTTAAAAAAACTAGAAATAGAATTACCATCTGATCCAGCAATCCCACTTCTGGGCATATACCCAGAGAAAACCGTAAATCAAAAAGGCACATTCACCACAATGTTCATTGCAGCACTATTTACAATAGCCAGGTAATGGAAGCAACCTAAATGCGCACAGACAGATGAATGGATAAAGATGTGGTACATATATGAAATGGAATATTACTCGGCCATAAAAAGGAATGAAACTGGGTCATTTGTAGAGACATCGATGGATCGAGAGACTGTCATACAGAATGAAGTAAGTCAGAAAGAGGAAAACAAATATTGTATATTAATGCATATATGTGGAGCCTAAAAATGGTACAGATGAACTGGTTTGCAGGGAAGAAATAGAGACACAGAGGTAGAGAACAAACGTATGGACACCAAGTGTGGGAAGCCATGGGGTGGTGGTGGTGGGATGAGTTGGGAGTTTGGGATTGACCTGTGTACATGTATATGCATAAAATACATAACTAATAATAATGTGCTGTATAAAAAAATAAATAAAATTAAATTTCAAAATTTTAAAAAATAAAATTTAAAAATAAAACAGAAAAAAGTTCTTCCCGTCACACAGATGTATTTATAGGAATGAATTATTTCCATGCTTATATCTATAAATACATAAAAGAGGAATAAAATCTAACTTGAACCATAAAAGAAAAAAAAACCTGAACCCACGAGTTATACAGAGGAAAACCCTATCAGGGCACTTGCTCCAGTGGTAAACAATTATGAAATTGGTCAGAGGTGGGGAAGCATCTCCCATACAGCCATCAACCAACCCCCCAAGCAAGGAGCGACCTCATTGCAAAGTTTGGGGACCATGCCGAGGCATCTGTGAGTAAACGTGAGCTGAGCCCCTGGCCAGCTGCTGCTGAACTGTTCCCACCCTTTCCAGGTAAAACACCTGAATATGTACAAGGGCTTGAAAGCCTAGAGGAAGGACCGTGGAGCCACACAAGCGACAGCACGCCGGCCAACTTGGTGCCTGCAGGCCAGCCAGGGTGGTCCTGTCCCTGGGCGCTGTTCCAGAAGCTTTCCATTGCCCTGCCTGAGATAACCCTCCTGTCCCGGCCCCCACTGCTTTTTTCCTTCCTCACCTCTGTCCGGAGAGAAATTCCAGCGGAAGGTATGGGTGACACAACCTCTTCTTTGCAGGCGGCAGCCTGGCAACTCCTGCAGAAAGGCCAGCAGAACCCCACTCACACCGGGTCACCAACAAAGCTGTGGCCCCTCCCTCCCTCCCACCAGCACAGCCCCGAGACTGCTGACGGGGCAGAGAATATGGAGTCAGGCACAGCTTCAGGGGCTATTGCTGCCTGGAGCGCTGTTTATATTGACCTCAACGAGGCACACCTGGGGAGGGCGGGCCGGCAGGGTACGGCTGCCCAGGTCAGCTAATCCACAACCCTCAGGGAATCACATTGTTGAAAATGGACCCCGCTAAGGCACAAGAGAAGCCAAGGGAAAAAAGGACACAATGCCATTTGCAGCACCGTAGATGAGTCTAGAAGTAATCACGTGACTTGTAGTAAGCAGAAAGTGGAAGACACATATCATATCATATCACTTATAGGTGTTACCTAAAAATGGATCCCAGGGCAGATATTTCCACGGAGAAGGGCAATCACAGATTCATTAAACAAACTTATGGTTCACCAATGGAAAGTTGTGAGAATTGGTTTCATTACGATATCGGGGTTAACAGACATATACAAACACAGGTGACATATATAATCACCAAAGACCTACAGAATACCAAGAGAGGACTACTCAACATTCTGTCATAACGTACATGGGAAAAGGGTCCCAGGAAGAACAGACATGTCTATATGTGTAAAAGAACCACATCTTCCACACCTACAACAAGCCAAACATTGTAATCAAACTTGCTGTAATAAAAAATAAAAAATTAAATTAAAAACACGAACAAGAAGTAGTGAGACAAACGTGAGGGGCTTTCTCCTGGCACATTCCATTCTAAACTCCAATCTAGAACACCACTTCCACTGAGGCTCTCTTGCCCTAGTAACCAGATTTGGTAAGGGTGAACTGCTGCCACCTTGTGGCCGTTTCACACAACAGCAGCTTTAATCCCAACGCTAATGGTCAGTTGATATTCAAAATCATTGCAGGCCTGTAAATGACACCTGCCCTGAAAACAAATCCTGGGGTCACATATCGACCTAAATATTCAAAGGACGTCCATATTTCAAAACGACCGTTTCAAAAGGCATATTTTACGCACATTAGTGTTCTGCTTCTTTTCCTTTCTTTCCTTTTTTTGTTAAAAAAAGCGGGAATGGAAAAAAGCATCCCTCAGAATGGGCGAAAATCGTTGCAGACGAATCAATGGACAGAGGTTTAATCTCCAATATATATAAACAGCTCATGCAGCTTAATATTAAAAAAACAAACAACCCAAAAAAAATGGGCAGAAGATCTAAAGAGACGTTTCTTCAAAGGAGACACAGAGATGGCCAAGACGCACATGAAAAGCTGCTCAACAGCACTAATTATCAGAGAAATGCAAATCAAAACTACAATGAGATTTCACCTCACACCTGTTAGAATCGGCATCATCTGAAAATCTACAAACAACCAATTCTGGGGAGGGTGTGGACAAAAGGAGCCCTCTTCCACGATTGGTGGGAATGTAAATTGATACAGTCACTATGGAGAACAGTATGGAGTTTCCTTAAAAAAACTAGAAATAGAATTACCATCTGATCCAGCAATCCCACTTCTGGGCATATACCCAGAGAAAACCGTATTTCAAAAAGGCACATTCACCACAATGTTCGTTGCAGCACTATTTACAATAGCCAGGTAATGGAAGCAAACTAAATGCCCAGAGACAGATGAATGGATAAAGATGTGTTACATATATAAAATGGAATATTACTCGGCCATAAAAAGGAATGAAACTGGGTCATTTGTAGAGACATCGATGGATCGAGAGACTGTCATACAGAATGAAGTAAGTCAGAAAGAGGAAAACAAATATTGTATATTAATGCATATATGTGGAACCTAAAAAAATGGTACAGATGAACTGGTTTGCAGGGAAGAAATAGAGACACAGAGGTAGAGAACAAACGTATGGACACCAAGTGTGGGAAGCCATGGGGTGGTGGTGGTGGGATGAGTTGGGAGTTTGGGATTGACCTGTATACATGTATATGCATAAAATACATAATTAATAATAACGTGCTGTATAAAAAAATAAATAAAATTAAATTTCAAAATTTAAAAAAAAATAAAATTTAAAAATAAAACAGAAAAAAGTTCTTCCCATCACACAGATGTATTTATAGGAATGAATTATTTCCATGCTTATATCTATAAATATATAAAAGAGGAATAAAATCTAACTTGAACCATAAAAGAAAAAAAAACCTGAACCCACGAGTTATACAGAGGAAAACCCTATCAGGGCACTTGCTCCAGTGGTAAACAATTCTGAAATTGGTCAGAGGTGGGGAACCATCTCCCATACAGCCATCAACCCACCCCCCACGCAAGGAGCGTCCTCATTGCAAAGCTGGTGGACCGTGCCGAGGCATCTGTGAGTAAACGTGAGCTGAGCCCCAGGCCAGCTACTGCTGAACTGTTCCCACCCTTTCCAGGTAAAACACCTGAATATGTACAAGGGCTTGAAAGCCTAGAGGAAGGACCGTGGAGCCACACCAGCGACAGCACGCAGGCCAACTTGGTGCCTGCAGGCCAGCCAGGGTGGTCCTGTCCCTGGGCGCTCTTCCAGAAGCTTTCCATTGCCCTGCCTGAGATACCCCTCCTGTCCCGGCCCCCACTGCTTTTTTCCTTCCTCACCTCTGTCCGGAGAGAAATTCCAGCGGAAGGCATGTGTGACACAACCTCTTCTTTACAGGCGGCAGCCTGGCAACTCCTGTAGAAAGGCCAGCAGAACCCCACTCACACCGGGCCACCCACAAAGCTGTGGCCCCTCACCCCCTTCCACCAACACAGCCCCGAGACTGCTGATGGGGCAGAGAATATGGAGTCAGGCACAGCTTCAAGGGCTATTGCTGCCTGGAGCGCTGTTTATATTGACCTCAACGAGGCACACCTGGGGAGGGCGGGCCGGCAGGGTAAGGCTGCCCAGGTCAGCTAATCCACAACCCTCAGGGAATCACATTGTTGAAAATGGACCCCGCTAAGGCAGAAGAGAAGCCAAGGGAAAAAAGGACACAATGCAATTTGCAGCACCGTAGATGAGTCTAGAAGTAATCACGTGACTTGTAGTAAGCAGAAAGTGGAAGACACATATCATATCATATCACTTATAGGTGTTACCTAAAAATGGATCCCAGGGCAGATATTTCCACGGAGAAGGGCAATCACAGATTCATTAAACAAACTTATGGTTCACCAATGGAAAGTTGTGAGAATTGGTTTCATTACGATATCGGGGTTAACAGACATATACAAACACAGGTGACATATATAATCACCAAAGACCTACAGAATACCAAGAGAGGACTACTCAACATTCTGTCATAACGTACATGGGAAAAGGGTCCCAGGAAGAACAGACATGTCTATATGTGTAAAAGAACCACATCTTCCACACCTACAACAAGCCAAACATTGTAATCAAACTTGCTGTAATAAAAAATAAAAAATTAAATTAAAAACACGAACAAGAAGTAGTGAGACAAACGTGAGGGGCTTTCTCCTGGCACATTCCATTCTAAACTCCAATCTAGAACACCACTTCCACTGAGGCTCTCTTGCCCTAGTAACCAGATTTGGTAAGGGTGAACTGCTGCCACCTTGTGGCCGTTTCACACAACAGCAGCTTTAATCCCAACGCTAATGGTCAGTTGATATTCAAAATCATTGCAGGCCTGTAAATGACACCTGCCCTGAAAACAAATCCTGCGGTCACATATCAACCTAAATATTCAAAGGACGTCCATATTTCAAAACGACCGTATCAAAAGGCATATTTTACGCACATTAGTGTTCTGCTTCTTTTCCTTTCTTTCCTTTTTTTGTTAAAAAAAGCGGGAATGGAAAAAAGCATCCCTCAGAATGGGCGAAAATCGTTGCAGATGAATCAATGGACAGAGGTTTAATCTCCAATATATATAAACAGCTCATGCAGCTTAATATTAAAAAAACAAACAACCCAAAAAAATGGGCAGAAGATCTAAAGAGACGTTTCTTCAAAGGAGACACAGAGATGGCTAAGACGCACATGAAAAGCTGCTCAACAGCACTAATTATTAGAGAAATAAAATCAAAACTACAATGAGGTTTCACCTCACACCTGTAAGAATCGGCATCATCAGAAAATCTACAAACAACCAATTCTGGGGAGGGTGTGGACAAAAGGAGCCCTCTTCCACAATTGGTGAGAATGTAAATTGATACAGTCACTATGGAGAACAGTATGGAGTTTCCTTAAAAAAACTAAAAATAGAATTACCATCTGATCCAGCAATCCCACTTCTGGGCATATACCCAGAGAAAACCGTAAATCAAAAAGGCACATTCACCACAATGTTCATTGCAGCACTATTTACAATAGCCAGGTAATGGAAGCAACCTAAATGCCCACAGACAGATGAATGGATAAAGATGTGGTACATATATGAAATGGAATATTACTCGGCCATAAAAAGGAATGAAACTGGGTCATTTGTAGAGACATCGATGGATCGAGAGACTGTCATACAGAATGAAGTAAGTCAGAAAGAGGAAAACAAATATTGTATATTAATGCATATATGTGGAGCCTAAAAATGGTACAGATGAACTGGTTTGCAGGGAAGAAATAGAGACACAGAGGTAGAGAACAAACGTATGGACACCAAGTGTGGGAAGCCATGGGGTGGTGGTGGTGGGATGAGTTGGGAGTTTGGGATTGACCTGTGTACATGTATATGCATAAAATACATAACTAATAATAATGGGCTGTATAAAAAAAATAAATAAAATTAAATTTCAAAATTTTAAAAAATAAAATTTAAAAATAAAACAGAAAAAAGTTCTTCCCGTCACACAGATGTATTTATAGGAATGAATTATTTCCATGCTTATATCTATAAATACATAAAAGAGGAATAAAATCTAACTTGAACCATAAAAGAAAAAAAAACCTGAACCCACGAGTTATACAGAGGAAAACCCTATCAGGGCACTTGCTCCAGTGGTAAACACTTATGAAATTGGTCAGAGGTGGGGAAGCATCTCCCATACAGCCATCAACCAACCCCCCAAGCAAGGAGCGACCTCATTGCAAAGTTTGGGGACCGTGCCGAGGCATCTGTGAGTAAACGTGAGCTGAGCCCCTGGCCAGCTGCTGCTGAACTGTTCCCACCCTTTCCAGGTAAAACACCTGAATATGTACAAGGGCTTGAAAGCCTAGAGGAAGGACCGTGGAGCCACACCAGCGACAGCACGCAGGCCAACTTGGTGCCTGCAGGCCAGCCAGGGTGGTCCTGTCCCCGGGCGCTCTTCCAGAAGCTTTCCATTGCCCTGCCTGAGATACCCCTCCTGTCCCGGACCCCACTGCTTTTTTCCTTCCTCACCTCTGTCCGGAGAGAAATTCCAGCAGAAGGTATGGGTGACACAACCTCTTCTTTGCAGGCGGCAGCCTGGCAACTCCTGCAGAAAGGCCAGCAGAACCCCACTCACACCGGGCCACCAACAAAGCTGTGGCCCCTCACTCCCTCCCACCAGCACAGCCCCGAGACTGCTGACGGGGCAGAGAATATGGAGTCAGGCACAGCTTCAGGGGCTATTGCTGCCTGGAGCGCTGTTTATATTGACCTCAATGAGGCACACCTGGGGAGGGCGGGCTGGCAGGGTAAGGCTGCCCAGGTCAGCTAATCCACAACCCTCAGGCAATCACATTGTTGAAAATGGACCCCACTAAAGCAGAAGAGAAGCCAAGGGAAAAAAGGCCACAATGCCATTTGCCGCACCGTAGATGAGTCTAGAAGTAATCACGTGACTTGTAGTAAGTCAGAAAGTGGAAGACACATATCATATCATATCACTTATAGGTGTTACCTAAAAATGGATCCCAGGGCAGATATTTCCACGGAGAAGGGCAATCACAGATTCATTAAACAGACTTATGGTTCACCAATGGAAAGGTGTGAGGATTGGTTTCATTACGATATCGGGGTTAACAGACATATACAAACACAGGTGACATATATAATCACCAAAGACCTACAGAATACCAAGAGAGGACTACTCAATATTCTGTCATAACGTACATGGGAAAAGGATCCCAGGAAGAACAGTTATCTGTATATGTGTAAAAGAACCACATCTTCCACACCTACAACAAGCCAAACATTGTAATCAAACTTGCTGTAATAAAAAATAAAAAATTAAATTAAAAACACGAACAAGAAGTAGTGAGACAAACGTGAGGGTCTTTCTCCTGACACATTCCATTCTAAACTCCAATCTAGAACACCACTTCCACTGAGGCTCTCTTGCCCTAGTAACCAGATTTCGTAAGGGTGAACTGCTGCCACCTTGTGGCCGTTTCACACAACAGCAGCTTTAATCCCAACGCTAATGGTCAGTTGATATTCAAAATCATTGCAGGCCTGTAAATGACACCTGCCCTGAAAACAAATCCTGGGGTCACATATCGACCAAAAAATTCAAAGGACGTCCATATGTCAAAACGACCGTTTCAAAAGGCATATTTTAGGCACATTAGTGTTCTGCTTCTTTTCCTTTCTTTCCTTTCTTGTTAAAAAACACGGGAATGGAAAAAGGCATCCCTCTGAATGGGCGAAAATCGTTGCAGACGAATCAATGGACAGAGGTTTAATCTCCAATATATATAAACAGCTCATGCAGCTTAATATTAAAAAAACAAACAACCCAAAAAAAATGGGCAGAAGATCTAAAGAGACGTTTCTTCAAAGGAGACACAGAGATGGCCAAGACGCACATGAAAAGCTGCTCAACAGCACTAATTATCAGAGAAATGCAAATCAAAACTACAATGAGATTTCACCTCACACCTGTTAGAATCGGCATCATCTGAAAATCTACAAACAACCAATTCTGGGGAGGGTGTGGACAAAAGGAGCCCTCTTCCACGATTGGTGGGAATGTAAATTGATACAGTCACTATGGAGAACAGTATGGAGTTTCCTTAAAAAAACTAGAAATAGAATTACCATCTGATCCAGCAATCCCACTTCAGGGCATATACCCAGAGAAAACCGTAAATCAAAAAGGCACATTCACCACAATGTTCATTGCAGCACTATTTACAATAGCCAGGTAATGGAAGCAACCTAAATGCGCACAGACAGATGAATGGATAAAGATGTGGTACATATATGAAATGGAATATTACTCGGCCATAAAAAGGAATGAAACTGGGTCATTTGTAGAGACATCGATGGATCGAGAGACTGTCATACAGAATGAAGTAAGTCAGAAAGAGGAAAACAAATATTGTATATTAATGCATATATGTGGAGCCTAAAAATGGTACAGATGAACTGGTTTGCAGGGAAGAAATAGAGACACAGAGGTAGAGAACAAACGTATGGACACCAAGTGTGGGAAGCCATGGGGTGGTGGTGGTGGGATGAGTTGGGAGTTTGGGATTGACCTGTGTACATGTATATGCATAAAATACATAACTAATAATAATGTGCTGTATAAAAAAATAAATAAAATTAAATTTCAGAATTTTAAAAAATAAAATTTAAAAATAAAACAGAAAAAAGTTCTTCCCGTCACACAGATGTATTTATAGGAATGAATTATTTCCATGCTTATATCTATAAATACATAAAAGAGGAATAAAATCTAACTTGAACCATACAAGAAAAAAAAACCTGAACCCACGAGTTATACAGAGGAAAACCCTATCAGGGCACTTGCTCCAGTGGTAAACAATTATGAAATTGGTCAGAGGTGGGGAAGCATATCCCATACAGCCATCAACCCAAGCCCCACGCAAGGAGCGACCTCATTGCAAAGTTTGGGGACCGTGCCGAGGCATCTGTGAGTAAACGTGAGCTGAGCCCCTGGCCAGCTGCTGCTGAACTGTTCCCACCCTTTCCAGGTAAAACACCTGAATATGTACAAGGGCTTGAAAGCCTAGAGGAAGGACCGTGGAGCCACACCAGCGACAGCACGCAGGCCAACTTGGTGCCTGCAGGCCAGCCAGGGTGGTCCTGTCCCTGGGCGCTCTTCGAAAAGCTTTCCATTGCCCTGCCTGAGATACCCCTCCTGTCCCGGCCCCCACTGCTTTTTTCCTTCCTCACCTCTGTCTGGAGAGAAATTCCAGCAGAAGGTATGGGTGACACAACCTCTTCTTTGCAGGCGGCAGCCTGGCAACTCCTGCAGAAAGGCCAGCAGAACCCCACTCACACCGGGTCACCAACAAAGCTGTGGCCCCTCACTCCCTCCCACCAGCACAGCCCCGAGACTGCTGACGGGGCAGAGAATATGGAGTCAGGCACAGCTTCAGGGGCTATTGCTGCCTGGAGCGCTGTTTATATTGACCTCAACGAGGCACACCTGGGGAGGGCGGGCCGGCAGGGTACGGCTGCCCAGGTCAGCTAATCCACAACCCTCAGGGAATCACATTGTTGAAAATGGACCCCGCTAAGGCAGAAGAGAAGCCAAGGGAAAAAAGGACACAATGCCATTTGCAGCACCGTAGATGAGTCTAGAAGTAATCACGTGACTTGTAGTAAGTCAGAAAGTGGAAGACACATATCATATCATATCACTTATAGGTGTTACCTAAAAATGGATACCAGGGCAGATATTTCCACGGAGAAGGGCAATCACAGATTCATTAAACAGACTTATGGTTCACCAATGGAAAGGTGTGAGGATTGGTTTCATTACGATATCGGGGTTAACAGACATATACAAACACAGGTGACATATATAATCACCAAAGACCTACAGAATACCAAGAGAGGACTACTCAATATTCTGTCATAACACACATGGGAAAAGGATCCCAGGAAGAACAGACATGTGTATATGTGTAAAAGAACCACATCTTCCACACCTACAACAAGCCAAACATTGTAATCAAACTTGCTGTAATAAAAAATAAAAAATTAAATTAAAAACACGAACAAGAAGTAGTGAGACAAACGTGAGGGGCTTTCTCCTGGCACATTCCATTCTAAACTCCAATCTAGAACACCACTTCCACTGAGGCTCTCTTGCCCTAGTAACCAGATTTGGTAAGGGTGAACTGCTGCCACCTTGTGGCCGTTTCACACAACAGCAGCTTTAATCCCAACGCTAATGGTCAGTTGATATTCAAAATCATTGCAGGCCTGTAAATGACACCTGCCCTGAAAACAAATCCTGGGGTCACATATCAACCTAAATATTCAAAGGACGTCCATATTTCAAAACGACCGTATCAAAAGGCATATTTTACGCACATTAGTGTTCTGCTTCTTTTCCTTTCTTTCCTTTTTTTGTTAAAAAAAGCGGGAATGGAAAAAAGCATCCCTCAGAATGGGCGAAAATCGTTGCAGATGAATCAATGGACAGAGGTTTAATCTCCAATATATATAAACAGCTCATGCAGCTTAATATTAAAAAAACAAACAACCCAAAAAAATGGGCAGAAGATCTAAAGAGACGTTTCTTCAAAGGAGACACAGAGATGGCTAAGACGCACATGAAAAGCTGCTCAACAGCACTAATTATTAGAGAAATAAAATCAAAACTACAATGAGGTTTCACCTCACACCTGTAAGAATCGGCATCATCAGAAAATCTACAAACAACCAATTCTGGGGAGGGTGTGGACAAAAGGAGCCCTCTTCCACAATTGGTGAGAGTGTAAATTGATACAGTCACTATGGAGAACAGTATGGAGTTTCCTTAAAAAAACTAAAAATAGAATTACCATCTGATCCAGCAATCCCACTTCTGGGCATATACCCAGAGAAAACCGTAAATCAAAAAGGCACATTCACCACAATGTTCATTGCAGCACTATTTACAATAGCCAGGTAATGGAAGCAACCTAAATGCCCACAGACAGATGAATGGATAAAGATGTGGTACATATATGAAATGGAATATTACTCGGCCATAAAAAGGAATGAAACTGGGTCATTTGTAGAGACATCGATGGATCGAGAGACTGTCATACAGAATGAAGTAAGTCAGAAAGAGGAAAACAAATATTGTATATTAATGCATATATGTGGAGCCTAAAAATGGTACAGATGAACTGGTTTGCAGGGAAGAAATAGAGACACAGAGGTAGAGAACAAACGTATGGACACCAAGTGTGGGAAGCCATGGGGTGGTGGTGGTGGGATGAGTTGGGAGTTTGGGATTGACCTGTGTACATGTATATGCATAAAATACATAACTAATAATAATGGGCTGTATAAAAAAAATAAATAAAATTAAATTTCAAAATTTTAAAAAATAAAATTTAAAAATAAAACAGAAAAAAGTTCTTCCCGTCACACAGATGTATTTATAGGAATGAATTATTTCCATGCTTATATCTATAAATACATAAAAGAGGAATAAAATCTAACTTGAACCATAAAAGAAAAAAAAACCTGAACCCACGAGTTATACAGAGGAAAACCCTATCAGGGCACTTGCTCCAGTGGTAAACACTTATGAAATTGGTCAGAGGTGGGGAAGCATCTCCCATACAGCCATCAACCAACCCCCCAAGCAAGGAGCGACCTCATTGCAAAGTTTGGGGACCGTGCCGAGGCATCTGTGAGTAAACGTGAGCTGAGCCCCTGGCCAGCTGCTGCTGAACTGTTCCCACCCTTTCCAGGTAAAACACCTGAATATGTACAAGGGCTTGAAAGCCTAGAGGAAGGACCGTGGAGCCACACCAGCGACAGCACGCAGGCCAACTTGGTGCCTGCAGGCCAGCCAGGGTGGTCCTGTCCCCGGGCGCTCTTCCAGAAGCTTTCCATTGCCCTGCCTGAGATACCCCTCCTGTCCCGGCCCCCACTGCTTTTTTCCTTCCTCACCTCTGTCCGGAGAGAAATTCCAGCAGAAGGTATGGGTGACACAACCTCTTCTTTGCAGGCGGCAGCCTGGCAACTCCTGCAGAAAGGCCAGCAGAACCCCACTCACACCGGGCCACCAACAAAGCTGTGGCCCCTCACTCCCTCCCACCAGCACAGCCCCGAGACTGCTGACGGGGCAGAGAATATGGAGTCAGGCACAGCTTCAGGGGCTATTGCTGCCTGGAGCGCTGTTTATATTGACCTCAATGAGGCACACCTGGGGAGGGCGGGCTGGCAAGGTAAGGCTGCCCAGGTCAGCTAATCCACAACCCTCAGGGAATCACATTGTTGAAAATGGACCCCACTAAAGCAGAAGAGAAGCCAAGGGAAAAAAGGCCACAATGCCATTTGCCGCACCGTAGATGAGTCTAGAAGTAATCACGTGACTTGTAGTAAGTCAGAAAGTGGAAGACACATATCATATCATATCACTTATAGGTGTTACCTAAAAATGGATCCCAGGGCAGATATTTCCACGGAGAAGGGCAATCACAGATTCATTAAACAGACTTATGGTTCACCAATGGAAAGGTGTGAGGATTGGTTTCATTACGATATCGGGGTTAACAGACATATACAAACACAGGTGACATATATAATCACCAAAGACCTACAGAATACCAAGAGAGGACTACTCAATATTCTGTCATAACGTACATGGGAAAAGGATCCCAGGAAGAACAGTTATCTGTATATGTGTAAAAGAACCACATCTTCCACACCTACAACAAGCCAAACATTGTAATCAAACTTGCTGTAATAAAAAATAAAAAATTAAATTAAAAACACGAACAAGAAGTAGTGAGACAAACGTGAGGGTCTTTCTCCTGACACATTCCATTCTAAACTCCAATCTAGAACACCACTTCCACTGAGGCTCTCTTGCCCTAGTAACCAGATTTCGTAAGGGTGAACTGCTGCCACCTTGTGGCCGTTTCACACAACAGCAGCTTTAATCCCAACGCTAATGGTCAGTTGATATTCAAAATCATTGCAGGCCTGTAAATGACACCTGCCCTGAAAACAAATCCTGGGGTCACATATCGACCAAAAAATTCAAAGGACGTCCATATGTCAAAACGACCGTTTCAAAAGGCATATTTTAGGCACATTAGTGTTCTGCTTCTTTTCCTTTCTTTCCTTTCTTGTTAAAAAACACGGGAATGGAAAAAGGCATCCCTCTGAATGGGCGAAAATCGTTGCAGACGAATCAATGGACAGAGGTTTAATCTCCAATATATATAAACAGCTCATGCAGCTTAATATTAAAAAAACAAACAACCCAAAAAAAATGGGCAGAAGATCTAAAGAGACGTTTCTTCAAAGGAGACACAGAGATGGCCAAGACGCACATGAAAAGCTGCTCAACAGCACTAATTATCAGAGAAATGCAAATCAAAACTACAATGAGATTTCACCTCACACCTGTTAGAATCGGCATCATCTGAAAATCTACAAACAACCAATTCTGGGGAGGGTGTGGACAAAAGGAGCCCTCTTCCACGATTGGTGGGAATGTAAATTGATACAGTCACTATGGAGAACAGTATGGAGTTTCCTTAAAAAAACTAGAAATAGAATTACCATCTGATCCAGCAATCCCACTTCAGGGCATATACCCAGAGAAAACCGTAAATCAAAAAGGCACATTCACCACAATGTTCATTGCAGCACTATTTACAATAGCCAGGTAATGGAAGCAACCTAAATGCGCACAGACAGATGAATGGATAAAGATGTGGTACATATATGAAATGGAATATTACTCGGCCATAAAAAGGAATGAAACTGGGTCATTTGTAGAGACATCGATGGATCGAGAGACTGTCATACAGAATGAAGTAAGTCAGAAAGAGGAAAACAAATATTGTATATTAATGCATATATGTGGAGCCTAAAAATGGTACAGATGAACTGGTTTGCAGGGAAGAAATAGAGACACAGAGGTAGAGAACAAACGTATGGACACCAAGTGTGGGAAGCCATGGGGTGGTGGTGGTGGGATGAGTTGGGAGTTTGGGATTGACCTGTGTACATGTATATGCATAAAATACATAACTAATAATAATGTGCTGTATAAAAAAATAAATAAAATTAAATTTCAGAATTTTAAAAAATAAAATTTAAAAATAAAACAGAAAAAAGTTCTTCCCGTCACACAGATGTATTTATAGGAATGAATTATTTCCATGCTTATATCTATAAATACATAAAAGAGGAATAAAATCTAACTTGAACCATACAAGAAAAAAAAACCTGAACCCACGAGTTATACAGAGGAAAACCCTATCAGGGCACTTGCTCCAGTGGTAAACAATTATGAAATTGGTCAGAGGTGGGGAAGCATATCCCATACAGCCATCAACCCAAGCCCCACGCAAGGAGCGACCTCATTGCAAAGTTTGGGGACCGTGCCGAGGCATCTGTGAGTAAACGTGAGCTGAGCCCCTGGCCAGCTGCTGCTGAACTGTTCCCACCCTTTCCAGGTAAAACACCTGAATATGTACAAGGGCTTGAAAGCCTAGAGGAAGGACCGTGGAGCCACACCAGCGACAGCACGCAGGCCAACTTGGTGCCTGCAGGCCAGCCAGGGTGGTCCTGTCCCTGGGCGCTCTTCGAAAAGCTTTCCATTGCCCTGCCTGAGATACCCCTCCTGTCCCGGCCCCCACTGCTTTTTTCCTTCCTCACCTCTGTCTGGAGAGAAATTCCAGCAGAAGGTATGGGTGACACAACCTCTTCTTTGCAGGCGGCAGCCTGGCAACTCCTGCAGAAAGGCCAGCAGAACCCCACTCACACCGGGTCACCAACAAAGCTGTGGCCCCTCACTCCCTCCCACCAGCACAGCCCCGAGACTGCTGACGGGGCAGAGAATATGGAGTCAGGCACAGCTTCAGGGGCTATTGCTGCCTGGAGCGCTGTTTATATTGACCTCAACGAGGCACACCTGGGGAGGGCGGGCCGGCAGGGTACGGCTGCCCAGGTCAGCTAATCCACAACCCTCAGGGAATCACATTGTTGAAAATGGACCCCGCTAAGGCAGAAGAGAAGCCAAGGGAAAAAAGGCCACAATGCCATTTGCAGCACCGTAGATGAGTCTAGAAGTAATCACGTGACTTGTAGTAAGTCAGAAAGTGGAAGACACATATCATATCATATCACTTATAGGTGTTACCTAAAAATGGATACCAGGGCAGATATTTCCACGGAGAAGGGCAATCACAGATTCATTAAACAGACTTATGGTTCACCAATGGAAAGGTGTGAGGATTGGTTTCATTACGATATCGGGGTTAACAGACATATACAAACACAGGTGACATATATAATCACCAAAGACCTACAGAATACCAAGAGAGGACTACTCAATATTCTGTCATAACACACATGGGAAAAGGATCCCAGGAAGAACAGACATGTGTATATGTGTAAAAGAACCACATCTTCCACACCTACAACAAGCCAAACATTGTAATCAAACTTGCTGTAATAAAAAATAAAAAATTAAATTAAAAACACGAACAAGAAGTAGTGAGACAAACGTGAGGGGCTTTCTCCTGGCACATTCCATTCTAAACTCCAATCTAGAACACCACTTCCACTGAGGCTCTCTTGCCCTAGTAACCAGATTTGGTAAGGGTGAACTGCTGCCACCTTGTGGCCGTTTCACACAACAGCAGCTTTAATCCCAACGCTAATGGTCAGTTGATATTCAAAATCATTGCAGGCCTGTAAATGACACCTGCCCTGAAAACAAATCCTGGGGTCACATATCAACCTAAATATTCAAAGGACGTCCATATTTCAAAACGACCGTATCAAAAGGCATATTTTACGCACATTAGTGTTCTGCTTCTTTTCCTTTCTTTCCTTTTTTTGTTAAAAAAAGCGGGAATGGAAAAAAGCATCCCTCAGAATGGGCGAAAATCGTTGCAGATGAATCAATGGACAGAGGTTTAATCTCCAATATATATAAACAGCTCATGCAGCTTAATATTAAAAAAACAAACAACCCAAAAAAATGGGCAGAAGATCTAAAGAGACGTTTCTTCAAAGGAGACACAGAGATGGCTAAGACGCACATGAAAAGCTGCTCAACAGCACTAATTATTAGAGAAATAAAATCAAAACTACAATGAGGTTTCACCTCACACCTGTAAGAATCGGCATCATCAGAAAATCTACAAACAACCAATTCTGGGGAGGGTGTGGACAAAAGGAGCCCTCTTCCACAATTGGTGAGAATGTAAATTGATACAGTCACTATGGAGAACAGTATGGAGTTTCCTTAAAAAAACTAAAAATAGAATTACCATCTGATCCAGCAATCCCACTTCTGGGCATATACCCAGAGAAAACCGTAAATCAAAAAGGCACATTCACCACAATGTTCATTGCAGCACTATTTACAATAGCCAGGTAATGGAAGCAACCTAAATGCCCACAGACAGATGAATGGATAAAGATGTGGTACATATATGAAATGGAATATTACTCGGCCATAAAAAGGAATGAAACTGGGTCATTTGTAGAGACATCGATGGATCGAGAGACTGTCATACAGAATGAAGTAAGTCAGAAAGAGGAAAACAAATATTGTATATTAATGCATATATGTGGAGCCTAAAAATGGTACAGATGAACTGGTTTGCAGGGAAGAAATAGAGACACAGAGGTAGAGAACAAACGTATGGACACCAAGTGTGGGAAGCCATGGGGTGGTGGTGGTGGGATGAGTTGGGAGTTTGGGATTGACCTGTGTACATGTATATGCATAAAATACATAACTAATAATAATGGGCTGTATAAAAAAAATAAATAAAATTAAATTTCAAAATTTTAAAAAATAAAATTTAAAAATAAAACAGAAAAAAGTTCTTCCCGTCACACAGATGTATTTATAGGAATGAATTATTTCCATGCTTATATCTATAAATACATAAAAGAGGAATAAAATCTAACTTGAACCATAAAAGAAAAAAAAACCTGAACCCACGAGTTATACAGAGGAAAACCCTATCAGGGCACTTGCTCCAGTGGTAAACACTTATGAAATTGGTCAGAGGTGGGGAAGCATCTCCCATACAGCCATCAACCAACCCCCCAAGCAAGGAGCGACCTCATTGCAAAGTTTGGGGACCGTGCCGAGGCATCTGTGAGTAAACGTGAGCTGAGCCCCTGGCCAGCTGCTGCTGAACTGTTCCCACCCTTTCCAGGTAAAACACCTGAATATGTACAAGGGCTTGAAAGCCTAGAGGAAGGACCGTGGAGCCACACCAGCGACAGCACGCAGGCCAACTTGGTGCCTGCAGGCCAGCCAGGGTGGTCCTGTCCCCGGGCGCTCTTCCAGAAGCTTTCCATTGCCCTGCCTGAGATACCCCTCCTGTCCCGGCCCCCACTGCTTTTTTCCTTCCTCACCTCTGTCCGGAGAGAAATTCCAGCAGAAGGTATGGGTGACACAACCTCTTCTTTGCAGGTGGCAGCCTGGCAACTCCTGCAGAAAGGCCAGCAGAACCCCACTCACACCGGGCCACCAACAAAGCTGTGGCCCCTCACTCCCTCCCACCAGCACAGCCCCGAGACTGCTGACGGGGCAGAGAATATGGAGTCAGGCACAGCTTCAGGGGCTATTGCTGCCTGGAGCGCTGTTTATATTGACCTCAATGAGGCACACCTGGGGAGGGCGGGCTGGCAAGGTAAGGCTGCCCAGGTCAGCTAATCCACAACCCTCAGGGAATCACATTGTTGAAAATGGACCCCACTAAAGCAGAAGAGAAGCCAAGGGAAAAAAGGCCACAATGCCATTTGCCGCACCGTAGATGAGTCTAGAAGTAATCACGTGACTTGTAGTAAGTCAGAAAGTGGAAGACACATATCATATCATATCACTTATAGGTGTTACCTAAAAATGGATCCCAGGGCAGATATTTCCACGGAGAAGGGCAATCACAGATTCATTAAACAGACTTATGGTTCACCAATGGAAAGGTGTGAGGATTGGTTTCATTACGATATCGGGGTTAACAGACATATACAAACACAGGTGACATATATAATCACCAAAGACCTACAGAATACCAAGAGAGGACTACTCAATATTCTGTCATAACGTACATGGGAAAAGGATCCCAGGAAGAACAGTCATCTGTATATGTGTAAAAGAACCACATCTTCCACACCTACAACAAGCCAAACATTGTAATCAAACTTGCTGTAATAAAAAATAAAAAATTAAATTAAAAACACGAACAAGAAGTAGTGAGACAAACGTGAGGGTCTTTCTCCTGACACATTCCATTCTAAACTCCAATCTAGAACACCACTTCCACTGAGGCTCTCTTGCCCTAGTAACCAGATTTGGTAAGGGTGAACTGCTGCCACCTTGTGGCCGTTTCACACAACAGCAGCTTTAATCCCAACGCTAATGGTCAGTTGATATTCAAAATCATTGCAGTCCTGTAAATGACACCTGCCCTGAAAACAAATCCTGGGGTCACATATCGACCAAAAAATTCAAAGGACGTCCATATGTCAAAACGACCGTTTCAAAAGGCATATTTTAGGCACATTAGTGTTCTGCTTCTTTTCCTTTCTTTCCTTTCTTGTTAAAAAACACGGGAATGGAAAAAGGCATCCCTCTGAATGGGCGAAAATCGTTGCAGACGAATCAATGGACAGAGGTTTAATCTCCAATATATATAAACAGCTCATGCAGCTTAATATTAAAAAAACATACAACCAAAAAAAAATGGGCAGAAGATCTAAAGAGACGTTTCTTCAAAGGAGACACAGAGATGGCCAAGACGCACATGAAAAGCTGCTCAACAGCACTAATTATCAGAGAAATGCAAATCAAAACTACAATGAGATTTCACCTCACACCTGTTAGAATCGGCATCATCTGAAAATCTACAAACAACCAATTCTGGGGAGGGTGTGGACAAAAGGAGCCCTCTTCCACGATTGGTGGGAATGTAAATTGATACAGTCACTATGGAGAACAGTATGGAGTTTCCTTAAAAAAACTAGAAATAGAATTACCATCTGATCCAGCAATCCCACTTCTGGGCATATACCCAGAGAAAACCGTAAATCAAAAAGGCACATTCACCACAATGTTCATTGCAGCACTATTTACAATAGCCAGGTAATGGAAGCAACCTAAATGCGCACAGACAGATGAATGGATAAAGATGTGGTACATATATGAAATGGAATATTACTCGGCCATAAAAAGGAATGAAACTGGGTCATTTGTAGAGACATCGATGGATCGAGAGACTGTCATACAGAATGAAGTAAGTCAGAAAGAGGAAAACAAATATTGTATATTAATGCATATATGTGGAGCCTAAAAATGGTACAGATGAACTGGTTTGCAGGGAAGAAATAGAGACACAGAGGTAGAGAACAAACGTATGGACACCAAGTGTGGGAAGCCATGGGGTGGTGGTGGTGGGATGAGTTGGGAGTTTGGGATTGACCTGTGTACATGTATATGCATAAAATACATAACTAATAATAATGTGCTGTATAAAAAAAATAAATAAAATTAAATTTCAAAATTTTAAAAAATAAAATTTAAAAATAAAACAGAAAAAAGTTCTTCCCGTCACACAGATGTATTTATAGGAATGAATTATTTCCATGCTTATATCTATAAATACATAAAAGAGGAATAAAATCTAACTTGAACCATACAAGAAAAAAAAACCTGAACCCACGAGTTATACAGAGGAAAACCCTATCAGGGCACTTGCTCCAGTGGTAAACAATTATGAAATTGGTCAGAGGTGGGGAAGCATATCCCATACAGCCATCAACCCAAGCCCCACGCAAGGAGCGACCTCATTGCAAAGTTTGGGGACAGTGCCGAGGCATCTGTGAGTAAACGTGAGCTGAGCCCCTGGCCAGCTGCTGCTGAACTGTTCCCACCCTTTCCAGGTAAAACACCTGAATATGTACAAGGGCTTGAAAGCCTAGAGGAAGGACCGTGGAGCCACACCAGCGACAGCACGCAGGCCAACTTGGTGCCTGCAGGCCAGCCAGGGTGGTCCTGTCCCTGGGCGCTCTTCGAAAAGCTTTCCATTGCCCTGCCTGAGATACCCCTCCTGTCCCGGCCCCCACTGCTTTTTTCCTTCCTCACCTCTGTCTGGAGAGAAATTCCAGCAGAAGGTATGGGTGACACAACCTCTTCTTTGCAGGCGGCAGCCTGGCAACTCCTGCAGAAAGGCCAGCAGAACCCCACTCACACCGGGTCACCAACAAAGCTGTGGCCCCTCACTCCCTCCCACCAGCACAGCCCCGAGACTGCTGACGGGGCAGAGAATATGGAGTCAGGCACAGCTTCAGGGGCTATTGCTGCCTGGAGCGCTGTTTATATTGACCTCAACGAGGCACACCTGGGGAGGGCGGGCCGGCAGGGTACGGCTGCCCAGGTCAGCTAATCCACAACCCTCAGGGAATCACATTGTTGAAAATGGACCCCGCTAAGGCAGAAGAGAAGCCAAGGGAAAAAAGCCCACAATGCCATTTGCAGCACCGTAGATGAGTCTAGAAGTAATCACGTGACTTGTAGTAAGTCAGAAAGTGGAAGACACATATCATATCATATCACTTATAGGTGTTACCTAAAAATGGATACCAGGGCAGATATTTCCACGGAGAAGGGCAATCACAGATTCATTAAACAGACTTATGGTTCACCAATGGAAAGGTGTGAGGATTGGTTTCATTACGATATCGGGGTTAACAGACATATACAAACACAGGTGACATATATAATCACCAAAGACCTACAGAATACCAAGAGAGGACTACTCAATATTCTGTCATAACACACATGGGAAAAGGATCCCAGGAAGAACAGACATGTGTATATGTGTAAAAGAACCACATCTTCCACACCTACAACAAGCCAAACATTGTAATCAAACTTGCTGTAATAAAAAATAAAAAATTAAATTAATAACACTAACAAGAAGTAGTGAGACAAACGTGAGGGGCTTTCTCCTGGCACATTCCATTCTAAACTCCAATCTAGAACACCACTTCCACTGAGGCTCTCTTGCCCTAGTAACCAGATTTGGTAAGGGTGAACTGCTGCCACCTTGTGGCCGTTTCACAAAACAGCAGCTTTAATCCCAACGCTAATGGTCAGTAGATATTCAAAATCATTGCAGGCCTGTAAATGACACCTGCCCTGAAAACAAATCCTGGGGTCACATATCGACCAAAAAATTCAAAGGACGTCCATATGTCAAAACGACCGTTTCAAAAGGCATATTTTAGGCACATTAGTGTTCTGTTTCTTTTCCTTTCTTTCCTTTTTTGTTAAAAAACACGGGAATGGAAAAAGGCATCCCTCAGAATGGGCGAAAATCGTTGCAGACGAATCAATGGACAGAGGTTTAATCTCCAATATATATAAACAGCTCATGCAGCTTAATATTAAAAAAAACAAACAACCCAAAAAAAATGGGCAGAAGATCTAAAGAGACGTTTCTTCAAAGGAGACACAGAGATGGCCAAGACGCACATGAAAAGCTGCTCAACAGCACTAATTATCAGAGAAATGCAAATCAAAACTACAATGAGATTTCACCTCACACCTGTTAGAATCGGCATCATCTGAAAATCTACAAACAACCAATTCTGGGGAGGTTGTGGACAAAAGGAGCCCTCTTCCACTATTGGTGGGAATGTAAATTGATACAGTCACTATGGAGAACAGTATGGAGTTTCCTTAAAAAAAATAGAAATAGAATTACCATCTGATCCAGCAATCCCACTTCTGGGCATATACCCAGAGAAAACCGTATTTCAAAAAGGCACATTCACCACAATGTTCGTTGCAGCACTATTTACAATAGCCAGGTAATGGAAGCAAACTAAATGCCCACAGACAGATGAATGGATAAAGATGTGTTACATATATAAAATGGAATATTACTCGGCCATAAAAAGGAATGAAACTGGGTCATTTGTAGAGACATCGATGGATCGAGAGACTGTCATACAGAATGAAGTAAGTCAGAAAGAGGAAAACAAATATTGTATATTAATGCATATATGTGGAACCTAAAAAAATGGTACAGATGAACTGGTTTGCAGGGAAGAAATAGAGACACAGAGGTAGAGAACAAACGTATGGACACCAAGTGTGGGAAGCCATGGGGTGGTGGTGGTGGGATGAGTTGGGAGTTTGGGATTGACCTGTATACATGTATATGCATAAAATACATAACTAATAATAACGTGCTGTATAAAAAAATAAATAAAATTAAATTTCAAAATTTTAAAAAAAATAAAATTTAAAAATAAAACAGAAAAAAGTTCTTCCCATCACACAGATGTATTTATAGGAATGAATTATTTCCATGCTTATATCTATAAATATATAAAAGAGGAATAAAATCTAACTTGAACCATAAAAGAAAAAAAAAACCTGAACCCACGAGTTATACAGAGGAAAACCCTATCAGGGCACTTGCTCCAGTGGTAAACAATTCTGAAATTGGTCAGAGGTGGGGAACCATCTCCCATACAGCCATCAACCCACCCCCCACGCAAGGAGCGTCCTCATTGCAAAGCTGGGGGACCGTGCCGAGGCATCTGTGAGTAAACGTGAGCTGAGCCCCAGGCCAGCTACTGCTGAACTGTTCCCACCCTTTCCAGGTAAAACACCTGAATATGTACAAGGGCTTGAAAGCCTAGAGGAAGGACCGTGGAGCCACACCAGCGACAGCACGCAGGCCAACTTGGTGCCTGCAGGCCAGCCAGGGTGGTCCTGGCCCTGGGCGCTCTTCCAGAAGCTTTCCATTGCCCTGCCTGAGATACCCCTCCTGTCCCGGCCCCCACTGCTTTTTTCCTTCCTCACCTCTGTCCGGAGAGAAATTCCAGCGGAAGGCATGTGTGACACAACCTCTTCTTTACAGGCGGCAGCCTGGCAACTCCTGCAGAAAGGCCAGCAGAACCCCACTCACACCGGGCCACCCACAAAGCTGTGGCCCCTCACCCCCTTCCACCAACACAGCCCCGAGACTGCTGATGGGGCAGAGAATATGGAGTCAGGCACAGCTTCAAGGGCTATTGCTGCCTGGAGCGCTGTTTATATTGACCTCAACGAGGCACACCTGGGGAGGGCGGGCCGGCAGGGTAAGGCTGCCCAGGTCAGCTAATCCACAACCCTCAGGGAATCACATTGTTGAAAATGGACCCCGCTAAGGCAGAAGAGAAGCCAAGGGAAAAAAGGCCACAATGCCATTTGCAGCACCGTAGATGAGTCTAGAAGTAATCACGTGACTTGTAGTAAGCAGAAAGTGGAAGACACATATCATATCATATCACTTATAGGTGTTACCTAAAAATGGATCCCAGGGCAGATATTTCCACGGAGAAGGGCAATCACAGATTCATTAAACAAACTTATGGTTCACCAATGGAAAGTTGTGAGAATTGGTTTCATTACGATATCGGGGTTAACAGACATATACAAACACAGGTGACATATATAATCACCAAAGACCTACAGAATACCAAGAGAGGACTACTCAACATTCTGTCATAACGTACATGGGAAAAGGGTCCCAGGAAGAACAGACATGTCTATATGTGTAAAAGAACCACATCTTCCACACCTACAACAAGCCAAACATTGTAATCAAACTTGCTGTAATAAAAAATAAAAAATTAAATTAAAAACACGAACAAGAAGTAGTGAGACAAACGTGAGGGGCTTTCTCCTGGCACATTCCATTCTAAACTCCAATCTAGAACACCACTTCCACTGAGGCTCTCTTGCCCTAGTAACCAGATTTGGTAAGGGTGAACTGCTGCCACCTTGTGGCCGTTTCACACAACAGCAGCTTTAATCCCAACGCTAATGGTCAGTTGATATTCAAAATCATTGCAGGCCTGTAAATGACACCTGCCCTGAAAACAAATCCTGGGGTCACATATCGACCTAAATATTCAAAGGACGTCCATATTCCAAAACGACCGTTTCAAAAGGCATATTTTACGCACATTAGTGTTCTGCTTCTTTTCCTTTCTTTCCTTTTTTTGTTAAAAAAAGCGGGAATGGAAAAAAGCATCCCTCAGAATGGGCGAAAATCGTTGCAGACGAATCAATGGACAGAGGTTTAATCTCCAATATATATAAACAGCTCATGCAGCTTAATATTAAAAAAACAAACAACCCAAAAAAATGGGCAGAAGATCTAAAGAGACGTTTCTTCAAAGGAGACACAGAGATGGCCAAGACGCACATGAAAAGCTGCTCAACAGCACTAATTATCAGAGAAATGCAAATCAAAACTACAATGAGATTTCACCTCACACCTGTTAGAATCGGCATCATCTGAAAATCTACAAACAACCAATTCTGGGGAGGGTGTGGACAAAAGGAGCCCTCTTCCACGATTGGTGGGAATGTAAATTGATACAGTCACTATGGAGAACAGTATGGAGTTTCCTTAAAAAAAACTAGAAATAGAATTACCATCTGATCCAGCAATCCCACTTCTGGGCATATACCCAGAGAAAACCGTAAATCAAAAAGGCACATTCACCACAATGTTCATTGCAGCACTATTTACAATAGCCAGGTAATGGAAGCAACCTAAATGCGCACAGACAGATGAATGGATAAAGATGTGGTACATATATGAAATGGAATATTACTCGGCCATAAAAAGGAATGAAACTGGGTCATTTGTAGAGACATCGATGGATCGAGAGACTGTCATACAGAATGAAGTAAGTCAGAAAGAGGAAAACAAATATTGTATATTAATGCATATATGTGGAGCCTAAAAATGGTACAGATGAACTGGTTTGCAGGGAAGAAATAGAGACACAGAGGTAGAGAACAAACGTATGGACACCAAGTGTGGGAAGCCATGGGGTGGTGGTGGTGGGATGAGTTGGGAGTTTGGGATTGACCTGTGTACATGTATATGCATAAAATACATAACTAATAATAATGTGCTGTATAAAAAAATAAATAAAATTAAATTTCAAAATTTTAAAAAATAAAATTTAAAAATAAAACAGAAAAAAGTTCTTCCCGTCACACAGATGTATTTATAGGAATGAATTATTTCCATGCTTATATCTATAAATACATAAAAGAGGAATAAAATCTAACTTGAACCATAAAAGAAAAAAAAAACCTGAACCCACGAGTTATACAGAGGAAAACCCTATCAGGGCACTTGCTCCAGTGGTAAACAATTATGAAATTGGTCAGAGGTGGGGAAGCATCTCCCATACAGCCATCAACCAACCCCCCAAGCAAGGAGCGACCTCATTGCAAAGTTTGGGGACCGTGCCGAGGCATCTGTGAGTAAACGTGAGCTGAGCCCATGGCCAGCTGCTGCTGAACTGTTCCCACCCTTTCCAGGTAAAACACCTGAATATGTACAAGGGCTTGAAAGCCTAGAGGAAGGACCGTGGAGCCACACCAGCGACAGCACGCAGGCCAACTTGGTGCCTGCAGGCCAGCCAGGGTGGTCCTGTCCCCGGGCGCTCTTCCAGAAGCTTTCCATTGCCCTGCCTGAGATACCCCTCCTGTCCCGGCCCCCACTGCTTTTTTCCTTCCTCACCTCTGTCCGGAGAGAAATTCCAGCAGAAGGTATGGGTGACACAACCTCTTCTTTGCAGGCGGCAGCCTGGCAACTCCTGCAGAAAGGCCAGCAGAACCCCACTCACACCGGGCCACCAACAAAGCTGTGGCCCCTCACTCCCTCCCACCAGCACAGCCCCGAGACTGCTGACGGGGCAGAGAATATGGAGTCAGGCACAGCTTCAGGGGCTATTGCTGCCTGGAGCGCTGTTTATATTGACGTCAATGAGGCACACCTGGGGAGGGCGGGCTGGCAGGGTAAGGCTGCCCAGGTCAGCTAATCCACAACCCTCAGGCAATCACATTGTTGAAAATGGACCCCGCTAAGGCAGAAGAGAAGCCAAGGGAAAAAAGGACACAATGCCATTTGCAGCACCGTAGATGAGTCTAGAAGTAATCACGTGACTTGTAGTAAGTCAGAAAGTGGAAGACACATATCATATCATATCACTTATAGGTGTTACCTAAAAATGGATCCCAGGGCAGATATTTCCACGGAGAAGGGCAATCACAGATTCATTAAACAGACTTATGGTTCACCAATGGAAAGGTGTGAGGATTGGTTTCATTACGATATCAGGGTTAACAGACATATACAAACACAGGTGACATATATAATCACCAAAGACCTACAGAATACCAAGAGAGGACTACTCAACATTCTGTCATAACGTACATGGGAAAAGGATCCCAGGAAGAACAGTCATCTGTATATGTGTAAAAGAACCACATCTTCCACACCTACAACAAGCCAAACATTGTAATCAAACTTGCTGTAATAAAAAATAAAAAATTAAATTAAAAACACGAACAAGAAGTAGTGAGACAAACGTGAGGGTCTTTCTCCTGACACATTCCATTCTAAACTCCAATCTAGAACACCACTTCCACTGAGGCTCTCTTGCCCTAGTAACCAGATTTGGTAAGGGTGAACTGCTGCCACCTTGTGGCCGTTTCACACAACAGCAGCTTTAATCCCAACGCTAATGGTCAGTTGATATTCAAAATCATTGCAGGCCTGTAAATGACACCTGCCCTGAAAACAAATCCTGGGGTCACATATCGAACAAAAAATTCAAAGGACGTCCATATGTCAAAACGACCGTTTCAAAAGGCATATTTTAGGCACATTAGTGTTCTGCTTCTTTTCCTTTCTTTCCTTTCTTGTTAAAAAACACGGGAATGGAAAAAGGCATCCCTCTGAATGGGCGAAAATCGTTGCAGACGAATCAATGGACAGAGGTTTAATCTCCAATATATATAAACAGCTCATGCAGCTTAATATTAAAAAAACAAACAACCCAAAAAAAATGGGCAGAAGATCTAAAGAGACGTTTCTTCAAAGGAGACACAGAGATGGCCAAGATGCACATGAAAAGCTGCTCAACAGCACTAATTATCAGAGAAATGCAAATCAAAACTACAATGAGATTTCACCTCACACCTGTTAGAATCGGCATCATCTGAAAATCTACAAACAACAAATTCTGGGGAGGGTGTGGACAAAAGGAGCCCTCTTCCACGATTGGTGGGAATGTAAATTGATACAGTCACTATGGAGAACAGTGTGGAGTTTCCTTAAAAAAACTAGAAATAGAATTACCATCTGATCCAGCAATCCCACTTCTGGGCATATACCCAGAGAAAACCGTAAATCAAAAAGGCACATTCACCACAATGTTCATTGCAGCACTATTTACAATAGCCAGGTAATGGAAGCAACCTAAATGCGCACAGACAGATGAATGGATAAAGATGTGGTACATATATGAAATGGAATATTACTCGGCCATAAAAAGGAATGAAACTGGGTCATTTGTAGAGACATCGATGGATCGAGAGACTGTCATACAGAATGAAGTAAGTCAGAAAGAGGAAAACAAATATTGTATATTAATGCATATATGTGGAGCCTAAAAATGGTACAGATGAACTGGTTTGCAGGGAAGAAATAGAGACACAGAGGTAGAGAACAAACGTATGGACACCAAGTGTGGGAAGCCATGGGGTGGTGGTGGTGGGATGAGTTGGGAGTTTGGGATTGACCTGTGTACATGTATATGCATAAAATACATAACTAATAATAATGTGCTGTATAAAAAAAATAAATAAAATTAAATTTCAAAATTTTAAAAAATAAAATTTAAAAATAAAACAGAAAAAAGTTCTTCCCGTCACACAGATGTATTTATAGGAATGAATTATTTCCATGCTTATATCTATAAATACATAAAAGAGGAATAAAATCTAACTTGAACCATACAAGAAAAAAAACCTGAACCCACGAGTTATACAGAGGAAAACCCTATCAGGGCACTTGCTCCAGTGGTAAACAATTCTGAAATTGGTCAGAGGTGGGGAAGCATATCCCATACAGCCATCAACCCAAGCCCCACGCAAGGAGCGACCTCATTGCAAAGTTTGGGGACCGTGCCGAGGCATCTGTGAGTAAACGTGAGCTGAGCCCCTGGCCAGCTGCTGCTGACCTGTTCCCACCCTTTCCAGGTAAAACACCTGAATATGTACAAGGGCTTGAAAGCCTAGAGGAAGGACCGTGGAGCCACACCAGCGACAGCACGCAGGCCAACTTGGTGCCTGCAGGCCAGCCAGGGTGGTCCTGTCCCTGGGCGCTCTTCCAGAAGCTTTCCATTGCCCTGCCTGAGATACCCCTCCTGTCCCGGCCGCCATTGCTTTTTTCCTTCCTCACCTCTGTCCGGAGAGAAATTCCAGCAGAAGGTATGGGTGACACAACCTCTTCTTTGCAGGCGGCAGCCTGGCAACTCCGGCAGAAAGGCCAGCAGAACCCCACTCACACTGGGTCACCAACAAAGCTGTGGCCCCTCACTCCCTCCCACCAGCACAGCCCCGAGACTGCTGACGGGGCAGAGAATATGGAGTCAGGCACAGCTTCAGGGGCTATTGCTGCCTGGAGCGCTGTTTATATTGACCTCAACGAGGCACACCTGGGGAGGGCGGGCCGGCAGGGTACGGCTGCCCAGGTCAGCTAATCCACAACCCTCAGGGAATCACATTGTTGAAAATGGACCCCGCTAAGGCAGAAGAGAAGCCAAGGGAAAAAAGGACACAATGCCATTTGCAGCACCGTAGATGTGTCTAGAAGTAATCACGTGACTTGTAGTAAGTCAGAAAGTGGAAGACACATATCATATCATATCACTTATAGGTGTTACCTAAAAATGGATACCAGGGCAGATATTTCCACGGAGAATGGCAATCACAGATTCATTAAACAGACTTATGGTTCACCAATGGAAAGGTGTGAGGATTGGTTTCATTACGATATCGGGGTTAACAAACATATACAAACACAGGTGACATATATAATCACCAAAGACCTACAGAATACCAAGAGAGGACTACTCAATATTCTGTCATAACACACATGGGAAAAGGGTCCCAGGAAGAACAGACATGTGTATATGTGTAAAAGAACCACATCTTCCACACCTACAACAAGCCAAACATTGTAATCAAACTTGCTGTAATAAAAAATAAAAAATTAAATTAAAAACACGAACAAGAAGTAGTGAGACAAACGTGAGGGGCTTTCTCCTGGCACATTCCATTCTAAACTCCAATCTAGAACACCACTTCCACTGAGGCTCTCTTGCCCTAGTAACCAGATTTGGTAAGGGTGAACTGCTGCCACCTTGTGGCCGTTTCACACAACAGCAGCTTTAATCCCAACGCTAATGGTCAGTAGATATTCAAAATCATTGCAGGCCTGTAAATGACACCTGCCCTGAAAACAAATCCTGGGGTCACATATCGACCAAAAAATTCAAAGGACGTCCATATTTCAAAACGACCGTTTCAAAAGGCATATTTTAGGCACATTAGTGTTCTGCTTCTTTTCCTTTCTTTCCTTTTTTGTTAAAAAACACGGGAATGGAAAAAGGCATCCCTCAGAATGGGCGAAAATCGTTGCAGACGAATCAATGGACAGAGATTTAATCTCCAATATATATAAACAGCTCATGCAGCTTAATATTAAAAAAACAAACAACCCAAAAAAAATGGGCAGAAGATCTAAAGAGACGTTTCTTCAAAGGAGACACAGAGATGGCCAAGACGCACATGAAAAGCTGCTCAACAGCACTAATTATCAGAGAAATGCAAATCAAAACTACAATGAGATTTCACCTCACACCTGTTAGAATCGGCATCATCAGAAAATCTACAAACAACCAATTCTGGGGAGGTTGTGGACAAAAGGAGCCCTCTTCCACTATTGGTGGGAATGTAAATTGATACAGTCACTATGGAGAACAGTATGGAGTTTCCTTAAAAAAACTAGAAATAGAATTACCATCTGATCCAGCAATCCCACTTCTGGGCATATACCCAGAGAAAACCGTATTTCAAAAAGGCACATTCACCACAATGTTCGTTGCAGCACTATTTACAATAGCCAGGTAATGGAAGCAAACTAAATGCCCACAGACAGATGAATGGATAAAGATGTGTTACATATATAAAATGGAATATTACTCGGCCATAAAAAGGAATGAAACTGGGTCATTTGTAGAGACATCGATGGATCGAGAGACTGTCATACAGAATGAAGTAAGTCAGAAAGAGGAAAACAAATATTGTATATTAATGCATATATGTGGAACCTAAAAAAATGGTACAGATGAACTGGTTTGCAGGGAAGAAATAGAGACACAGAGGTAGAGAACAAACGTATGGACACCAAGTGTGGGAAGCCATGGGGTGGTGGTGGTGGGATGAGTTGGGAGTTTGGGATTGACCTGTATACATGTATATGCATAAAATACATAACTAATAATAACATGCTGTATAAAAAAATAAATAAAATTAAATTTCAAAATTTTAAGAAAAATAAAATTTAAAAATAAAACAGAAAAAAGTTCTTCCCATCACACAGATGTATTTATAGGAATGAATTATTTCCATGCTTATATCTATAAATATATAAAAGAGGAATAAAATCTAACTTGAACCATAAAAGAAAAAAAAACCTGAACCCACGAGTTATACAGAGGAAAACCCTATCAGGGCACTTGCTCCAGTGGTAAACAATTCTGAATTTGGTCAGAGGTGGGGAACCATCTCCCATACAGCCATCAACCCACCCCCACGCAAGGAGCGTCCTCATTGCAAAGCTGGGGGACCGTGCCGAGGCATCTGTGAGTAAACGTGAGCTGAGCCCCAGGCCAGCTACTGCTGAACTGTTCCCACCCTTTCCAGGTAAAACACCTGAATATGTACAAGGGCTTGAAAGCCTAGAGGAAGGACCGTGGAGCCACACCAGCGACAGCACGCAGGCCAACTTGGTGCCTGCAGGCCAGCCAGGGTGGTCCTGGCCCTGGGCGCTCTTCCAGAAGCTTTCCATTGCCGTACCTGAGATACCCCTCCTGTCCCGGCCCCCACTGCTTTTTTCCTTCCTCACCTCTGTCCGGAGAGAAATTCCAGCGGAAGGCAAGTGTGACACAACCTCTTCTTTACAGGCGGCAGCATGGCAACTCCTGCAGAAAGGCCAGCAGAACCCCACTCACACCGGGCCACCCACAAAGCTGTGGCCCCTCAACCCCTTCCACCAACACAGCCCCGAGACTGCTGATGGGGCAGAGAATATGGAGTCAGGCACAGCTTCAAGGGCTAGTGCTGCCTGGAGCGCTGTTTATATTGACCTCAACGAGGCACACCTGGGGAGGGCGGGCCGGCAGGGTAAGGCTGCCCAGGTCAGCTAATCCACAACCCTCAGGGAATCACATTGCTGAAAATGGACCCCGCTAAGGCAGAAGAGAAGCCAAGGGAAAAAAGGACACAATGCCATTTGCAGCACCGTAGATGAGTCTAGAAGTAATCACGTGACTTGTAGTAAGCAGAAAGTGGAAGACACATATCATATCATATCACTTATAGGTGTTACCTAAAAATGGATCCCAGGGCAGATATTTCCACGGAGAAGGGCAATCACAGATTCATTAAACAGACTTATGGTTCACAAATGGAAAGGTGTGAGGATTGGTTTCATTACGATATCGGGGTTAACAGACATATACAAACACAGGTGACATATATAATCACCAAAGACCTACAGAATACCAAGAGAGGACTACTCAATATTCTGTCATAACATACATGGGAAAAGTATCCCAGGAAGAACAGACATCTGTATATGTGAAAAAGAACCACATCTTCCACACCTACAACAAGCCAAACATTGTAATCAAACTTGCTGTAATAAAAAATAAAAAATTAAATTAAAAACACGAACAAGAAGTAGTGAGACAAACGTGAGGGGCTTTCTCCTGGCACATTCCATTCTAAACTCCAATCTAGAACACCACTTCCACTGAGGCTCTCTTGCCCTAGTAACCAGATTTGGTAAGGGTGAACTGCTGCCACCTTGTGGCCGTTTCACACAACAGCAGCTTTAATCCCAACGCTAATGGTCAGTTGATATTCAAAATCATTGCAGGCCTGTAAATGACACCTGCCCTGAAAACAAATCCTGGGGTCACATATCGACCTAAATATTCAAAGGACGTCCATATGTCAAAACGACCGTTTCAAAAGGCATATTTTAGGCACATTAGTGTTCTGCTTCTTTTCCTTTCTTTCCTTTTTTGTTAAAAAACACGGGAATGGAAAAAGGCATCCCTCAGAATGGGCGAAAATCGTTGCAGACGAATCAATGGACAGAGGTTTAATCTCCAATATATATAAACAGCTCATGCAGCTTAATATTAAAAAAACAAACAACCCAAAAAAAATGGGCAGAAGATCTAAAGAGACGTTTCTTCAAAGGAGACACAGAGATGGCCAAGACGCACATGAAAAGCTGTTCAACAGCACTAATTATCAGAGAAATGCAAATCAAAATTACAATGAGATTTCACCTCACACCTGTTAGAATCGGCATCATCAGAAAATCTACAAACAACCAATTCTGGGGAGGGTGTGGACAAAAGGAGCCCTCTTCCACGATTGGTGGGAATGTAAATTGATACAGTCACTATGGAGAACAGTATGGAGTTTCCTTAAAAAAACTAGAAATAGAATTACCATCTGATCCAGCAATCCCACTTCTGGGCATATACCCAGAGAAAACCGTAAATGAAAAATGCATATTCACCACAATGTTCATTGCAGCACTATTTACAATAGCCAGGTAATGGAAGCAACCTAAATGCCCACAGACAGATGAATGGATAAAGATGTGGTACATATATGAAATGGAATATTACTCGGCCATAAAAAGGAATGAAACTGGGTCATTTGTAGAGACATCGATGGATCGAGAGACTGTCATACAGAATGAAGTAAGTCAGAAAGAGGAAAACAAATATTGTATCTTAATGCATATATGTGGAGCCTAAAAATGGTACAGATGAACTGGTTTGCAGGGAAGAAATAGAGACACAGAGGTAGAGAACAAACGTATGGACACCAAGTGTGGGAAGCCATGGGGTGGTGGTGGTGGGATGAGTTGGGAGTTTGGGATTGACCTGTGTACATGTATATGCATAAAATACATAACTAATAATAATGTGCTGTATAAAAAAAAATAAAATTAAATTTCAAAATTTTAAAAAATAAAATTTAAAAATAAAAGAGAAAAAAGTTCTTCCCGTCACACAGATGTATTTATAGGAATGAATTATTTCCATACTTATATCTATAAATACATAAAAGAGGAATAAAATCTAACTTGAACCATAAAAGAAAAAATAACCTGAACCCACGAGTTATACAGAGGAAAACCCTATCAGGGCACTTGCTCCAGTGGTAAACAATTATGAAATTGGCCAGAGGTGGGGAAGCATCTCCCATACAGCCATCAACCCACCCCCCATGCAAGGAGCGACCTCATTGCAAAGTTTGGGGACCGTGCCGAGGCATCTGTGAGTAAACGTGAGCTGAGCCCCTGGCCAGCTGCTGCTGAACTGTTCCCACCCTTTCCAGGTAAAACACCTGAATATGTACAAGGGCTTGAAAGCCTAGAGGAAGGACCGTGGAGCCACACCAGCGACAGCACGCAGGCCAACTTGGTGCCTGCAGGCCAGCCAGGGTGGTCCTGGCCCTGGGCGCTCTTCCAGAAGCTTTCCATTGCCCTGCCTGAGATACCCCTCCTGTCCTGGCCCCCACTGCTTTTTTCCTTCCTCACCTCTGTCCGGAGAGAAATTCCAGCGGAAGGTATGGGTGACACAACCTCTTCTTTGCAGGCGGCAGCCTGGCAACTCCTACAGAAAGGCCAGCAGAACCCCACTCACACCGGGCCACCAACAAAGCTGAGGCCCCTCACTCCCTCCCACCAGCACAGCCCCGAGACTGCTGACGGGGCAGAGAATATGGAGTCAGGCACAGCTTCAAGGGCTATTGCTGCCTGGAGCGCTGTTTATATTGACCTCAACGAGGCACACCTGGGGAGGGCGGGCCGGCAGGATAAGGCTGCCCAGGTCAGCTAATCCACAACCCTCAGGGAATCACATTGTTGAAAATGGACCCCGCTAAGGCAGAAGAGAAGCCAAGGGAAAAAAGGACACAATGCCATTTGCAGCAACGTAGATGAGTCTAGAAGTAATCACGTGAATTGTAGTAAGTCAGAAAGTGGAAGACACATATCATATCATATCACTTATAGGTGTTACCTAAAAATGGATACCAGGGCAGATATTTCCACGGAGAACGGCAATCACAGATTCATTAAACAGACTTATGGTTCACCAATGGAAAGGTGTGAGGATTGGTTTCATTACGATATCGGGGTTAACAGACATATACAAACACAGGTGACATATATAATCACCAAAGACCTACAGAATACCAAGAGAGGACTACTCAATATTCTGTCATAACATACATGGGAAAAGGATCCCAGGAAGAACAGACATCTGTATATGTGAAAAAGAACCACATCTTCCACACCTACAACAAGCCAAACATTGTAATCAAACTTGCTGTAATAAAAAATAAAAAATTAAATTAAAAACACGAACAAGAAGTAGTGAGACAAACGTGAGGGGCTTTCTCCTGGCACATTCCATTCTAAACTCCAATCTAGAACACCACTTCCACTGAGGCTCTCTTGCCCTAGTAACCAGATTTGGTAAGGGTGAACTGCTGCCACCTTGTGGCCGTTTCACACAACAGCAGCTTTAATCCCAACGCTAATGGTCAGTTGATATTCAAAATCATTGCAGGCCTGTAAATGACACCTGCCCTGAAAACAAATCCTGGGGTCACATATCGACCTAAATATTCAAAGGACGTCCATATGTCAAAACGACCGTTTCAAAAGGCATATTTTAGGCACATTAGTGTTCTGCTTCTTTTCCTTTCTTTCCTTTTTTGTTAAAAAACACGGGAATGGAAAAAGGCATCCCTCAGAATGGGCGAAAATCGTTGCAGACGAATCAATGGACAGAGGTTTAATCTCCAATATATATAAACAGCTCATGCAGCTTAATATTAAAAAAACAAACAACCCAAAAAAAATGGGCAGAAGATCTAAAGAGACGTTTCTTCAAAGGAGACACAGAGATGGCCAAGACGCACATGAAAAGCTGTTCAACAGCACTAATTATCAGAGAAATGCAAATCAAAATTACAATGAGATTTCACCTCACACCTGTTAGAATCGGCATCATCAGAAAATCTACAAACAACCAATTCTGGGGAGGGTGTGGACAAAAGGAGCCCTCTTCCACGATTGGTGGGAATGTAAATTGATACAGTCACTATGGAGAACAGTATGGAGTTTCCTTAAAAAAACTAGAAATAGAATTACCATCTGATCCAGCAATCCCACTTCTGGGCATATACCCAGAGAAAACCGTAAATGAAAAATGCATATTCACCACAATGTTCATTGCAGCACTATTTACAATAGCCAGGTAATGGAAGCAACCTAAATGCCCACAGACAGATGAATGGATAAAGATGTGGTACATATATGAAATGGAATATTACTCGGCCATAAAAAGGAATGAAACTGGGTCATTTGTAGAGACATCGATGGATCGAGAGACTGTCATACAGAATGAAGTAAGTCAGAAAGAGGAAAACAAATATTGTATCTTAATGCATATATGTGGAGCCTAAAAATGGTACAGATGAACTGGTTTGCAGGGAAGAAATAGAGACACAGAGGTAGAGAACAAACGTATGGACACCAAGTGTGGGAAGCCATGGGGTGGTGGTGGTGGGATGAGTTGGGAGTTTGGGATTGACCTGTGTACATGTATATGCATAAAATACATAACTAATAATAATGTGCTGTATAAAAAAAAATAAAATTAAATTTCAAAATTTTAAAAAATAAAATTTAAAAATAAAAGAGAAAAAAGTTCTTCCCGTCACACAGATGTATTTATAGGAATGAATTATTTCCATACTTATATCTATAAATACATAAAAGAGGAATAAAATCTAACTTGAACCATAAAAGAAAAAATAACCTGAACCCACGAGTTATACAGAGGAAAACCCTATCAGGGCACTTGCTCCAGTGGTAAACAATTATGAAATTGGCCAGAGGTGGGGAAGCATCTCCCATACAGCCATCAACCCACCCCCCATGCAAGGAGCGACCTCATTGCAAAGTTTGGGGACCGTGCCGAGGCATCTGTGAGTAAACGTGAGCTGAGCCCCTGGCCAGCTGCTGCTGAACTGTTCCCACCCTTTCCAGGTAAAACACCTGAATATGTACAAGGGCTTGAAAGCCTAGAGGAAGGACCGTGGAGCCACACCAGCGACAGCACGCAGGCCAACTTGGTGCCTGCAGGCCAGCCAGGGTGGTCCTGGCCCTGGGCGCTCTTCCAGAAGCTTTCCATTGCCCTGCCTGAGATACCCCTCCTGTCCTGGCCCCCACTGCTTTTTTCCTTCCTCACCTCTGTCCGGAGAGAAATTCCAGCGGAAGGTATGGGTGACACAACCTCTTCTTTGCAGGCGGCAGCCTGGCAACTCCTACAGAAAGGCCAGCAGAACCCCACTCACACCGGGCCACCAACAAAGCTGAGGCCCCTCACTCCCTCCCACCAGCACAGCCCCGAGACTGCTGACGGGGCAGAGAATATGGAGTCAGGCACAGCTTCAAGGGCTATTGCTGCCTGGAGCGCTGTTTATATTGACCTCAACGAGGCACACCTGGGGAGGGCGGGCCGGCAGGATAAGGCTGCCCAGGTCAGCTAATCCACAACCCTCAGGGAATCACATTGTTGAAAATGGACCCCGCTAAGGCAGAAGAGAAGCCAAGGGAAAAAAGGACACAATGCCATTTGCAGCAACGTAGATGAGTCTAGAAGTAATCACGTGAATTGTAGTAAGTCAGAAAGTGGAAGACACATATCATATCATATCACTTATAGGTGTTACCTAAAAATGGATACCAGGGCAGATATTTCCACGGAGAACGGCAATCACAGATTCATTAAACAGACTTATGGTTCACCAATGGAAAGGTGTGAGGATTGGTTTCATTACGATATCGGGGTTAACAGACATATACAAACACAGGTGACATATATAATCACCAAAGACCTACAGAATACCAAGAGAGGACTACTCAATATTCTGTCATAACATACATGGGAAAAGGATCCCAGGAAGAACAGACATGTGTATATGTGTAAAAGAACCACATCTTCCACACCTACAACAAGCCAAACATTGTAATCAAACTTGCTGTAATAAAAAATAAAAAAATAAATTAAAAACACGAACAAGAAGTAGTGAGACAAACGTGAGGGGCTTTCTCCTGGCACATTCCATTCTAAACTCCAATCTAGAACACCACTTCCACTGAGGCTCTCTTGCCCTAGTAACCAGATTTGGTAAGGGTGAACTGCTGCCTCCTTGTGGCCGTTTCACACAAAAGCAGCTTTAATCCCAACGCTAATGGTCAGTTGATATTCAAAATCATTGCAGGCCTGTAAATGACACCTGCCCTGAAAACAAATCCTGGGGTCACATATCGACCAAAAAATTCAAAGGACGTCCATATGTCAAAACGACCGTTTCAAAAGGCATATTTTAGGCACATTAGTGTTCTGCTTCTTTTCCTTTATTTCCTTTTTTGTTAAAAAACACGGGAATGGAAAAAGGCATCCCTCAGAATGGGCGAAAATCGTTGCAGACGAATCAATGGACAGAGGTTTAATCTCCAATATATATAAACAGCTCATGCAGCTTAATATTAAAAAAACAAACAACCCCAAAAAAATGGGCAGAAGATCTAAAGAGACGTTTCTTCAAAGGAGACACAGAGATGGCCAAGACGCACATGAAAAGCTGCTCAACAGCACTAATTATCAGAGAAATGCAAATCAAAACTACAATGAGATTTCACCTCACACCTGTTAGAATCAGCATCATCAGAAAATCTACAAACAACCAATTCTGGGGAGGTTGTGGACAAAAGGAGCCCTCTTCCACTATTGGTGGGAATGTAAATTGATACAGTCACTATGGAGAACAGTATGGAGTTTCCTTAAAAAAACTAGAAATAGAATTACCATCTGATCCAGCAATCCCACTTCTGGGCATATACCCAGAGAAAACCGTATTTCAAAAAGGCACATTCACCACAATGTTCGTTGCAGCACTATTTACAATAGCCAGGTAATGGAAGAAAACTAAATGCCCAGAGACAGATGAATGGATAAAGATGTGTTACATATATAAAATGGAATATTACTCGGCCATAAAAAGGAATGAAACTGGGTCATTTGTAGAGACATCGATGGATCCAGAGACTGTCATACAGAATGAAGTAAGTCAGAAAGAGGAAAACAAATATTGTATATTAATGCATATATGTGGAACCTAAAAAAATGGTACAGATGAACTGGTTTGCAGGGAAGAAATAGAGACACAGAGGTAGAGAACAAACGTATGGACACCAAGTGTGGGAAGCCATGGGGTGGTGGTGGTGGGATGAGTTGGGAGTTTGGGATTGACCTGTATACATGTATATGCATAAAATACATAACTAATAATAACGTGCTGTATAAAAAAATAAATAAAATTAAATTTCAAAATTTTAAGAAAAATAAAATTTAAAAATAAAACAGAAAAAAGTTCTTCCCATCACACAGATGTATTTATAGGAATGAATTATTTCCATGCTTATATCTATAAATATATAAAAGAGGAATAAAATCTAACTTGAACCATAAAAGAAAAAAAAACCTGAACCCACGAGTTATACAGAGGAAAACCCTATCAGGGCACTTGCTCCAGTGGTAAACAATTCTGAATTTGGTCAGAGGTGGGGAACCATCTCCCATACAGCCATCAACCCACCCCCCACGCAAGGAGCGTCCTCATTGCAAAGCTGGGGGACCGTGCCGAGGCATCTGTGAGTAAACGTGAGCTGAGCCCCAGGCCAGCTACTGCTGAACTGTTCCCACCCTTTCCAGGTAAAACACCTGAATATGTACAAGGGCTTGAAAGCCTAGAGGAAGGACCGTGGAGCCACACCAGCGACAGCACGCAGGCCAACTTGGTGCCTGCAGGCCAGCCAGGGTGGTCCTGGCCCTGGGCGCTCTTCCAGAAGCTTTCCATTGCCGTACCTGAGATACCCCTCCTGTCCCGGCCCCCACTGCTTTTTTCCTTCCTCACCTCTGTCCGGAGAGAAATTCCAGCGGAAGGCATGTGTGACACAACCTCTTCTTTACAGGCGGCAGCATGGCAACTCCTGCAGAAAGGCCAGCAGAACCCCACTCACACCGGGCCACCCACAAAGCTGTGGCCCCTCAACCCCTTCCACCAACACAGCCCCGAGACTGCTGATGGGGCAGAGAATATGGAGTCAGGCACAGCTTCAAGGGCTATTGCTGCCTGGAGCGCTGTTTATATTGACCTCAACGAGGCACACCTGGGGAGGGCGGGCCGGCAGGGTAAGGCTGCCCAGGTCAGCTAATCCACAACCCTCAGGGAATCACATTGTTGAAAATGGACCCCGCTAAGGCAGAAGAGAAGCCAAGGGAAAAAAGGACACAATGCCATTTGCAGCACCGTAGATGAGTCTAGAAGTAATCACGTGACTTGTAGTAAGCAGAAAGTGGAAGACACATATCATATCATATCACTTATAGGTGTTACCTAAAAATGGATCCCAGGGCAGATATTTCCACGGAGAAGGGCAATCACAGATTCATTAAACAGACTTATGGTTCACAAATGGAAAGGTGTGAGGATTGGTTTCATTACGATATCGGGGTTAACAGACATATACAAACACAGGTGACATATATAATCACCAAAGACCTACAGAATACCAAGAGAGGACTACTCAATATTCTGTCATAACATACATGGGAAAAGTATCCCAGGAAGAACAGACATCTGTATATGTGAAAAAGAACCACATCTTCCACACCTACAACAAGCCAAACATTGTAATCAAACTTGCTGTAATAAAAAATAAAAAATTAAATTAAAAACACGAACAAGAAGTAGTGAGACAAACGTGAGGGGCTTTCTCCTGGCACATTCCATTCTAAACTCCAATCTAGAACACCACTTCCACTGAGGCTCTCTTGCCCTAGTAACCAGATTTGGTAAGGGTGAACTGCTGCCACCTTGTGGCCGTTTCACACAACAGCAGCTTTAATCCCAACGCTAATGGTCAGTTGATATTCAAAATCATTGCAGGCCTGTAAATGACACCTGCCCTGAAAACAAATCCTGGGGTCACATATCGACCAAAAAATTCAAAGGACGTCCATATGTCAAAACGACCGTTTCAAAAGGCATATTTTAGGCACATTAGTGTTCTGCTTCTTTTCCTTTCTTTCCTTTTTTGTTAAAAAACACGGGAATGGAAAAAGGCATCCCTCAGAATGGGCGAAAATCGTTGCAGACGAATCAATGGACAGAGGTTTAATCTCCAATATATATAAACAGCTCATGCAGCTTAATATTAAAAAAACAAACAACCCAAAAAAAATGGGCAGAAGATCTAAAGAGACGTTTCTTCAAAGGAGACACAGAGATGGCCAAGACGCACATGAAAAGCTGTTCAACAGCACTAATTATCACAGAAATGCAAATCAAAATTACAATGAGATTTCACCTCACACCTGTTAGAATCGGCATTATCAGAAAATCTACAAACAACCAATTCTGGGGAGGGTGTGGACAAAAGGAGCCCTCTTCCACGATTGGTGGGAATGTAAATTGATACAGTCACTATGGAGAACAGTATGGAGTTTCCTTAAAAAAACTAGAAATAGAATTACCATCTGATCCAGCAATCCCACTTCTGGGCATATACCCAGAGAAAACCGTAAATGAAAAAGGCATATTCACCACAATGTTCATTGCAGCACTATTTACAATAGCCAGGTAATGGAAGCAACCTAAATGCCCACAGACAGATGAATGGATAAAGATGTGGTACATATATGAAATGGAATATTACTCGGCCATAAAAAGGAATGAAACTGGGTCATTTGTAGAGACATCGATGGATCGAGAGACTGTCATACAGAATGAAGTAAGTCAGAAAGAGGAAAACAAATATTGTATATTAATGCATATATGTGGAGCCTAAAAATGGTACAGATGAACTGGTTTGCAGGGAAGAAATAGAGACACAGAGGTAGAGAACAAACGTATGGACACCAAGTGTGGGAAGCCATGGGGTGGTGGTGGTGGGATGAGTTGGGAGTTTGGGATTGACCTGTGTACATGTATATGCATAAAATACATAACTAATAATAATGTGCTGTATAAAAAAAAATAAAATTAAATTTCAAAATTTTAAAAAATAAAATTTAAAAATAAAAGAGAAAAAAGTTCTTCCCGTCACACAGATGTATTTATAGGAATGAATTATTTCCATACTTATATCTATAAATACATAAAAGAGGAATAAAATCTAACTTGAACCATAAAAGAAAAAAAAACCTGAACCCACGAGTTATACAGAGGAAAACCCTATCAGGGCACTTGCTCCAGTGGTAAACAATTATGAAATTGGTCAGAGGTGGGGAAGCATCTCCCATACAGCCATCAACCAACCCCCCAAGCAAGGAGCGAACTCATTGCAAAGTTTAGGGACAGTGCCGAGGCATCTGTGAGTAAACGTGAGCTGAGCCCCTGGCCAGCTGCTGCTGAACTGTTCCCACCCTTTCCAGGTAAAACACCTGAATATGTACAAGGGCTTGAAAGCCTAGAGGAAGGACCGTGGAGCCACACCAGCGACAGCACGCAGGCCAACTTGGTGCCTGCAGGCCAGCCAGGGTGGTCCTGGCCCTGGGCGCTCTTCCAGAAGCTTTCCATTGCCCTGCCTGAGATACCCCTCCTGTCCTGGCCCCCACTGCTTTTTTCCTTCCTCACCTCTGTCCGGAGAGAAATTCCAGCGGAAGGTATGGGTGACACAACCTCTTCTTTGCAGGCGGCAGCCTGGCAACTCCTACAGAAAGGCCAGCAGAACCCCACTCACACCGGGCCACCAACAAAGCTGAGGCCCCTCACTCCCTCCCACCAGCACAGCCCCGAGACTGCTGACGGGGCAGAGAATATGGAGTCAGGCACAGCTTCAAGGGCTATTGCTGCCTGGAGCGCTGTTTATATTGACCTCAACGAGGCACACCTGGGGAGGGCGGGCCGGCAGGATAAGGCTGCCCAGGTCAGCTAATCCACAACCCTCAGGGAATCACATTGTTGAAAATGGACCCCGCTAAGGCAGAAGAGAAGCCAAGGGAAAAAAGGACACAATGCCATTGCAGCACCGTAGATGAGTCTAGAAGTAATCACGTGACTTGTAGTAAGTCAGAAAGTGAAAGACACATATCCTATCATATCACTTATAGGTGTTACCTAAAAATGGATACCAGGGCAGATATTTCCACGGAGAAGGGCAATCACAGATTCATTAAACAAACTTATGGTTCACCAATGGAAAGGTGTGAGGATTGGTTTCATTACGATATCGGGGTTAACAGACATATACAAACACAGGTGACATATATAATCACCAAAGACCTACAGAATACCAAGAGAGGACTACTCAATATTCTGTCATAACACACATGGGAAAAGGATCCCAGGAAGAACAGACATGTGTATATGTGTAAAAGAACCACATCTTCCACACCTACAACAAGCCAAACATTGTAATCAAACTTGCTGTAATAAAAAATAAAAAATTAAATTAAAAACACGAACAAGAAGTAGTGAGACAAACGTGAGGGGCTTTCTCCTGGCACATTCCATTCTAAACTCCAATCTAGAACACCACTTCCACTGAGGCTCTCTTGCCCTAGTAACCAGATTTGGTAAGGGTGAACTGCTGCCACCTTGTGGCCGTTTCACACAACAGCAGCTTTAATCCCAACGCTAATGGTCAGTTGATATTCAAAATCATTGCAGGCCTGTAAATGACACCTGCCCTGAAAACAAATCCTGGGGTCACATATCAACCTAAATATTCAAAGGACGTCCATATTTCAAAACGACCGTATCAAAAGGCATATTTTACGCACATTAGTGTTCTGCTTCTTTTCCTTTCTTTCCTTTTTTTGTTAAAAAAAGCGGGAATGGAAAAAAGCATCCCTCAGAATGGGCGAAAATCGTTGCAGATGAATCAATGGACAGAGGTTTAATCTCCAATATATATAAACAGCTCATGCAGCTTAATATTAAAAAAACAAACAACCCAAAAAAATGGGCAGAAGATCTAAAGAGACGTTTCTTCAAAGGAGACACAGAGATGGCTAAGACGCACATGAAAAGCTGCTCAACAGCACTAATTATTAGAGAAATAAAATCAAAACTACAATGAGGTTTCACCTCACACCTGTAAGAATCGGCATCATCAGAAAATCTACAAACAACCAATTCTGGGGAGGGTGTGGACAAAAGGAGCCCTCTTCCACAATTGGTGAGAATGTAAATTGATACAGTCACTATGGAGAACAGTATGGAGTTTCCTTAAAAAAACTAAAAATAGAATTACCATCTGATCCAGCAATCCCACTTCTGGGCATATACCCAGAGAAAACCGTAAATCAAAAAGGCACATTCACCACAATGTTCATTGCAGCACTATTTACAATAGCCAGGTAATGGAAGCAACCTAAATGCCCACAGACAGATGAATGGATAAAGATGTGGTACATATATGAAATGGAATATTACTCGGCCATAAAAAGGAATGAAACTGGGTCATTTGTAGAGACATCGATGGATCGAGAGACTGTCATACAGAATGAAGTAAGTCAGAAAGAGGAAAACAAATATTGTATATTAATGCATATATGTGGAGCCTAAAAATGGTACAGATGAACTGGTTTGCAGGGAAGAAATAGAGACACAGAGGTAGAGAACAAACGTATGGACACCAAGTGTGGGAAGCCATGGGGTGGTGGTGGTGGGATGAGTTGGGAGTTTGGGATTGACCTGTGTACATGTATATGCATAAAATACATAACTAATAATAATGGGCTGTATAAAAAAAATAAATAAAATTAAATTTCAAAATTTTAAAAAATAAAATTTAAAAATAAAACAGAAAAAAGTTCTTCCCGTCACACAGATGTATTTATAGGAATGAATTATTTCCATGCTTATATCTATAAATACATAAAAGAGGAATAAAATCTAACTTGAACCATAAAAGAAAAAAAAACCTGAACCCACGAGTTATACAGAGGAAAACCCTATCAGGGCACTTGCTCCAGTGGTAAACACTTATGAAATTGGTCAGAGGTGGGGAAGCATCTCCCATACAGCCATCAACCAACCCCCCAAGCAAGGAGCGACCTCATTGCAAAGTTTGGGGACCGTGCCGAGGCATCTGTGAGTAAACGTGAGCTGAGCCCCTGGCCAGCTGCTGCTGAACTGTTCCCACCCTTTCCAGGTAAAACACCTGAATATGTACAAGGGCTTGAAAGCCTAGAGGAAGGACCGTGGAGCCACACCAGCGACAGCACGCAGGCCAACTTGGTGCCTGCAGGCCAGCCAGGGTGGTCCTGTCCCCGGGCGCTCTTCCAGAAGCTTTCCATTGCCCTGCCTGAGATACCCCTCCTGTCCCGGCCCCCACTGCTTTTTTCCTTCCTCACCTCTGTCCGGAGAGAAATTCCAGCAGAAGGTATGGGTGACACAACCTCTTCTTTGCAGGTGGCAGCCTGGCAACTCCTGCAGAAAGGCCAGCAGAACCCCACTCACACCGGGCCACCAACAAAGCTGTGGCCCCTCACTCCCTCCCACCAGCACAGCCCCGAGACTGCTGACGGGGCAGAGAATATGGAGTCAGGCACAGCTTCAGGGGCTATTGCTGCCTGGAGCGCTGTTTATATTGACCTCAATGAGGCACACCTGGGGAGGGCGGGCTGGCAAGGTAAGGCTGCCCAGGTCAGCTAATCCACAACCCTCAGGGAATCACATTGTTGAAAATGGACCCCACTAAAGCAGAAGAGAAGCCAAGGGAAAAAAGGCCACAATGCCATTTGCCGCACCGTAGATGAGTCTAGAAGTAATCACGTGACTTGTAGTAAGTCAGAAAGTGGAAGACACATATCATATCATATCACTTATAGGTGTTACCTAAAAATGGATCCCAGGGCAGATATTTCCACGGAGAAGGGCAATCACAGATTCATTAAACAGACTTATGGTTCACCAATGGAAAGGTGTGAGGATTGGTTTCATTACGATATCGGGGTTAACAGACATATACAAACACAGGTGACATATATAATCACCAAAGACCTACAGAATACCAAGAGAGGACTACTCAATATTCTGTCATAACGTACATGGGAAAAGGATCCCAGGAAGAACAGTCATCTGTATATGTGTAAAAGAACCACATCTTCCACACCTACAACAAGCCAAACATTGTAATCAAACTTGCTGTAATAAAAAATAAAAAATTAAATTAAAAACACGAACAAGAAGTAGTGAGACAAACGTGAGGGTCTTTCTCCTGACACATTCCATTCTAAACTCCAATCTAGAACACCACTTCCACTGAGGCTCTCTTGCCCTAGTAACCAGATTTGGTAAGGGTGAACTGCTGCCACCTTGTGGCCGTTTCACACAACAGCAGCTTTAATCCCAACGCTAATGGTCAGTTGATATTCAAAATCATTGCAGTCCTGTAAATGACACCTGCCCTGAAAACAAATCCTGGGGTCACATATCGACCAAAAAATTCAAAGGACGTCCATATGTCAAAACGACCGTTTCAAAAGGCATATTTTAGGCACATTAGTGTTCTGCTTCTTTTCCTTTCTTTCCTTTCTTGTTAAAAAACACGGGAATGGAAAAAGGCATCCCTCTGAATGGGCGAAAATCGTTGCAGACGAATCAATGGACAGAGGTTTAATCTCCAATATATATAAACAGCTCATGCAGCTTAATATTAAAAAAACATACAACCAAAAAAAAATGGGCAGAAGATCTAAAGAGACGTTTCTTCAAAGGAGACACAGAGATGGCCAAGACGCACATGAAAAGCTGCTCAACAGCACTAATTATCAGAGAAATGCAAATCAAAACTACAATGAGATTTCACCTCACACCTGTTAGAATCGGCATCATCTGAAAATCTACAAACAACCAATTCTGGGGAGGGTGTGGACAAAAGGAGCCCTCTTCCACGATTGGTGGGAATGTAAATTGATACAGTCACTATGGAGAACAGTATGGAGTTTCCTTAAAAAAACTAGAAATAGAATTACCATCTGATCCAGCAATCCCACTTCTGGGCATATACCCAGAGAAAACCGTAAATCAAAAAGGCACATTCACCACAATGTTCATTGCAGCACTATTTACAATAGCCAGGTAATGGAAGCAACCTAAATGCGCACAGACAGATGAATGGATAAAGATGTGGTACATATATGAAATGGAATATTACTCGGCCATAAAAAGGAATGAAACTGGGTCATTTGTAGAGACATCGATGGATCGAGAGACTGTCATACAGAATGAAGTAAGTCAGAAAGAGGAAAACAAATATTGTATATTAATGCATATATGTGGAGCCTAAAAATGGTACAGATGAACTGGTTTGCAGGGAAGAAATAGAGACACAGAGGTAGAGAACAAACGTATGGACACCAAGTGTGGGAAGCCATGGGGTGGTGGTGGTGGGATGAGTTGGGAGTTTGGGATTGACCTGTGTACATGTATATGCATAAAATACATAACTAATAATAATGTGCTGTATAAAAAAAATAAATAAAATTAAATTTCAAAATTTTAAAAAATAAAATTTAAAAATAAAACAGAAAAAAGTTCTTCCCGTCACACAGATGTATTTATAGGAATGAATTATTTCCATGCTTATATCTATAAATACATAAAAGAGGAATAAAATCTAACTTGAACCATACAAGAAAAAAAAACCTGAACCCACGAGTTATACAGAGGAAAACCCTATCAGGGCACTTGCTCCAGTGGTAAACAATTATGAAATTGGTCAGAGGTGGGGAAGCATATCCCATACAGCCATCAACCCAAGCCCCACGCAAGGAGCGACCTCATTGCAAAGTTTGGGGACAGTGCCGAGGCATCTGTGAGTAAACGTGAGCTGAGCCCCTGGCCAGCTGCTGCTGAACTGTTCCCACCCTTTCCAGGTAAAACACCTGAATATGTACAAGGGCTTGAAAGCCTAGAGGAAGGACCGTGGAGCCACACCAGCGACAGCACGCAGGCCAACTTGGTGCCTGCAGGCCAGCCAGGGTGGTCCTGTCCCTGGGCGCTCTTCGAAAAGCTTTCCATTGCCCTGCCTGAGATACCCCTCCTGTCCCGGCCCCCACTGCTTTTTTCCTTCCTCACCTCTGTCTGGAGAGAAATTCCAGCAGAAGGTATGGGTGACACAACCTCTTCTTTGCAGGCGGCAGCCTGGCAACTCCTGCAGAAAGGCCAGCAGAACCCCACTCACACCGGGTCACCAACAAAGCTGTGGCCCCTCACTCCCTCCCACCAGCACAGCCCCGAGACTGCTGACGGGGCAGAGAATATGGAGTCAGGCACAGCTTCAGGGGCTATTGCTGCCTGGAGCGCTGTTTGTATTGACCTCAACGAGGCACACCTGGGGAGGGCGGGCCGGCAGGGTACGGCTGCCCAGGTCAGCTAATCCACAACCCTCAGGGAATCACATTGTTGAAAATGGACCCCGCTAAGGCAGAAGAGAAGCCAAGGGAAAAAAGCCCACAATGCCATTTGCAGCACCGTAGATGAGTCTAGAAGTAATCACGTGACTTGTAGTAAGTCAGAAAGTGGAAGACACATATCATATCATATCACTTATAGGTGTTACCTAAAAATGGATACCAGGGCAGATATTTCCACGGAGAAGGGCAATCACAGATTCATTAAACAGACTTATGGTTCACCAATGGAAAGGTGTGAGGATTGGTTTCATTACGATATCGGGGTTAACAGACATATACAAACACAGGTGACATATATAATCACCAAAGACCTACAGAATACCAAGAGAGGACTACTCAATATTCTGTCATAACACACATGGGAAAAGGATCCCAGGAAGAACAGACATGTGTATATGTGTAAAAGAACCACATCTTCCACACCTACAACAAGCCAAACATTGTAATCAAACTTGCTGTAATAAAAAATAAAAAATTAAATTAATAACACTAACAAGAAGTAGTGAGACAAACGTGAGGGGCTTTCTCCTGGCACATTCCATTCTAAACTCCAATCTAGAACACCACTTCCACTGAGGCTCTCTTGCCCTAGTAACCAGATTTGGTAAGGGTGAACTGCTGCCACCTTGTGGCCGTTTCACAAAACAGCAGCTTTAATCCCAACGCTAATGGTCAGTAGATATTCAAAATCATTGCAGGCCTGTAAATGACACCTGCCCTGAAAACAAATCCTGGGGTCACATATCGACCAAAAAATTCAAAGGACGTCCATATGTCAAAACGACCGTTTCAAAAGGCATATTTTAGGCACATTAGTGTTCTGTTTCTTTTCCTTTCTTTCCTTTTTTGTTAAAAAACACGGGAATGGAAAAAGGCATCCCTCAGAATGGGCGAAAATCGTTGCAGACGAATCAATGGACAGAGGTTTAATCTCCAATATATATAAACAGCTCATGCAGCTTAATATTAAAAAAAACAAACAACCCAAAAAAAATGGGCAGAAGATCTAAAGAGACGTTTCTTCAAAGGAGACACAGAGATGGCTAAGACGCACATGAAAAGCTGCTCAACAGCACTAATTATCAGAGAAATGCAAATCAAAACTACAATGAGATTTCACCTCACACCTGTTAGAATCGGCATCATCTGAAAATCTACAAACAACCAATTCTGGGGAGGTTGTGGACAAAAGGAGCCCTCTTCCACTATTGGTGGGAATGTAAATTGATACAGTCACTATGGAGAACAGTATGGAGTTTCCTTAAAAAAAATAGAAATAGAATTACCATCTGATCCAGCAATCCCACTTCTGGGCATATACCCAGAGAAAACCGTATTTCAAAAAGGCACATTCACCACAATGTTCGTTGCAGCACTATTTACAATAGCCAGGTAATGGAAGCAAACTAAATGCCCACAGACAGATGAATGGATAAAGATGTGTTACATATATAAAATGGAATATTACTCGGCCATAAAAAGGAATGAAACTGGGTCATTTGTAGAGACATCGATGGATCGAGAGACTGTCATACAGAATGAAGTAAGTCAGAAAGAGGAAAACAAATATTGTATATTAATGCATATATGTGGAACCTAAAAAAATGGTACAGATGAACTGGTTTGCAGGGAAGAAATAGAGACACAGAGGTAGAGAACAAACGTATGGACACCAAGTGTGGGAAGCCATGGGGTGGTGGTGGTGGGATGAGTTGGGAGTTTGGGATTGACCTGTATACATGTATATGCATAAAATACATAACTAATAATAACGTGCTGTATAAAAAAATAAATAAAATTAAATTTCAAAATTTTAAAAAAAATAAAATTTAAAAATAAAACAGAAAAAAGTTCTTCCCATCACACAGATGTATTTATAGGAATGAATTATTTCCATGCTTATATCTATAAATATATAAAAGAGGAATAAAATCTAACTTGAACCATAAAAGAAAAAAAAAACCTGAACCCACGAGTTATACAGAGGAAAACCCTATCAGGGCACTTGCTCCAGTGGTAAACAATTCTGAAATTGGTCAGAGGTGGGGAACCATCTCCCATACAGCCATCAACCCACCCCCCACGCAAGGAGCGTCCTCATTGCAAAGCTGGGGGACCGTGCCGAGGCATCTGTGAGTAAACGTGAGCTGAGCCCCAGGCCAGCTACTGCTGAACTGTTCCCACCCTTTCCAGGTAAAACACCTGAATATGTACAAGGGCTTGAAAGCCTAGAGGAAGGACCGTGGAGCCACACCAGCGACAGCACGCAGGCCAACTTGGTGCCTGCAGGCCAGCCAGGGTGGTCCTGGCCCTGGGCGCTCTTCCAGAAGCTTTCCATTGCCCTGCCTGAGATACCCCTCCTGTCCCGGCCCCCACTGCTTTTTTCCTTCCTCACCTCTGTCCGGAGAGAAATTCCAGCGGAAGGCATGTGTGACACAACCTCTTCTTTACAGGCGGCAGCCTGGCAACTCCTGCAGAAAGGCCAGCAGAACCCCACTCACACCGGGCCACCCACAAAGCTGTGGCCCCTCACCCCCTTCCACCAACACAGCCCCGAGACTGCTGATGGGGCAGAGAATATGGAGTCAGGCACAGCTTCAAGGGCTATTGCTGCCTGGAGCGCTGTTTATATTGACCTCAACGAGGCACACCTGGGGAGGGCGGGCCGGCAGGGTAAGGCTGCCCAGGTCAGCTAATCCACAACCCTCAGGGAATCACATTGTTGAAAATGGACCCCGCTAAGGCAGAAGAGAAGCCAAGGGAAAAAAGGCCACAATGCCATTTGCAGCACCGTAGATGAGTCTAGAAGTAATCACGTGACTTGTAGTAAGCAGAAAGTGGAAGACACATATCATATCATATCACTTATAGGTGTTACCTAAAAATGGATCCCAGGGCAGATATTTCCACGGAGAAGGGCAATCACAGATTCATTAAACAAACTTATGGTTCACCAATGGAAAGTTGTGAGAATTGGTTTCATTACGATATCGGGGTTAACAGACATATACAAACACAGGTGACATATATAATCACCAAAGACCTACAGAATACCAAGAGAGGACTACTCAACATTCTGTCATAACGTACATGGGAAAAGGGTCCCAGGAAGAACAGACATGTCTATATGTGTAAAAGAACCACATCTTCCACACCTACAACAAGCCAAACATTGTAATCAAACTTGCTGTAATAAAAAATAAAAAATTAAATTAAAAACACGAACAAGAAGTAGTGAGACAAACGTGAGGGGCTTTCTCCTGGCACATTCCATTCTAAACTCCAATCTAGAACACCACTTCCACTGAGGCTCTCTTGCCCTAGTAACCAGATTTGGTAAGGGTGAACTGCTGCCACCTTGTGGCCGTTTCACACAACAGCAGCTTTAATCCCAACGCTAATGGTCAGTTGATATTCAAAATCATTGCAGGCCTGTAAATGACACCTGCCCTGAAAACAAATCCTGGGGTCACATATCGACCTAAATATTCAAAGGACGTCCATATTCCAAAACGACCGTTTCAAAAGGCATATTTTACGCACATTAGTGTTCTGCTTCTTTTCCTTTCTTTCCTTTTTTTGTTAAAAAAAGCGGGAATGGAAAAAAGCATCCCTCAGAATGGGCGAAAATCGTTGCAGACGAATCAATGGACAGAGGTTTAATCTCCAATATATATAAACAGCTCATGCAGCTTAATATTAAAAAAACAAACAACCCAAAAAAATGGGCAGAAGATCTAAAGAGACGTTTCTTCAAAGGAGACACAGAGATGGCCAAGACGCACATGAAAAGCTGCTCAACAGCACTAATTATCAGAGAAATGCAAATCAAAACTACAATGAGATTTCACCTCACACCTGTTAGAATCGGCATCATCTGAAAATCTACAAACAACCAATTCTGGGGAGGGTGTGGACAAAAGGAGCCCTCTTCCACGATTGGTGGGAATGTAAATTGATACAGTCACTATGGAGAACAGTATGGAGTTTCCTTAAAAAAAACTAGAAATAGAATTACCATCTGATCCAGCAATCCCACTTCTGGGCATATACCCAGAGAAAACCGTAAATCAAAAAGGCACATTCACCACAATGTTCATTGCAGCACTATTTACAATAGCCAGGTAATGGAAGCAACCTAAATGCGCACAGACAGATGAATGGATAAAGATGTGGTACATATATGAAATGGAATATTACTCGGCCATAAAAAGGAATGAAACTGGGTCATTTGTAGAGACATCGATGGATCGAGAGACTGTCATACAGAATGAAGTAAGTCAGAAAGAGGAAAACAAATATTGTATATTAATGCATATATGTGGAGCCTAAAAATGGTACAGATGAACTGGTTTGCAGGGAAGAAATAGAGACACAGAGGTAGAGAACAAACGTATGGACACCAAGTGTGGGAAGCCATGGGGTGGTGGTGGTGGGATGAGTTGGGAGTTTGGGATTGACCTGTGTACATGTATATGCATAAAATACATAACTAATAATAATGTGCTGTATAAAAAAATAAATAAAATTAAATTTCAAAATTTTAAAAAATAAAATTTAAAAATAAAACAGAAAAAAGTTCTTCCCGTCACACAGATGTATTTATAGGAATGAATTATTTCCATGCTTATATCTATAAATACATAAAAGAGGAATAAAATCTAACTTGAACCATAAAAGAAAAAAAAAACCTGAACCCACGAGTTATACAGAGGAAAACCCTATCAGGGCACTTGCTCCAGTGGTAAACAATTCTGAAATTGGTCAGAGGTGGGGAAGCATCTCCCATACAGCCATCAACCAACCCCCCAAGCAAGGAGCGACCTCATTGCAAAGTTTGGGGACCGTGCCGAGGCATCTGTGAGTAAACGTGAGCTGAGCCCATGGCCAGCTGCTGCTGAACTGTTCCCACCCTTTCCAGGTAAAACACCTGAATATGTACAAGGGCTTGAAAGCCTAGAGGAAGGACCGTGGAGCCACACCAGCGACAGCACGCAGGCCAACTTGGTGCCTGCAGGCCAGCCAGGGTGGTCCTGTCCCCGGGCGCTCTTCCAGAAGCTTTCCATTGCCCTGCCTGAGATACCCCTCCTGTCCCGGCCCCCACTGCTTTTTTCCTTCCTCACCTCTGTCCGGAGAGAAATTCCAGCAGAAGGTATGGGTGACACAACCTCTTCTTTGCAGGCGGCAGCCTGGCAACTCCTGCAGAAAGGCCAGCAGAACCCCACTCACACCGGGCCACCAACAAAGCTGTGGCCCCTCACTCCCTCCCACCAGCACAGCCCCGAGACTGCTGACGGGGCAGAGAATATGGAGTCAGGCACAGCTTCAGGGGCTATTGCTGCCTGGAGCGCTGTTTATATTGACGTCAATGAGGCACACCTGGGGAGGGCGGGCTGGCAGGGTAAGGCTGCCCAGGTCAGCTAATCCACAACCCTCAGGCAATCACATTGTTGAAAATGGACCCCGCTAAGGCAGAAGAGAAGCCAAGGGAAAAAAGGACACAATGCCATTTGCAGCACCGTAGATGAGTCTAGAAGTAATCACGTGACTTGTAGTAAGTCAGAAAGTGGAAGACACATATCATATCATATCACTTATAGGTGTTACCTAAAAATGGATCCCAGGGCAGATATTTCCACGGAGAAGGGCAATCACAGATTCATTAAACAGACTTATGGTTCACCAATGGAAAGGTGTGAGGATTGGTTTCATTACGATATCAGGGTTAACAGACATATACAAACACAGGTGACATATATAATCACCAAAGACCTACAGAATACCAAGAGAGGACTACTCAACATTCTGTCATAACGTACATGGGAAAAGGATCCCAGGAAGAACAGTCATCTGTATATGTGTAAAAGAACCACATCTTCCACACCTACAACAAGCCAAACATTGTAATCAAACTTGCTGTAATAAAAAATAAAAAATTAAATTAAAAACACGAACAAGAAGTAGTGAGACAAACGTGAGGGGCTTTCTCCTGGCACATTCCATTCTAAACTCCAATCTAGAACACCACTTCCACTGAGGCTCTCTTGCCCTAGTAACCAGATTTGGTAAGGGTGAACTGCTGCCACCTTGTGGCCGTTTCACACAACAGCAGCTTTAATCCCAACGCTAATGGTCAGTTGATATTCAAAATCATTGCAGGCCTGTAAATGACACCTGCCCTGAAAACAAATCCTGGGGTCACATATCGAACAAAAAATTCAAAGGACGTCCATATGTCAAAACGACCGTTTCAAAAGGCATATTTTAGGCACATTAGTGTTCTGCTTCTTTTCCTTTCTTTCCTTTCTTGTTAAAAAACACGGGAATGGAAAAAGGCATCCCTCTGAATGGGCGAAAATCGTTGCAGACGAATCAATGGACAGAGGTTTAATCTCCAATATATATAAACAGCTCATGCAGCTTAATATTAAAAAAACAAACAACCCAAAAAAAATGGGCAGAAGATCTAAAGAGACGTTTCTTCAAAGGAGACACAGAGATGGCCAAGATGCACATGAAAAGCTGCTCAACAGCACTAATTATCACAGAAATGCAAATCAAAACTACAATGAGATTTCACCTCACACCTGTTAGAATCGGCATCATCTGAAAATCTACAAACAACAAATTCTGGGGAGGGTGTGGACAAAAGGAGCCCTCTTCCACGATTGGTGGGAATGTAAATTGATACAGTCACTATGGAGAACAGTGTGGAGTTTCCTTAAAAAAACTAGAAATAGAATTACCATCTGATCCAGCAATCCCACTTCTGGGCATATACCCAGAGAAAACCGTAAATCAAAAAGGCACATTCACCACAATGTTCATTGCAGCACTATTTACAATAGCCAGGTAATGGAAGCAACCTAAATGCGCACAGACAGATGAATGGATAAAGATGTGGTACATATATGAAATGGAATATTACTCGGCCATAAAAAGGAATGAAACTGGGTCATTTGTAGAGACATCGATGGATCGAGAGACTGTCATACAGAATGAAGTAAGTCAGAAAGAGGAAAACAAATATTGTATATTAATGCATATATGTGGAGCCTAAAAATGGTACAGATGAACTGGTTTGCAGGGAAGAAATAGAGACACAGAGGTAGAGAACAAACGTATGGACACCAAGTGTGGGAAGCCATGGGGTGGTGGTGGTGGGATGAGTTGGGAGTTTGGGATTGACCTGTGTACATGTATATGCATAAAATACATAACTAATAATAATGTGCTGTATAAAAAAAATAAATAAAATTAAATTTCAAAATTTTAAAAAATAAAATTTAAAAATAAAACAGAAAAAAGTTCTTCCCGTCACACAGATGTATTTATAGGAATGAATTATTTCCATGCTTATATCTATAAATACATAAAAGAGGAATAAAATCTAACTTGAACCATACAAGAAAAAAAACCTGAACCCACGAGTTATACAGAGGAAAACCCTATCAGGGCACTTGCTTCAGTGGTAAACAATTCTGAAATTGGTCAGAGGTGGGGAAGCATATCCCATACAGCCATCAACCCAAGCCCCACGCAAGGAGCGACCTCATTGCAAAGTTTGGGGACCGTGCCGAGGCATCTGTGAGTAAACGTGAGCTGAGCCCCTGGCCAGCTGCTGCTGACCTGTTCCCACCCTTTCCAGGTAAAACACCTGAATATGTACAAGGGCTTGAAAGCCTAGAGGAAGGACCGTGGAGCCACACCAGCGACAGCACGCAGGCCAACTTGGTGCCTGCAGGCCAGCCAGGGTGGTCCTGTCCCTGGGCGCTCTTCCAGAAGCTTTCCATTGCCCTGCCTGAGATACCCCTCCTGTCCCGGCCGCCATTGCTTTTTTCCTTCCTCACCTCTGTCCGGAGAGAAATTCCAGCAGAAGGTATGGGTGACACAACCTCTTCTTTGCAGGCGGCAGCCTGGCAACTCCGGCAGAAAGGCCAGCAGAACCCCACTCACACTGGGTCACCAACAAAGCTGTGGCCCCTCACTCCCTCCCACCAGCACAGCCCCGAGACTGCTGACGGGGCAGAGAATATGGAGTCAGGCACAGCTTCAGGGGCTATTGCTGCCTGGAGCGCTGTTTATATTGACCTCAACGAGGCACACCTGGGGAGGGCGGGCCGGCAGGGTACGGCTGCCCAGGTCAGCTAATCCACAACCCTCAGGGAATCACATTGTTGAAAATGGACCCCGCTAAGGCAGAAGAGAAGCCAAGGGAAAAAAGGACACAATGCCATTTGCAGCACCGTAGATGTGTCTAGAAGTAATCACGTGACTTGTAGTAAGTCAGAAAGTGGAAGACACATATCATATCATATCACTTATAGGTGTTACCTAAAAATGGATACCAGGGCAGATATTTCCACGGAGAATGGCAATCACAGATTCATTAAACAGACTTATGGTTCACCAATGGAAAGGTGTGAGGATTGGTTTCATTACGATATCGGGGTTAACAAACATATACAAACACAGGTGACATATATAATCACCAAAGACCTACAGAATACCAAGAGAGGACTACTCAATATTCTGTCATAACACACATGGGAAAAGGGTCCCAGGAAGAACAGACATGTGTATATGTGTAAAAGAACCACATCTTCCACACCTACAACAAGCCAAACATTGTAATCAAACTTGCTGTAATAAAAAATAAAAAATTAAATTAAAAACACGAACAAGAAGTAGTGAGACAAACGTGAGGGGCTTTCTCCTGGCACATTCCATTCTAAACTGCAATCTAGAACACCACTTCCACTGAGGCTCTCTTGCCCTAGTAACCAGATTTGGTAAGGGTGAACTGCTGCCACCTTGTGGCCGTTTCACACAACAGCAGCTTTAATCCCAACGCTAATGGTCAGTAGATATTCAAAATCATTGCAGGCCTGTAAATGACACCTGCCCTGAAAACAAATCCTGGGGTCACATATCGACCAAAAAATTCAAAGGACGTCCATATTTCAAAACGACCGTTTCAAAAGGCATATTTTAGGCACATTAGTGTTCTGCTTCTTTTCCTTTCTTTCCTTTTTTGTTAAAAAACACGGGAATGGAAAAAGGCATCCCTCAGAATGGGCGAAAATCGTTGCAGACGAATCAATGGACAGAGGTTTAATCTCCAATATATATAAACAGCTCATGCAGCTTAATATTAAAAAAACAAACAACCCAAAAAAAATGGGCAGAAGATCTAAAGAGACGTTTCTTCAAAGGAGACACAGAGATGGCCAAGACGCACATGAAAAGCTGCTCAACAGCACTAATTATCAGAGAAATGCAAATCAAAACTACAATGAGATTTCACCTCACACCTGTTAGAATCGGCATCATCAGAAAATCTACAAACAACCAATTCTGGGGAGGTTGTGGACAAAAGGAGCCCTCTTCCACTATTGGTGGGAATGTAAATTGATACAGTCACTATGGAGAACAGTATGGAGTTTCCTTAAAAAAAATAGAAATAGAATTACCATCTGATCCAGCAATCCCACTTCTGGGCATATACCCAGAGAAAACCGTATTTCAAAAAGGCACATTCACCACAATGTTCGTTGCAGCACTATTTACAATAGCCAGGTAATGGAAGCAAACTAAATGCCCACAGACAGATGAATGGATAAAGATGTGTTACATATATAAAATGGAATATTACTCGGCCATAAAAAGGAATGAAACTGGGTCATTTGTAGAGACATCGATGGATCGAGAGACTGTCATACAGAATGAAGTAAGTCAGAAAGAGGAAAACAAATATTGTATATTAATGCATATATGTGGAACCTAAAAAAATGGTACAGATGAACTGGTTTGCAGGGAAGAAATAGAGACACAGAGGTAGAGAACAAACGTATGGACACCAAGTGTGGGAAGCCATGGGGTGGTGGTGGTGGGATGAGTTGGGAGTTTGGGATTGACCTGTATACATGTATATGCATAAAATACATAACTAATAATAACATGCTGTATAAAAAAATAAATAAAATTAAATTTCAAAATTTTAAGAAAAATAAAATTTAAAAATAAAACAGAAAAAAGTTCTTCCCATCACACAGATGTATTTATAGGAATGAATTATTTCCATGCTTATATCTATAAATATATAAAAGAGGAATAAAATCTAACTTGAACCATAAAAGAAAAAAAAACCTGAACCCACGAGTTATACAGAGGAAAACCCTATCAGGGCACTTGCTCCAGTGGTAAACAATTCTGAATTTGGTCAGAGGTGGGGAACCATCTCCCATACAGCCATCAACCCACCCCCACGCAAGGAGCGTCCTCATTGCAAAGCTGGGGGACCGTGCCGAGGCATCTGTGAGTAAACGTGAGCTGAGCCCCAGGCCAGCTACTGCTGAACTGTTCCCACCCTTTCCAGGTAAAACACCTGAATATGTACAAGGGCTTGAAAGCCTAGAGGAAGGACCGTGGAGCCACACCAGCGACAGCACGCAGGCCAACTTGGTGCCTGCAGGCCAGCCAGGGTGGTCCTGGCCCTGGGCGCTCTTCCAGAAGCTTTCCATTGCCGTACCTGAGATACCCCTCCTGTCCCGGCCCCCACTGCTTTTTTCCTTCCTCACCTCTGTCCGGAGAGAAATTCCAGCGGAAGGCAAGTGTGACACAACCTCTTCTTTACAGGCGGCAGCATGGCAACTCCTGCAGAAAGGCCAGCAGAACCCCACTCACACCGGGCCACCCACAAAGCTGTGGCCCCTCAACCCCTTCCACCAACACAGCCCCGAGACTGCTGATGGGGCAGAGAATATGGAGTCAGGCACAGCTTCAAGGGCTAGTGCTGCCTGGAGCGCTGTTTATATTGACCTCAACGAGGCACACCTGGGGAGGGCGGGCCGGCAGGGTAAGGCTGCCCAGGTCAGCTAATCCACAACCCTCAGGGAATCACATTGCTGAAAATGGACCCCGCTAAGGCAGAAGAGAAGCCAAGGGAAAAAAGGACACAATGCCATTTGCAGCACCGTAGATGAGTCTAGAAGTAATCACGTGACTTGTAGTAAGCAGAAAGTGGAAGACACATATCATATCATATCACTTATAGGTGTTACCTAAAAATGGATCCCAGGGCAGATATTTCCACGGAGAAGGGCAATCACAGATTCATTAAACAGACTTATGGTTCACAAATGGAAAGGTGTGAGGATTGGTTTCATTACGATATCGGGGTTAACAGACATATACAAACACAGGTGACATATATAATCACCAAAGACCTACAGAATACCAAGAGAGGACTACTCAATATTCTGTCATAACATACATGGGAAAAGTATCCCAGGAAGAACAGACATCTGTATATGTGAAAAAGAACCACATCTTCCACACCTACAACAAGCCAAACATTGTAATCAAACTTGCTGTAATAAAAAATAAAAAATTAAATTAAAAACACGAACAAGAAGTAGTGAGACAAACGTGAGGGGCTTTCTCCTGGCACATTCCATTCTAAACTCCAATCTAGAACACCACTTCCACTGAGGCTCTCTTGCCCTAGTAACCAGATTTGGTAAGGGTGAACTGCTGCCACCTTGTGGCCGTTTCACACAACAGCAGCTTTAATCCCAACGCTAATGGTCAGTTGATATTCAAAATCATTGCAGGCCTGTAAATGACACCTGCCCTGAAAACAAATCCTGGGGTCACATATCGACCTAAATATTCAAAGGACGTCCATATGTCAAAACGACCGTTTCAAAAGGCATATTTTAGGCACATTAGTGTTCTGCTTCTTTTCCTTTCTTTCCTTTTTTGTTAAAAAACACGGGAATGGAAAAAGGCATCCCTCAGAATGGGCGAAAATCGTTGCAGACGAATCAATGGACAGAGGTTTAATCTCCAATATATATAAACAGCTCATGCAGCTTAATATTAAAAAAACAAACAACCCAAAAAAAATGGGCAGAAGATCTAAAGAGACGTTTCTTCAAAGGAGACACAGAGATGGCCAAGACGCACATGAAAAGCTGTTCAACAGCACTAATTATCAGAGAAATGCAAATCAAAATTACAATGAGATTTCACCTCACACCTGTTAGAATCGGCATCATCAGAAAATCTACAAACAACCAATTCTGGGGAGGGTGTGGACAAAAGGAGCCCTCTTCCACGATTGGTGGGAATGTAAATTGATACAGTCACTATGGAGAACAGTATGGAGTTTCCTTAAAAAAACTAGAAATAGAATTACCATCTGATCCAGCAATCCCACTTCTGGGCATATACCCAGAGAAAACCGTAAATGAAAAATGCATATTCACCACAATGTTCATTGCAGCACTATTTACAATAGCCAGGTAATGGAAGCAACCTAAATGCCCACAGACAGATGAATGGATAAAGATGTGGTACATATATGAAATGGAATATTACTCGGCCATAAAAAGGAATGAAACTGGGTCATTTGTAGAGACATCGATGGATCGAGAGACTGTCATACAGAATGAAGTAAGTCAGAAAGAGGAAAACAAATATTGTATCTTAATGCATATATGTGGAGCCTAAAAATGGTACAGATGAACTGGTTTGCAGGGAAGAAATAGAGACACAGAGGTAGAGAACAAACGTATGGACACCAAGTGTGGGAAGCCATGGGGTGGTGGTGGTGGGATGAGTTGGGAGTTTGGGATTGACCTGTGTACATGTATATGCATAAAATACATAACTAATAATAATGTGCTGTATAAAAAAAAATAAAATTAAATTTCAAAATTTTAAAAAATAAAATTTAAAAATAAAAGAGAAAAAAGTTCTTCCCGTCACACAGATGTATTTATAGGAATGAATTATTTCCATACTTATATCTATAAATACATAAAAGAGGAATAAAATCTAACTTGAACCATAAAAGAAAAAATAACCTGAACCCACGAGTTATACAGAGGAAAACCCTATCAGGGCACTTGCTCCAGTGGTAAACAATTATGAAATTGGCCAGAGGTGGGGAAGCATCTCCCATACAGCCATCAACCCACCCCCCATGCAAGGAGCGACCTCATTGCAAAGTTTGGGGACCGTGCCGAGGCATCTGTGAGTAAACGTGAGCTGAGCCCCTGGCCAGCTGCTGCTGAACTGTTCCCACCCTTTCCAGGTAAAACACCTGAATATGTACAAGGGCTTGAAAGCCTAGAGGAAGGACCGTGGAGCCACACCAGCGACAGCACGCAGGCCAACTTGGTGCCTGCAGGCCAGCCAGGGTGGTCCTGGCCCTGGGCGCTCTTCCAGAAGCTTTCCATTGCCCTGCCTGAGATACCCCTCCTGTCCTGGCCCCCACTGCTTTTTTCCTTCCTCACCTCTGTCCGGAGAGAAATTCCAGCGGAAGGTATGGGTGACACAACCTCTTCTTTGCAGGCGGCAGCCTGGCAACTCCTACAGAAAGGCCAGCAGAACCCCACTCACACCGGGCCACCAACAAAGCTGAGGCCCCTCACTCCCTCCCACCAGCACAGCCCCGAGACTGCTGACGGGGCAGAGAATATGGAGTCAGGCACAGCTTCAAGGGCTATTGCTGCCTGGAGCGCTGTTTATATTGACCTCAACGAGGCACACCTGGGGAGGGCGGGCCGGCAGGATAAGGCTGCCCAGGTCAGCTAATCCACAACCCTCAGGGAATCACATTGTTGAAAATGGACCCCGCTAAGGCAGAAGAGAAGCCAAGGGAAAAAAGGACACAATGCCATTTGCAGCAACGTAGATGAGTCTAGAAGTAATCACGTGAATTGTAGTAAGTCAGAAAGTGGAAGACACATATCATATCATATCACTTATAGGTGTTACCTAAAAATGGATACCAGGGCAGATATTTCCACGGAGAACGGCAATCACAGATTCATTAAACAGACTTATGGTTCACCAATGGAAAGGTGTGAGGATTGGTTTCATTACGATATCGGGGTTAACAGACATATACAAACACAGGTGACATATATAATCACCAAAGACCTACAGAATACCAAGAGAGGACTACTCAATATTCTGTCATAACATACATGGGAAAAGGATCCCAGGAAGAACAGACATGTGTATATGTGTAAAAGAACCACATCTTCCACACCTACAACAAGCCAAACATTGTAATCAAACTTGCTGTAATAAAAAATAAAAAAATAAATTAAAAACACGAACAAGAAGTAGTGAGACAAACGTGAGGGGCTTTCTCCTGGCACATTCCATTCTAAACTCCAATCTAGAACACCACTTCCACTGAGGCTCTCTTGCCCTAGTAACCAGATTTGGTAAGGGTGAACTGCTGCCTCCTTGTGGCCGTTTCACACAAAAGCAGCTTTAATCCCAACGCTAATGGTCAGTTGATATTCAAAATCATTGCAGGCCTGTAAATGACACCTGCCCTGAAAACAAATCCTGGGGTCACATATCGACCAAAAAATTCAAAGGACGTCCATATGTCAAAACGACCGTTTCAAAAGGCATATTTTAGGCACATTAGTGTTCTGCTTCTTTTCCTTTATTTCCTTTTTTGTTAAAAAACACGGGAATGGAAAAAGGCATCCCTCAGAATGGGCGAAAATCGTTGCAGACGAATCAATGGACAGAGGTTTAATCTCCAATATATATAAACAGCTCATGCAGCTTAATATTAAAAAAACAAACAACCCCAAAAAAATGGGCAGAAGATCTAAAGAGACGTTTCTTCAAAGGAGACACAGAGATGGCCAAGACGCACATGAAAAGCTGCTCAACAGCACTAATTATCAGAGAAATGCAAATCAAAACTACAATGAGATTTCACCTCACACCTGTTAGAATCAGCATCATCAGAAAATCTACAAACAACCAATTCTGGGGAGGTTGTGGACAAAAGGAGCCCTCTTCCACTATTGGTGGGAATGTAAATTGATACAGTCACTATGGAGAACAGTATGGAGTTTCCTTAAAAAAACTAGAAATAGAATTACCATCTGATCCAGCAATCCCACTTCTGGGCATATACCCAGAGAAAACCGTATTTCAAAAAGGCACATTCACCACAATGTTCGTTGCAGCACTATTTACAATAGCCAGGTAATGGAAGAAAACTAAATGCCCAGAGACAGATGAATGGATAAAGATGTGTTACATATATAAAATGGAATATTACTCGGCCATAAAAAGGAATGAAACTGGGTCATTTGTAGAGACATCGATGGATCCAGAGACTGTCATACAGAATGAAGTAAGTCAGAAAGAGGAAAACAAATATTGTATATTAATGCATATATGTGGAACCTAAAAAAATGGTACAGATGAACTGGTTTGCAGGGAAGAAATAGAGACACAGAGGTAGAGAACAAACGTATGGACACCAAGTGTGGGAAGCCATGGGGTGGTGGTGGTGGGATGAGTTGGGAGTTTGGGATTGACCTGTATACATGTATATGCATAAAATACATAACTAATAATAACGTGCTGTATAAAAAAATAAATAAAATTAAATTTCAAAATTTTAAGAAAAATAAAATTTAAAAATAAAACAGAAAAAAGTTCTTCCCATCACACAGATGTATTTATAGGAATGAATTATTTCCATGCTTATATCTATAAATATATAAAAGAGGAATAAAATCTAACTTGAACCATAAAAGAAAAAAAAACCTGAACCCACGAGTTATACAGAGGAAAACCCTATCAGGGCACTTGCTCCAGTGGTAAACAATTCTGAATTTGGTCAGAGGTGGGGAACCATCTCCCATACAGCCATCAACCCACCCCCACGCAAGGAGCGTCCTCATTGCAAAGCTGGGGGACCGTGCCGAGGCATCTGTGAGTAAACGTGAGCTGAGCCCCAGGCCAGCTACTGCTGAACTGTTCCCACCCTTTCCAGGTAAAACACCTGAATATGTACAAGGGCTTGAAAGCCTAGAGGAAGGACCGTGGAGCCACACCAGCGACAGCACGCAGGCCAACTTGGTGCCTGCAGGCCAGCCAGGGTGGTCCTGGCCCTGGGCGCTCTTCCAGAAGCTTTCCATTGCCGTACCTGAGATACCCCTCCTGTCCCGGCCCCCACTGCTTTTTTCCTTCCTCACCTCTGTCCGGAGAGAAATTCCAGCGGAAGGCAAGTGTGACACAACCTCTTCTTTACAGGCGGCAGCATGGCAACTCCTGCAGAAAGGCCAGCAGAACCCCACTCACACCGGGCCACCCACAAAGCTGTGGCCCCTCAACCCCTTCCACCAACACAGCCCCGAGACTGCTGATGGGGCAGAGAATATGGAGTCAGGCACAGCTTCAAGGGCTAGTGCTGCCTGGAGCGCTGTTTATATTGACCTCAACGAGGCACACCTGGGGAGGGCGGGCCGGCAGGGTAAGGCTGCCCAGGTCAGCTAATCCACAACCCTCAGGGAATCACATTGCTGAAAATGGACCCCGCTAAGGCAGAAGAGAAGCCAAGGGAAAAAAGGACACAATGCCATTTGCAGCACCGTAGATGAGTCTAGAAGTAATCACGTGACTTGTAGTAAGCAGAAAGTGGAAGACACATATCATATCATATCACTTATAGGTGTTACCTAAAAATGGATCCCAGGGCAGATATTTCCACGGAGAAGGGCAATCACAGATTCATTAAACAGACTTATGGTTCACAAATGGAAAGGTGTGAGGATTGGTTTCATTACGATATCGGGGTTAACAGACATATACAAACACAGGTGACATATATAATCACCAAAGACCTACAGAATACCAAGAGAGGACTACTCAATATTCTGTCATAACATACATGGGAAAAGTATCCCAGGAAGAACAGACATCTGTATATGTGAAAAAGAACCACATCTTCCACACCTACAACAAGCCAAACATTGTAATCAAACTTGCTGTAATAAAAAATAAAAAATTAAATTAAAAACACGAACAAGAAGTAGTGAGACAAACGTGAGGGGCTTTCTCCTGGCACATTCCATTCTAAACTCCAATCTAGAACACCACTTCCACTGAGGCTCTCTTGCCCTAGTAACCAGATTTGGTAAGGGTGAACTGCTGCCACCTTGTGGCCGTTTCACACAACAGCAGCTTTAATCCCAACGCTAATGGTCAGTTGATATTCAAAATCATTGCAGGCCTGTAAATGACACCTGCCCTGAAAACAAATCCTGGGGTCACATATCGACCTAAATATTCAAAGGACGTCCATATGTCAAAACGACCGTTTCAAAAGGCATATTTTAGGCACATTAGTGTTCTGCTTCTTTTCCTTTCTTTCCTTTTTTGTTAAAAAACACGGGAATGGAAAAAGGCATCCCTCAGAATGGGCGAAAATCGTTGCAGACGAATCAATGGACAGAGGTTTAATCTCCAATATATATAAACAGCTCATGCAGCTTAATATTAAAAAAACAAACAACCCAAAAAAAATGGGCAGAAGATCTAAAGAGACGTTTCTTCAAAGGAGATACAGAGATGGCCAAGACGCACATGAAAAGCTGTTCAACAGCACTAATTATCAGAGAAATGCAAATCAAAATTACAATGAGATTTCACCTCACACCTGTTAGAATCGGCATCATCAGAAAATCTACAAACAACCAATTCTGGGGAGGGTGTGGACAAAAGGAGCCCTCTTCCACTATTGGTGGGAATGTAAATTGATACAGTCACTATGGAGAACAGTATGGAGTTTCCTTAAAAAAACTAGAAATAGAATTACCATCTGATCCAGCAATCCCACTTCTGGGCATATACCCAGAGAAAACCGTAAATGAAAAATGCATATTCACCACAATGTTCATTGCAGCACTATTTACAATAGCCAGGTAATGGAAGCAACCTAAATGCCCACAGACAGATGAATGGATAAAGATGTGGTACATATATGAAATGGAATATTACTCGGCCATAAAAAGGAATGAAACTGGGTCATTTGTAGAGACATCGATGGATCGAGAGACTGTCATACAGAATGAAGTAAGTCAGAAAGAGGAAAACAAATATTGTATCTTAATGCATATATGTGGAGCCTAAAAATGGTACAGATGAACTGGTTTGCAGGGAAGAAATAGAGACACAGAGGTAGAGAACAAACGTATGGACACCAAGTGTGGGAAGCCATGGGGTGGTGGTGGTGGGATGAGTTGGGAGTTTGGGATTGACCTGTGTACATGTATATGCATAAAATACATAACTAATAATAATGTGCTGTATAAAAAAAAATAAAATTAAATTTCAAAATTTTAAAAAATAAAATTTAAAAATAAAAGAGAAAAAAGTTCTTCCCGTCACACAGATGTATTTATAGGAATGAATTATTTCCATACTTATATCTATAAATACATAAAAGAGGAATAAAATCTAACTTGAACCATAAAAGAAAAAATAACCTGAACCCACGAGTTATACAGAGGAAAACCCTATCAGGGCACTTGCTCCAGTGGTAAACAATTATGAAATTGGCCAGAGGTGGGGAAGCATCTCCCATACAGCCATCAACCCACCCCCCATGCAAGGAGCGACCTCATTGCAAAGTTTGGGGACCGTGCCGAGGCATCTGTGAGTAAACGTGAGCTGAGCCCCTGGCCAGCTGCTGCTGAACTGTTCCCACCCTTTCCAGGTAAAACACCTGAATATGTACAAGGGCTTGAAAGCCTAGAGGAAGGACCGTGGAGCCACACCAGCGACAGCACGCAGGCCAACTTGGTGCCTGCAGGCCAGCCAGGGTGGTCCTGGCCCTGGGCGCTCTTCCAGAAGCTTTCCATTGCCCTGCCTGAGATACCCCTCCTGTCCTGGCCCCCACTGCTTTTTTCCTTCCTCACCTCTGTCCGGAGAGAAATTCCAGCGGAAGGTATGGGTGACACAACCTCTTCTTTGCAGGCGGCAGCCTGGCAACTCCTACAGAAAGGCCAGCAGAACCCCACTCACACCGGGCCACCAACAAAGCTGAGGCCCCTCACTCCCTCCCACCAGCACAGCCCCGAGACTGCTGACGGGGCAGAGAATATGGAGTCAGGCACAGCTTCAAGGGCTATTGCTGCCTGGAGCGCTGTTTATATTGACCTCAACGAGGCACACCTGGGGAGGGCGGGCCGGCAGGGTAAGGCTGCCCAGGTCAGCTAATCCACAACCCTCAGGGAATCACATTGTTGAAAATGGACCCCGCTAAGGCAGAAGAGAAGCCAAGGGAAAAAAGGACACAATGCCATTTGCAGCAACGTAGATGAGTCTAGAAGTAATCACGTGAATTGTAGTAAGTCAGAAAGTGGAAGACACATATCATATCATATCACTTATAGGTGTTACCTAAAAATGGATACCAGGGCAGATATTTCCACGGAGAACGGCAATCACAGATTCATTAAACAGACTTATGGTTCACCAATGGAAAGGTGTGAGGATTGGTTTCATTACGATATCGGGGTTAACAGACATATACAAACACAGGTGACATATATAATCACCAAAGACCTACAGAATACCAAGAGAGGACTACTCAATATTCTGTCATAACATACATGGGAAAAGGATCCCAGGAAGAACAGACATGTGTATATGTGTAAAAGAACCACATCTTCCACACCTACAACAAGCCAAACATTGTAATCAAACTTGCTGTAATAAAAAATAAAAAAATAAATTAAAAACACGAACAAGAAGTAGTGAGACAAACGTGAGGGGCTTTCTCCTGGCACATTCCATTCTAAACTCCAATCTAGAACACCACTTCCACTGAGGCTCTCTTGCCCTAGTAACCAGATTTGGTAAGGGTGAACTGCTGCCTCCTTGTGGCCGTTTCACACAAAAGCAGCTTTAATCCCAACGCTAATGGTCAGTTGATATTCAAAATCATTGCAGGCCTGTAAATGACACCTGCCCTGAAAACAAATCCTGGGGTCACATATCGACCAAAAAATTCAAAGGACGTCCATATGTCAAAACGACCGTTTCAAAAGGCATATTTTAGGCACATTAGTGTTCTGCTTCTTTTCCTTTATTTCCTTTTTTGTTAAAAAACACGGGAATGGAAAAAGGCATCCCTCAGAATGGGCGAAAATCGTTGCAGACGAATCAATGGACAGAGGTTTAATCTCCAATATATATAAACAGCTCATGCAGCTTAATATTAAAAAAACAAACAACCCCAAAAAAATGGGCAGAAGATCTAAAGAGACGTTTCTTCAAAGGAGACACAGAGATGGCCAAGACGCACATGAAAAGCTGCTCAACAGCACTAATTATCAGAGAAATGCAAATCAAAACTACAATGAGATTTCACCTCACACCTGTTAGAATCAGCATCATCAGAAAATCTACAAACAACCAATTCTGGGGAGGTTGTGGACAAAAGGAGCCCTCTTCCACTATTGGTGGGAATGTAAATTGATACAGTCACTATGGAGAACAGTATGGAGTTTCCTTAAAAAAACTAGAAATAGAATTACCATCTGATCCAGCAATCCCACTTCTGGGCATATACCCAGAGAAAACCGTATTTCAAAAAGGCACATTCACCACAATGTTCGTTGCAGCACTATTTACAATAGCCAGGTAATGGAAGAAAACTAAATGCCCAGAGACAGATGAATGGATAAAGATGTGTTACATATATAAAATGGAATATTACTCGGCCATAAAAAGGAATGAAACTGGGTCATTTGTAGAGACATCGATGGATCCAGAGACTGTCATACAGAATGAAGTAAGTCAGAAAGAGGAAAACAAATATTGTATATTAATGCATATATGTGGAACCTAAAAAAATGGTACAGATGAACTGGTTTGCAGGGAAGAAATAGAGACACAGAGGTAGAGAACAAACGTATGGACACCAAGTGTGGGAAGCCATGGGGTGGTGGTGGTGGGATGAGTTGGGAGTTTGGGATTGACCTGTATACATGTATATGCATAAAATACATAACTAATAATAACGTGCTGTATAAAAAAATAAATAAAATTAAATTTCAAAATTTTAAGAAAAATAAAATTTAAAAATAAAACAGAAAAAAGTTCTTCCCATCACACAGATGTATTTATAGGAATGAATTATTTCCATGCTTATATCTATAAATATATAAAAGAGGAATAAAATCTAACTTGAACCATAAAAGAAAAAAAAACCTGAACCCACGAGTTATACAGAGGAAAACCCTATCAGGGCACTTGCTCCAGTGGTAAACAATTCTGAATTTGGTCAGAGGTGGGGAACCATCTCCCATACAGCCATCAACCCACCCCCCACGCAAGGAGCGTCCTCATTGCAAAGCTGGGGGACCGTGCCGAGGCATCTGTGAGTAAACGTGAGCTGAGCCCCAGGCCAGCTACTGCTGAACTGTTCCCACCCTTTCCAGGTAAAACACCTGAATATGTACAAGGGCTTGAAAGCCTAGAGGAAGGACCGTGGAGCCACACCAGCGACAGCACGCAGGCCAACTTGGTGCCTGCAGGCCAGCCAGGGTGGTCCTGGCCCTGGGCGCTCTTCCAGAAGCTTTCCATTGCCGTACCTGAGATACCCCTCCTGTCCCGGCCCCCACTGCTTTTTTCCTTCCTCACCTCTGTCCGGAGAGAAATTCCAGCGGAAGGCATGTGTGACACAACCTCTTCTTTACAGGCGGCAGCATGGCAACTCCTGCAGAAAGGCCAGCAGAACCCCACTCACACCGGGCCACCCACAAAGCTGTGGCCCCTCAACCCCTTCCACCAACACAGCCCCGAGACTGCTGATGGGGCAGAGAATATGGAGTCAGGCACAGCTTCAAGGGCTATTGCTGCCTGGAGCGCTGTTTATATTGACCTCAACGAGGCACACCTGGGGAGGGCGGGCCGGCAGGGTAAGGCTGCCCAGGTCAGCTAATCCACAACCCTCAGGGAATCACATTGTTGAAAATGGACCCCGCTAAGGCAGAAGAGAAGCCAAGGGAAAAAAGGACACAATGCCATTTGCAGCACCGTAGATGAGTCTAGAAGTAATCACGTGACTTGTAGTAAGCAGAAAGTGGAAGACACATATCATATCATATCACTTATAGGTGTTACCTAAAAATGGATCCCAGGGCAGATATTTCCACGGAGAAGGGCAATCACAGATTCATTAAACAGACTTATGGTTCACAAATGGAAAGGTGTGAGGATTGGTTTCATTACGATATCGGGGTTAACAGACATATACAAACACAGGTGACATATATAATCACCAAAGACCTACAGAATACCAAGAGAGGACTACTCAATATTCTGTCATAACATACATGGGAAAAGTATCCCAGGAAGAACAGACATCTGTATATGTGAAAAAGAACCACATCTTCCACACCTACAACAAGCCAAACATTGTAATCAAACTTGCTGTAATAAAAAATAAAAAATTAAATTAAAAACACGAACAAGAAGTAGTGAGACAAACGTGAGGGGCTTTCTCCTGGCACATTCCATTCTAAACTCCAATCTAGAACACCACTTCCACTGAGGCTCTCTTGCCCTAGTAACCAGATTTGGTAAGGGTGAACTGCTGCCACCTTGTGGCCGTTTCACACAACAGCAGCTTTAATCCCAACGCTAATGGTCAGTTGATATTCAAAATCATTGCAGGCCTGTAAATGACACCTGCCCTGAAAACAAATCCTGGGGTCACATATCGACCAAAAAATTCAAAGGACGTCCATATGTCAAAACGACCGTTTCAAAAGGCATATTTTAGGCACATTAGTGTTCTGCTTCTTTTCCTTTCTTTCCTTTTTTGTTAAAAAACACGGGAATGGAAAAAGGCATCCCTCAGAATGGGCGAAAATCGTTGCAGACGAATCAATGGACAGAGGTTTAATCTCCAATATATATAAACAGCTCATGCAGCTTAATATTAAAAAAACAAACAACCCAAAAAAAATGGGCAGAAGATCTAAAGAGACGTTTCTTCAAAGGAGACACAGAGATGGCCAAGACGCACATGAAAAGCTGTTCAACAGCACTAATTATCACAGAAATGCAAATCAAAATTACAATGAGATTTCACCTCACACCTGTTAGAATCGGCATTATCAGAAAATCTACAAACAACCAATTCTGGGGAGGGTGTGGACAAAAGGAGCCCTCTTCCACGATTGGTGGGAATGTAAATTGATACAGTCACTATGGAGAACAGTATGGAGTTTCCTTAAAAAAACTAGAAATAGAATTACCATCTGATCCAGCAATCCCACTTCTGGGCATATACCCAGAGAAAACCGTAAATGAAAAAGGCATATTCACCACAATGTTCATTGCAGCACTATTTACAATAGCCAGGTAATGGAAGCAACCTAAATGCCCACAGACAGATGAATGGATAAAGATGTGGTACATATATGAAATGGAATATTACTCGGCCATAAAAAGGAATGAAACTGGGTCATTTGTAGAGACATCGATGGATCGAGAGACTGTCATACAGAATGAAGTAAGTCAGAAAGAGGAAAACAAATATTGTATATTAATGCATATATGTGGAGCCTAAAAATGGTACAGATGAACTGGTTTGCAGGGAAGAAATAGAGACACAGAGGTAGAGAACAAACGTATGGACACCAAGTGTGGGAAGCCATGGGGTGGTGGTGGTGGGATGAGTTGGGAGTTTGGGATTGACCTGTGTACATGTATATGCATAAAATACATAACTAATAATAATGTGCTGTATAAAAAAAAATAAAATTAAATTTCAAAATTTTAAAAAATAAAATTTAAAAATAAAAGAGAAAAAAGTTCTTCCCGTCACACAGATGTATTTATAGGAATGAATTATTTCCATACTTATATCTATAAATACATAAAAGAGGAATAAAATCTAACTTGAACCATAAAAGAAAAAATAACCTGAACCCACGAGTTATACAGAGGAAAACCCTATCAGGGCACTTGCTCCAGTGGTAAACAATTATGAAATTGGCCAGAGGTGGGGAAGCATCTCCCATACAGCCATCAACCCACCCCCCATGCAAGGAGCGACCTCATTGCAAAGTTTGGGGACCGTGCCGAGGCATCTGTGAGTAAACGTGAGCTGAGCCCCTGGCCAGCTGCTGCTGAACTGTTCCCACCCTTTCCAGGTAAAACACCTGAATATGTACAAGGGCTTGAAAGCCTAGAGGAAGGACCGTGGAGCCACACCAGCGACAGCACGCAGGCCAACTTGGTGCCTGCAGGCCAGCCAGGGTGGTCCTGGCCCTGGGCGCTCTTCCAGAAGCTTTCCATTGCCCTGCCTGAGATACCCCTCCTGTCCTGGCCCCCACTGCTTTTTTCCTTCCTCACCTCTGTCCGGAGAGAAATTCCAGCGGAAGGTATGGGTGACACAACCTCTTCTTTGCAGGCGGCAGCCTGGCAACTCCTACAGAAAGGCCAGCAGAACCCCACTCACACCGGGCCACCAACAAAGCTGAGGCCCCTCACTCCCTCCCACCAGCACAGCCCCGAGACTGCTGACGGGGCAGAGAATATGGAGTCAGGCACAGCTTCAAGGGCTATTGCTGCCTGGAGCGCTGTTTATATTGACCTCAACGAGGCACACCTGGGGAGGGCGGGCCGGCAGGATAAGGCTGCCCAGGTCAGCTAATCCACAACCCTCAGGGAATCACATTGTTGAAAATGGACCCCGCTAAGGCAGAAGAGAAGCCAAGGGAAAAAAGGACACAATGCCATTTGCAGCAACGTAGATGAGTCTAGAAGTAATCACGTGAATTGTAGTAAGTCAGAAAGTGGAAGACACATATCATATCATATCACTTATAGGTGTTACCTAAAAATGGATACCAGGGCAGATATTTCCACGGAGAACGGCAATCACAGATTCATTAAACAGACTTATGGTTCACCAATGGAAAGGTGTGAGGATTGGTTTCATTACGATATCGGGGTTAACAGACATATACAAACACAGGTGACATATATAATCACCAAAGACCTACAGAATACCAAGAGAGGACTACTCAATATTCTGTCATAACATACATGGGAAAAGGATCCCAGGAAGAACAGACATGTGTATATGTGTAAAAGAACCACATCTTCCACACCTACAACAAGCCAAACATTGTAATCAAACTTGCTGTAATAAAAAATAAAAAAATAAATTAAAAACACGAACAAGAAGTAGTGAGACAAACGTGAGGGGCTTTCTCCTGGCACATTCCATTCTAAACTCCAATCTAGAACACCACTTCCACTGAGGCTCTCTTGCCCTAGTAACCAGATTTGGTAAGGGTGAACTGCTGCCTCCTTGTGGCCGTTTCACACAAAAGCAGCTTTAATCCCAACGCTAATGGTCAGTTGATATTCAAAATCATTGCAGGCCTGTAAATGACACCTGCCCTGAAAACAAATCCTGGGGTCACATATCGACCAAAAAATTCAAAGGACGTCCATATGTCAAAACGACCGTTTCAAAAGGCATATTTTAGGCACATTAGTGTTCTGCTTCTTTTCCTTTCTTTCCTTTTTTGTTAAAAAACACGGGAATGGAAAAAGGCATCCCTCAGAATGGGCGAAAATCGTTGCAGACGAATCAATGGACAGAGGTTTAATCTCCAATATATATAAACAGCTCATGCAGCTTAATATTAAAAAAACAAACAACCCAAAAAAAATGGGCAGAAGATCTAAAGAGACGTTTCTTCAAAGGAGACACAGAGATGGCCAAGACGCACATGAAAAGCTGTTCAACAGCACTAATTATCACAGAAATGCAAATCAAAATTACAATGAGATTTCACCTCACACCTGTTAGAATCGGCATTATCAGAAAATCTACAAACAACCAATTCTGGGGAGGGTGTGGACAAAAGGAGCCCTCTTCCACGATTGGTGGGAATGTAAATTGATACAGTCACTATGGAGAACAGTATGGAGTTTCCTTAAAAAATCTAGAAATAGAATTACCATCTGATCCAGCAATCCCACTTCTGGGCATATACCCAGAGAAAACCGTATTTCAAAAAGGCACATTCACCACAATGTTCGATGCAGCACTATTTACAATAGCCAGGTAATGGAAGCAACCTAAATGCCCACAGACAGATGAATGGATAAAGATGTGGTACATATATGAAATGGAATATTACTCGGCCATAAAAAGGAATGAAACTGGGTCATTTGTAGAGACATCGATGGATCGAGAGACTGTCATACAGAATGAAGTAAGTCAGAAAGAGGAAAACAAATATTGTATATTAATGCATATATGTGGAGCCTAAAAATGGTACAGATGAACTGGTTTGCAGGGAAGAAATAGAGACACAGAGGTAGAGAACAAACGTATGGACACCAAGTGTGGGAAGCCATGGGGTGGTGGTGGTGGGATGAGTTGGGAGTTTGGGATTGACCTGTGTACATGTATATGCATAAAATACATAACTAATAATAATGTGCTGTATAAAAAAAAATAAAATTAAATTTCAAAATTTTAAAAAATAAAATTTAAAAATAAAAGAGAAAAAAGTTCTTCCCGTCACACAGATGTATTTATAGGAATGAATTATTTCCATACTTATATCTATAAATACATAAAAGAGGAATAAAATCTAACTTGAACCATAAAAGAAAAAATAACCTGAACCCACGAGTTATACAGAGGAAAACCCTATCAGGGCACTTGCTCCAGTGGTAAACAATTATGAAATTGGCCAGAGGTGGGGAAGCATCTCCCATACAGCCATCAACCCACCCCCCATGCAAGGAGCGACCTCATTGCAAAGTTTGGGGACCGTGCCGAGGCATCTGTGAGTAAACGTGAGCTGAGCCCCTGGCCAGCTGCTGCTGAACTGTTCCCACCCTTTCCAGGTAAAACACCTGAATATGTACAAGGGCTTGAAAGCCTAGAGGAAGGACCGTGGAGCCACACCAGCGACAGCACGCAGGCCAACTTGGTGCCTGCAGGCCAGCCAGGGTGGTCCTGGCCCTGGGCGCTCTTCCAGAAGCTTTCCATTGCCCTGCCTGAGATACCCCTCCTGTCCTGGCCCCCACTGCTTTTTTCCTTCCTCACCTCTGTCCGGAGAGAAATTCCAGCGGAAGGTATGGGTGACACAACCTCTTCTTTGCAGGCGGCAGCCTGGCAACTCCTACAGAAAGGCCAGCAGAACCCCACTCACACCGGGCCACCAACAAAGCTGAGGCCCCTCACTCCCTCCCACCAGCACAGCCCCGAGACTGCTGACGGGGCAGAGAATATGGAGTCAGGCACAGCTTCAAGGGCTATTGCTGCCTGGAGCGCTGTTTATATTGACCTCAACGAGGCACACCTGGGGAGGGCGGGCCGGCAGGATAAGGCTGCCCAGGTCAGCTAATCCACAACCCTCAGGGAATCACATTGTTGAAAATGGACCCCGCTAAGGCAGAAGAGAAGCCAAGGGAAAAAAGGACACAATGCCATTTGCAGCAACGTAGATGAGTCTAGAAGTAATCACGTGAATTGTAGTAAGTCAGAAAGTGGAAGACACATATCATATCATATCACTTATAGGTGTTACCTAAAAATGGATACCAGGGCAGATATTTCCACGGAGAACGGCAATCACAGATTCATTAAACAGACTTATGGTTCACCAATGGAAAGGTGTGAGGATTGGTTTCATTACGATATCGGGGTTAACAGACATATACAAACACAGGTGACATATATAATCACCAAAGACCTACAGAATACCAAGAGAGGACTACTCAATATTCTGTCATAACATACATGGGAAAAGGATCCCAGGAAGAACAGACATGTGTATATGTGTAAAAGAACCACATCTTCCACACCTACAACAAGCCAAACATTGTAATCAAACTTGCTGTAATAAAAAATAAAAAAATAAATTAAAAACACGAACAAGAAGTAGTGAGACAAACGTGAGGGGCTTTCTCCTGGCACATTCCATTCTAAACTCCAATCTAGAACACCACTTCCACTGAGGCTCTCTTGCCCTAGTAACCAGATTTGGTAAGGGTGAACTGCTGCCTCCTTGTGGCCGTTTCACACAAAAGCAGCTTTAATCCCAACGCTAATGGTCAGTTGATATTCAAAATCATTGCAGGCCTGTAAATGACACCTGCCCTGAAAACAAATCCTGGGGTCACATATCGACCAAAAAATTCAAAGGACGTCCATATGTCAAAACGACCGTTTCAAAAGGCATATTTTAGGCACATTAGTGTTCTGCTTCTTTTCCTTTCTTTCCTTTTTTGTTAAAAAACACGGGAATGGAAAAAGGCATCCCTCAGAATGGGCGAAAATCGTTGCAGACGAATCAATGGACAGAGGTTTAATCTCCAATATATATAAACAGCTCATGCAGCTTAATATTAAAAAAACAAACAACCCAAAAAAAATGGGCAGAAGATCTAAAGAGACGTTTCTTCAAAGGAGACACAGAGATGGCCAAGACGCACATGAAAAGCTGTTCAACAGCACTAATTATCACAGAAATGCAAATCAAAATTACAATGAGATTTCACCTCACACCTGTTAGAATCGGCATTATCAGAAAATCTACAAACAACCAATTCTGGGGAGGGTGTGGACAAAAGGAGCCCTCTTCCACGATTGGTGGGAATGTAAATTGATACAGTCACTATGGAGAACAGTATGGAGTTTCCTTAAAAAAACTAGAAATAGAATTACCATCTGATCCAGCAATCCCACTTCTGGGCATATACCCAGAGTAAACCGTAAATGAAAAAGGCATATTCACCACAATGTTCATTGCAGCACTATTTACAATAGCCAGGTAATGGAAGCAACCTAAATGCCCACAGACAGATGAATGGATAAAGATGTGGTACATATATGAAATGGAATATTACTCGGCCATAAAAAGGAATGAAACTGGGTCATTTGTAGAGACATCGATGGATCGAGAGACTGTCATACAGAATGAAGTAAGTCAGAAAGAGGAAAACAAATATTGTATATTAATGCATATATGTGGAGCCTAAAAATGGTACAGATGAACTGGTTTGCAGGGAAGAAATAGAGACACAGAGGTAGAGAACAAACGTATGGACACCAAGTGTGGGAAGCCATGGGGTGGTGGTGGTGGGATGAGTTGGGAGTTTGGGATTGACCTGTGTACATGTATATGCATAAAATACATAACTAATAATAATGTGCTGTATAAAAAAAAATAAAATTAAATTTCAAAATTTTAAAAAATAAAATTTAAAAATAAAAGAGAAAAAAGTTCTTCCCGTCACACAGATGTATTTATAGGAATGAATTATTTCCATACTTATATCTATAAATACATAAAAGAGGAATAAAATCTAACTTGAACCATAAAAGAAAAAATAACCTGAACCCACGAGTTATACAGAGGAAAACCCTATCAGGGCACTTGCTCCAGTGGTAAACAATTATGAAATTGGCCAGAGGTGGGGAAGCATCTCCCATACAGCCATCAACCCACCCCCCATGCAAGGAGCGACCTCATTGCAAAGTTTGGGGACCGTGCCGAGGCATCTGTGAGTAAACGTGAGCTGAGCCCCTGGCCAGCTGCTGCTGAACTGTTCCCACCCTTTCCAGGTAAAACACCTGAATATGTACAAGGGCTTGAAAGCCTAGAGGAAGGACCGTGGAGCCACACCAGCGACAGCACGCAGGCCAACTTGGTGCCTGCAGGCCAGCCAGGGTGGTCCTGGCCCTGGGCGCTCTTCCAGAAGCTTTCCATTGCCCTGCCTGAGATACCCCTCCTGTCCTGGCCCCCACTGCTTTTTTCCTTCCTCACCTCTGTCCGGAGAGAAATTCCAGCGGAAGGTATGGGTGACACAACCTCTTCTTTGCAGGCGGCAGCCTGGCAACTCCTACAGAAAGGCCAGCAGAACCCCACTCACACCGGGCCACCAACAAAGCTGAGGCCCCTCACTCCCTCCCACCAGCACAGCCCCGAGACTGCTGACGGGGCAGAGAATATGGAGTCAGGCACAGCTTCAAGGGCTATTGCTGCCTGGAGCGCTGTTTATATTGACCTCAACGAGGCACACCTGGGGAGGGCGGGCCGGCAGGATAAGGCTGCCCAGGTCAGCTAATCCACAACCCTCAGGGAATCACATTGTTGAAAATGGACCCCGCTAAGGCAGAAGAGAAGCCAAGGGAAAAAAGGACACAATGCCATTTGCAGCAACGTAGATGAGTCTAGAAGTAATCACGTGAATTGTAGTAAGTCAGAAAGTGGAAGACACATATCATATCATATCACTTATAGGTGTTACCTAAAAATGGATACCAGGGCAGATATTTCCACGGAGAACGGCAATCACAGATTCATTAAACAGACTTATGGTTCACCAATGGAAAGGTGTGAGGATTGGTTTCATTACGATATCGGGGTTAACAGACATATACAAACACAGGTGACATATATAATCACCAAAGACCTACAGAATACCAAGAGAGGACTACTCAATATTCTGTCATAACATACATGGGAAAAGGATCCCAGGAAGAACAGACATGTGTATATGTGTAAAAGAACCACATCTTCCACACCTACAACAAGCCAAACATTGTAATCAAACTTGCTGTAATAAAAAATAAAAAAATAAATTAAAAACACGAACAAGAAGTAGTGAGACAAACGTGAGGGGCTTTCTCCTGGCACATTCCATTCTAAACTCCAATCTAGAACACCACTTCCACTGAGGCTCTCTTGCCCTAGTAACCAGATTTGGTAAGGGTGAACTGCTGCCTCCTTGTGGCCGTTTCACACAAAAGCAGCTTTAATCCCAACGCTAATGGTCAGTTGATATTCAAAATCATTGCAGGCCTGTAAATGACACCTGCCCTGAAAACAAATCCTGGGGTCACATATCGACCAAAAAATTCAAAGGACGTCCATATGTCAAAACGACCGTTTCAAAAGGCATATTTTAGGCACATTAGTGTTCTGCTTCTTTTCCTTTATTTCCTTTTTTGTTAAAAAACACGGGAATGGAAAAAGGCATCCCTCAGAATGGGCGAAAATCGTTGCAGACGAATCAATGGACAGAGGTTTAATCTCCAATATATATAAACAGCTCATGCAGCTTAATATTAAAAAAACAAACAACCCCAAAAAAATGGGCAGAAGATCTAAAGAGACGTTTCTTCAAAGGAGACACAGAGATGGCCAAGACGCACATGAAAAGCTGCTCAACAGCACTAATTATCAGAGAAATGCAAATCAAAACTACAATGAGATTTCACCTCACACCTGTTAGAATCAGCATCATCAGAAAATCTACAAACAACCAATTCTGGGGAGGTTGTGGACAAAAGGAGCCCTCTTCCACTATTGGTGGGAATGTAAATTGATACAGTCACTATGGAGAACAGTATGGAGTTTCCTTAAAAAAAATAGAAATAGAATTACCATCTGATCCAGCAATCCCACTTCTGGGCATATACCCAGAGAAAACCGTATTTCAAAAAGGCACATTCACCACAATGTTCGTTGCAGCACTATTTACAATAGCCAGGTAATGGAAGAAAACTAAATGCCCAGAGACAGATGAATGGATAAAGATGTGTTACATATATAAAATGGAATATTACTCGGCCATAAAAAGGAATGAAACTGGGTCATTTGTAGAGACATCGATGGATCCAGAGACTGTCATACAGAATGAAGTAAGTCAGAAAGAGGAAAACAAATATTGTATATTAATGCATATATGTGGAACCTAAAAAAATGGTACAGATGAACTGGTTTGCAGGGAAGAAATAGAGACACAGAGGTAGAGAACAAACGTATGGACACCAAGTGTGGGAAGCCATGGGGTGGTGGTGGTGGGATGAGTTGGGAGTTTGGGATTGACCTGTATACATGTATATGCATAAAATACATAACTAATAATAACGTGCTGTATAAAAAAATAAATAAAATTAAATTTCAAAATTTTAAGAAAAATAAAATTTAAAAATAAAACAGAAAAAAGTTCTTCCCATCACACAGATGTATTTATAGGAATGAATTATTTCCATGCTTATATCTATAAATATATAAAAGAGGAATAAAATCTAACTTGAACCATAAAAGAAAAAAAAACCTGAACCCACGAGTTATACAGAGGAAAACCCTATCAGGGCACTTGCTCCAGTGGTAAACAATTCTGAATTTGGTCAGAGGTGGGGAACCATCTCCCATACAGCCATCAACCCACCCCCCACGCAAGGAGCGTCCTCATTGCAAAGCTGGGGGACCGTGCCGAGGCATCTGTGAGTAAACGTGAGCTGAGCCCCAGGCCAGCTACTGCTGAACTGTTCCCACCCTTTCCAGGTAAAACACCTGAATATGTACAAGGGCTTGAAAGCCTAGAGGAAGGACCGTGGAGCCACACCAGCGACAGCACGCAGGCCAACTTGGTGCCTGCAGGCCAGCCAGGGTGGTCCTGGCCCTGGGCGCTCTTCCAGAAGCTTTCCATTGCCGTACCTGAGATACCCCTCCTGTCCCGGCCCCCACTGCTTTTTTCCTTCCTCACCTCTGTCCGGAGAGAAATTCCAGCGGAAGGCATGTGTGACACAACCTCTTCTTTACAGGCGGCAGCATGGCAACTCCTGCAGAAAGGCCAGCAGAACCCCACTCACACCGGGCCACCCACAAAGCTGTGGCCCCTCAACCCCTTCCACCAACACAGCCCCGAGACTGCTGATGGGGCAGAGAATATGGAGTCAGGCACAGCTTCAAGGGCTATTGCTGCCTGGAGCGCTGTTTATATTGACCTCAACGAGGCACACCTGGGGAGGGCGGGCCGGCAGGGTAAGGCTGCCCAGGTCAGCTAATCCACAACCCTCAGGGAATCACATTGTTGAAAATGGACCCCGCTAAGGCAGAAGAGAAGCCAAGGGAAAAAAGGACACAATGCCATTTGCAGCACCGTAGATGAGTCTAGAAGTAATCACGTGACTTGTAGTAAGCAGAAAGTGGAAGACACATATCATATCATATCACTTATAGGTGTTACCTAAAAATGGATCCCAGGGCAGATATTTCCACGGAGAAGGGCAATCACAGATTCATTAAACAGACTTATGGTTCACAAATGGAAAGGTGTGAGGATTGGTTTCATTACGATATCGGGGTTAACAGACATATACAAACACAGGTGACATATATAATCACCAAAGACCTACAGAATACCAAGAGAGGACTACTCAATATTCTGTCATAACATACATGGGAAAAGTATCCCAGGAAGAACAGACATCTGTATATGTGAAAAAGAACCACATCTTCCACACCTACAACAAGCCAAACATTGTAATCAAACTTGCTGTAATAAAAAATAAAAAATTAAATTAAAAACACGAACAAGAAGTAGTGAGACAAACGTGAGGGGCTTTCTCCTGGCACATTCCATTCTAAACTCCAATCTAGAACACCACTTCCACTGAGGCTCTCTTGCCCTAGTAACCAGATTTGGTAAGGGTGAACTGCTGCCACCTTGTGGCCGTTTCACACAACAGCAGCTTTAATCCCAACGCTAATGGTCAGTTGATATTCAAAATCATTGCAGGCCTGTAAATGACACCTGCCCTGAAAACAAATCCTGGGGTCACATATCGACCAAAAAATTCAAAGGACGTCCATATGTCAAAACGACCGTTTCAAAAGGCATATTTTAGGCACATTAGTGTTCTGCTTCTTTTCCTTTCTTTCCTTTTTTGTTAAAAAACACGGGAATGGAAAAAGGCATCCCTCAGAATGGGCGAAAATCGTTGCAGACGAATCAATGGACAGAGGTTTAATCTCCAATATATATAAACAGCTCATGCAGCTTAATATTAAAAAAACAAACAACCCAAAAAAAATGGGCAGAAGATCTAAAGAGACGTTTCTTCAAAGGAGACACAGAGATGGCCAAGACGCACATGAAAAGCTGTTCAACAGCACTAATTATCACAGAAATGCAAATCAAAATTACAATGAGATTTCACCTCACACCTGTTAGAATCGGCATTATCAGAAAATCTACAAACAACCAATTCTGGGGAGGGTGTGGACAAAAGGAGCCCTCTTCCACGATTGGTGGGAATGTAAATTGATACAGTCACTATGGAGAACAGTATGGAGTTTCCTTAAAAAAACTAGAAATAGAATTACCATCTGATCCAGCAATCCCACTTCTGGGCATATACCCAGAGAAAACCGTAAATGAAAAAGGCATATTCACCACAATGTTCATTGCAGCACTATTTACAATAGCCAGGTAATGGAAGCAACCTAAATGCCCACAGACAGATGAATGGATAAAGATGTGGTACATATATGAAATGGAATATTACTCGGCCATAAAAAGGAATGAAACTGGGTCATTTGTAGAGACATCGATGGATCGAGAGACTGTCATACAGAATGAAGTAAGTCAGAAAGAGGAAAACAAATATTGTATATTAATGCATATATGTGGAGCCTAAAAATGGTACAGATGAACTGGTTTGCAGGGAAGAAATAGAGACACAGAGGTAGAGAACAAACGTATGGACACCAAGTGTGGGAAGCCATGGGGTGGTGGTGGTGGGATGAGTTGGGAGTTTGGGATTGACCTGTGTACATGTATATGCATAAAATACATAACTAATAATAATGTGCTGTATAAAAAAAAATAAAATTAAATTTCAAAATTTTAAAAAATAAAATTTAAAAATAAAAGAGAAAAAAGTTCTTCCCGTCACACAGATGTATTTATAGGAATGAATTATTTCCATACTTATATCTATAAATACATAAAAGAGGAATAAAATCTAACTTGAACCATAAAAGAAAAAATAACCTGAACCCACGAGTTATACAGAGGAAAACCCTATCAGGGCACTTGCTCCAGTGGTAAACAATTATGAAATTGGCCAGAGGTGGGGAAGCATCTCCCATACAGCCATCAACCCACCCCCCATGCAAGGAGCGACCTCATTGCAAAGTTTGGGGACCGTGCCGAGGCATCTGTGAGTAAACGTGAGCTGAGCCCCTGGCCAGCTGCTGCTGAACTGTTCCCACCCTTTCCAGGTAAAACACCTGAATATGTACAAGGGCTTGAAAGCCTAGAGGAAGGACCGTGGAGCCACACCAGCGACAGCACGCAGGCCAACTTGGTGCCTGCAGGCCAGCCAGGGTGGTCCTGGCCCTGGGCGCTCTTCCAGAAGCTTTCCATTGCCCTGCCTGAGATACCCCTCCTGTCCTGGCCCCCACTGCTTTTTTCCTTCCTCACCTCTGTCCGGAGAGAAATTCCAGCGGAAGGTATGGGTGACACAACCTCTTCTTTGCAGGCGGCAGCCTGGCAACTCCTACAGAAAGGCCAGCAGAACCCCACTCACACCGGGCCACCAACAAAGCTGAGGCCCCTCACTCCCTCCCACCAGCACAGCCCCGAGACTGCTGACGGGGCAGAGAATATGGAGTCAGGCACAGCTTCAAGGGCTATTGCTGCCTGGAGCGCTGTTTATATTGACCTCAACGAGGCACACCTGGGGAGGGCGGGCCGGCAGGATAAGGCTGCCCAGGTCAGCTAATCCACAACCCTCAGGGAATCACATTGTTGAAAATGGACCCCGCTAAGGCAGAAGAGAAGCCAAGGGAAAAAAGGACACAATGCCATTTGCAGCAACGTAGATGAGTCTAGAAGTAATCACGTGAATTGTAGTAAGTCAGAAAGTGGAAGACACATATCATATCATATCACTTATAGGTGTTACCTAAAAATGGATACCAGGGCAGATATTTCCACGGAGAACGGCAATCACAGATTCATTAAACAGACTTATGGTTCACCAATGGAAAGGTGTGAGGATTGGTTTCATTACGATATCGGGGTTAACAGACATATACAAACACAGGTGACATATATAATCACCAAAGACCTACAGAATACCAAGAGAGGACTACTCAATATTCTGTCATAACATACATGGGAAAAGGATCCCAGGAAGAACAGACATGTGTATATGTGTAAAAGAACCACATCTTCCACACCTACAACAAGCCAAACATTGTAATCAAACTTGCTGTAATAAAAAATAAAAAAATAAATTAAAAACACGAACAAGAAGTAGTGAGACAAACGTGAGGGGCTTTCTCCTGGCACATTCCATTCTAAACTCCAATCTAGAACACCACTTCCACTGAGGCTCTCTTGCCCTAGTAACCAGATTTGGTAAGGGTGAACTGCTGCCTCCTTGTGGCCGTTTCACACAAAAGCAGCTTTAATCCCAACGCTAATGGTCAGTTGATATTCAAAATCATTGCAGGCCTGTAAATGACACCTGCCCTGAAAACAAATCCTGGGGTCACATATCGACCAAAAAATTCAAAGGACGTCCATATGTCAAAACGACCGTTTCAAAAGGCATATTTTAGGCACATTAGTGTTCTGCTTCTTTTCCTTTCTTTCCTTTTTTGTTAAAAAACACGGGAATGGAAAAAGGCATCCCTCAGAATGGGCGAAAATCGTTGCAGACGAATCAATGGACAGAGGTTTAATCTCCAATATATATAAACAGCTCATGCAGCTTAATATTAAAAAAACAAACAACCCAAAAAAAATGGGCAGAAGATCTAAAGAGACGTTTCTTCAAAGGAGACACAGAGATGGCCAAGACGCACATGAAAAGCTGTTCAACAGCACTAATTATCACAGAAATGCAAATCAAAATTACAATGAGATTTCACCTCACACCTGTTAGAATCGGCATTATCAGAAAATCTACAAACAACCAATTCTGGGGAGGGTGTGGACAAAAGGAGCCCTCTTCCACGATTGGTGGGAATGTAAATTGATACAGTCACTATGGAGAACAGTATGGAGTTTCCTTAAAAAAACTAGAAATAGAATTACCATCTGATCCAGCAATCCCACTTCTGGGCATATACCCAGAGTAAACCGTAAATGAAAAAGGCATATTCACCACAATGTTCATTGCAGCACTATTTACAATAGCCAGGTAATGGAAGCAACCTAAATGCCCACAGACAGATGAATGGATAAAGATGTGGTACATATATGAAATGGAATATTACTCGGCCATAAAAAGGAATGAAACTGGGTCATTTGTAGAGACATCGATGGATCGAGAGACTGTCATACAGAATGAAGTAAGTCAGAAAGAGGAAAACAAATATTGTATATTAATGCATATATGTGGAGCCTAAAAATGGTACAGATGAACTGGTTTGCAGGGAAGAAATAGAGACACAGAGGTAGAGAACAAACGTATGGACACCAAGTGTGGGAAGCCATGGGGTGGTGGTGGTGGGATGAGTTGGGAGTTTGGGATTGACCTGTGTACATGTATATGCATAAAATACATAACTAATAATAATGTGCTGTATAAAAAAAAATAAAATTAAATTTCAAAATTTTAAAAAATAAAATTTAAAAATAAAAGAGAAAAAAGTTCTTCCCGTCACACAGATGTATTTATAGGAATGAATTATTTCCATACTTATATCTATAAATACATAAAAGAGGAATAAAATCTAACTTGAACCATAAAAGAAAAAATAACCTGAACCCACGAGTTATACAGAGGAAAACCCTATCAGGGCACTTGCTCCAGTGGTAAACAATTATGAAATTGGCCAGAGGTGGGGAAGCATCTCCCATACAGCCATCAACCCACCCCCCATGCAAGGAGCGACCTCATTGCAAAGTTTGGGGACCGTGCCGAGGCATCTGTGAGTAAACGTGAGCTGAGCCCCTGGCCAGCTGCTGCTGAACTGTTCCCACCCTTTCCAGGTAAAACACCTGAATATGTACAAGGGCTTGAAAGCCTAGAGGAAGGACCGTGGAGCCACACCAGCGACAGCACGCAGGCCAACTTGGTGCCTGCAGGCCAGCCAGGGTGGTCCTGGCCCTGGGCGCTCTTCCAGAAGCTTTCCATTGCCCTGCCTGAGATACCCCTCCTGTCCTGGCCCCCACTGCTTTTTTCCTTCCTCACCTCTGTCCGGAGAGAAATTCCAGCGGAAGGTATGGGTGACACAACCTCTTCTTTGCAGGCGGCAGCCTGGCAACTCCTACAGAAAGGCCAGCAGAACCCCACTCACACCGGGCCACCAACAAAGCTGAGGCCCCTCACTCCCTCCCACCAGCACAGCCCCGAGACTGCTGACGGGGCAGAGAATATGGAGTCAGGCACAGCTTCAAGGGCTATTGCTGCCTGGAGCGCTGTTTATATTGACCTCAACGAGGCACACCTGGGGAGGGCGGGCCGGCAGGATAAGGCTGCCCAGGTCAGCTAATCCACAACCCTCAGGGAATCACATTGTTGAAAATGGACCCCGCTAAGGCAGAAGAGAAGCCAAGGGAAAAAAGGACACAATGCCATTTGCAGCAACGTAGATGAGTCTAGAAGTAATCACGTGAATTGTAGTAAGTCAGAAAGTGGAAGACACATATCATATCATATCACTTATAGGTGTTACCTAAAAATGGATACCAGGGCAGATATTTCCACGGAGAACGGCAATCACAGATTCATTAAACAGACTTATGGTTCACCAATGGAAAGGTGTGAGGATTGGTTTCATTACGATATCGGGGTTAACAGACATATACAAACACAGGTGACATATATAATCACCAAAGACCTACAGAATACCAAGAGAGGACTACTCAATATTCTGTCATAACATACATGGGAAAAGGATCCCAGGAAGAACAGACATGTGTATATGTGTAAAAGAACCACATCTTCCACACCTACAACAAGCCAAACATTGTAATCAAACTTGCTGTAATAAAAAATAAAAAAATAAATTAAAAACACGAACAAGAAGTAGTGAGACAAACGTGAGGGGCTTTCTCCTGGCACATTCCATTCTAAACTCCAATCTAGAACACCACTTCCACTGAGGCTCTCTTGCCCTAGTAACCAGATTTGGTAAGGGTGAACTGCTGCCTCCTTGTGGCCGTTTCACACAAAAGCAGCTTTAATCCCAACGCTAATGGTCAGTTGATATTCAAAATCATTGCAGGCCTGTAAATGACACCTGCCCTGAAAACAAATCCTGGGGTCACATATCGACCAAAAAATTCAAAGGACGTCCATATGTCAAAACGACCGTTTCAAAAGGCATATTTTAGGCACATTAGTGTTCTGCTTCTTTTCCTTTATTTCCTTTTTTGTTAAAAAACACGGGAATGGAAAAAGGCATCCCTCAGAATGGGCGAAAATCGTTGCAGACGAATCAATGGACAGAGGTTTAATCTCCAATATATATAAACAGCTCATGCAGCTTAATATTAAAAAAACAAACAACCCCAAAAAAATGGGCAGAAGATCTAAAGAGACGTTTCTTCAAAGGAGACACAGAGATGGCCAAGACGCACATGAAAAGCTGCTCAACAGCACTAATTATCAGAGAAATGCAAATCAAAACTACAATGAGATTTCACCTCACACCTGTTAGAATCAGCATCATCAGAAAATCTACAAACAACCAATTCTGGGGAGGTTGTGGACAAAAGGAGCCCTCTTCCACTATTGGTGGGAATGTAAATTGATACAGTCACTATGGAGAACAGTATGGAGTTTCCTTAAAAAAAATAGAAATAGAATTACCATCTGATCCAGCAATCCCACTTCTGGGCATATACCCAGAGAAAACCGTATTTCAAAAAGGCACATTCACCACAATGTTCGTTGCAGCACTATTTACAATAGCCAGGTAATGGAAGAAAACTAAATGCCCAGAGACAGATGAATGGATAAAGATGTGTTACATATATAAAATGGAATATTACTCGGCCATAAAAAGGAATGAAACTGGGTCATTTGTAGAGACATCGATGGATCCAGAGACTGTCATACAGAATGAAGTAAGTCAGAAAGAGGAAAACAAATATTGTATATTAATGCATATATGTGGAACCTAAAAAAATGGTACAGATGAACTGGTTTGCAGGGAAGAAATAGAGACACAGAGGTAGAGAACAAACGTATGGACACCAAGTGTGGGAAGCCATGGGGTGGTGGTGGTGGGATGAGTTGGGAGTTTGGGATTGACCTGTATACATGTATATGCATAAAATACATAACTAATAATAACGTGCTGTATAAAAAAATAAATAAAATTAAATTTCAAAATTTTAAGAAAAATAAAATTTAAAAATAAAACAGAAAAAAGTTCTTCCCATCACACAGATGTATTTATAGGAATGAATTATTTCCATGCTTATATCTATAAATATATAAAAGAGGAATAAAATCTAACTTGAACCATAAAAGAAAAAAAAACCTGAACCCACGAGTTATACAGAGGAAAACCCTATCAGGGCACTTGCTCCAGTGGTAAACAATTCTGAATTTGGTCAGAGGTGGGGAACCATCTCCCATACAGCCATCAACCCACCCCCCACGCAAGGAGCGTCCTCATTGCAAAGCTGGGGGACCGTGCCGAGGCATCTGTGAGTAAACGTGAGCTGAGCCCCAGGCCAGCTACTGCTGAACTGTTCCCACCCTTTCCAGGTAAAACACCTGAATATGTACAAGGGCTTGAAAGCCTAGAGGAAGGACCGTGGAGCCACACCAGCGACAGCACGCAGGCCAACTTGGTGCCTGCAGGCCAGCCAGGGTGGTCCTGGCCCTGGGCGCTCTTCCAGAAGCTTTCCATTGCCGTACCTGAGATACCCCTCCTGTCCCGGCCCCCACTGCTTTTTTCCTTCCTCACCTCTGTCCGGAGAGAAATTCCAGCGGAAGGCATGTGTGACACAACCTCTTCTTTACAGGCGGCAGCATGGCAACTCCTGCAGAAAGGCCAGCAGAACCCCACTCACACCGGGCCACCCACAAAGCTGTGGCCCCTCAACCCCTTCCACCAACACAGCCCCGAGACTGCTGATGGGGCAGAGAATATGGAGTCAGGCACAGCTTCAAGGGCTATTGCTGCCTGGAGCGCTGTTTATATTGACCTCAACGAGGCACACCTGGGGAGGGCGGGCCGGCAGGGTAAGGCTGCCCAGGTCAGCTAATCCACAACCCTCAGGGAATCACATTGTTGAAAATGGACCCCGCTAAGGCAGAAGAGAAGCCAAGGGAAAAAAGGACACAATGCCATTTGCAGCACCGTAGATGAGTCTAGAAGTAATCACGTGACTTGTAGTAAGCAGAAAGTGGAAGACACATATCATATCATATCACTTATAGGTGTTACCTAAAAATGGATCCCAGGGCAGATATTTCCACGGAGAAGGGCAATCACAGATTCATTAAACAGACTTATGGTTCACAAATGGAAAGGTGTGAGGATTGGTTTCATTACGATATCGGGGTTAACAGACATATACAAACACAGGTGACATATATAATCACCAAAGACCTACAGAATACCAAGAGAGGACTACTCAATATTCTGTCATAACATACATGGGAAAAGTATCCCAGGAAGAACAGACATCTGTATATGTGAAAAAGAACCACATCTTCCACACCTACAACAAGCCAAACATTGTAATCAAACTTGCTGTAATAAAAAATAAAAAATTAAATTAAAAACACGAACAAGAAGTAGTGAGACAAACGTGAGGGGCTTTCTCCTGGCACATTCCATTCTAAACTCCAATCTAGAACACCACTTCCACTGAGGCTCTCTTGCCCTAGTAACCAGATTTGGTAAGGGTGAACTGCTGCCACCTTGTGGCCGTTTCACACAACAGCAGCTTTAATCCCAACGCTAATGGTCAGTTGATATTCAAAATCATTGCAGGCCTGTAAATGACACCTGCCCTGAAAACAAATCCTGGGGTCACATATCGACCAAAAAATTCAAAGGACGTCCATATGTCAAAACGACCGTTTCAAAAGGCATATTTTAGGCACATTAGTGTTCTGCTTCTTTTCCTTTCTTTCCTTTTTTGTTAAAAAACACGGGAATGGAAAAAGGCATCCCTCAGAATGGGCGAAAATCGTTGCAGACGAATCAATGGACAGAGGTTTAATCTCCAATATATATAAACAGCTCATGCAGCTTAATATTAAAAAAACAAACAACCCAAAAAAAATGGGCAGAAGATCTAAAGAGACGTTTCTTCAAAGGAGACACAGAGATGGCCAAGACGCACATGAAAAGCTGTTCAACAGCACTAATTATCACAGAAATGCAAATCAAAATTACAATGAGATTTCACCTCACACCTGTTAGAATCGGCATTATCAGAAAATCTACAAACAACCAATTCTGGGGAGGGTGTGGACAAAAGGAGCCCTCTTCCACGATTGGTGGGAATGTAAATTGATACAGTCACTATGGAGAACAGTATGGAGTTTCCTTAAAAAAACTAGAAATAGAATTACCATCTGATCCAGCAATCCCACTTCTGGGCATATACCCAGAGAAAACCGTAAATGAAAAAGGCATATTCACCACAATGTTCATTGCAGCACTATTTACAATAGCCAGGTAATGGAAGCAACCTAAATGCCCACAGACAGATGAATGGATAAAGATGTGGTACATATATGAAATGGAATATTACTCGGCCATAAAAAGGAATGAAACTGGGTCATTTGTAGAGACATCGATGGATCGAGAGACTGTCATACAGAATGAAGTAAGTCAGAAAGAGGAAAACAAATATTGTATATTAATGCATATATGTGGAGCCTAAAAATGGTACAGATGAACTGGTTTGCAGGGAAGAAATAGAGACACAGAGGTAGAGAACAAACGTATGGACACCAAGTGTGGGAAGCCATGGGGTGGTGGTGGTGGGATGAGTTGGGAGTTTGGGATTGACCTGTGTACATGTATATGCATAAAATACATAACTAATAATAATGTGCTGTATAAAAAAAAATAAAATTAAATTTCAAAATTTTAAAAAATAAAATTTAAAAATAAAAGAGAAAAAAGTTCTTCCCGTCACACAGATGTATTTATAGGAATGAATTATTTCCATACTTATATCTATAAATACATAAAAGAGGAATAAAATCTAACTTGAACCATAAAAGAAAAAATAACCTGAACCCACGAGTTATACAGAGGAAAACCCTATCAGGGCACTTGCTCCAGTGGTAAACAATTATGAAATTGGCCAGAGGTGGGGAAGCATCTCCCATACAGCCATCAACCCACCCCCCATGCAAGGAGCGACCTCATTGCAAAGTTTGGGGACCGTGCCGAGGCATCTGTGAGTAAACGTGAGCTGAGCCCCTGGCCAGCTGCTGCTGAACTGTTCCCACCCTTTCCAGGTAAAACACCTGAATATGTACAAGGGCTTGAAAGCCTAGAGGAAGGACCGTGGAGCCACACCAGCGACAGCACGCAGGCCAACTTGGTGCCTGCAGGCCAGCCAGGGTGGTCCTGGCCCTGGGCGCTCTTCCAGAAGCTTTCCATTGCCCTGCCTGAGATACCCCTCCTGTCCTGGCCCCCACTGCTTTTTTCCTTCCTCACCTCTGTCCGGAGAGAAATTCCAGCGGAAGGTATGGGTGACACAACCTCTTCTTTGCAGGCGGCAGCCTGGCAACTCCTACAGAAAGGCCAGCAGAACCCCACTCACACCGGGCCACCAACAAAGCTGAGGCCCCTCACTCCCTCCCACCAGCACAGCCCCGAGACTGCTGACGGGGCAGAGAATATGGAGTCAGGCACAGCTTCAAGGGCTATTGCTGCCTGGAGCGCTGTTTATATTGACCTCAACGAGGCACACCTGGGGAGGGCGGGCCGGCAGGATAAGGCTGCCCAGGTCAGCTAATCCACAACCCTCAGGGAATCACATTGTTGAAAATGGACCCCGCTAAGGCAGAAGAGAAGCCAAGGGAAAAAAGGACACAATGCCATTTGCAGCAACGTAGATGAGTCTAGAAGTAATCACGTGAATTGTAGTAAGTCAGAAAGTGGAAGACACATATCATATCATATCACTTATAGGTGTTACCTAAAAATGGATACCAGGGCAGATATTTCCACGGAGAACGGCAATCACAGATTCATTAAACAGACTTATGGTTCACCAATGGAAAGGTGTGAGGATTGGTTTCATTACGATATCGGGGTTAACAGACATATACAAACACAGGTGACATATATAATCACCAAAGACCTACAGAATACCAAGAGAGGACTACTCAATATTCTGTCATAACATACATGGGAAAAGGATCCCAGGAAGAACAGACATGTGTATATGTGTAAAAGAACCACATCTTCCACACCTACAACAAGCCAAACATTGTAATCAAACTTGCTGTAATAAAAAATAAAAAAATAAATTAAAAACACGAACAAGAAGTAGTGAGACAAACGTGAGGGGCTTTCTCCTGGCACATTCCATTCTAAACTCCAATCTAGAACACCACTTCCACTGAGGCTCTCTTGCCCTAGTAACCAGATTTGGTAAGGGTGAACTGCTGCCTCCTTGTGGCCGTTTCACACAAAAGCAGCTTTAATCCCAACGCTAATGGTCAGTTGATATTCAAAATCATTGCAGGCCTGTAAATGACACCTGCCCTGAAAACAAATCCTGGGGTCACATATCGACCAAAAAATTCAAAGGACGTCCATATGTCAAAACGACCGTTTCAAAAGGCATATTTTAGGCACATTAGTGTTCTGCTTCTTTTCCTTTATTTCCTTTTTTGTTAAAAAACACGGGAATGGAAAAAGGCATCCCTCAGAATGGGCGAAAATCGTTGCAGACGAATCAATGGACAGAGGTTTAATCTCCAATATATATAAACAGCTCATGCAGCTTAATATTAAAAAAACAAACAACCCCAAAAAAATGGGCAGAAGATCTAAAGAGACGTTTCTTCAAAGGAGACACAGAGATGGCCAAGACGCACATGAAAAGCTGCTCAACAGCACTAATTATCAGAGAAATGCAAATCAAAACTACAATGAGATTTCACCTCACACCTGTTAGAATCAGCATCATCAGAAAATCTACAAACAACCAATTCTGGGGAGGTTGTGGACAAAAGGAGCCCTCTTCCACTATTGGTGGGAATGTAAATTGATACAGTCACTATGGAGAACAGTATGGAGTTTCCTTAAAAAAACTAGAAATAGAATTACCATCTGATCCAGCAATCCCACTTCTGGGCATATACCCAGAGAAAACCGTATTTCAAAAAGGCACATTCACCACAATGTTCGTTGCAGCACTATTTACAATAGCCAGGTAATGGAAGAAAACTAAATGCCCAGAGACAGATGAATGGATAAAGATGTGTTACATATATAAAATGGAATATTACTCGGCCATAAAAAGGAATGAAACTGGGTCATTTGTAGAGACATCGATGGATCCAGAGACTGTCATACAGAATGAAGTAAGTCAGAAAGAGGAAAACAAATATTGTATATTAATGCATATATGTGGAACCTAAAAAAATGGTACAGATGAACTGGTTTGCAGGGAAGAAATAGAGACACAGAGGTAGAGAACAAACGTATGGACACCAAGTGTGGGAAGCCATGGGGTGGTGGTGGTGGGATGAGTTGGGAGTTTGGGATTGACCTGTATACATGTATATGCATAAAATACATAACTAATAATAACGTGCTGTATAAAAAAATAAATAAAATTAAATTTCAAAATTTTAAGAAAAATAAAATTTAAAAATAAAACAGAAAAAAGTTCTTCCCATCACACAGATGTATTTATAGGAATGAATTATTTCCATGCTTATATCTATAAATATATAAAAGAGGAATAAAATCTAACTTGAACCATAAAAGAAAAAAAAACCTGAACCCACGAGTTATACAGAGGAAAACCCTATCAGGGCACTTGCTCCAGTGGTAAACAATTCTGAATTTGGTCAGAGGTGGGGAACCATCTCCCATACAGCCATCAACCCACCCCCCACGCAAGGAGCGTCCTCATTGCAAAGCTGGGGGACCGTGCCGAGGCATCTGTGAGTAAACGTGAGCTGAGCCCCAGGCCAGCTACTGCTGAACTGTTCCCACCCTTTCCAGGTAAAACACCTGAATATGTACAAGGGCTTGAAAGCCTAGAGGAAGGACCGTGGAGCCACACCAGCGACAGCACGCAGGCCAACTTGGTGCCTGCAGGCCAGCCAGGGTGGTCCTGGCCCTGGGCGCTCTTCCAGAAGCTTTCCATTGCCGTACCTGAGATACCCCTCCTGTCCCGGCCCCCACTGCTTTTTTCCTTCCTCACCTCTGTCCGGAGAGAAATTCCAGCGGAAGGCATGTGTGACACAACCTCTTCTTTACAGGCGGCAGCATGGCAACTCCTGCAGAAAGGCCAGCAGAACCCCACTCACACCGGGCCACCCACAAAGCTGTGGCCCCTCAACCCCTTCCACCAACACAGCCCCGAGACTGCTGATGGGGCAGAGAATATGGAGTCAGGCACAGCTTCAAGGGCTATTGCTGCCTGGAGCGCTGTTTATATTGACCTCAACGAGGCACACCTGGGGAGGGCGGGCCGGCAGGGTAAGGCTGCCCAGGTCAGCTAATCCACAACCCTCAGGGAATCACATTGTTGAAAATGGACCCCGCTAAGGCAGAAGAGAAGCCAAGGGAAAAAAGGACACAATGCCATTTGCAGCACCGTAGATGAGTCTAGAAGTAATCACGTGACTTGTAGTAAGCAGAAAGTGGAAGACACATATCATATCATATCACTTATAGGTGTTACCTAAAAATGGATCCCAGGGCAGATATTTCCACGGAGAAGGGCAATCACAGATTCATTAAACAGACTTATGGTTCACAAATGGAAAGGTGTGAGGATTGGTTTCATTACGATATCGGGGTTAACAGACATATACAAACACAGGTGACATATATAATCACCAAAGACCTACAGAATACCAAGAGAGGACTACTCAATATTCTGTCATAACATACATGGGAAAAGTATCCCAGGAAGAACAGACATCTGTATATGTGAAAAAGAACCACATCTTCCACACCTACAACAAGCCAAACATTGTAATCAAACTTGCTGTAATAAAAAATAAAAAATTAAATTAAAAACACGAACAAGAAGTAGTGAGACAAACGTGAGGGGCTTTCTCCTGGCACATTCCATTCTAAACTCCAATCTAGAACACCACTTCCACTGAGGCTCTCTTGCCCTAGTAACCAGATTTGGTAAGGGTGAACTGCTGCCACCTTGTGGCCGTTTCACACAACAGCAGCTTTAATCCCAACGCTAATGGTCAGTTGATATTCAAAATCATTGCAGGCCTGTAAATGACACCTGCCCTGAAAACAAATCCTGGGGTCACATATCGACCAAAAAATTCAAAGGACGTCCATATGTCAAAACGACCGTCTCAAAAGGCATATTTTAGGCACATTAGTGTTCTGCTTCTTTTCCTTTCTTTCCTTTTTTGTTAAAAAACACGGGAATGGAAAAAGGCATCCCTCAGAATGGGCGAAAATCGTTGCAGACGAATCAATGGACAGAGGTTTAATCTCCAATATATATAAACAGCTCATGCAGCTTAATATTAAAAAAACAAACAACCCAAAAAAAATGGGCAGAAGATCTAAAGAGACGTTTCTTCAAAGGAGACACAGAGATGGCCAAGACGCACATGAAAAGCTGTTCAACAGCACTAATTATCACAGAAATGCAAATCAAAATTACAATGAGATTTCACCTCACACCTGTTAGAATCGGCATTATCAGAAAATCTACAAACAACCAATTCTGGGGAGGGTGTGGACAAAAGGAGCCCTCTTCCACGATTGGTGGGAATGTAAATTGATACAGTCACTATGGAGAACAGTATGGAGTTTCCTTAAAAAAACTAGAAATAGAATTACCATCTGATCCAGCAATCCCACTTCTGGGCATATACCCAGAGAAAACCGTAAATGAAAAAGGCATATTCACCACAATGTTCATTGCAGCACTATTTACAATAGCCAGGTAATGGAAGCAACCTAAATGCCCACAGACAGATGAATGGATAAAGATGTGGTACATATATGAAATGGAATATTACTCGGCCATAAAAAGGAATGAAACTGGGTCATTTGTAGAGACATCGATGGATCGAGAGACTGTCATACAGAATGAAGTAAGTCAGAAAGAGGAAAACAAATATTGTATATTAATGCATATATGTGGAGCCTAAAAATGGTACAGATGAACTGGTTTGCAGGGAAGAAATAGAGACACAGAGGTAGAGAACAAACGTATGGACACCAAGTGTGGGAAGCCATGGGGTGGTGGTGGTGGGATGAGTTGGGAGTTTGGGATTGACCTGTGTACATGTATATGCATAAAATACATAACTAATAATAATGTGCTGTATAAAAAAAAATAAAATTAAATTTCAAAATTTTAAAAAATAAAATTTAAAAATAAAAGAGAAAAAAGTTCTTCCCGTCACACAGATGTATTTATAGGAATGAATTATTTCCATACTTATATCTATAAATACATAAAAGAGGAATAAAATCTAACTTGAACCATAAAAGAAAAAAAAACCTGAACCCACGAGTTATACAGAGGAAAACCCTATCAGGGCACTTGCTCCAGTGGTAAACAATTATGAAATTGGCCAGAGGTGGGGAAGCATCTCCCATACAGCCATCAACCCACCCCCCACGCAAGGAGCGACCTCATTGCAAAGTTTGGGGACCGTGCCGAGGCATCTGTGAGTAAACGTGAGCTGAGCCCCTGGCCAGCTGCTGCTGAACTGTTCCCACCCTTTCCAGGTAAAACACCTGAATATGTACAAGGGCTTGAAAGCCTAGAGGAAGGACCGTGGAGCCACACCAGCGACAGCACGCAGGCCAACTTGGTGCCTGCAGGCCAGCCAGGGTGGTCCTGGCCCTGGGCGCTCTTCCAGAAGCTTTCCATTGCCCTGCCTGAGATACCCCTCCTGTCCTGGCCCCCACTGCTTTTTTCCTTCCTCACCTCTGTCCGGAGAGAAATTCCAGCGGAAGGTATGGGTGACACAACCTCTTCTTTGCAGGCGGCAGCCTGGCAACTCCTGCAGAAAGGCCAGCAGAACCCCACTCACACCGGGCCACCAACAAAGCTGAGGCCCCTCACTCCCTCCCACCAGCACAGCCCCGAGACTGCTGACGGGGCAGAGAATATGGAGTCAGGCACAGCTTCAAGGGCTATTGCTGCCTGGAGCGCTGTTTATATTGACCTCAACGAGGCACACCTGGGGAGGGCGGGCCGGCAGGATAAGGCTGCCCAGGTCAGCTAATCCACAACCCTCAGGGAATCACATTGTTGAAAATGGACCCCGCTAAGGCAGAAGAGAAGCCAAGGGAAAAAAGGACACAATGCCATTTGCAGCAACGTAGATGAGTCTAGAAGTAATCACGTGAATTGTAGTAAGTCAGAAAGTGGAAGACACATATCATATCATATCACTTATAGGTGTTACCTAAAAATGGATACCAGGGCAGATATTTCCACGGAGAACGGCAATCACAGATTCATTAAACAGACTTATGGTTCACCAATGGAAAGGTGTGAGGATTGGTTTCATTACGATATCGGGGTTAACAGACATATACAAACACAGGTGACATATATAATCACCAAAGACCTACAGAATACCAAGAGAGGACTACTCAATATTCTGTCATAACATACATGGGAAAAGGATCCCAGGAAGAACAGACATGTGTATATGTGTAAAAGAACCACATCTTCCACACCTACAACAAGCCAAACATTGTAATCAAACTTGCTGTAATAAAAAATAAAAAAATAAATTAAAAACACGAACAAGAAGTAGTGAGACAAACGTGAGGGGCTTTCTCCTGGCACATTCCATTCTAAACTCCAATCTAGAACACCACTTCCACTGAGGCTCTCTTGCCCTAGTAACCAGATTTGGTAAGGGTGAACTGCTGCCTCCTTGTGGCCGTTTCACACAAAAACAGCTTTAATCCCAACGCTAATGGTCAGTTGATATTCAAAATCATTGCAGGCCTGTAAATGACACCTGCCCTGAAAACAAATCCTGGGGTCACATATCGACCAAAAAATTCAAAGGACGTCCATATGTCAAAACGACCGTTTCAAAAGGCATATTTTAGGCACATTAGTGTTCTGCTTCTTTTCCTTTATTTCCTTTTTTGTTAAAAAACACGGGAATGGAAAAAGGCATCCCTCAGAATGGGCGAAAATCGTTGCAGACGAATCAATGGACAGAGGTTTAATCTCCAATATATATAAACAGCTCATGCAGCTTAATATTAAAAAAACAAACAACCCCAAAAAAATGGGCAGAAGATCTAAAGAGACGTTTCTTCAAAGGAGACACAGAGATGGCCAAGACGCACATGAAAAGCTGCTCAACAGCACTAATTATCAGAGAAATGCAAATCAAAACTACAATGAGATTTCACCTCACACCTGTTAGAATCAGCATCATCAGAAAATCTACAAACAACCAATTCTGGGGAGGTTGTGGACAAAAGGAGCCCTCTTCCACTATTGGTGGGAATGTAAATTGATACAGTCACTATGGAGAACAGTATGGAGTTTCCTTAAAAAAAATAGAAATAGAATTACCATCTGATCCAGCAATCCCACTTCTGGGCATATACCCAGAGAAAACCGTATTTCAAAAAGGCACATTCACCACAATGTTCGTTGCAGCACTATTTACAATAGCCAGGTAATGGAAGCAAACTAAATGCCCACAGACAGATGAATGGATAAAGATGTGTTACATATATAAAATGGAATATTACTCGGCCATAAAAAGGAATGAAACTGGGTCATTTGTAGAGACATCGATGGATCGAGAGACTGTCATACAGAATGAAGTAAGTCAGAAAGAGGAAAACAAATATTGTATATTAATGCATATATGTGGAACCTAAAAAAATGGTACAGATGAACTGGTTTGCAGGGAAGAAATAGAGACACAGAGGTAGAGAACAAACGTATGGACACCAAGTGTGGGAAGCCATGGGGTGGTGGTGGTGGGATGAGTTGGGAGTTTGGGATTGACCTGTATACATGTATATGCATAAAATACATAACTAATAATAACGTGCTGTATAAAAAAATAAATAAAATTAAATTTCAAAATTTTAAGAAAAATAAAATTTAAAAATAAAACAGAAAAAAGTTCTTCCCATCACACAGATGTATTTATAGGAATGAATTATTTCCATGCTTATATCTATAAATATATAAAAGAGGAATAAAATCTAACTTGAACCATAAAAGAAAAAAAAACCTGAACCCACGAGTTATACAGAGGAAAACCCTATCAGGGCACTTGCTCCAGTGGTAAACAATTCTGAATTTGGTCAGAGGTGGGGAACCATCTCCCATACAGCCATCAACCCACCCCCCACGCAAGGAGCGTCCTCATTGCAAAGCTGGGGGACCGTGCCGAGGCATCTGTGAGTAAACGTGAGCTGAGCCCCAGGCCAGCTACTGCTGAACTGTTCCCACCCTTTCCAGGTAAAACACCTGAATATGTACAAGGGCTTGAAAGCCTAGAGGAAGGACCGTGGAGCCACACCAGCGACAGCACGCAGGCCAACTTGGTGCCTGCAGGCCAGCCAGGGTGGTCCTGGCCCTGGGCGCTCTTCCAGAAGCTTTCCATTGCCGTACCTGAGATACCCCTCCTGTCCCGGCCCCCACTGCTTTTTTCCTTCCTCACCTCTGTCCGGAGAGAAATTCCAGCGGAAGGCATGTGTGACACAACCTCTTCTTTACAGGCGGCAGCATGGCAACTCCTGCAGAAAGGCCAGCAGAACCCCACTCACACCGGGCCACCCACAAAGCTGTGGCCCCTCAACCCCTTCCACCAACACAGCCCCGAGACTGCTGATGGGGCAGAGAATATGGAGTCAGGCACAGCTTCAAGGGCTATTGCTGCCTGGAGCGCTGTTTATATTGACCTCAACGAGGCACACCTGGGGAGGGCGGGCCGGCAGGGTAAGGCTGCCCAGGTCAGCTAATCCACAACCCTCAGGGAATCACATTGTTGAAAATGGACCCCGCTAAGGCAGAAGAGAAGCCAAGGGAAAAAAGGACACAATGCCATTTGCAGCACCGTAGATGAGTCTAGAAGTAATCACGTGACTTGTAGTAAGCAGAAAGTGGAAGACACATATCATATCATATCACTTATAGGTGTTACCTAAAAATGGATCCCAGGGCAGATATTTCCACGGAGAAGGGCAATCACAGATTCATTAAACAGACTTATGGTTCACCAATGGAAAGGTTTGAGGATTGGTTTCATTACGATATCGGGGTTAACAGACATATACAAACACAGGTGACATATATAATCAGCAAAGACCTACAGAATACCAAGAGAGGACTACTCAATATTCTGTCATAACATACATGGGAAAAGTATCCCAGGAAGAACAGACATCTGTATATGTGAAAAAGAACCACATCTTCCACACCTACAACAAGCCAAACATTGTAATCAAACTTGCTGTAATAAAAAATAAAAAATTAAATTAAAAACACGAACAAGAAGTAGTGAGACAAACGTGAGGGGCTTTCTCCTGGCACATTCCATTCTAAACTCCAATCTAGAACACCACTTCCACTGAGGCTCTCTTGCCCTAGTAACCAGATTTGGTAAGGGTGAACTGCTGCCACCTTGTGGCCGTTTCACACAACAGCAGCTTTAATCCCAACGCTAATGGTCAGTTGATATTCAAAATCATTGAAGGCCTGTAAATGACACCTGCCCTGAAAACAAATCCTGGGGTCACATATCGACCAAAAAATTCAAAGGACGTCCATATGTCAAAACGACCGTTTCAAAAGGCATATTTTAGGCACATTAGTGTTCTGCTTCTTTTCCTTTCTTTCCTTTTTTGTTAAAAAACACGGGAATGGAAAAAGGCATCCCTTAGAATGGGCGAAAATCGTTGCAGACGAATCAATGGACAGAGGTTTAATCTCCAATATATATAAACAGCTCATGCAGCTTAATATTAAAAAAACAAACAACCCAAAAAAAATGGGCAGAAGATCTAAAGAGACGTTTCTTCAAAGGAGACACAGAGATGGCCAAGACGCACATGAAAAGCTGTTCAACAGCACTAATTATCAGAGAAATGCAAATCAATATTACAATGAGATTTCACCTCACACCTGTTAGAATCGGCATCATCAGAAAATCTACAAACAACCAATTCTGGGGAGGGTGTGGACAAAAGGAGCCCTCTTCCACGATTGGTGGGAATGTAAATTGATACAGTCACTATGGAGAACAGTATGGAGTTTCCTTAAAAAAACTAGAAATAGAATTACCATCTGATCCAGCAATCCCACTTCTGGGCATATACCCAGAGAAAACCGTAAATGAAAAAGGCATATTCACCACAATGTTCATTGCAGCACTATTTACAATAGCCAGGTAATGGAAGCAACCTAAATGCCCACAGACAGATGAATGGATAAAGATGTGGTACATATATGAAATGGAATATTACTCGGCCATAAAAAGGAATGAAACTGGGTCATTTGTAGAGACATCGATGGATCGAGAGACTGTCATACAGAATGAAGTAAGTCAGAAAGAGGAAAACAAATATTGTATATTAATGCATATATGTGGAGCCTAAAAATGGTACAGATGAACTGGTTTGCAGGGAAGAAATAGAGACACAGAGGTAGAGAACAAACGTATGGACACCAAGTGTGGGAAGCCATGGGGTGGTGGTGGTGGGATGAGTTGGGAGTTTGGGATTGACCTGTGTACATGTATATGCATAAAATACATAACTAATAATAATGTGCTGTATAAAAAAAAATAAAATTAAATTTCAAAATTTTAAAAAATAAAATTTAAAAATAAAAGAGAAAAAAGTTCTTCCCGTCACACAGATGTATTTATAGGAATGAATTATTTCCATGCTTATATCTATAAATACATAAAAGAGGAATAAAATCTAACTTGAACCATAAAAGAAAAAAAAACCTGAACCCACGAGTTATACAGAGGAAAACCCTATCAGGGCACTTGCTCCAGTGGTAAACAATTATGAAATTGGCCAGAGGTGGGGAAGCATCTCCCATACAGCCATCAACCCACCCCCCACGCAAGGAGCGACCTCATTGCAAAGTTTGGGGACCGTGCCGAGGCATCTGTGAGTAAACGTGAGCTGAGCCCCTGGCCAGCTGCTGCTGAACTGTTCCCACCCTTTCCAGGTAAAACACCTGAATATGTACAAGGGCTTGAAAGCCTAGAGGAAGGACCGTGGAGCCACACCAGCGACAGCACGCAGGCCAACTTGGTGCCTGCAGGCCAGCCAGGGTGGTCCTGGCCCTGGGCGCTCTTCCAGAAGCTTTCCATTGCCCTGCCTGAGATACCCCTCCTGTCCCGGCCCCCACTGCTTTTTTCCTTCCTCACCTCTGTCCGGAGAGAAATTCCAGCGGAAGGCATGTGTGACACAACCTCTTCTTTACAGGCGGCAGCCTGGCAACTCCTGCAGAAAGGCCAGCAGAACCCCACTCACACCGGGCCACCCACAAAGCTGTGTCCCCTCAACCCCTTCCACCAACACAGCCCCGAGACTGCTGATGGGGCAGAGAATATGGAGTCAGGCACAGCTTCAAGGGCTATTGCTGCCTGGAGCGCAGTTTATATTGACCTCAACGAGGCACACCTGGGGAGGGCGGGCCGGCAGGGTAAGGCTGCCCAGGTCAGCTAATCCACAACCCTCAGGGAATCACATTGTTGAAAATGGACCCCGCTAAGGCAGAAGAGAAGCCAAGGGAAAAAAGGACACAATGCCATTTGCAGCACCGTAGATGAGTCTAGAAGTAATCACGAGACTTGTAGTAAGCAGAAAGTGGAAGACACATATCATATCGTATCACTTATAGGAGTTACCTAAAAATGGATCCCAGGGCAGATATTTCCACGGAGAACGGCAATCACAGATTCATTAAACAGACTTATGGTTCACCAATGGAAAGGTGTGAGGATTGGTTTCATTACGATATCGGGGTTAACAGACATATACAAACACAGGTGACATATATAATCACCAAAGACCTACAGAATACCAAGAGAGGACTACTCAACATTCTGTCATAACGTACATGGGAAAAGGGTCCCAGGAAGAACAGACATGTCTATATGTGTAAAAGAACCACATCTTCCACACCTACAACAAGCCAAACATTGTAATCAAACTTGCTGTAATAAAAAATAAAAAAATAAATTAAAAACTCGAACAAGAAGTAGTGAGACAAACGTGAGGGGCTTTCTCCTGGCACATTCCATTCTAAACTCCAATCTAGAACACCACTTCCACTGAGGCTCTCTTGCCCTAGTAACCAGATTTGGTAAGGGTGAACTGCTGCCACCTTGTGGCCGTTTCACACAACAGCAGCTTTAATCCCAACGCTAATGGTCAGTTGATATTCAAAATCATTGCAGGCCTGTAAAGGACACCTGCCCTGAAAACAAATCCTGGGGTCACATATCGACCAAAATATTCAAAGGACGTCCGTATTTCAAAACGACCGTTTCAAAAGGCATATTTTACGCACATTAGTGTTCTGCTTCTTTTCCTTTCTTTCCTTTTTTTGTTAAAAAAAGCGGGAATGGAAAAAAGCATCCCTCAGTATGGGCGAAAATCGTTGCAGACGAATCAATGGACAGAGGTTTTATCTCCAATATATATAAACAGCTCATGCAGCTTAATATTAAAAAAACAAACAACCCAAAAAAATGGGCAGAAGATCTAAAGAGACGTTTCTTCAAAGGAGACACAGAGATGGCTAAGACGCACATGAAAAGCTGCTCAACAGCACTAATTATTAGAGAAATACAAATCAAAACTACAATGAGGTTTCACCTCACACCTGTAAGAATCGGCATCATCAGAAAATCTACAAACAACCAATTCTGGGGAGGGTGTGGACAAAAGGAGCCCTCTTCCACAATTGGTGGGAATGTAAATTGATACAGTCACTATGGAGAACAGTATGGAGTTTCCTTAAAAAAACTAGAAATAGAATTACCATCTGATCCAGCAATCCCACTTCTGGGCATATACCCAGAGAAAACCGTAAATGAAAAAGGCATATTCACCACAATGTTCATTGCAGCACTATTTACAATAGCCAGGTAATGGAAGCAACCTAAATGCCCACAGACAGATGAATGGATAAAGATGTGGTACATATATGAAATGGAATATTACTCGGCCATAAAAAGGAATGAAACTGGGTCATTTGTAGAGACATCGATGGATCGAGAGACTGTCATACAGAATGAAGTAAGTCAGAAAGAGGAAAACAAATATTGTATATTAATGCATATATGTGGAGCCTAAAAATGGTACAGATGAACTGGTTTGCAGGGAAGAAATAGAGACACAGAGGTAGAGAACAAACGTATGGACACCAAGTGTGGGAAGCCATGGGGTGGTGGTGGTGGGATGAGTTGGGAGTTTGGGATTGACCTGTGTACATGTATATGCATAAAATACATAACTAATAATAATGTGCTGTATAAAAAAAAATAAAATTAAATTTCAAAATTTTAAAAAATAAAATTTAAAAATAAAAGAGAAAAAAGTTCTTCCCGTCACACAGATGTATTTATAGGAATGAATTATTTCCATACTTATATCTATAAATACATAAAAGAGGAATAAAATCTAACTTGAACCATAAAAGAAAAAAAAACCTGAACCCACGAGTTATACAGAGGAAAACCCTATCAGGGCACTTGCTCCAGTGGTAAACAATTATGAAATTGGCCAGAGGTGGGGAAGCATCTCCCATACAGCCATCAACCCACCCCCCACGCAAGGAGCGACCTCATTGCAAAGTTTGGGGACCGTGCCGAGGCATCTGTGAGTAAACGTGAGCTGAGCCCCTGGCCAGCTGCTGCTGAACTGTTCCCACCCTTTCCAGGTAAAACACCTGAATATGTACAAGGGCTTGAAAGCCTAGAGGAAGGACCGTGGAGCCACACCAGCGACAGCACGCAGGCCAACTTGGTGCCTGCAGGCCAGCCAGGGTGGTCCTGGCCCTGGGCGCTCTTCCAGAAGCTTTCCATTGCCCTGCCTGAGATACCCCTCCTGTCCTGGCCCCCACTGCTTTTTTCCTTCCTCACCTCTGTCCGGAGAGAAATTCCAGCGGAAGGTATGGGTGACACAACCTCTTCTTTGCAGGCGGCAGCCTGGCAACTCCTGCAGAAAGGCCAGCAGAACCCCACTCACACCGGGCCACCAACAAAGCTGAGGCCCCTCACTCCCTCCCACCAGCACAGCCCCGAGACTGCTGACGGGGCAGAGAATATGGAGTCAGGCACAGCTTCAAGGGCTATTGCTGCCTGGAGCGCTGTTTATATTGACCTCAACGAGGCACACCTGGGGAGGGCGGGCCGGCAGGATAAGGCTGCCCAGGTCAGCTAATCCACAACCCTCAGGGAATCACATTGTTGAAAATGGACCCCGCTAAGGCAGAAGAGAAGCCAAGGGAAAAAAGGACACAATGCCATTTGCAGCAACGTAGATGAGTCTAGAAGTAATCACGTGAATTGTAGTAAGTCAGAAAGTGGAAGACACATATCATATCATATCACTTATAGGTGTTACCTAAAAATGGATACCAGGGCAGATATTTCCACGGAGAACGGCAATCACAGATTCATTAAACAGACTTATGGTTCACCAATGGAAAGGTGTGAGGATTGGTTTCATTACGATATCGGGGTTAACAGACATATACAAACACAGGTGACATATATAATCACCAAAGACCTACAGAATACCAAGAGAGGACTACTCAATATTCTGTCATAACATACATGGGAAAAGGATCCCAGGAAGAACAGACATGTGTATATGTGTAAAAGAACCACATCTTCCACACCTACAACAAGCCAAACATTGTAATCAAACTTGCTGTAATAAAAAATAAAAAAATAAATTAAAAACACGAACAAGAAGTAGTGAGACAAACGTGAGGGGCTTTCTCCTGGCACATTCCATTCTAAACTCCAATCTAGAACACCACTTCCACTGAGGCTCTCTTGCCCTAGTAACCAGATTTGGTAAGGGTGAACTGCTGCCTCCTTGTGGCCGTTTCACACAAAAACAGCTTTAATCCCAACGCTAATGGTCAGTTGATATTCAAAATCATTGCAGGCCTGTAAATGACACCTGCCCTGAAAACAAATCCTGGGGTCACATATCGACCAAAAAATTCAAAGGACGTCCATATGTCAAAACGACCGTTTCAAAAGGCATATTTTAGGCACATTAGTGTTCTGCTTCTTTTCCTTTATTTCCTTTTTTGTTAAAAAACACGGGAATGGAAAAAGGCATCCCTCAGAATGGGCGAAAATCGTTGCAGACGAATCAATGGACAGAGGTTTAATCTCCAATATATATAAACAGCTCATGCAGCTTAATATTAAAAAAACAAACAACCCCCAAAAAATGGGCAGAAGATCTAAAGAGACGTTTCTTCAAAGGAGACACAGAGATGGCCAAGACGCACATGAAAAGCTGCTCAACAGCACTAATTATCAGAGAAATGCAAATCAAAACTACAATGAGATTTCACCTCACACCTGTTAGAATCAGCATCATCAGAAAATCTACAAACAACCAATTCTGGGGAGGTTGTGGACAAAAGGAGCCCTCTTCCACTATTGGTGGGAATGTAAATTGATACAGTCACTATGGAGAACAGTATGGAGTTTCCTTAAAAAAAATAGAAATAGAATTACCATCTGATCCAGCAATCCCACTTCTGGGCATATACCCAGAGAAAACCGTATTTCAAAAAGGCACATTCACCACAATGTTCGTTGCAGCACTATTTACAATAGCCAGGTAATGGAAGCAAACTAAATGCCCACAGACAGATGAATGGATAAAGATGTGTTACATATATAAAATGGAATATTACTCGGCCATAAAAAGGAATGAAACTGGGTCATTTGTAGAGACATCGATGGATCGAGAGACTGTCATACAGAATGAAGTAAGTCAGAAAGAGGAAAACAAATATTGTATATTAATGCATATATGTGGAACCTAAAAAAATGGTACAGATGAACTGGTTTGCAGGGAAGAAATAGAGACACAGAGGTAGAGAACAAACGTATGGACACCAAGTGTGGGAAGCCATGGGGTGGTGGTGGTGGGATGAGTTGGGAGTTTGGGATTGACCTGTATACATGTATATGCATAAAATACATAACTAATAATAACGTGCTGTATAAAAAAATAAATAAAATTAAATTTCAAAATTTTAAGAAAAATAAAATTTAAAAATAAAACAGAAAAAAGTTCTTCCCATCACACAGATGTATTTATAGGAATGAATTATTTCCATGCTTATATCTATAAATATATAAAAGAGGAATAAAATCTAACTTGAACCATAAAAGAAAAAAAAACCTGAACCCACGAGTTATACAGAGGAAAACCCTATCAGGGCACTTGCTCCAGTGGTAAACAATTCTGAATTTGGTCAGAGGTGGGGAACCATCTCCCATACAGCCATCAACCCACCCCCCACGCAAGGAGCGTCCTCATTGCAAAGCTGGGGGACCGTGCCGAGGCATCTGTGAGTAAACGTGAGCTGAGCCCCAGGCCAGCTACTGCTGAACTGTTCCCACCCTTTCCAGGTAAAACACCTGAATATGTACAAGGGCTTGAAAGCCTAGAGGAAGGACCGTGGAGCCACACCAGCGACAGCACGCAGGCCAACTTGGTGCCTGCAGGCCAGCCAGGGTGGTCCTGGCCCTGGGCGCTCTTCCAGAAGCTTTCCATTGCCGTACCTGAGATACCCCTCCTGTCCCGGCCCCCACTGCTTTTTTCCTTCCTCACCTCTGTCCGGAGAGAAATTCCAGCGGAAGGCATGTGTGACACAACCTCTTCTTTACAGGCGGCAGCATGGCAACTCCTGCAGAAAGGCCAGCAGAACCCCACTCACACCGGGCCACCCACAAAGCTGTGGCCCCTCAACCCCTTCCACCAACACAGCCCCGAGACTGCTGATGGGGCAGAGAATATGGAGTCAGGCACAGCTTCAAGGGCTATTGCTGCCTGGAGCGCTGTTTATATTGACCTCAACGAGGCACACCTGGGGAGGGCGGGCCGGCAGGGTAAGGCTGCCCAGGTCAGCTAATCCACAACCCTCAGGGAATCACATTGTTGAAAATGGACCCCGCTAAGGCAGAAGAGAAGCCAAGGGAAAAAAGGACACAATGCCATTTGCAGCACCGTAGATGAGTCTAGAAGTAATCACGTGACTTGTAGTAAGTCAGAAAGTGGAAGACACATATCATATCATATCACTTATAGGTGTTACCTAAAAATGGATCCCAGGGCAGATATTTCCACGGAGAAGGGCAATCACAGATTCATTAAACAGACTTATGGTTCACCAATGGAAAGGTTTGAGGATTGGTTTCATTACGATATCGGGGTTAACAGACATATACAAACACAGGTGACATATATAATCACCAAAGACCTACAGAATACCAAGAGAGGACTACTCAATATTCTGTCATAACATACATGGGAAAAGGATCCCAGGAAGAACAGACATCTGTATATGTGAAAAAGAACCACATCTTCCACACCTACAACAAGCCAAACATTGTAATCAAACTTGCTGTAATAAAAAATAAAAAATTAAATTAAAAACACGAACAAGAAGTAGTGAGACAAACGTGAGGGGCTTTCTCCTGGCACATTCCATTCTAAACTCCAATCTAGAACACCACTTCCACTGAGGCTCTCTTGCCCTAGTAACCAGATTTGGTAAGGGTGAACTGCTGCCACCTTGTGGCCGTTTCACACAACAGCAGCTTTAATCCCAACGCTAATGGTCAGTTGATATTCAAAATCATTGAAGGCCTGTAAATGACACCTGCCCTGAAAACAAATCCTGGGGTCACATATCGACCAAAAAATTCAAAGGACGTCCATATGTCAAAACGACCGTTTCAAAAGGCATATTTTAGGCACATTAGTGTTCTGCTTCTTTTCCTTTCTTTCCTTTTTTGTTAAAAAACACGGGAATGGAAAAAGGCATCCCTTAGAATGGGCGAAAATCGTTGCAGACGAATCAATGGACAGAGGTTTAATCTCCAATATATATAAACAGCTCATGCAGCTTAATATTAAAAAAACAAACAACCCAAAAAAAATGGGCAGAAGATCTAAAGAGACGTTTCTTCAAAGGAGACACAGAGATGGCCAAGACGCACATGAAAAGCTGTTCAACAGCACTAATTATCAGAGAAATGCAAATCAATATTACAATGAGATTTCACCTCACACCTGTTAGAATCGGCATCATCAGAAAATCTACAAACAACCAATTCTGGGGAGGGTGTGGACAAAAGGAGCCCTCTTCCACGATTGGTGGGAATGTAAATTGATACAGTCACTATGGAGAACAGTATGGAGTTTCCTTAAAAAAACTAGAAATAGAATTACCATCTGATCCAGCAATCCCACTTCTGGGCATATACCCAGAGAAAACCGTAAATGAAAAAGGCATATTCACCACAATGTTCATTGCAGCACTATTTACAATAGCCAGGTAATGGAAGCAACCTAAATGCCCACAGACAGATGAATGGATAAAGATGTGGTACATATATGAAATGGAATATTACTCGGCCATAAAAAGGAATGAAACTGGGTCATTTGTAGAGACATCGATGGATCGAGAGACTGTCATACAGAATGAAGTAAGTCAGAAAGAGGAAAACAAATATTGTATATTAATGCATATATGTGGAGCCTAAAAATGGTACAGATGAACTGGTTTGCAGGGAAGAAATAGAGACACAGAGGTAGAGAACAAACGTATGGACACCAAGTGTGGGAAGCCATGGGGTGGTGGTGGTGGGATGAGTTGGGAGTTTGGGATTGACCTGTGTACATGTATATGCATAAAATACATAACTAATAATAATGTGCTGTATAAAAAAAAAATAAAATTAAATTTCAAAATTTTAAAAAATAAAATTTAAAAATAAAAGAGAAAAAAGTTCTTCCCGTCACACAGATGTATTTATAGGAATGAATTATTTCCATGCTTATATCTATAAATACATAAAAGAGGAATAAAATCTAACTTGAACCATAAAAGAAAAAATAACCTGAACCCACGAGTTATACAGAGGAAAACACTATCAGGGCACTTGCTCCAGTGGTAAACAATTATGAAATTGGCCAGAGGTGGGGAAGCATCTCCCATACAGCCATCAACCCACCCCCCACGCAAGGAGCGACCTCATTGCAAAGTTTGGGGACCGTGCCGAGGCATCTGTGAGTAAACGTGAGCTGAGCCCCTGGCCAGCTGCTGCTGAACTGTTCCCACCCTTTCCAGGTAAAACACCTGAATATGTACAAGGGCTTGAAAGCCTAGAGGAAGGACCGTGGAGCCACACCAGCGACAGCACGCAGGCCAACTTGGTGCCTGCAGGCCAGCCAGGGTGGTCCTGGCCCTGGGCGCTCTTCCAGAAGCTTTCCATTGCCCTGCCTGAGATACCCCTCCTGTCCCGGCCCCCACTGCTTTTTTCCTTCCTCACCTCTGTCCGGAGAGAAATTCCAGCGGAAGGTATGGGTGACACAACCTCTTCTTTGCAGGCGGCAGCCTGGCAACTCCTGCAGAAAGGCCAGCAGAACCCCACTCACACCGGGCCACCAACAAAGCTGAGGCCCCTCACTCCCTCCCACCAGCACAGCCCCGAGACTGCTGACGGGGCAGAGAATATGGTGTCAGGCACAGCTTCAAGGGCTATTGCTGCCTGGAGCGCTGTTTATATTGACCTCAACGAGGCACACCTGGGGAGGGCGGGCCGGCAGGATAAGGCTGCCCAGGTCAGCTAATCCACAACCCTCAGGGAATCACATTGTTGAAAATGGACCCCGCTAAGGCAGAAGAGAAGCCAAGGGAAAAAAGGACACAATGCCATTTGCAGCAACGTAGATGAGTCTAGAAGTAATCACGTGACTTGTAGTAAGTCAGAAAGTGGAAGACACATATCATATCATATCACTTATAGGTGTTACCTAAAAATGGATACCAGGGCAGATATTTCCACGGAGAACGGCAATCACAGATTCATTAAACAGACTTATGGTTCACCAATGGAAAGGTGTGAGGATTGGTTTCATTACGATATCGGGGTTAACAGACATATACAAACACAGGTGACATATATAATCACCAAAGACCTACAGAATACCAAGAGAGGACTCCTCAATATTCTGTCATAACATACATGGGAAAAGGATCCCAGGAAGAACAGTCATCTGTATATGTGTAAAAGAACCACATCTTCCACACCTACAACAAGCCAAACATTGTAATCAAACTTGCTGTAATAAAAAATAAAAAATAAATTAAAAACACGAACAAGAAGTAGTGAGACAAACGTGAGGGGCTTTCTCCTGGCACATTCCATTCTAAACGCCAATCTAGAACACCACTTCCACTGAGGCTCTCTTGCCCTAGTAACCAGATTTGGTAAGGGTGAACTGCTGCCTCCTTGTGGCAGTTTCACACAAAAGCAGCTTTAATCCCAACGCTAATGGTCAGTTGATATTCAAAATCATTGCAGGCCTGTAAATGACACCTGCCCTGAAAACAAATCCTGGGGTCACATATCGACCAAAAAATTCAAAGGACGTCCATATGTCAAAACGACCGTTTCAAAAGGCATATTTTAGGCACATTAGTGTTCTGCTTCTTTTCCTTTCTTTCCTTTTTTGTTAAAAAACACGGGAATGGAAAAAGGCATCCCTCAGAATGGGCGAAAATCATTGCAGACGAATCAATGGACAGAGGTTTAATCTCCAATATATATAAAGAGCTCATGCAGCTTAATATTAAAAAAACAAACAACCCCCCAAAAATGGGCAGAAGATCTAAAGAGACGTTTCTTCAAAGGAGACACAGAGATGGCCAAGACGCACATGAAAAGCTGCTCAACAGCACTAATTATCAGAGAAATGCAAATCAAATCTACAATGCGATTTCACCTCACACCTGTTAGAATCAGCATCATCAGAAAATCTACAAACAACCAATTCTGGGGAGGGTGTGGACAAAAGGAGCCCTCTTCCACTATTGGTGGGAATGTAAATTGATACAGTCACTATGGAGAACAGTATGGAGTTTCCTTAAAAAAATAGAAATAGAATTACCATCTGATCCAGCAATCCCACTTCTGGGCATATACCCAGAGAAAACCGTATTTCAAAAAGGCACATTCACCACAATGTTCGTTGCAGCACTATTTACAATAGCCAGGTAATGGAAGCAAACTAAATGCCCACAGACAGATGAATGGATAAAGATGTGTTACATATATAAAATGGAATATTACTCGGCCATAAAAAGGAATGAAACTGGGTCATTTGTAGAGACATCGATGGATCGAGAGACTGTCATACAGAATGAAGTAAGTCAGAAAGAGGAAAACAAATATTGTATATTAATGCATATATGTGGAACCTAAAAAAATGGTACAGATGAACTGGTTTGCAGGGAAGAAATAGAGACACAGAGGTAGAGAACAAACGTATGGACACCAAGTGTGGGAAGCCATGGGGTGGTGGTGGTGGGATGAGTTGGGAGTTTGGGATTGACCTGTATACATGTATATGCATAAAATACATAACTATTAATAACGTGCTGTATAAAAAAATAAATAAAATTAAATTTCAAAATTTAAAAAAAATGAAATTTAAAAATAAAACAGAAAAAAGTTCTTCCCATCACACAGATGTATTTATAGGAATGAATTATTTCCATGTTTATATCTATAAATATATAAAAGAGGAATAAAATCTAACTTGAACCATAAAAGAAAAAAAAAACCTGAACCCACGAGTTATACAGAGGAAAACCCTATCAGGGCACTTGCTCCAGTGGTAAACAATTCTGAAATTGGTCAGAGGTGGGGAACCATCTCCCATACAGCCATCAATCCACCCCCCACGCAAGGAGCGTCCTCATTGCAAAGCTGGGGGACCGTGCCGAGGCATCTGTGAGTAAACGTGAGCTGAGCCCCAGGCCAGCTACTGCTGAACTGTTCCCACCCTTTCCAGGTAAAACACCTGAATATGTACAAGGGCTTGAAAGCCTAGAGGAAGGACCGTGGAGCCACACCAGCGACAGCACGCAGGCCAACATGGTGCCTGCAGGCCAGCCAGGGTGGTCCTGGCCCTGGGCGCTCTTCCAGAAGCTTTCCATTGCCCTGCCTGAGATACCCCTCCTGTCCCGGCCCCCACTGCTTTTTTCCTTCCTCACCTCTGTCCGGAGAGAAATTCCAGCGGAAGGCATGTGTGACACAACCTCTTCTTTACAGGCGGCAGCCTGGCAACTCCTGCAGAAAGGCCAGCAGAACCCCACTCACACCGGGCCACCCACAAAGCTGTGTCCCCTCAACCCCTTCCACCAACACAGCCCCGAGACTGCTGATGGGGCAGAGAATATGGAGTCAGGCACAGCTTCAAGGGCTATTGCTGCCTGGAGCGCAGTTTATATTGACCTCAACGAGGCACACCTGGGGAGGGCGGGCCGGCAGGGTAAGGCTGCCCAGGTCAGCTAATCCACAACCCTCAGGGAATCACATTGTTGAAAATGGACCCCGCTAAGGCAGAAGAGAAGCCAAGGGAAAAAAGGACACAATGCCATTTGCAGCACCGTAGATGAGTCTAGAAGTAATCACGAGACTTGTAGTAAGCAGAAAGTGGAAGACACATATCATATCGTATCACTTATAGGAGTTACCTAAAAATGGATCCCAGGGCAGATATTTCCACGGAGAACGGCAATCACAGATTCATTAAACAGACTTATGGTTCACCAATGGAAAGGTGTGAGGATTGGTTTCATTACGATATCGGGGTTAACAGACATATACAAACACAGGTGACATATATAATCACCAAAGACCTACAGAATACCAAGAGAGGACTACTCAACATTCTGTCATAACGTACATGGGAAAAGGGTCCCAGGAAGAACAGACATGTCTATATGTGTAAAAGAACCACATCTTCCACACCTACAACAAGCCAAACATTGTAATCAAACTTGCTGTAATAAAAAATAAAAAAATAAATTAAAAACTCGAACAAGAAGTAGTGAGACAAACGTGAGGGGCTTTCTCCTGGCACATTCCATTCTAAACTCCAATCTAGAACACCACTTCCACTGAGGCTCTCTTGCCCTAGTAACCAGATTTGGTAAGGGTGAACTGCTGCCACCTTGTGGCCGTTTCACACAACAGCAGCTTTAATCCCAACGCTAATGGTCAGTTGATATTCAAAATCATTGCAGGCCTGTAAAGGACACCTGCCCTGAAAACAAATCCTGGGGTCACATATCGACCAAAATATTCAAAGGACGTCCGTATTTCAAAACGACCATTTCAAAAGGCATATTTTACGCACATTAGTGTTCTGCTTCTTTTCCTTTCTTTCCTTTTTTTGTTAAAAAAAGCGGGAATGGAAAAAAGCATCCCTCAGAATGGGCGAAAATCGTTGCAGACGAATCAATGGACAGAGGTTTTATCTCCAATATATATAAACAGCTCATGCAGCTTAATATTAAAAAAACAAACAACCCAAAAAAATGGGCAGAAGATCTAAAGAGACGTTTCTTCAAAGGAGACACAGAGATGGCTAAGACGCACATGAAAAGCTGCTCAACAGCACTAATTATTAGAGAAATACAAATCAAAACTACAATGAGGTTTCACCTCACACCTGTAAGAATCGGCATCATCAGAAAATCTACAAACAACCAATTCTGGGGAGGGTGTGGACAAAAGGAGCCCCCTTCCACAATTGGTGGGAATGTAAATTGATACAGTCACTATGGAGAACAGTATGGAGTTTCCTTAAAAAAACTAAAAATAGAATTACCATCTGATCCAGCAATCCCACTTCTGGGCATATACCCAGAGAAAACCGTAAATCAAAAAGGCACATTCACCACAATGTTCATTGCAGCACTATTTACAATAGCCAGGTAATGGAAGCAACCTAAATGCCCACAGACAGATGAATGGATAAAGATGTGGTACATATATGAAATGGAATATTACTCGGCCATAAAAAGGAATGAAACTGGGTCATTTGTAGAGACATCGATGGATCGAGAGACTGTCATACAGAATGAAGTAAGTCAGAAAGAGGAAAACAAATATTGTATATTAATGCATATATGTGGAGCCTAAAAATGGTACAGATGAACTGGTTTGCAGGGAAGAAATAGAGACACAGAGGTAGAGAACAAACGTATGGACACCAAGTGTGGGAAGCCATGGGGTGGTGGTGGTGGGATGAGTTGGGAGTTTGGGATTGACCTTTGTACATGTATATGCATAAAATACATAACTAATAATAATGTGCTGTATAAAAAAATAAATAAAATTAAATTTCAAAATTTTAAAAAATAAAATTTAAAAATAAAACAGAAAAAAGTTCTTCCCGTCACACAGATGTATTTATAGGAATGAATTATTTCCATGCTTATATCTATAAATACATAAAAGAGGAATAAAATCTAACTTGAACCATAAAAGAAAAAAAAACCTGAACCCACGAGTTATACAGAGGAAAACCCTATCAGGGCACTTGCTCCAGTGGTAAACAATTATGAAATTGGTCAGAGGTGGGGAAGCATCTCCCATACAGCCATCAACCAACCCCCCAAGCAAGGAGCGAACTCATTGCAAAGTTTAGGGACAGTGCCGAGGCATCTGTGAGTAAACGTGAGCTGAGCCCCTGGCCAGCTGCTGCTGAACTGTTCCCACCCTTTCCAGGTAAAACACCTGAATATGTACAAGGGCTTGAAAGCCTAGAGGAAGGACCGTGGAGCCACACCAGCGACAGCACGCAGGCCAACTTGGTGCCTGCAGGCCAGCCAGGGTGGTCCTGTCCCCGGGCGCTCTTCCAGAAGCTTTCCATTGCCCTGCCTGAGATACCCCTCCTGTCCCGGCCCCCACTGCTTTTTTCCTTCCTCACCTCTGTCCGGAGAGAAATTCCAGCAGAAGGTATGGGTGACACAACCTCTTCTTTACAGGCGGCAGCCTGGCAACTCCTGCAGAAAGGCCAGCAGAACCCCACTCACACCGGGCCACCAACAAAGCTGTGGCCCCTCACTCCCTCCCACCAGCACAGCCCCGAGACTGCTGACGGGGCAGAGAATATGGAGTCAGGCACAGCTTCAGGGGCTATTGCTGCCTGGAGCGCTGTTTATATTGACCTCAATGAGGCACACCTGGGGAGGGCGGGCCGGCAGGGTAAGGCTGCCCAGGTCAGCTAATCCACAACCCTCAGGGAATCACATTGTTGAAAATGGACCCCACTAAAGCAGAAGAGAAGCCAAGGGAAAAAAGGACACAATGCCATTTGCAGCACCGTAGATTAGTCTAGAAGTAATCACGTGACTTGTAGTAAGTCAGAAAGTGGAAGACACATATCATATCATATCACTTATAGGTGTTACCTAAAAATGGATACCAGGGCAGATATTTCCACGGAGAAGGGCAATCACAGATTTATTAAACAGACTTATGGTTCACCAATGGAAAGGTGTGAGAATTGGTTTCATTACGATATCGGGGTTAACAGACATATACAAACACAGGTGACATATATAATCACCAAAGACCTACAGAATACCAAGAGAGGACTACTCAAAATTCTGTCATAACGTACATGGGAAAAGGATCCCAGGAAGAACAGTCATCTGTATATGTGTAAAAGAACCACATCTTCCACACCTACAACAAGCCAAACATTGTAATCAAACTTGCTGTAATAAAAAATAAAAAATTAAATTAAAAACACGAACAAGAAGTAGTGAGACAAACGTGAGGGTCTTTCTCCTGACACATTCCATTCTAAACTCCAATCTAGAACACCACTTCCACTGAGGCTCTCTTGCCCTAGTAACCAGATTTGGTAAGGGTGAACTGCTGCCACCTTGTGGCCGTTTCACACAACAGCAGCTTTAATCCCAACGCTAATGGTCAGTTGATATTCAAAATCATTGCAGGCCTGTAAATGACACCTGCCCTGAAAACAAATCCTGGGGTCACATATCGACCAAAAAATTCAAAGGACGTCCATATTTCAAAACGACCGTTTCAAAAGGCATATTTTACGCACATTAGTGTTCTGCTTCATTTCCTTTCTTTCCTTTTTTGTTAAAAAACACGGGAATGGAAAAAGGCATCCCTCAGAATGGGCGAAAATCGTTGCAGACGAATCAATGTACAGAGGTTTAATCTCCAATATATATAAAGAGCTCATGCAGCTTAATATTAAAAAAACAAAAAAACCCCAAAAAATGGGCAGAAGATATAAAGAGACGTTTCTTCAAAGGAGACACAGAGATGGCCAAGACGCACATGAAAAGCTGCTCAACAGCACTAATTATAAGAGAAATGCAAATCAAAACTACAATGAGGTATCACCCCACACCTGTTAGAATCGGCATCATCAGAAAATCTACAAACAACCAATTCTGGGGAGGGTGTGGACAAAAGGAGCCCTCTTCCACTATTGGTGAGAATGTAAATTGATACAGTCACTATGGAGAACAGTATGGAGTTTCCTTAAATAATCTAGAAATAGAATAACCATCTGATCCAGCAATCCCACTTCTGGGCATATAGCCAGAGAAAACCGTATTTCAAAAAGGCACATTCACCACAATGTTCGTTGCAGCACTATTTACAATAGCCAGGTAATGGAAGCAACCTAAATGCCCACAGACAGATGAATGGATAAAGATGTGGTACATATATGAAATGGAATATTACTCGGCCATAAAAAGGAATGAAACTGGGTCATTTGTAGAGACATCGATGGATCGAGAGACTGTCATACAGAATGAAGTAAGTCAGAAAGAGGAAAACAAATATTGTATATTAATGCATATATGTGGAGCCTAAAAATGGTACAGATGAACTGGTTTGCAGGGAAGAAATAGAGACACAGAGGTAGAGAACAAACGTATGGACACCAAGTGTGGGAAGCCATGGGGTGGTGGTGGTGGGATGAGTTGGGAGTTTGGGATTGACCTGTATACATGTATATGCATAAAATACATAACTAATAATAATGTGCTGTATAAAAAAAATAAATAAAATTAAATTTCAAAATTTTAAAAAATAAAATTTAAAAATAAAACAGAAAAAAGTTCTTCCCGTCACACAGATGTATTTATAGGAATGAATTATTTCCATGCTTATATCTATAAATACATAAAAGAGGAATAAAATCTAACTTGAACCATAAAAGAAAAAAAAACCTGAACCCACGAGTTATACAGAGGAAAACCCTATCAGGGCACTTGCTCCAGTGGTAAACAATTATGAAATTGGTCTGAGGTGGGGAAGCATCTCCCATACAGCCATCAACCCACCCCCCACGCAAGGAGCGACCTCATTGCAAAGCTTGGGGACCGTGCTGAGGCATCTGTGAGTAAACGTGAGCTGAGCCCCAGGCCAGCTGCTGCTGAACTGTTCCCACCCTTTCCAGGTAAAACACCTGAATATGTACAAGGGCTTGAAAGCCTAGTGGAAGGAACGGGGAGCCACACCAGCGACAGCACGCAGGCCAACTTGGTGCCTGCAGGCCAGCCAGGGTGGTCCTGTCCCCGGGCGCTCTTCCAGAAGCTTTCCATTGCCCTGCCTGAGATACCCCTCCTGTCCCGGCCCCCACTGCTTTTTTCCTTCCTTACCTCTGTCCGGAGAGAAATTCCAGCGGAAGGTATGGGTGACACAACCTCTTCTTTACAGGCGGCAGCCTGGCAACTCCTGCAGAAAGGCCAGCAGAACCCCACTCACACCGGGACACCCACAAAGCTTTGGCCCCTCACTCCCTCCCACCAGCACAGCCCCGAGACTGCTGACGGGGCAGAGAATATGGAGTCAGGCACAGCTTCAGGGGCTATTGCTGCCTGGAGCGCTGTTTATATTGACCTCAATGAGGCACACCTGGGGAGGGCGGGCCGGCAGGGTAAGGCTGCCCAGGTCAGCTAATCCACAACCCTCAGGGAATCACATTGTTGAAAATGGACCCCACTAAGGCAGAAGAGAAGCCAAGGGAAAAAAGGACACAATGCCATTTGCAGCACCGTAGATGAGTCTAGAAGTAATCACGTGACTTGTAGTAAGTCAGAAAGTGAAAGACACATATCATATCATATCACTTATAGGTGTTACCTAAAAATGGATACCAGGGCAGATATTTCCACGGAGAAGGGCAATCACAGATTCATTAAACAAACTTATGGTTCACTAATGGAAAGGTGTGAGGATTGGTTTCATTACGATATCGGGGTTAACAGACATATACAAACACAGGTGACATATATAATCACCAAAGACCTACAGAATACCAAGAGAGGATTACTCAACATTCTGTCATAACGTACATGGGAAAAGGATCCCAGGAAGAACAGTCATCTGTATATGTGTAAAAGAACCACATCTTCCACACCTACAACAAGCCAAACATTGTAATCAAACTTGCTGTAATAAAAAATAAAAAATTAAATTAAAAACAGGAACAAGAAGTAGTGAGACAAACGTGAGGGTCTTTCTCCTGACACATTCCATTCTAAACTCCAATCTAGAACACCACTTCCACTGAGGCTCTCTTGCCCTAGTAACCAGATTTGGTAAGGGTGAACTGCTGCCACCTTGTGGCCGTTTCACACAACAGCAGCTTTAATCCCAACGCTAATGGTCAGTTGATATTCAAAATCATTGCAGGCCTGTAAATGACACCTGCCCTGAAAACAAATCCTGGGGTCACATATCGACCAAAAAATTCAAAGGACGTCCATATGTCAAAACGACCGTTTCAAAAGGCATATTTTACGCACATTAGTGTTCTGCTTCTTTTCCTTTCTTTCCTTTTTTGTTAAAAAACACGGGAATGGAAAAAGGCATCCCTCAGAATGGGCGAAAATCGTTGCAGACGAATCAATGGACAGAGGTTTAATCTCCAATATATATAAACAGCTCATGCAGCTTAATATTAAAAAAACAAACAACCCCAAAAAAATGGGCAGAAGATCTAAAGAGACGTTTCTTCAAAGGAGACACAGAGATGGCCAAAACGCACATGAAAAGCTGTTCAACAGCACTAATTATCACAGAAATGCAAATCAAAACTACAATGAGATTTCACCTCACACCTGTTAGAATCGGCATCATCAGAAAAACTACAAACAACCAATTCTGGGGAGGGTGTGGACAAAAGGAGCCCTCTTCCACTATTGGTGGGAATGTAAATTGATACAGTCACTATGGAGCACAGTATGGAGTTTCCTTAAAAAAACTAGAAATAGAATTACCATCTGATCCAGCAATCCCACTTCTGGGCATATACCCAGAGAAAACTGTATTTCAAAAAGGCACATTCACCACAATATTCGTTGCAGCACTATTTACAATAGCCAGGTAATGGAAGCAACCTAAATGCCCACAGACAGATGAATGGGTAAAGATGTGGTACATATATAAAATGGAATATTACTCGGCCATAAAAAGGAATGAAACTGGGTCATTTGTAGAGACATCGATGGATCGAGAGACTGTCATACAGAATGAAGTAAGTCAGAAAGAGGAAAACAAATATTGTATATTAACGCATATATGTGGAGCCAAAAAATGGTACAGATGAACTGGTTTGCAGGGAAGAAATAGAGACACAGAGGTAGAGAACAAACGTATGGACACCAAGTGTGGGAAGCCATGGGGTGGTGGTGGTGGGATGAGTTGGGAGTTTGGGATTGACCTGTATACATGTATATTGATAAAATACATAACTAATAATAACGTGCTGTATAAAAAAATATATAAATTTAAATTTCAAAATTTTAAAAAATAAAATTTAAAAATAAAAGAGAAAAAAGTTCTTCCCGTCACACAGATGTATTTATAGGAATGAATTATTAACATGCTTATATCTATAAATACATAAAAGAGGAATAAAATCTAACTTGAACCATAAAAGAAAAAAAATCCTGAACCCACGAGTTATACAGAGGAAAACCCTATCAGGGCACTTGCTCCAGTGGTAAACAATTCTGAAATTGGTCAAAGGTGGGGAACCATCTCCCATACAGCCATCAACCCACCCCCCACGCAAGGAGCGTCCTCATTGCAAAGCTGGGGGACCGTGCCGAGGCATCTGTGAGTAAACGTGAGCTGAGCCCCAGGCCAGCTGCTGCTGAACTGTTCCCACCCTTTCCAGGTAAAACACCTGAATATGTACAAGGGCTTGAAAGCCTAGAGGAAGGACCGTGGAGCCACACCAGCGACAGCACGCAGGCCAACTTGGTGCCTGCAGGCCAGCCAGGGTGGTCCTGTCCCTGGGCGCTCTTCCAGAAGCTTTCCATTGCCCTGCCTGAGATACCCCTCCTGTCCCGGCCCCCACTGCGTTTTTCCTTCCACACCTCTGTCCGGAGAGAAATTCCAGCGGAAGGTATGGGTGACACAACCTCTTCTTTACAGGCGGCAGCCTGACAACTCCTGCAGAAAGGCCAGCAGAACCCCACTCACACCGGGCCACCCACAAAGCTTTGGCCCCTCCCTCCCTCCCTCCCACCAGCACAGCCCCGAAACTGCTGACGGGGCAGAGAATATGGAGTCAGGCACAGCTTCAGGGGCTATTGCTGCCTGGAGCGCTGTTTATATTGACCTCAACGAGGCACACCTGGGGAGGGCGGGCCGGCAGGGTAAGGCTGCCCAGGTCAGCTAATCCACAACCCTCAGGGAATCACATTGTTGAAAATGGACCCCGCTAAGGCAGAAGAGAAGCCAAGGGAAAAAAGGACACAATGCCATTGCAGCACCGTCGATGAGTCTAGAAGTAATCACGTGACTTGTAGTAAGTCAGAAAGTGAAAGACACATATCCTATCATATCACTTATAGGTGTTACCTAAAAATGGATCCCAGGGCAGATATTTCCACGGAGAAGGGCAATCACAGATTCATTAAACAAACTTATGGTTCACTAATGGAAAGGTGTGAGGATTGGTTTCATTACGATATCGGGGTTAACAGACATATACAAACACAGGTGACATATATAATCACCAAAGACCTACAGAATACCAAGAGAGGACTACTCAACATTCTGTCATAACGTACATGGGAAAAGGATCCCAGGAAGAACAGTCATCTGTATATGTGTAAAAGAACCACATCTTCCACACCTACAACAAGCCAAACATTGTAATCAAACTTGCTGTAATAAAAAATAAAAATTTAAATTAAAAACAGAAACAAGAAGTAGTGAGACAAACGTGAGGGTCTTTCTCCTGACACATTCCATTCTAAACTCCAATCTAGAACACCACTTCCACTGAGGCTCTCTTGCCCTAGTAACCAGATTTGGTAAGGGTGAACTGCTGCCACCTTGTGGCCGTTTCACACAACAGCAGCTTTAATCCCAACGCTAATGGTCAGTTGATATTCAAAATCATTGCAGGCCTGTAAATGACACCTGCCCTGAAAACAAATCCTGGGGTCACATATCGACCAAAAAATTCAAAGGACGTCCATATTTCAAAACGACCGTTTCAAAAGGCATATTTTACGCACATTAGTGTTCTGCTTCTTTTCCTTTCTTTCCTTTTTTGTTAAAAAACACGGGAATGGAAAAAGGCATCCCTCAGAATGGGCGAAAATCGTTGCAGACGAATCAATGGACAGAGGTTTAATCTCCAATATATATAAAGAGCTCATGCAGCTTAATATTAAAAAAACAAAAAACCCCAAAAAAATGGGCAGAAGATCTAAAGAGACGTTTCTTCAAAGGAGACACAGAGATGGCCAAGACGCACATGAAAAGCTGCTCAACAGCACTAATTATTAGAGAAATGCAAATCAAAACTACAATGAGGTATCACCTCACACCTGTTAGAATCGGCATCATCAGAAAATCTACAAACAACCAATTCTGGGGAGGGTGTGGACAAAAGGAGCCCTCTTCCACTATTGGTGGGAATGTAAATTGATACAGTCACTATGGAGAACAGTATGGAGTTTCCTTAAAAAATCTAGAAATAGAATTACCATCTGATCCAGCAATCCCACTTCTGGGCATATACCCAGAGAAAACCGTATTTCAAAAAGGCACATTCACCACAATGTTCGATGCAGCACTATTTACAATAGCCAGGTAATGGAAGCAACCTAAATGCCCACAGACAGATGAATGGATAAAGATGTGGTACATATATGAAATGGAATATTACTCGGCCATAAAAAGGAATGAAACTGGGTCATTTGTAGAGACATCGATGGATCGAGAGACTGTCATACAGAATGAAGTAAGTCAGAAAGAGGAAAACAAATATTGTATATTAATGCATATATGTGGAGCCTAAAAATGGTACAGATGAACTGGTTTGCAGGGAAGAAATAGAGACACAGAGGTAGAGAACAAACGTATGGACACCAAGTGTGGGAAGCCATGGGGTGGTGGTGGTGGGATGAGTTGGGAGTTTGGGATTGACCTGTGTACATGTATATGCATAAAATACATAACTAATAATAATGTGCTGTATAAAAAAAATAAATAAAATTAAATTTCAAAATTTTAAAAAATAAAATTTAAAAATAAAAGAGAAAAAAGTTCTTCCCGTCACACAGATGTATTTATAGGAATGAATTATTTCCATGCTTATATCTATAAATACATAAAAGAGGAATAAAATCTAACTTGAAACATAGAAGAAAAAAAAAACCTGAACCCACGAGTTATACAGAGGAAAACCCTATCAGGGCTCTTGCTCCAGTGGTAAACAATTATGAAATTGGTCAGAGGTGGGGAAGCATCTCCCATACAGCCATCAACCCACCCCCCACGCAAGGAGCGACCTCATTGCAAAGCTTGGGGACCGTGCCGAGGCATCTGTGAGTAAACGTGAGCTGAGCCCCAGGCCAGCTGCTGCTGAACTGTTCCCACCCTTTCCAGGTAAAACACCTGAATAAGTACAAGGGCTTGAAAGCCTAGTGGAAGGACCGTGGAGCCACACCAGCGACAGCACGCAGGCCAACTTGGTGCCTGCAGGCCAGCCAGGGTGGTCCTGTCCCCAGGCGCTCTTCCAGAAGCTTTCCATTGCCCTGCCTGAGATACCCCTCCTGTCCCGGCCCCCACTGCGTTTTTCCTTCCACACCTCTGTCCGGAGAGAAATTCCAGCGGAAGGTATGGGTGACACAACCGCTTCTTTACAGGCGGCAGCCTGGCAACTCCTGCAGAAAGGCCAGCAGAACCCCACTCACACCGGGTCACCCAGAAAGCTGTGGCCCCTCCCTCCCTCCCACCAGCACAGCCCCGAGACTGCTGACGGGGCAGAGAATATGGAGTCAGGCACAGCTTCAGGGGCTATTGCTGCCTGGAGCGCTGTTTATATTGACCTCAATGAGGCACACCTGGGGAGGGCGGGCCGGCAGGGTAAGGCTGCCCAGGTCAGTTAATCCACAACCCTCAGGGAATCACATTGTTGAAAATGGACCCCGCTAAGGCAGAAGAGAAGCCAAGGGAAAAAAGGACACAATGCCATTGCAGCACCGTAGATGAGTCTAGAAGTAATCACGTGACTTGTAGTAAGTCAGAAAGTGAAAGACACATATCCTATCATATCACTTATAGGTGTTACCTAAAAATGGATACCAGGGCAGATATTTCCACGGAGAAGGGCAATCACAGATTCATTAAACAAACTTATGGTTCACCAATGGAAAGGTGTGAGGATTGGTTTCATTACGATATCGGGGTTAACAGACATATACAAACACAGGTGACATATATAATCACCAAAGACCTACAGAATACCAAGAGATGACTACTCAACATTCTGTCATAACGTACATGGGAAAAGGATCCCAGGAAGAACAGTCATCTGTATATGTGTAAAAGAACCACATCTTCCACACCTACAACAAGCCAAACATTGTAATCAAACTTGCTGTAATAAAAAATAAAAAATTAAATTAAAAACACGAACAAGAAGTAGTGAGACAAACGTGAGGGGCTTTCTCCTGACACATTCCATTCTAAACTCCAATCTAGAACACCACTTCCACTGAGGCTCTCTTGCCCTAATAACCGGATTTGGCAAGGGTGAACTGCTGCCACCTTGTGGCCGTTTCACACAACAGCAGCTTTAATCCCAACGCTAATGGTCAGTTGATATTCAAAATCATTGCAGGCCTGTAAATGACACCTGCCCTGAAAACAAATCCTGGGGTCACATATCGACCAAAAAATTAAAAGGACGTCCATATGTCAAAACGACCGTTTCAAAAGGCATATTTTACGCACATTAGTGTTCTGCTTCTTTTCCTTTCTTTCCTTTTTTGTTAAAAAACACGGGAATGGAAAAAGGCATCCCTCAGAATGGGCGAAAATCGTTGCAGACGAATCAATGGACAGAGGTTTAATCTCCAATATATATAAACAGCTCATGCAGCTTAATATTAAAAAAAACAAACAACCCAAAAAAAATGGGCAGAAGATCTAAAGAGACGTTTCTTCAAAGGAGACACAGAGATGGCCAAGACGCACATGAAAAGCTGCTCAACAGCACTAATTATCAGAGAAATGCAAATCAAAACTACAATGAGATTTCACCTCACACCTGTTAGAATCGGCATCATCAGAAAATCTACAAACAACCAATTCTTGGGAGGGTGTGGACAAAAGGAGCCCTCTTCCGCGATTGGTGGGAATGTAAATTTTTACAGTCACTATGGAGAACAGTATGGAGTTTCCTTAAAAAAACTAGAAATAGAATTACCATCTGATCCACCAATCCCACTTCTGGGCATATACCCAGAGAAAACCGTATTTCAAAAAGGCACATTCACCACAATGTTCATTGCAGCACTATTTACAATAGTCAGGTAATGGAAGCAACCTAAATGCCCACAGACAGATGAATGGATAAAGATGTGGTACATATATGAAATGGAATATTACTCGGCCATAAAAAGGAATGAAACTGGGTCATTTGTAGAGACATCGATGGATCGAGAGACTGTCATACAGAATGAAGTAAGTCAGAAAGAGGAAAACAAATATTGTATATTAATGCATATATGTGGAGCCTAAAAATGGTACAGATGAACTGGTTTGCAGGGAAGAAATAGAGACACAGAGGTAGAGAAAAAACGTATGGACACCAAGTGTGGGAAGCCATGGGGTGGTGGTGGTGGGATGAGTTGGGAGTTTGGGATTGACCTGTGTACATGTATATGCATAAAATACATAACTAATAATAATGTGCTGTATAAAAAAAATAAATAAAATTAAATTTCAAAATTTTAAAAAATAAAATTTAAAAATAAAAGAGAAAAAAGTTCTTCCCGTCACACAGATGTATTTATAGGAATGAATTATTTCCATGCTTATATCTATAAATACATAAAAGAGGAATAAAATCTAACTTGAACCATAGAAGAAAAAAAAACCTGAACCCACGAGTTATACAGAGGAAAACCCTATCAGGGCTCTTGCTCCAGTGGTAAACAATTATGAAATTGGTCAGAGGTGGGGAAGCATCTCCCATACAGCCATCAACCCACCCCCCACGCAAGGAGCGACCTCATTGCAAAGCTTGGGGACCGTGCCGAGGCATCTGTGAGTAAACGTGAGCTGAGCCCCAGGCCAGCTGCTGCTGAACTGTTCCCACCCTTTCCAGGTAAAACACCTGAATAAGTACAAGGGCTTGAAAGCCTAGTGGAAGGACCGTGGAGCCACACCAGCGACAGCACGCAGGCCAACTTGGTGCCTGCAGGCCAGCCAGGGTGGTCCTGTCCCCAGGCGCTCTTCCAGAAGCTTTCCATTGCCCTGCCTGAGATACCCCTCCTGTCCCGGCCCCCACTGCGTTTTTCCTTCCACACCTCTGTCCGGAGAGAAATTCCAGCGGAAGGTATGGGTGACACAACCTCTTCTTTACAGGCGGCAGCCTGGCAACTCCTGCAGAAAGGCCAGCAGAACCCCACTCACACCGCGTCACCCAGAAAGCTGTGGCCCCTCCCTCCCTCCCACCAGCACAGCCCCGAGACTGCTGACGGGGCAGAGAATATGGAGTCAGGCACAGCTTCAGGGGCTATTGCTGCCTGGAGCGCTGTTTATATTGACCTCAATGAGGCACACCTGGGGAGGGCGGGCCGGTAGGGTAAGGCTGCCCAGGTCAGTTAATCCACAACCCTCAGGGAATCACATTGTTGAAAATGGACCCCGCTAAGGCAGAAGAGAAGCCAAGGGAAAAAAGGACACAATGCCATTTGCAGCACCGTAGATGAGTCTAGAAGTAATCACGTGACTTGTAGTAAGTCAGAAAGTGAAAGACACATATCCTATCATATCACTTATAGGTGTTACCTAAAAATGGATCCCAGGGCAGATATTTCCACGGAGAAGGGCAATCACAGATTCATTAAACAAACTTATGGTTCACCAATGGAAAGGTGTGAGGATTGGTTTCATTACGATATCGGGGTTAACAGACATATACAAACACAGGTGACATATATAATCACCAAAGACCTACAGAATACCAAGAGAGGACTACTCAACATTCTGTCATAACGTACATGGGAAAAGGATCCCAGGAAGAACAGTCATCTGTATATGTGTAAAAGAACCACATCTTCCACACCTACAACAAGCCAAACATTGTAATCAAACTTGCTGTAATAAAAAATAAAAAATTAAATTAAAAACAGGAACAAGAAGTAGTGAGACAAACGTGAGGGTCTTTCTCCTGACACATTCCATTCTAAACTCCAATCTAGAACACCACTTCCACCGAGGCTCTCTTGCCCTAGTAACCAGATTTGGTAAGGGTGAACTGCTGCCACCTTGTGGCCGTTTCACACAACAGCAGCTTTAATCCCAACGCTAATGGTCAGTTGATATTCAAAATCATTGCAGGCCTGTAAATGACACCTGCCCTGAAAACAAATCCTGGGGTCACATATCGACCAAAAAATTCAAAGGACGTCCATATTTCAAAACGACCGTTTCAAAAGGCATATTTTACGCACATTAGTGTTCTGCTTCTTTTCCTTTCTTTCCTTTTTTGTTAAAAAACACGGGAATGGAAAAAGGCATCCCTCAGAATGGGCGAAAATCGTTGCAGACGAATCAATGGATAGAGGTTTAATCTCCAATATATATAAAGAGCTCATGCAGCTTAATATTAAAAAAACAAAAAACCCCCCAAAAATGGGCAGAAGATCTAAAGAGACGTTTCTTCAAAGGAGACACAGAGATGGCCAAGACGCACATGAAAAGCTGCTCAACAGCACTAATTATTAGAGAAATGCAAATCAAAACTACAATGAGGTATCACCTCACACCTGTTAGAATCGGCATCATCAGAAAATCTACAAACAACCAATTCTGGGGAGGGTGTGGACAAAAGGAGCCCTCTTCCACTATTGGTGGGAATGTAAATTGATACAGTCACTATGGAGAACAGTATGGAGTTTCCTTAAAAAATCTAGAAATAGAATTACCATCTGATCCAGCAATCCCACTTCTGGGCATATACCCAGAGAAAACCGTATTTCAAAAAGGCACATTCACCACAATGTTCGATGCAGCACTATTTACAATAGCCAGGTAATGGAAGCAACCTAAATGCCCACAGACAGATGAATGGATAAAGATGTGGTACATATATGAAATGGAATATTACTCGGCCATAAAAAGGAATGAAACTGGGTCATTTGTAGAGACATCGATGGATCGAGAGACTGTCATACAGAATGAAGTAAGTCAGAAAGAAGAAAACAAATATTGTATATTAATGCATATATGTGGAGCCTAAAAATGGTACAGATGAACTGGTTTGCAGGGAAGAAATAGAGACACAGAGGTAGAGAACAAATGTATGGACACCAAGTGTGGGAAGCCATGGGGTGGTGGTGGTGGGATGAGTTGGGAGTTTGGGATTGACCTGTGTACATGTATATGCATAAAATACATAACTAATAATAATGTGCTGTATAAAAAAAATAAATAAAATTAAATTTCAAAATTTTAAAAAATAAAATTTAAAAATAAAAGAGAAAAAAGTTCTTCCCGTCACACAGATGTATTTATAGGAATGAATTATTTCCATGCTTATATCTATAAATACATAAAAGAGGAATAAAATCTAACTTGAAACATAGAAGAAAAAAAAAACCTGAACCCACGAGTTATACAGAGGAAAAACCTATCAGGGCTCTTGCTCCAGTGGTAAACAATTATGAAATTGGTCAGAGGTGGGGAAGCATCTCCCATACAGCCATCAACCCACCCCCCACGCAAGGAGCGACCTCATTGCAAAGCTTGGGGACCGTGCCGAGGCATCTGTGAGTAAACGTGAGCTGAGCCCCAGGCCAGCTGCTGCTGAACTGTTCCCACCCTTTCCAGGTAAAACACCTGAATAAGTACAAGGGCTTGAAAGCCTAGTGGAAGGACCATGGAGCCACACCAGCGACAGCACGCAGGCCAACTTGGTGCCTGCAGGCCAGCCAGGGTGGTCCTGTCCCCAGGCGCTCTTCCAGAAGCTTTCCATTGCCCTGCCTGAGATACCCCTCCTGTCCCGGCCCCCACTGCGTTTTTCCTTCCACACCTCTGTCCGGAGAGAAATTCCAGCGGAAGGTATGGGTGACACAACCGCTTCTTTACAGGCGGCAGCCTGGCAACTCCTGCAGAAAGGCCAGCAGAACCCCACTCACACCGGGTCACCCAGAAAGCTGTGGCCCCTCCCTCCCTCCCACCAGCACAGCCCCGAGACTGCTGACGGGGCAGAGAATATGGAGTCAGGCACAGCTTCAGGGGCTATTGCTGCCTGGAGCGCTGTTTATATTGACCTCAATGAGGCACACCTGGGGAGGGCGGGCCGGCAGGGTAAGGCTGCCCAGGTCAGTTAATCCACAACCCTCAGGGAATCACATTGTTGAAAATGGACCCCGCTAAGGCAGAAGAGAAGCCAAGGGAAAAAAGGACACAATGCCATTGCAGCACCGTAGATGAGTCTAGAAGTAATCACGTGACTTGTAGTAAGTCAGAAAGTGAAAGACACATATCCTATCATATCACTTATAGGTGTTACCTAAAAATGGATCCCAGGGCAGATATTTCCACGGAGAAGGGCAATCACAGATTCATTAAACAAACTTATGGTTCACCAATGGAAAGGTGTGAGGATTGGTTTCATTACGATATCGGGGTTAACAGACATATACAAACACAGGTGACATATATAATCACCAAAGACCTACAGAATACCAAGAGATGACTACTCAACATTCTGTCATAACGTACATGGGAAAAGGATCCCAGGAAGAACAGTCATCTGTATATGTGTAAAAGAACCACATCTTCCACACCTACAACAAGCCAAACATTGTAATCAAACTTGCTGTAATAAAAAATAAAAAATTAAATTAAAAACAGGAACAAGAAGTAGTGAGACAAACGTGAGGGTCTTTCTCCTGACACATTCCATTCTAAACTCCAATCTAGAACACCACTTCCACCGAGGCTCTCTTGCCCTAGTAACCAGATTTGGTAAGGGTGAACTGCTGCCACCTTGTGGCCGTTTCACACAACAGCAGCTTTAATCCCAACGCTAATGGTCAGTTGATATTCAAAATCATTGCAGGCCTGTAAATGACACCTGCCCTGAAAACAAATCCTGGGGTCACATATCGACCAAAAAATTCAAAGGACGTCCATATTTCAAAACGACCGTTTCAAAAGGCATATTTTACGCACATTAGTGTTCTGCTTCTTTTCCTTTCTTTCCTTTTTTGTTAAAAAACACGGGAATGGAAAAAGGCATCCCTCAGAATGGGCGAAAATCGTTGCAGACGAATCAATGGATAGAGGTTTAATCTCCAATATATATAAAGAGCTCATGCAGCTTAATATTAAAAAAACAAAAAACCCCCCAAAAATGGGCAGAAGATCTAAAGAGACGTTTCTTCAAAGGAGACACAGAGATGGCCAAGACGCACATGAAAAGCTGCTCAACAGCACTAATTATTAGAGAAATGCAAATCAAAACTACAATGAGGTATCACCTCACACCTGTTAGAATCGGCATCATCAGAAAATCTACAAACAACCAATTCTGGGGAGGGTGTGGACAAAAGGAGCCCTCTTCCACTATTGGTGGGAATGTAAATTGATACAGTCACTATGGAGAACAGTATGGAGTTTCCTTAAAAAATCTAGAAATAGAATTACCATCTGATCCAGCAATCCCACTTCTGGGCATATACCCAGAGAAAACCGTATTTCAAAAAGGCACATTCACCACAATGTTCGATGCAGCACTATTTACAATAGCCAGGTAATGGAAGCAACCTAAATGCCCACAGACAGATGAATGGATAAAGATGTGGTACATATATGAAATGGAATATTACTCGGCCATAAAAAGGAATGAAACTGGGTCATTTGTAGAGACATCGATGGATCGAGAGACTGTCATACAGAATGAAGTAAGTCAGAAAGAAGAAAACAAATATTGTATATTAATGCATATATGTGGAGCCTAAAAATGGTACAGATGAACTGGTTTGCAGGGAAGAAATAGAGACACAGAGGTAGAGAACAAACGTATGGACACCAAGTGTGGGAAGCCATGGGGTGGTGGTGGTGGGATGAGTTGGGAGTTTGGGATTGACCTGTGTACATGTATATGCATAAAATACATAACTAATAATAATGTGCTGTATAAAAAAAATAAATAAAATTAAATTTCAAAATTTTAAAAAATAAAATTTAAAAATAAAAGAGAAAAAAGTTCTTCCCGTCACACAGATGTATTTATAGGAATGAATTATTTCCATGCTTATATCTATAAATACATAAAAGAGGAATAAAATCTAACTTGAAACATAGAAGAAAAAAAAAACCTGAACCCACGAGTTATACAGAGGAAAACCCTATCAGGGCTCTTGCTCCAGTGGTAAACAATTATGAAATTGGTCAGAGGTGGGGAAGCATCTCCCATACAGCCATCAACCCACCCCCCACGCAAGGAGCGACCTCATTGCAAAGCTTGGGGACCGTGCCGAGGCATCTGTGAGTAAACGTGAGCTGAGCCCCAGGCCAGCTGCTGCTGAACTGTTCCCACCCTTTCCAGGTAAAACACCTGAATAAGTACAAGGGCTTGAAAGCCTAGTGGAAGGACCGTGGAGCCACACCAGCGACAGCACGCAGGCCAACTTGGTGCCTGCAGGCCAGCCAGGGTGGTCCTGTCCCCAGGCGCTCTTCCAGAAGCTTTCCATTGCCCTGCCTGAGATACCCCTCCTGTCCCGGCCCCCACTGCGTTTTTCCTTCCACACCTCTGTCCGGAGAGAAATTCCAGCGGAAGGTATGGGTGACACAACCGCTTCTTTACAGGCGGCAGCCTGGCAACTCCTGCAGAAAGGCCAGCAGAACCCCACTCACACCGGGTCACCCAGAAAGCTGTGGCCCCTCCCTCCCTCCCACCAGCACAGCCCCGAGACTGCTGACGGGGCAGAGAATATGGAGTCAGGCACAGCTTCAGGGGCTATTGCTGCCTGGAGCGCTGTTTATATTGACCTCAATGAGGCACATCTGGGGAGGGCGGGCCGGCAGGGTAAGGCTGCCCAGGTCAGTTAATCCACAACCCTCAGGGAATCACATTGTTGAAAATGGACCCCGCTAAGGCAGAAGAGAAGCCAAGGGAAAAAAGGACACAATGCCATTGCAGCACCGTAGATGAGTCTAGAAGTAATCACGTGACTTGTAGTAAGTCAGAAAGTGAAAGACACATATCCTATCATATCACTTATAGGTGTTACCTAAAAATGGATACCAGGGCAGATATTTCCACGGAGAAGGGCAATCACAGATTCATTAAACAAACTTATGGTTCACCAATGGAAAGGTGTGAGGATTGGTTTCATTACGATATCGGGGTTAACAGACATATACAAACACAGGTGACATATATAATCACCAAAGACCTACAGAATACCAAGAGAGGACTACTCAACATTCTGTCATAACGTACATGGGAAAAGGATCCCAGGAAGAACAGTCATCTGTATATGTGTAAAAGAACCACATCTTCCACCCCTACAACAAGCCAAACATTGTAATCAAACTTGCTGTAATAAAAAATAAAAAATTAAATTAAAAACAGGAACAAGAAGTAGTGAGACAAACGTGAGGGGCTTTCTCCTGACACATTCCATTCTAAACTCCAATCTAGAACACCACTTCCACTGAGGCTCTCTTGCCCTAATAACCGGATTTGGCAAGGGTGAACTGCTGCCACCTTGTGGCCGTTTCACACAACAGCAGCTTTAATCCCAACGCTAATGGTCAGTTGATATTCAAAATCATTGCAGGCCTGTAAATGACACCTGCCCTGAAAACAAATCCTGGGGTCACATATCGACCAAAAAATTCAAAGGACGTCCATATTTCAAAACGACCATTTCAAAAGGCATATTTTACGCACATCAGTGTTCTGCTTCTTTTCCTTTCTTTCCTTTTTTGTTAAAAAACACGGGAATGGAAAAAGGCATCCCTCAGAATGGGCGAAAATCGTTGCAGACGAATCAATGGACAGAGGTTTAATCTCCAATATATATAAAGAGCTCATGCAGCTTAATATTAAAAAAACAAACAACCCAAAAAAATGGGCAGAAGATCTAAAGAGACGTTTCTTCAAAGGAGACACAGAGATGGCCAAGACGCACATGAAAAGCTGCTCAACAGCACTAATTATTAGAGAAATGCAAATCAAAACTACAATGAGGTATCACCTCACACCTGTTAGAATCGGCATCATCAGAAAATCTACAAACAACCAATTCTGGGGAGGTTGTGGACAAAAGGAGCCCTCTTCCACTATTGGTGGGAATGTAAATTGATACAGTCACTATGGAGAACAGTATGGAGTTTCCTTAAAAAATCAAGAAATAGAATTACCATCTGATCCAGCAATCCCACTTCTGGGCATATACCCAGAGAAAACCGTATTTCAAAAAGGCACATTCACCACAATGTTCGTTGCAGCACTATTTACAATAGCTAGGTAATGGAAGCAACCTAAATGCCCACAGACAGATGAATGGATAAAGATGTGGTACATATATAAAATGGAATATTACTCGGCCATAAAAAGGAATGAAACTGGGTCATTTGTAGAGACATCGATGGATCGAGAGACTGTCATACAGAATGAAGTAAGTCAGAAAGAGGAAAACAAATATTGTATATTAACGCATATATGTGGAGCCTAAAAATGGTACAGATGAACTGGTTTGCAGGGAAGAAATAGAGACACAGAGGTAGAGAACAAACGTATGGACACCAAGTGTGGGAAGCCATGGGGTGGTGGTGGTGGGATGAGTTGGGAGATTTGGATTGACCTGTGTACATGTATATGCATAAACTACATAACTAATAATAACGTGCTGTATAAAAAAATAAATAAAATTAAATTTCAAAATTTTAAAAAATAAAATTTAAAAATAAAACAGAAAATAGTTCTTCCCGTCACACAGATGTATTTATAGGAATGAATTATTTCCATGCTTATATCTATAAATACATAAAAGTGGAATAAAATCTAACTTGAACCATAAAAGAAAAAAAAAAAAAACCTGAACCCACGAGTTATACAGAGGAAAACCCTATCAGGGCACTTGCTCCAGTGGTAAACAATTCTGAAATTGGTCAGAGGTGGGGAACCATCTCCCATACAGCCATCAACCCACCCCCCACGCAAGGAGCGTCCTCATTGCAAAGCTGGGGGACCGTGCTGAGGCATCTGTGAGTAAACGTGAGCTGAGCCCCAGGCCAGCTGCTGCTAAACTGTTCCCACCCTTTCCAGGTAAAACACCTGAATATGTACAAGGGCTTGAAAGCCTAGAGGAAGGACGGTGGAGCCACAACAGCGACAGCACGCAGGCCAACTTGGTGCCTGCAGGCCAGCCAGGGTGGTCCTGTCCCTGGGCGCTCTTCCAGAAGCTTTCCATTGTCCGGCCTGAGATACCCCTCCTGTCCCGGCCCCCACTGCTTTTTTCCTTCCACACCTCTGTCCGGAGAGAAATTCCAGCGGAAGGTATGGGTGACACAACCTCTTCTTTACAGGCGGCAGCCTGGCAACTCCTGCAGAAAGGCCAGCAGAACCCCACTCACACCGGGCCACCCACAAAGCTGTGACCCCTCCCTCCCTCCCACCAGCACAGCCCCGAGACTGCTGACGGGGCAGAGAATATGGAGGCAGGCACAGCTTCAGGGTCTATTGCTGCCTGGAGCGCTGTTTATATTGACCTCAACGAGGCACACCTGGGGAGGGCGGGCCGGCAGGGTAAGGCTGCCCAGGTCAGCTAATCCACAACCCTCAGGGAATCACATTGTTGAAAATGGACCCCTCTAAGGCAGAAGAGAAGCCAAGGGAAAAAAGGACACAATGCCATTGCAGCACCGTAGATGAGTCTAGAAGTAATCACGTGACTTGTAGTAAGTCAGAAAGTGAAAGACACATATCCTATCATATCACTTATAGGTGTTACCTAAAAATGGATCCCAGGGCAGATATTTCCACGGAGAAGGGCAATCACAGATTCATTAAACAAACTTATGGTTCACCAATGGAAAGGTGTGAGGATTGGTTTCATTACGATATCGGGGTTAACAGACATATACAAACACAGGTGACATATATAATCACCAAAGACCTACAGAATACCAAGAGAGGACTACTCAACATTCTGTCATAACGTACATGGGAAAAGGATCCCAGGAAGAACAGTCATCTGTATATGTGTAAAAGAACCACATCTTCCACACCTACAACAAGCCAAACATTGTAATCAAACTTGCTGTAATAAAAAATAAAAAATTAAATTAAAAACAGGAACAAGAAGTAGTGAGACAAACGTGAGGGGCTTTCTCCTGACACATTCCATTCTAAACTCCAATCTAGAACACCACTTCCACTGAGGCTCTCTTGCCCTAGTAACCAGATTTGGTAAGGGTGAACTGCTGCCACCTTGTGGCCGTTTCACACAACAGCAGCTTTAATCCCAAAGCTAATGGTCAGTTGATATTCAAAATCATTGCAGGCCTGTAAATGACACCTGCCCTGAAAACAAATCCTGGGGTCACATATCGACCAAAAAATTCAAAGGACGTCCATATTTCAAAACGACCGTTTCAAAAGGCATATTTTACGCACATTAGTGTTCTGCTTCTTTTCCTTTCTTTCCTTTTTTGTTAAAAAACACGGGAATGGAAAAAGGCATCCCTCAGAATGGGCGAAAATCGTTGCAGACGAATCAATGGACAGAGGTTTAATCTCCAATATATATAAACAGCTCATGCAGCTTAATATTAAAAAAACAAACAACCCCAAAAAAATGGGCAGAAGATCTAAAGAGACGTTTCTTCAAAGGAGACACAGAGATGGCCAAGACGCACATGAAAAGCTGCTCAACAGCACTAATTATTAGAGAAATGCAAATCAAAACTACAATGAGGTATCCCCTCACACCTGTTAGAATCGGCATCATCAGAAAATCTACAAACAACCAATTCTGGGGAGGGTGTGGACAAAAGGAGCCCTCTTCCACTATTGGTTGGAATGTAAATTGATACAGTCACTATGGAGAACAGTATGGAGTTTCCTTAAAAAATCTAGAAATAGAATTACCATCTGATCCAGCAATCCCACTTCTGGGCATATACCCAGAGAAAACCGTATTTCAAAAAGGCACATTCACCACAATGTTCGTTGCAGCACTATTTACAATAGCCAGGTAATGGAAGCAACCTAAATGCCCACAGACAGATGAATGGATAAAGATGTGGTACATATATGAAATGGAATATTACTCTGCCGTAAAAAGGAATGAAACTGGGTCATTTGTAGAGACATCGATGGATCGAGAGACTGTCATACAGAATGAAGTAAGTCAGAAAGAGGAAAACAAATATTGTATATTAACGCATATATGTGGAGCCTAAAAATGGTACAGATGAACTGGTTTGCAGGGAAGAAATAGAGACACAGAGGTAGAGAACAAACGTATGGACACCAAGTGTGGGAAGCCATGGGGTGGTGGTGGTGGGATGAGTTGGGAGTTTGGGATTGACCTGTATACATGTATATGCATAAAATACATAACTAATAATAACGTGCTGTATAAAAAAAATAAATAAAATTAAATTTCAAAATTTTAAAAAAATAAAATTTAAAAATAAAAGAGAAAAAATTTCTTCCCGTCAAACTGATGTATTTATAGGAATGAATTATTTCCATGCTTATATCTATAAATACATAAAAGAGGAATAAAATCTAACTTGAACCATAAAAGAAAAAAAAATCCTGAACCCACGAGTTATACAGAGGAAAACCCTATCAGGGCACTTGCTCCAGTGGTAAACAATTCTGAAATTGGTCAGAGATGGGGAATCATCTCCCATACAGCCAGCAACCCACCCCCCACGCAAGGAGCGTCCTCATTACAAAGCTGGGGGACAGTGCCGAGGCATCTGTGAGTAAAGGTGACCTGAGCCCCAGGCCAGCTGCTGCTGAACTGTTCCCACCCTTTCCAGGTAAAACACCTGAATATGTACAAGGGCTTGAAAGCCTAGAGGAAGGACCGTGGAGCCACACCAGCGATAGCACGCAGGCCAACTTGGTGCCTGCAGGCAAGCCAGGGTGGTCCTGGGCCAGGGCGCTCTTCCAGAAGATTTCCATTGCCCTGCCTGAGATACCCCTACTGTCCCGGCCCTCACTGCTTTTTTTCCTTCCTCAACCCTGTCCGGATAGAAATTCCAGCGGAAGGTATGGGTGACACAACCTCTTCTTTACAGGCGGCAGCCTGGCAACTCCTGCAGAAAGGCCAGCAGAACCCCACTCACACCGGGCCACCCACAAAGCTGTGGCCCCTCACTCCCTCCCACCAGCACAGCCCCGAGACTGCTGACGGGGCAGAGAATATGGAGTCAGGCACAGCTTCAGGGGCTATTGCTGCCTGGAGCGCTGTTTATATTGACCTCAACGAGGCACACCTGGGGAGGGCGGGCCGGCAGGGTAAGGCTGCCCAGGTCAGCTAATCCACAACCCTCAGGGAATCACATTGTTGAAAATGGACCCCGCTAAGGCAGAAGAGAAGCCAAGGGAAAAAAGGACACAATGCTATTTGCAGCACCGTAGATGAGTCTAGAAGTAATCACGTGACTTGTAGTAAGTCAGAAAGTGAAAGACACATATCATATCATATCACTTATAGGTGTTACCTAAAAATGGATACCAGGGCAGATATTTCCACGGAGAAGGGCAATCACAGATTCATTAAACAAACTTATGGTTCACCAATGGAAAGGTGTGAGGATTGGTTTCATTACGATATCGGGGTTAACAGACATATACAAACACAGGTGACATATATAATCACCAAAGACCTACAGAATACCAAGAGAGGACTACTCAACATTCTGTCATAACGTACATGGGAAAAGGATCCCAGGAAGAACAGACATGTGTATATGTGTAAAAGAACCACATATTCCACACCTACAACAAGCCAAACATTGTAATCAAACTTGCTGTAATAAAAAATAAAAAATTAAATTAAAAACACGAACAAGAAGTAGTGAGACAAACGTGAGGGGCTTTCTCCTGGCACATTCCATTCTAAACTCCAATCTAGAACACCACTTCCACTGAGGCTCTCTTGCCCTAGTAACCAGATTTGGTAAGGGTGAACTGCTGCCACCTTGTGGCCGTTTCACACAACAGCAGCTTTAATCCCAACGCTAATGGTCAGTTGATATTCAAAATCATTGCAGGCCTGTAAATGACACCTGCCCTGAAAACAAATCCTGGGGTCACATAACGACCAAAAAATTCAAAGGACGTCCATATGTCAAAACGACCGTTTCAAAAGGCATATTTTAGGCACGTTAGTGTTCTGCTTCTTTTCCTTTCTTTCCTTTTTTGTTAAAAAACACGGGAATGGAAAAAGGCATCCCTCAGAATGGGCGAAAATCGTTGCAGACGAATCAATGGACAGAGGTTTAATCTCCAATATATATAAACAGCTCATGCAGCTTAATATTAAAAAAAACAAACAACCCAAAAAAAATGGGCAGAAGATCTAAAGAGACGTTTCTTCAAAGGAGACACAGAGATGGCCAAGACGCACATGAAAAGCTGCTCAACAGCACTAATTATCAGAGAAATGCAAATCAAAACTACAATGAGATTTCACCTCAAACCTGTTAGAATCGGCATCATCAGAAAATCTACAAACAACCAATTCTGGGGAGGGTGTGGACAAAAGGAGCCCTCTTCCGCGATTGGTGGGAATGTAAATTTTTACAGTCACTATGGAGAACAGTATGGAGTTTCCTTAAAAAAACTAGAAATAGAATTACCATCTGATCCACCAATCCCACTTCTGGGCATATACCCAGAGAAAACCGTATTTCAAAAAGGCACATTCACCACAATGTTCATTGCAGCACTATTTACAATAGCCAGGTAATGGAAGCAACCTAAATGCCCACAGACAGATGAATGGATAAAGATGTGGTACATATATGAAATGGAATATTACTCGGCCATAAAAAGGAATGAAACTGGGTCATTTGTAGAGACATCGATGGATCGAGAGACTGTCATACAGAATGAAGTAAGTCAGAAAGAGGAAAACAAATATTGTATATTAATGCATATATGTGGAGCCTAAAAATGGTACAGATGAACTGGTTTGCAGGGAAGAAATAGAGACACAGAGGTAGAGAACAAACGTATGGACACCAAGTGTGGGAAGCCATGGGGTGGTGGTGGTGGGATGAGTTGGGAGTTTGGGATTGACCTGTGTACATGTATATGCATAAAATACATAACTAATAATAATGTGCTGTATAAAAAAATAAATAAAATTAAATTTCAAAATTTTAAAAAATAAAATTTAAAAATAAAACAGAAAAAAGTTCTTCCCGTCAAACTGATGTATTTATAGGAATGAATTATTTCCATGCTTATATCTATAAATACATAAAAGAGGAATAAAATCTAACTTGAACCATAAAAGAAAAAAAAACCTGAACCCACGAGTTATACAGAGGAAAACCCTATCAGGGCACTTGCTCCAGTGGTAAACAATTATGAAATTGGTCAGAGGTGGGGAAGCATCTCCCATACAGCCATCAACCCACCCCCCACGCAAGGAGCGACCTCATTGCAAAGTTTGGGGACCGTGCCGAGGCATCTGTGAGTAAACGTGAGCTGAGCCCCTGTCTAGCTGCTGCTGAACTGTTCCCACCCTTTCCAGGTAAAACACCTGAATATGTACAAGGGCTTGAAAGCCTAGAGGAAGGACCGTGGAGCCACACCAGCGACATCACGCAGGCCAACTTGGTGCCTGCAGGCCAGCCAGGGTGGTCCTGTCCCCGGGCGCACTTCCAGAAGCTTTCCATTGCCCTGCCTGAGATACCCCTCCTGTCCCGGCCCCCACTGCTTTTTTCCTTCCTCACTTCTGTCTGGAGAGAAATTCCAGCAGAAGGTATGGGTGACACAACCTCTTCTTTGCAGGCGGCAGCCTGGCAAATCCTGCAGAAAGGCCAGCAGAACCCCACTCACACCGGGCCACCAACAAAGCTGTGGCCCCTCACACCCTCCCACCAGCACAGCCCCGAGACTGCTGACGGGGCAGATAATATGGAGTCAGGCACAGCTTATGGGGCTATTGCTGCCTGGAGCGCTGTTTATATTGACCTCAACGAGGCACACCTGGGGAGGGCGGGCCGGCAGGGTAAGGCTGCCCAGGTCAGCTAATCCACAACCCTCAGGCAATCACATTGTTGAAAATGGACCCCGCTAAAGCAGAAGAGAAGCCAAGGGAAAAAAGGACACAATGCCATTTGCAGCACCGTAGATGAGTCTAGAAGTAATCACGTGACTTGTAGTAAGTCAGAAAGTGGAAGACACATATCATATCATATCACTTATAGGTGTTACCTAAAAATGGATACCAGGGCAGATATTTCCACGGAGAAGGGCAATCACAGATTCATTAAACAGACTTATGGTTCACCAATGGAAAGGTGTGAGGATTGGTTTCATTACGATATCGGGGTTAACAGACATATACAAACACAGGTGACATATATAATCACCAAAGACCTACAGAATACCAAGAGAGGACTACTCAATATTCTGTCATAACATACATGGGAAAAGTATCCCAGGAAGAACAGACATCTGTATATGTGAAAAAGAACCACATCTTCCACACCTACAACAAGCCAAACATTGTAATCAAACTTGCTGTAATAAAAAATAAAAAATTAAATTAAAAACAGGAACAAGAAGTAGTGAGACAAACGTGAGGGGCTTTCTCCTGGCACATTCCATTCTAAACTCCAATCTAGAACACCACTTCCACTGAGGCTCTCTTGCCCTAGTAACCAGATTTGGTAAGGGTGACCTGCTGCCACCTTGTGGCCGTTTCACACAACAGCAGCTTTAATCCCAACGCTAATGGTCAGTTGATATTCAAAATCATTGCAGGCCTGTAAATGACACCTGCCCTGAAAACAAATCCTGGGGTCACATATCGACCAAAAAATTCAAAGGACGTCCATATGTCAAAACGACCGTTTCAAAAGGCATATTTTAGGCACATTAGTGTTCTGCTTCTTTTCCTTTCTTTCCTTTTTTGTTAAAAAACACGGGAATGGAAAAAGGCATCCCTCAGAATGGGCGAAAATCGTTGCAGACGAATCAATGGACAGAGGTTTAATCTCCAATATATATAAACAGCTCATGCAGCTTAATATTAAAAAAACAAAAAACCCAAAAATATGGGCAGAAGATATAAAGAGACGTTTCTTCAAAGGAGACACAGAGATGGCCAAGACGCACATGAAAAGCTGTTCAACAGCACTAATTATCACAGAAATGCAAATCAAAACTACAATGAGATTTCACCTCAAACCTGTTAGAATCGGCATCATCAGAAAATCAACAAACAACCAATTCTGGGGAGGTTGTGGACAAAAGGAGCCCTCTTCCACTATTGGTGGGAATGTAAATTGATACAGTCACTATGGAGAACAGTATGGAGTTTCCTTAAAATAATTAGAAATAGAATTACCATCTGATCCACCAATCCCACTTCTGGGCATATACCCAGAGAAAACCGTATTTCAAAAAGGCACATTCACCACAGTGTTCGTTGCAGCACTATTTACAATAGCCAGGTAATGGAAGCAACCTAAATGCCCACAGACAGATGAATGGATAAAGATGTGGTACATATATAAAATGGAATATTACTCGGCCATTAAAAGGAATGAAACTGGGTCATTTGTAGAGACATCGATGGATCGAGAGACTGTCATACAGAATGAAGTAAGTCAGAAAGAGGAAAACAAATATTGTATATTAACGCATATATGTGGAGCCTAAAAATGGTACAGATGAACTGGTTTGCAGGGAAGACATAGAGACACAGAGGTAGAGAACAAACGTATGGACACCAAGTGTGGGAAGCCATGGTGTGGTGGTGGTGGGATGAGTTGGGAGTTTGGGATTGACCTGTATACATGTATATGCATAAAATACATAACTAATAATAACGTGCTGTATTAAAAAAATAAATAAAATTAAATTTCAAAATTTTAAAAAATAAAATTTAAAAATAAAAGAGAAAAAATTTCTTCCCGTCAAACTGATGTATTTATAGGAATGAATTATTTCCATGCTTATATCTATAAATACATAAAAGAGGAATAAAATCTAACTTGAACCATTAAAGAAAAAAAAATCCTGAACCCACGAGTTATACAGAGGAAAACCCTATCAGGGCACTTGCTCCAGTGGTAAACAATTCTGAAATTGGTCAGAGATGGGGAATCATCTCCCATACAGCCAGCAACCCACCCCCCACGCAAGGAGCGTCCTCATTACAAAGCTGGGGGACAGTGCCGAGGCATCTGTGAGTAAAGGTGACCTGAGCCCCAGGCCAGCTGCTGCTGAACTGTTCCCACCCTTTCCAGGTAAAACACCTGAATATGTACAAGGGCTTGAAAGCCTAGAGGAAGGACCGTGGAGCCACACCAGCGATAGCACGCAGGCCAACTTGGTGCCTGCAGGCAAGCCAGGGTGGTCCTGGACCAGGGCGCTCTTCCAGAAGATTTCCATTGCCCTGCCTGAGATACCCCTACTGTCCCGGCCCTCACTGCTTTTTTTCCTTCCTCAACCCTGTCCGGATAGAAATTCCAGCGGAAGGTATGGGTGACACAACCTCTTCTTTACAGGCGGCAGCCTGGCAACTCCTGCAGAAAGGCCAGCAGAACCCCACTCACACCGGGCCACCCACAAAGCTGTGGCCCCTCACTCCCTCCCACCAGCACAGCCCCGAGACTGCTGACGGGGCAGAGAATATGGAGTCAGGCACAGCTTCAGGGGCTATTGCTGCCTGGAGCGCTGTTTATATTGACCTCAATGAGGCACACCTGGGGAGGGCGGGCCGGCAGGGTAAGGCTGCCCAGGTCAGTTAATCCACAACCCTCAGGGAATCACATTGTTGAAAATGGACCCCGCTAAGGCAGAAGAGAAGCCAAGGGAAAAAAGGACACAATGCCATTGCAGCACCGTAGATGAGTCTAGAAGTAATCACGTGACTTGTAGTAAGTCAGAAAGTGAAAGACACATATCCTATCATATCACTTATAGGTGTTACCTAAAAATGGATCCCAGGGCAGATATTTCCACGGAGAAGGGCAATCACAGATTCATTAAACAAACTTATGGTTCACCAATGGAAAGGTGTGAGGATTGGTTTCATTACGATATCGGGGTTAACAGACATATACAAACACAGGTGACATATATAATCACCAAAGACCTACAGAATACCAAGAGATGACTACTCAACATTCTGTCATAACGTACATGGGAAAAGGATCCCAGGAAGAACAGTCATCTGTATATGTGTAAAAGAACCACATCTTCCACACCTACAACAAGCCAAACATTGTAATCAAACTTGCTGTAATAAAAAATAAAAAATTAAATTAAAAACAGGAACAAGAAGTAGTGAGACAAACGTGAGGGTCTTTCTCCTGACACATTCCATTCTAAACTCCAATCTAGAACACCACTTCCACCGAGGCTCTCTTGCCCTAGTAACCAGATTTGGTAAGGGTGAACTGCTGCCACCTTGTGGCCGTTTCACACAACAGCAGCTTTAATCCCAACGCTAATGGTCAGTTGATATTCAAAATCATTGCAGGCCTGTAAATGACACCTGCCCTGAAAACAAATCCTGGGGTCACATATCGACCAAAAAATTCAAAGGACGTCCATATTTCAAAACGACCGTTTCAAAAGGCATATTTTACGCACATTAGTGTTCTGCTTCTTTTCCTTTCTTTCCTTTTTTGTTAAAAAACACGGGAATGGAAAAAGGCATCCCTCAGAATGGGCGAAAATCGTTGCAGACGAATCAATGGATAGAGGTTTAATCTCCAATATATATAAAGAGCTCATGCAGCTTAATATTAAAAAAACAAAAAACCCCCCAAAAATGGGCAGAAGATCTAAAGAGACGTTTCTTCAAAGGAGACACAGAGATGGCCAAGACGCACATGAAAAGCTGCTCAACAGCACTAATTATTAGAGAAATGCAAATCAAAACTACAATGAGGTATCACCTCACACCTGTTAGAATCGGCATCATCAGAAAATCTACAAACAACCAATTCTGGGGAGGGTGTGGACAAAAGGAGCCCTCTTCCACTATTGGTGGGAATGTAAATTGATACAGTCACTATGGAGAACAGTATGGAGTTTCCTTAAAAAATCTAGAAATAGAATTACCATCTGATCCAGCAATCCCACTTCTGGGCATATACCCAGAGAAAACCGTATTTCAAAAAGGCACATTCACCACAATGTTCGATGCAGCACTATTTACAATAGCCAGGTAATGGAAGCAACCTAAATGCCCACAGACAGATGAATGGATAAAGATGTGGTACATATATGAAATGGAATATTACTCGGCCATAAAAAGGAATGAAACTGGGTCATTTGTAGAGACATCGATGGATCGAGAGACTGTCATACAGAATGAAGTAAGTCAGAAAGAAGAAAACAAATATTGTATATTAATGCATATATGTGGAGCCTAAAAATGGTACAGATGAACTGGTTTGCAGGGAAGAAATAGAGACACAGAGGTAGAGAACAAACGTATGGACACCAAGTGTGGGAAGCCATGGGGTGGTGGTGGTGGGATGAGTTGGGAGTTTGGGATTGACCTGTGTACATGTATATGCATAAAATACATAACTAATAATAATGTGCTGTATAAAAAAAATAAATAAAATTAAATTTCAAAATTTTAAAAAATAAAATTTAAAAATAAAAGAGAAAAAAGTTCTTCCCGTCACACAGATGTATTTATAGGAATGAATTATTTCCATGCTTATATCTATAAATACATAAAAGAGGAATAAAATCTAACTTGAAACATAGAAGAAAAAAAAAACCTGAACCCACGAGTTATACAGAGGAAAACCCTATCAGGGCTCTTGCTCCAGTGGTAAACAATTATGAAATTGGTCAGAGGTGGGGAAGCATCTCCCATACAGCCATCAACCCACCCCCCACGCAAGGAGCGACCTCATTGCAAAGCTTGGGGACCGTGCCGAGGCATCTGTGAGTAAACGTGAGCTGAGCCCCAGGCCAGCTGCTGCTGAACTGTTCCCACCCTTTCCAGGTAAAACACCTGAATAAGTACAAGGGCTTGAAAGCCTAGTGGAAGGACCGTGGAGCCACACCAGCGACAGCACGCAGGCCAACTTGGTGCCTGCAGGCCAGCCAGGGTGGTCCTGTCCCCAGGCGCTCTTCCAGAAGCTTTCCATTGCCCTGCCTGAGATACCCCTCCTGTCCCGGCCCCCACTGCGTTTTTCCTTCCACACCTCTGTCCGGAGAGAAATTCCAGCGGAAGGTATGGGTGACACAACCGCTTCTTTACAGGCGGCAGCCTGGCAACTCCTGCAGAAAGGCCAGCAGAACCCCACTCACACCGGGTCACCCAGAAAGCTGTGGCCCCTCCCTCCCTCCCACCAGCACAGCCCCGAGACTGCTGACGGGGCAGAGAATATGGAGTCAGGCACAGCTTCAGGGGCTATTGCTGCCTGGAGCGCTGTTTATATTGACCTCAATGAGGCACATCTGGGGAGGGCGGGCCGGCAGGGTAAGGCTGCCCAGGTCAGTTAATCCACAACCCTCAGGGAATCACATTGTTGAAAATGGACCCCGCTAAGGCAGAAGAGAAGCCAAGGGAAAAAAGGACACAATGCCATTGCAGCACCGTAGATGAGTCTAGAAGTAATCACGTGACTTGTAGTAAGTCAGAAAGTGAAAGACACATATCCTATCATATCACTTATAGGTGTTACCTAAAAATGGATACCAGGGCAGATATTTCCACGGAGAAGGGCAATCACAGATTCATTAAACAAACTTATGGTTCACCAATGGAAAGGTGTGAGGATTGGTTTCATTACGATATCGGGGTTAACAGACATATACAAACACAGGTGACATATATAATCACCAAAGACCTACAGAATACCAAGAGAGGACTACTCAACATTCTGTCATAACGTACATGGGAAAAGGATCCCAGGAAGAACAGTCATCTGTATATGTGTAAAAGAACCACATCTTCCACCCCTACAACAAGCCAAACATTGTAATCAAACTTGCTGTAATAAAAAATAAAAAATTAAATTAAAAACAGGAACAAGAAGTAGTGAGACAAACGTGAGGGGCTTTCTCCTGACACATTCCATTCTAAACTCCAATCTAGAACACCACTTCCACTGAGGCTCTCTTGCCCTAATAACCGGATTTGGCAAGGGTGAACTGCTGCCACCTTGTGGCCGTTTCACACAACAGCAGCTTTAATCCCAACGCTAATGGTCAGTTGATATTCAAAATCATTGCAGGCCTGTAAATGACACCTGCCCTGAAAACAAATCCTGGGGTCACATATCGACCAAAAAATTCAAAGGACGTCCATATTTCAAAACGACCATTTCAAAAGGCATATTTTACGCACATCAGTGTTCTGCTTCTTTTCCTTTCTTTCCTTTTTTGTTAAAAAACACGGGAATGGAAAAAGGCATCCCTCAGAATGGGCGAAAATCGTTGCAGACGAATCAATGGACAGAGGTTTAATCTCCAATATATATAAAGAGCTCATGCAGCTTAATATTAAAAAAACAAACAACCCAAAAAAATGGGCAGAAGATCTAAAGAGACGTTTCTTCAAAGGAGACACAGAGATGGCCAAGACGCACATGAAAAGCTGCTCAACAGCACTAATTATTAGAGAAATGCAAATCAAAACTACAATGAGGTATCACCTCACACCTGTTAGAATCGGCATCATCAGAAAATCTACAAACAACCAATTCTGGGGAGGTTGTGGACAAAAGGAGCCCTCTTCCACTATTGGTGGGAATGTAAATTGATACAGTCACTATGGAGAACAGTATGGAGTTTCCTTAAAAAATCAAGAAATAGAATTACCATCTGATCCAGCAATCCCACTTCTGGGCATATACCCAGAGAAAACCGTATTTCAAAAAGGCACATTCACCACAATGTTCGTTGCAGCACTATTTACAATAGCTAGGTAATGGAAGCAACCTAAATGCCCACAGACAGATGAATGGATAAAGATGTGGTACATATATAAAATGGAATATTACTCGGCCATAAAAAGGAATGAAACTGGGTCATTTGTAGAGACATCGATGGATCGAGAGACTGTCATACAGAATGAAGTAAGTCAGAAAGAGGAAAACAAATATTGTATATTAACGCATATATGTGGAGCCTAAAAATGGTACAGATGAACTGGTTTGCAGGGAAGAAATAGAGACACAGAGGTAGAGAACAAACGTATGGACACCAAGTGTGGGAAGCCATGGGGTGGTGGTGGTGGGATGAGTTGGGAGATTTGGATTGACCTGTGTACATGTATATGCATAAACTACATAACTAATAATAACGTGCTGTATAAAAAAATAAATAAAATTAAATTTCAAAATTTTAAAAAATAAAATTTAAAAATAAAACAGAAAATAGTTCTTCCCGTCACACAGATGTATTTATAGGAATGAATTATTTCCATGCTTATATCTATAAATACATAAAAGTGGAATAAAATCTAACTTGAACCATAAAAGAAAAAAAAAAAAAACCTGAACCCACGAGTTATACAGAGGAAAACCCTATCAGGGCACTTGCTCCAGTGGTAAACAATTCTGAAATTGGTCAGAGGTGGGGAACCATCTCCCATACAGCCATCAACCCACCCCCCACGCAAGGAGCGTCCTCATTGCAAAGCTGGGGGACCGTGCTGAGGCATCTGTGAGTAAACGTGAGCTGAGCCCCAGGCCAGCTGCTGCTAAACTGTTCCCACCCTTTCCAGGTAAAACACCTGAATATGTACAAGGGCTTGAAAGCCTAGAGGAAGGACGGTGGAGCCACAACAGTGACAGCACGCAGGCCAACTTGGTGCCTGCAGGCCAGCCAGGGTGGTCCTGTCCCTGGGCGCTCTTCCAGAAGCTTTCCATTGTCCGGCCTGAGATACCCCTCCTGTCCCGGCCCCCACTGCTTTTTTCCTTCCACACCTCTGTCCGGAGAGAAATTCCAGCGGAAGGTATGGGTGACACAACCTCTTCTTTACAGGCGGCAGCCTGGCAACTCCTGCAGAAAGGCCAGCAGAACCCCACTCACACCGGGCCACCCACAAAGCTGTGACCCCTCCCTCCCTCCCACCAGCACAGCCCCGAGACTGCTGACGGGGCAGAGAATATGGAGGCAGGCACAGCTTCAGGGTCTATTGCTGCCTGGAGCGCTGTTTATATTGACCTCAACGAGGCACACCTGGGGAGGGCGGGCCGGCAGGGTAAGGCTGCCCAGGTCAGCTAATCCACAACCCTCAGGGAATCACATTGTTGAAAATGGACCCCTCTAAGGCAGAAGAGAAGCCAAGGGAAAAAAGGACACAATGCCATTGCAGCACCGTAGATGAGTCTAGAAGTAATCACGTGACTTGTAGTAAGTCAGAAAGTGAAAGACACATATCCTATCATATCACTTATAGGTGTTACCTAAAAATGGATCCCAGGGCAGATATTTCCACGGAGAAGGGCAATCACAGATTCATTAAACAAACTTATGGTTCACCAATGGAAAGGTGTGAGGATTGGTTTCATTACGATATCGGGGTTAACAGACATATACAAACACAGGTGACATATATAATCACCAAAGACCTACAGAATACCAAGAGAGGACTACTCAACATTCTGTCATAACGTACATGGGAAAAGGATCCCAGGAAGAACAGTCATCTGTATATGTGTAAAAGAACCACATCTTCCACACCTACAACAAGCCAAACATTGTAATCAAACTTGCTGTAATAAAAAATAAAAAATTAAATTAAAAACAGGAACAAGAAGTAGTGAGACAAACGTGAGGGGCTTTCTCCTGACACATTCCATTCTAAACTCCAATCTAGAACACCACTTCCACTGAGGCTCTCTTGCCCTAGTAACCAGATTTGGTAAGGGTGAACTGCTGCCACCTTGTGGCCGTTTCACACAACAGCAGCTTTAATCCCAACGCTAATGGTCAGTTGATATTCAAAATCATTGCAGGCCTGTAAATGACACCTGCCCTGAAAACAAATCCTGGGGTCACATATCGACCAAAAAATTCAAAGGACGTCCATATTTCAAAACGACCGTTTCAAAAGGCATATTTTACGCACATTAGTGTTCTGCTTCTTTTCCTTTCTTTCCTTTTTTGTTAAAAAACACGGGAATGGAAAAAGGCATCCCTCAGAATGGGCGAAAATCGTTGCAGACGAATCAATGGACAGAGGTTTAATCTCCAATATATATAAACAGCTCATGCAGCTTAATATTAAAAAAACAAACAACCCCAAAAAAATGGGCAGAAGATCTAAAGAGACGTTTCTTCAAAGGAGACACAGAGATGGCCAAGACGCACATGAAAAGCTGCTCAACAGCACTAATTATTAGAGAAATGCAAATCAAAACTACAATGAGGTATCCCCTCACACCTGTTAGAATCGGCATCATCAGAAAATCTACAAACAACCAATTCTGGGGAGGGTGTGGACAAAAGGAGCCCTCTTCCACTATTGGTTGGAATGTAAATTGATACAGTCACTATGGAGAACAGTATGGAGTTTCCTTAAAAAATCTAGAAATAGAATTACCATCTGATCCAGCAATCCCACTTCTGGGCATATACCCAGAGAAAACCGTATTTCAAAAAGGCACATTCACCACAATGTTCGTTGCAGCACTATTTACAATAGCCAGGTAATGGAAGCAACCTAAATGCCCACAGACAGATGAATGGATAAAGATGTGGTACATATATGAAATGGAATATTACTCTGCCGTAAAAAGGAATGAAACTGGGTCATTTGTAGAGACATCGATGGATCGAGAGACTGTCATACAGAATGAAGTAAGTCAGAAAGAGGAAAACAAATATTGTATATTAACGCATATATGTGGAGCCTAAAAATGGTACAGATGAACTGGTTTGCAGGGAAGAAATAGAGACACAGAGGTAGAGAACAAACGTATGGACACCAAGTGTGGGAAGCCATGGGGTGGTGGTGGTGGGATGAGTTGGGAGTTTGGGATTGACCTGTATACATGTATATGCATAAAATACATAACTAATAATAACGTGCTGTATAAAAAAAATAAATAAAATTAAATTTCAAAATTTTAAAAAAATAAAATTTAAAAATAAAAGAGAAAAAATTTCTTCCCGTCAAACTGATGTATTTATAGGAATGAATTATTTCCATGCTTATATCTATAAATACATAAAAGAGGAATAAAATCTAACTTGAACCATAAAAGAAAAAAAAATCCTGAACCCACGAGTTATACAGAGGAAAACCCTATCAGGGCACTTGCTCCAGTGGTAAACAATTCTGAAATTGGTCAGAGATGGGGAATCATCTCCCATACAGCCAGCAACCCACCCCCCACGCAAGGAGCGTCCTCATTACAAAGCTGGGGGACAGTGCCGAGGCATCTGTGAGTAAAGGTGACCTGAGCCCCAGGCCAGCTGCTGCTGAACTGTTCCCACCCTTTCCAGGTAAAACACCTGAATATGTACAAGGGCTTGAAAGCCTAGAGGAAGGACCGTGGAGCCACACCAGCGATAGCACGCAGGCCAACTTGGTGCCTGCAGGCAAGCCAGGGTGGTCCTGGGCCAGGGCGCTCTTCCAGAAGATTTCCATTGCCCTGCCTGAGATACCCCTACTGTCCCGGCCCTCACTGCTTTTTTTCCTTCCTCAACCCTGTCCGGATAGAAATTCCAGCGGAAGGTATGGGTGACACAACCTCTTCTTTACAGGCGGCAGCCTGGCAACTCCTGCAGAAAGGCCAGCAGAACCCCACTCACACCGGGCCACCCACAAAGCTGTGGCCCCTCACTCCCTCCCACCAGCACAGCCCCGAGACTGCTGACGGGGCAGAGAATATGGAGTCAGGCACAGCTTCAGGGGCTATTGCTGCCTGGAGCGCTGTTTATATTGACCTCAACGAGGCACACCTGGGGAGGGCGGGCCGGCAGGGTAAGGCTGCCCAGGTCAGCTAATCCACAACCCTCAGGGAATCACATTGTTGAAAATGGACCCCGCTAAGGCAGAAGAGAAGCCAAGGGAAAAAAGGACACAATGCTATTTGCAGCACCGTAGATGAGTCTAGAAGTAATCACGTGACTTGTAGTAAGTCAGAAAGTGAAAGACACATATCATATCATATCACTTATAGGTGTTACCTAAAAATGGATACCAGGGCAGATATTTCCACGGAGAAGGGCAATCACAGATTCATTAAACAAACTTATGGTTCACCAATGGAAAGGTGTGAGGATTGGTTTCATTACGATATCGGGGTTAACAGACATATACAAACACAGGTGACATATATAATCACCAAAGACCTACAGAATACCAAGAGAGGACTACTCAACATTCTGTCATAACGTACATGGGAAAAGGATCCCAGGAAGAACAGACATGTGTATATGTGTAAAAGAACCACATATTCCACACCTACAACAAGCCAAACATTGTAATCAAACTTGCTGTAATAAAAAATAAAAAATTAAATTAAAAACACGAACAAGAAGTAGTGAGACAAACGTGAGGGGCTTTCTCCTGGCACATTCCATTCTAAACTCCAATCTAGAACACCACTTCCACTGAGGCTCTCTTGCCCTAGTAACCAGATTTGGTAAGGGTGAACTGCTGCCACCTTGTGGCCGTTTCACACAACAGCAGCTTTAATCCCAACGCTAATGGTCAGTTGATATTCAAAATCATTGCAGGCCTGTAAATGACACCTGCCCTGAAAACAAATCCTGGGGTCACATAACGACCAAAAAATTCAAAGGACGTCCATATGTCAAAACGACCGTTTCAAAAGGCATATTTTAGGCACGTTAGTGTTCTGCTTCTTTTCCTTTCTTTCCTTTTTTGTTAAAAAACACGGGAATGGAAAAAGGCATCCCTCAGAATGGGCGAAAATCGTTGCAGACGAATCAATGGACAGAGGTTTAATCTCCAATATATATAAACAGCTCATGCAGCTTAATATTAAAAAAAACAAACAACCCAAAAAAAATGGGCAGAAGATCTAAAGAGACGTTTCTTCAAAGGAGACACAGAGATGGCCAAGACGCACATGAAAAGCTGCTCAACAGCACTAATTATCAGAGAAATGCAAATCAAAACTACAATGAGATTTCACCTCAAACCTGTTAGAATCGGCATCATCAGAAAATCTACAAACAACCAATTCTGGGGAGGGTGTGGACAAAAGGAGCCCTCTTCCGCGATTGGTGGGAATGTAAATTTTTACAGTCACTATGGAGAACAGTATGGAGTTTCCTTAAAAAAACTAGAAATAGAATTACCATCTGATCCACCAATCCCACTTCTGGGCATATACCCAGAGAAAACCGTATTTCAAAAAGGCACATTCACCACAATGTTCATTGCAGCACTATTTACAATAGCCAGGTAATGGAAGCAACCTAAATGCCCACAGACAGATGAATGGATAAAGATGTGGTACATATATGAAATGGAATATTACTCGGCCATAAAAAGGAATGAAACTGGGTCATTTGTAGAGACATCGATGGATCGAGAGACTGTCATACAGAATGAAGTAAGTCAGAAAGAGGAAAACAAATATTGTATATTAATGCATATATGTGGAGCCTAAAAATGGTACAGATGAACTGGTTTGCAGGGAAGAAATAGAGACACAGAGGTAGAGAACAAACGTATGGACACCAAGTGTGGGAAGCCATGGGGTGGTGGTGGTGGGATGAGTTGGGAGTTTGGGATTGACCTGTGTACATGTATATGCATAAAATACATAACTAATAATAATGTGCTGTATAAAAAAATAAATAAAATTAAATTTCAAAATTTTAAAAAATAAAATTTAAAAATAAAACAGAAAAAAGTTCTTCCCGTCAAACTGATGTATTTATAGGAATGAATTATTTCCATGCTTATATCTATAAATACATAAAAGAGGAATAAAATCTAACTTGAACCATAAAAGAAAAAAAAACCTGAACCCACGAGTTATACAGAGGAAAACCCTATCAGGGCACTTGCTCCAGTGGTAAACAATTATGAAATTGGTCAGAGGTGGGGAAGCATCTCCCATACAGCCATCAACCCACCCCCCACGCAAGGAGCGACCTCATTGCAAAGTTTGGGGACCGTGCCGAGGCATCTGTGAGTAAACGTGAGCTGAGCCCCTGTCTAGCTGCTGCTGAACTGTTCCCACCCTTTCCAGGTAAAACACCTGAATATGTACAAGGGCTTGAAAGCCTAGAGGAAGGACCGTGGAGCCACACCAGCGACATCACGCAGGCCAACTTGGTGCCTGCAGGCCAGCCAGGGTGGTCCTGTCCCCGGGCGCACTTCCAGAAGCTTTCCATTGCCCTGCCTGAGATACCCCTCCTGTCCCGGCCCCCACTGCTTTTTTCCTTCCTCACTTCTGTCTGGAGAGAAATTCCAGCAGAAGGTATGGGTGACACAACCTCTTCTTTGCAGGCGGCAGCCTGGCAAATCCTGCAGAAAGGCCAGCAGAACCCCACTCACACCGGGCCACCAACAAAGCTGTGGCCCCTCACACCCTCCCACCAGCACAGCCCCGAGACTGCTGACGGGGCAGATAATATGGAGTCAGGCACAGCTTATGGGGCTATTGCTGCCTGGAGCGCTGTTTATATTGACCTCAACGAGGCACACCTGGGGAGGGCGGGCCGGCAGGGTAAGGCTGCCCAGGTCAGCTAATCCACAACCCTCAGGCAATCACATTGTTGAAAATGGACCCCGCTAAAGCAGAAGAGAAGCCAAGGGAAAAAAGGACACAATGCCATTTGCAGCACCGTAGATGAGTCTAGAAGTAATCACGTGACTTGTAGTAAGTCAGAAAGTGGAAGACACATATCATATCATATCACTTATAGGTGTTACCTAAAAATGGATACCAGGGCAGATATTTCCACGGAGAAGGGCAATCACAGATTCATTAAACAGACTTATGGTTCACCAATGGAAAGGTGTGAGGATTGGTTTCATTACGATATCGGGGTTAACAGACATATACAAACACAGGTGACATATATAATCACCAAAGACCTACAGAATACCAAGAGAGGACTACTCAATATTCTGTCATAACATACATGGGAAAAGTATCCCAGGAAGAACAGACATCTGTATATGTGAAAAAGAACCACATCTTCCACACCTACAACAAGCCAAACATTGTAATCAAACTTGCTGTAATAAAAAATAAAAAATTAAATTAAAAACAGGAACAAGAAGTAGTGAGACAAACGTGAGGGGCTTTCTCCTGGCACATTCCATTCTAAACTCCAATCTAGAACACCACTTCCACTGAGGCTCTCTTGCCCTAGTAACCAGATTTGGTAAGGGTGACCTGCTGCCACCTTGTGGCCGTTTCACACAACAGCAGCTTTAATCCCAACGCTAATGGTCAGTTGATATTCAAAATCATTGCAGGCCTGTAAATGACACCTGCCCTGAAAACAAATCCTGGGGTCACATATCGACCAAAAAATTCAAAGGACGTCCATATGTCAAAACGACCGTTTCAAAAGGCATATTTTAGGCACATTAGTGTTCTGCTTCTTTTCCTTTCTTTCCTTTTTTGTTAAAAAACACGGGAATGGAAAAAGGCATCCCTCAGAATGGGCGAAAATCGTTGCAGACGAATCAATGGACAGAGGTTTAATCTCCAATATATATAAACAGCTCATGCAGCTTAATATTAAAAAAACAAAAAACCCAAAAATATGGGCAGAAGATATAAAGAGACGTTTCTTCAAAGGAGACACAGAGATGGCCAAGACGCACATGAAAAGCTGTTCAACAGCACTAATTATCACAGAAATGCAAATCAAAACTACAATGAGATTTCACCTCAAACCTGTTAGAATCGGCATCATCAGAAAATCAACAAACAACCAATTCTGGGGAGGTTGTGGACAAAAGGAGCCCTCTTCCACTATTGGTGGGAATGTAAATTGATACAGTCACTATGGAGAACAGTATGGAGTTTCCTTAAAATAATTAGAAATAGAATTACCATCTGATCCACCAATCCCACTTCTGGGCATATACCCAGAGAAAACCGTATTTCAAAAAGGCACATTCACCACAGTGTTCGTTGCAGCACTATTTACAATAGCCAGGTAATGGAAGCAACCTAAATGCCCACAGACAGATGAATGGATAAAGATGTGGTACATATATAAAATGGAATATTACTCGGCCATTAAAAGGAATGAAACTGGGTCATTTGTAGAGACATCGATGGATCGAGAGACTGTCATACAGAATGAAGTAAGTCAGAAAGAGGAAAACAAATATTGTATATTAACGCATATATGTGGAGCCTAAAAATGGTACAGATGAACTGGTTTGCAGGGAAGACATAGAGACACAGAGGTAGAGAACAAACGTATGGACACCAAGTGTGGGAAGCCATGGTGTGGTGGTGGTGGGATGAGTTGGGAGTTTGGGATTGACCTGTATACATGTATATGCATAAAATACATAACTAATAATAACGTGCTGTATTAAAAAAATAAATAAAATTAAATTTCAAAATTTTAAAAAATAAAATTTAAAAATAAAAGAGAAAAAATTTCTTCCCGTCAAACTGATGTATTTATAGGAATGAATTATTTCCATGCTTATATCTATAAATACATAAAAGAGGAATAAAATCTAACTTGAACCATTAAAGAAAAAAAAATCCTGAACCCACGAGTTATACAGAGGAAAACCCTATCAGGGCACTTGCTCCAGTGGTAAACAATTCTGAAATTGGTCAGAGATGGGGAATCATCTCCCATACAGCCAGCAACCCACCCCCCACGCAAGGAGCGTCCTCATTACAAAGCTGGGGGACAGTGCCGAGGCATCTGTGAGTAAAGGTGACCTGAGCCCCAGGCCAGCTGCTGCTGAACTGTTCCCACCCTTTCCAGGTAAAACACCTGAATATGTACAAGGGCTTGAAAGCCTAGAGGAAGGACCGTGGAGCCACACCAGCGATAGCACGCAGGCCAACTTGGTGCCTGCAGGCAAGCCAGGGTGGTCCTGGACCAGGGCGCTCTTCCAGAAGATTTCCATTGCCCTGCCTGAGATACCCCTACTGTCCCGGCCCTCACTGCTTTTTTTCCTTCCTCAACCCTGTCCGGATAGAAATTCCAGCGGAAGGTATGGGTGACACAACCTCTTCTTTACAGGCGGCAGCCTGGCAACTCCTGCAGAAAGGCCAGCAGAACCCCACTCACACCGGGCCACCCACAAAGCTGTGGCCCCTCACTCCCTCCCACCAGCACAGCCCCGAGACTGCTGACGGGGCAGAGAATATGGAGTCAGGCACAGCTTCAGGGGCTATTGCTGCCTGGAGCGCTGTTTATATTGACCTCAACGAGGCACACCTGGGGAGGGCGGGCCGGCAGGGTAAGGCTGCCCAGGTCAGCTAATCCACAACCCTCAGGGAATCACATTGTTGAAAATGGACCCCGCTAAGGCAGAAGAGAAGCCAAGGGAAAAAAGGACACAATGCTATTTGCAGCACCGTAGATGAGTCTAGAAGTAATCACGTGACTTGTAGTAAGTCAGAAAGTGAAAGACACATATCATATCATATCACTTATAGGTGTTACCTAAAAATGGATACCAGGGCAGATATTTCCACGGAGAAGGGCAATCACAGATTCATTAAACAGACTTATGGTTCACCAATGGAAAGGTGTGAGGATTGGTTTCATTACGATATCGGGGTTAACAGACATATACAAACACAGGTGACATATATAATCACCAAAGACCTACAGAATACCAAGAGAGGACTACTCAACATTCTGTCATAACGTACATGGGAAAAGGATCCCAGGAAGATCAGACATGTGTATATGTGTAAAAGAACCACATATTCCACACCTACAACAAGCCAAACATTGTAATCAAACTTGCTGTAATAAAAAATAAAAAAATTAAATTAAAAACACGAACAAGAAGTAGTGAGACAAACGTGAGGGGCTTTCTCCTGGCACATTCCATTCTAAACTCCAATCTAGAACACCACTTCCACTGAGGCTCTCTTGCCCTAGTAACCAGATTTGGTAAGGGTGAACTGCTGCCACCTTGTGGCCGTTTCACACAACAGCAGCTTTAATCCCAACGCTAATGGTCAGTTGATATTCAAAATCATTGCAGGCCTGTAAATGACACCTACCCTGAAAACAAATCCTGGGGTCACATATCGACCAAAAAATTCAAAGGACGTCCATATGTCAAAACGACCGTTTCAAAAGGCATATTTTAGGCACATTAGTGTTCTGCTTCTTTTCCTTTCTTTCCTTTTTTGTTAAAAAACACGGGAATGGAAAAAGGCATCCCTCAGAATGGGCGAAAATCGTTGCAGACGAATCAATGGACAGAGGTTTAATCTCCAATATATATAAACAGCTCATGCAGCTTAATATTAAAAAAAACAAACAACCCAAAAAAATGGGCAGAAGATCTAAAGAGACGTTTCTTCAAAGGAGACACAGAGATGGCCAAGACGCACATGAAAAGCTGCTCAACAGCACTAATTATCAGAGAAATGCAAATCAAAACTACAATGAGATTTCACCTCAAACCTGTTAGAATCGGCATCATCAGAAAATCTACAAACAACCAATTCTGGGGAGGGTGTGGACAAAAGGAGCCCTCTTCCGCGATTGGTGGGAATGTAAATTTTTACAGTCACTATGGAGAACAGTATGGAGTTTCCTTAAAAAAACTAGAAATAGAATTACCATCTGATCCACCAATCCCACTTCTGGGCATATACCCAGAGAAAACCGTATTTCAAAAAGGCACATTCACCACAATGTTCATTGCAGCACTATTTACAATAGCCAGGTAATGGAAGCAACCTAAATGCCCACAGACAGATGAATGGATAAAGATGTGGTACATATATGAAAAGGAATATTACTCGGCCATAAAAAGGAATGAAACTGGGTCATTTGTAGAGACATCGATGGATCGAGAGACTGTCATACAGAATGAAGTAAGTCAGAAAGAGGAAAACAAATATTGTATATTAATGCATATATGTGGAGCCTAAAAATGGTACAGATGAACTGGTTTGCAGGGAAGAAATAGAGACACAGAGGTAGAGAACAAACGTATGGACACCAAGTGTGGGAAGCCATCGGGTGGTGGTGGTGGGATGAGTTGGGAGTTTGGGATTGACCTGTGTACATGTATATGCATAAAATACATAACTAATAATAATGTGCTGTATAAAAAAATAAATAAAATTAAATTTCAAAATTTTAAAAAATAAAATTTAAAAATAAAACAGAAAAAAGTTCTTCCCGTCAAACTGATGTATTTATAGGAATGAATTATTTCCATGCTTATATCTATAAATACATAAAAGAGGAATAAAATCTAACTTGAACCATAAAAGAAAAAAAAACCTGAACCCACGAGTTATACAGAGGAAAACCCTATCAGGGCACTTGCTCCAGTGGTAAACAATTATGAAATTGGTCAGAGGTGGGGAAGCATCTCCCATACAGCCATCAACCCACCCCCCACGCAAGGAGCGACCTCATTGCAAAGTTTGGGGACCGTGCCGAGGCATCTGTGAGTAAACGTGAGCTGAGCCCCTGTCTAGCTGCTGCTGAACTGTTCCCACCCTTTCCAGGTAAAACACCTGAATATGTACAAGGGCTTGAAAGCCTAGAGGAAGGACCGTGGAGCCACACCAGCGACATCACGCAGGCCAACTTGGTGCCTGCAGGCCAGCCAGGGTGGTCCTGTCCCCGGGCGCACTTCCAGAAGCTTTCCATTGCCCTGCCTGAGATACCCCTCCTGTCCCGGCCCCCACTGCTTTTTTCCTTCCTCACTTCTGACCGGAGAGAAATTCCAGCAGAAGGTATGGGTGACACAACCTCTTCTTTGCAGGCGGCAGCCTGGCAAATCCTGCAGAAAGGCCAGCAGAACCCCACTCACACCGGGCCACCAACAAAGCTGTGGCCCCTCACACCCTCCCACCAGCACAGCCCCGAGACTGCTGACGGGGCAGATAATATGGAGTCAGGCACAGCTTCAGGGGCTATTGCTGCCTGGAGCGCTGTTTATATTGACCTCAACGAGGCACACCTGGGGAGGGCGGGCCGGCAGGTTAAGGCTGCCCAGGTCAGCTAATCCACAACCCTCAGGCAATCACATTGTTGAAAATGGACCCCGCTAAAGCAGAAGAGAAGCCAAGTGAAAAAAGGACACAATGCCATTTGCAGCACCGTAGATGAGTCTAGAAGTAATCACGTGACTTGTAGTAAGTCAGAAAGTGGAAGACACATATCATATCATATCACTTATAGGTGTTACCTAAAAATGGATACCAGGGCAGATATTTCCACGGAGAAGGGCAATCACAGATTCATTAAACAGACTTATGGTTCACCAATGGAAAGGTGTGAGGATTGGTTTCATTACGATATCGGGGTTAACAGACATATACAAACACAGGTGACATATATAATCACCAAAGACCTACAGAATACCAAGAGAGGACTACTCAATATTCTGTCATAACATACATGGGAAAAGTATCCCAGGAAGAACAGACATCTGTATATGTGAAAAAGAACCACATCTTCCACACCTACAACAAGCCAAACATTGTAATCAAACTTGCTGTAATAAAAAATAAAAAATTAAATTAAAAACAGGAACAAGAAGTAGTGAGACAAACGTGAGGGGCTTTCTCCTGACACATTCCATTCTAAACTCCAATCTAGAACACCACTTCCACTGAGGCTCTCTTGCCCTAGTAACCAGATTTGGTAAGGGTGAACTGCTGCCACCTTGTGGCCGTTTCACACAACAGCAGCTTTAATCCCAGCGCTAATGGTCAGTTGATATTCAAAATCATTGCAGGCCTGTAAATGACACCTGCCCTGAAAACAAATCCTGGGGTCACATATCGACCAAAAAATTCAAAGGACGTCCATATGTCAAAACGACCGTTTCAAAAGGCATATTTTAGGCACATTAGTGTTCTGCTTCTTTTCCTTTCTTTCCTTTTTTGTTAAAAAACACGGGAATGGAAAAAGGCATCCCTCAGAATGGGCGAAAATCATTGCAGACGAATCAATGGACAGAGGTTTAATCTCCAATATATATAAACAGCTCATGCAGCTTAATATTAAAAAAACAAAAAACCCAAAAAAATGGGCAGAAGATCTAAAGAGACGTTTCTTCAAAGGAGACACAGAGATGGCCAAGACGCACATGAAAAGCTGCTCAACAGCACTAATTATCAGAGAAATGCAAATCAAAACTACAATGAGATTTCACCTCAAACCTGTTAGAATCGGCATCATCAGAAAATCTACAAACAACCAATTCTGGGGAGGTTGTGGACAAAAGGAGCCCTCTTCCACTATTGGTGGGAATGTAAATTGATACAGTCACTATGGAGAACAGTATGGAGTTTCCTTAAAATAATTAGAAATAGAATTACCATCTGATCCACCAATCCCACTTCTGGGCATATACCCAGAGAAAACCGTATTTCAAAAAGGCTCATTCACCACAGTGTTCGTTGCAGCACTATTTACAATAGCCAGGTAATGGAAGCAACCTAAATGCCCACAGACAGATGAATGGATAAAGATGTGGTACATATATAAAATGGAATATGACTCGGCCATAAAAAGGAATGAAACTGGGTCATTTGTAGAGACATCGATGGATCGAGAGACTGTCATACAGAATGAAGTAAGTCAGAAAGAGGAAAACAAATATTGTATATTAATGCATATATGTGGAACCTTAAAAAATGGTACAGATGAACTGGTTTGCAGGGAAGAAATAGAGACACAGAGGTAGAGAACAAACGTATGGACACCAAGTGTGGGAAGCCATGGGGTGGTGGTGGTGGTATGAGTTGGGAGATTGGGATTGACCTGTATACATGTATATGCATAAAATACATAACTAATAATAATGTGCAGTTTAAAAACATAAATAAAATTAAATTTCAAAATTTTAAAAAATAAAATTTAAAAATAAAACAGAAAAAATTCTTCCCGTCACACAGATGTATTTATAGGAATGAATTATTTCCATGCTTATATCTATAAATACATAAAAGAGGAATAAAATCTAACTTGAACAATAAAAGAAAAAAAAAAAACCTGAACCCACTAGTTATACAGAGGTAAACCCTATCAGGGCACTTGCTCCAGTGGTAAACAATTCTGAAATTGGTCAGAGGTGGGGAATCATCTCCCATACAGCCAGCAACCCACCCCCCACGCAAGGAGCGTCCTCATTGCAAAGCCTGGGGACCGTGCCGAGGTATCTGTGAGTAAACGTGAGATGAGCCCCAGGCCAGCTGCTGCTGAACTGTTCCCACCCTTTCCAGGTAAAACACCTGAATATGTACAAGGGCTTGAAAGCCTAGAGGAAGGACCGTGGAGCCACACCAGTGACAGGACGCAGGCCGTCTTGGTGCCTGCAGGCCAGCTAGGGTGGTCCTCGCCTGTAAAGCACAGTAAGAGGGGCACAACTTCGACAATGATGCACTTGGCCAAAAAGGGCATATGCGTTTTCTCCTAAATATATTCAGGAGAAAACGCATACGCCCTTTTTGGCCAAGCAAGCAAGCGGGCAATGCAAATCTGCACTACAAAGAAGTATCACTTCCCACCGGTCAAAAGGGACATCCACAAAATGTGTAAAAACCAGAAAGGCAAGGCAGGCCCTGGAGAACAGGGAGCCTTGTTATGCTGATGGGCGGGATGTAAGTTGCCAACTGCCTCACTGGAGGAGTGCATTGTGTTCCCTAAAACAAGTAAACAACAGAGCTAAAGAGCCAAGGGCACTTCCAGTCTAGGGAATATACCTTGGGAAAACTGAAAATCCATAAGACAGAGCCACCCCCAAATTGAGGGCTGCACTGCTTACAAGAACCTCAACCTGGGTACACCTGAAATATCCCAGGAAATATAAAAATGGTTCCAAACATTGTGGAACTTACGTATGATGGAATATCCCTCAGCCACGAAATCCATGTCATAAGACCAGTAGCAGCAAAATGAGTGGATTCAGGTAAGATGATTCTAAGTGAAAGAAGTCACACAGGAAAAGAAACTTATCATAAGATATCACTTAGGAAGATCCTGTAAACATGGCTACACATGAACTGAGTTAGGCAAGAGAACAGAGTCTCACATTTAGAAAACACTCTTATGCCTGCTTAAGGGGGAAGGAGAGGTGGGGTGATGCATCAAACCAGAGTTTGATATAAGCACAGGTACCGTTCCAAAAACCAACTATGGAATAGACAAGGCCTACACCTTCCTCAGTGAAAGGGACTCAAAACCCCATATTTCCCGCAGAGGAATAGATCTGACTAGTAAGAATCTTAAAACCTATGTATTGATATGTCTCCGAAAGGGAATCAAGTGTGTCTAGAATGGCATAAACAGGGCAGCGAGAATCAGCTCAAACCCACTCTAAAAAGGAATTTCAAAAACAGAACAAAGAAACAGGGAAATTCTTTACAATTCCTTCAGGGTCTCTGATGCAACCTGGAATGACCCTATCTACAATGACAGCTGGATGTGGCATAAGGCTGGACACTTGGGACTGAGAGGATTGGTGAGATTGGGTGAGCAAATGCAGACCCTTTAAAGCAATAACGCATGGCACCCATTCCATGGGTCCCAGCTCTCCAGGTTGAAGGGAATATTACTACAGCTATAACATGTACGGGAAACCTAGAGAATGGACACACTGTGAATACGAAAGGTTTCTAAAACTCAACGAAGAGTCCCTCTCCTGGTGCTCCGGTTTGACTTTCCAACTGCTTTCCTATCAATCTCCCAACTTGGAGAGACAGCCCCTTTAAGCTCCTGGTTCGCACAGGTTGCCAATTGGGCAGAGGATGAAAGGGAAGAGGGAGAACCAATGAGAGAGTAGCTGTTAGGCATTTGGATGGGCACATGTCACTCTAATTTCCCGGCAGGAAGAAGAATTAACCAAAGTCTCAGCCACCCACCGGGAACCAGTATAGGTCCTGAACCAAAAGTTTGGACTTGCGTTCAGCTCACAAAAAACGAGTTGAAAAATGGAGCTCAGGGGCACAGCAATTCACAAACTGGCAGAGTAATCAAGGCCTACTATCGTCCAAAAATCTGTTGAGGGAAGGCAACGAGGCGGACTTGAAAGCGAGGCAGAATAGCAGGAAAGAGATTTCAAGAGGTACGTTGGAATCACCTGTAAAGCACAGGAAGAGGGGCACAACTTCGACATTGATGCCCTTGGCCAAAAAGGGCGTATGCGTTTTCTCCTGAATATATTCAGGAGAAAACGCATACGCCCTTTTTGGCCAAGCAAGCAAGCGGGCAATGCAAATCTGCACTACAAAGAAGTATCACTTCCCACCGGTCAAAAGGGACATCCACAAAATGTGTAAAAACCAGAAAGGCAAGGCAGGCCCTGGAGAACAGGGAGCCTTGTTATGCTGATGGGCGGGATGTAAGTTGCCAACTGCCTCACTGGAGGAGTGCATTGTGTTCCCTAAAACAAGTAAACAACAGAGCTACAGAGCCAAGGGCACTTCCAGTCTAGGGAATATACCTTGGGAAAACTGAAAATCCATAAGACAGAGCCACGCCCAAATTGAGGGCTGCACTGCTTACAAGAACCTCAACCTGGGTACACCTGAAATATCCAAGGAAATATAAAAATGGTTCCAAACATTGTGGAACTTACGTACGATGGAATATCCCTCAGCCACGAAATCAATGTCATAAGACCAGTAGCAGCAAAATGAGTGGATTCAGGTACGATGATTCTAAGTGAAAGAAGTCACACAGAAAAAGAAACTTAACATAAGATATCACTTAGGAAGATCCTGTAAACATGGCTACACATGAACTGAGTTAGGCAAGAGAACAGAGTCTCACATTTAGAAAACACTCTTATGCCTGCTTAAGGGGGAAGGAGAGGTGGGGTGATGCATCAAACCAGAGTTTGATATAAGCACAGGTACCGTTCCAAAAACCAACTATGGAATAGACAAGACCTACACCTTCCTCAGTGAAAGGGACTCAAAACCCCATATTTCCTGCAGAGGAATAGATCTGACTAGTAAGAATCTTAAAACCTATGTATTGATATGTCTCCGTAAGGGAATCAAGTGTGTCTAGACTGGCATAAACAGGGCAGCGAGAATCAGCTCAAACCCACTCTAAAAAGGAATTTCAGAAACAGAACAAAGAAACAGGGAAATTCTTTACAATTCCTTCAGGGTCTCTGATGCAACCTGGAATGACCCTATCTACAATGACAGCTGGATGTGGCATAAGGCTGGACACATGGGACTGAGAGGATTGGTGAGATTGGGTGAGCAAATGCAGACCCTTTAAAGCAATAACGCATGGCACCCATTCCATGGGTCCCAGCTCTCCAGGTTGAAGGGAATATTACTACAGCTATAACATGTACGGGAAACCTAGAGAATGGACGCACTGTGAATACGAAAGGTTTCTAAAACTCAACGAAGAGTCCCTCTCCTGGTGCTCCGGTTTGACTTTCCAACTGCTTTCCTATCAATCTCCCAACTTGGAGAGACAGCCCCTTTAAGCTCCTGGTTCGCACAGGTTGCCAATTTGGCAGAGGATGAAAGGGAAGAGGGAGAACCAATGAGAGAGTAGCTGTTAGGCATTTGGATGGGCACATGTCACTCTAATTTCCCGGCAGGAAGAAGAATTAACCAAAGTCTCAGCCACCCACCGGGAACCAGTATAGGTCCTGAACCAAAAGTTTGGACTTGCGTTCAGCTCACAAAAAACGAGTTGAAAAATGGAGCTCAGGGGCACAGCAATTCACAAACTGGCAGAGTAATCAAGGCCCACTATCGTCCAAAAATCTGTTGAGGGAAGGCAACGAGGCGGACTTGAAAGCGAGGCAGAATAGCAGGAAAGAGATTTCAAGAGGTACGTTGGAATCGCCTGTAAAGCACAGGAAGAGGGGCACAACTTCGACATTGATGCCCTTGGCCAAAAAGGGCATATGCGTTTTCTCCTGAATATATTCAGGAGAAAACGCATACGCCCTTTTTGGCCAAGCAAGCAAGCGGGCAATGCAAATCTGCACTACAAAGAAGTATCACTTCCCACCGGTCAAAAGGGACATCCACAAAATGTGTAAAAACCAGAAAGGCAAGGCAGGCCCTGGAGAACAGGGAGCCTTGTTATGCTGATGGGCGGGATGTAAGTTGCCAACTGCCTCACTGGAGGAGTGCATTGTGTTCCCTAAAACAAGTAAACAACAGAGCTACAGAGCCAAGGGCACTTCCAGTCTAGGGAATATACCTTGGGAAAACTGAAAATCCATAAGACAGAGCCACCCCCAAATTGAGGGCTGCACTGCTTACAAGAACCTCAACCTGGGTACACCTGAAATATCCCAGGAAATATAAAAATGGTTCCAAACATTGTGGAACTTACGTACGACGGAATATCCCTCAGCCACGAAATCAATGTCATAAGACCAGTAGCAGCAAAATGAGTGGATTCAGGTACGATGATTCTAAGGGAAAGAAGTCACACAGGAAAAGAAACTTATCATAAGATATCACTTAGGAAGATCCTGTAAACATGGCTACACATGAACTGAGTTAGGCAAGAGAACAGAGTCTCACATTTAGAAAACACTCTTATGCCTGCTTAAGGGGGAAGGAGAGGTGGGGTGATGCATCAAACCAGAGTTTGATATAAGCACAGGTACCGTTCCAAAAACCAACTATGGAATAGACAAGACCTACACCTTCCTCAGTGAAAGGGACTCAAAACCCCATATTTCCCGCAGAGGAATAGATCTGACTAGTAAGAATCTTAAAACCTATGTATTGATATGTCTCCGTAAGGGAATCAAGTGTGTCTAGACTGGCATAAACAGGGCAGCGAGAATCAGCTCAAACCCACTCTAAAAAGGAATTTCAAAACCAGAACAAAGAAACAGGGAAATTCTTTACAATTCCTTCAGGGTCTCTGATGCAACCTGGAATGACCCTATCTACAATGACAGCTGGATGTGGCATAAGGCTGGACACTTGGGACTGAGAGGATTGGTGAGATTGGGTGAGCAAATGCAGACCCTTTAAAGCAATAACGCATGGCACCCATTCCATGGGTCCCAGCTCTCCAGGTTGAAGGGAATATTACTACAGCTATAACGTGTACGGGAAACCTAGAGAATGGACACACTGTGAATACGAAAGGTTTCTAAAACTCAACGAAGAGTCCCTCTCCTGGTGCTCCGGTTTGACTTTCCAACTGCTTTCCTATCAATCTCCCAACTTGGAGAGACAGCCCCTTTAAGCTCCTGGTTCGCACAGGTTGCCAATTTGGCAGAGGATGAAAGGGAAGAGGGAGAACCAATGAGAGAGTAGCTGTTAGGCATTTGGATGGGCACATGTCACTCTAATTTCCCGGCAGGAAGAAGAATGAACCAAAGTCTCAGCCACCCACCGGGAACCAGTATAGGTCCTGAACAAAAGTTTGGACTTGCGTTCAGCTCACAAAAAACGAGTTGAAAAATGGAGCTCAGGGGCACAGCAATTCACAAACTGGCAGAGTAATCAAGGCCTACTATCGTCCAAAAATCTGTTGAGGGAAGGCAACGAGGCGGACTTGAAAGCGAGGCAGAATAGCAGGAAAGAGATTTCAAGAGGTACGTTGGAATCGCCTGTAAAGCACAGGAAGAGGGGCACAACTTCGACAATGATGCACTAGGCCAAAAAGGGCGTATGTGTTTTCTCCGGAATATATTCAGGAGAAAACGCATACGCCCTTTTTGGCCAAGCATGCAAGCGGGCAATGCAAATCTGCACTACAAAGAAGTATCAATTCCCACCGGTCAAAAGGGACATCCACAAAATGTGTAAAAACCAGAAAGGCAAGACAGGCCCTGGAGAACAGGGAGCCTTGTTATGCTGATGGGCGGGATGTAAGTTGCCAACTGCCTCACTGGAGGAGTGCATTGTGTTCCCTAAAACAAGTAAACAACAGAGCTACAGAGCCAAGGGCACTTCCAGTCTAGGGAATATACCTTGGGAAAACTGAAAATCCATAAGACAGAGCCACCCCCAAATTGAGGGCTGCACTGCTTACAAGAACCTCAACCTGGGTACACCTGAAATATCCCAGGAAATATAAAAATGGTTCCAAACATTGTGGAACTTACGTACGATGGAATATCCCTCAGGCACGAAATCCATGTCATAAGACCAGTAGCAGCAAAATGAGTGGATTCAGGTACGATGATTCTAAATGAAAGAAGTCACACAGGAAAAGAAACTTATCATAAGATATCACTTAGGAATATCCTGTAAACATGGCTACACATGAACTGAGTTAGGCAAGAGAACAGAGTCTCACATTTAGAAAACACTCTTATGCCTGCTTAATGGGGAAGGAGAGGTGGGGTGATGCATCAAACCAGAGTTTGATATAAGCACAGGTACCGTTCCAAAAACCAACTATGGAATAGACAAGGCCTACACCTTCCTCAGTGAAAGGGACTCAAAACCCCATTTTTCCCGCAGAGGAATAGATCTGACTAGTAAGAATCTTAAAACCTATGTATTGATATGTCTCCGAAAGGGAATCAAGTGTGTCTAGACTGGCATAAACAGGGCAGCGAGAATCAGCTCAAACCCACTCTAAAAAGGAATTTCAAAACCAGAACAAAGAAACAGGGAAATTCTTTACAATACCTTCAGGGTCTCTGATGCAACCTGGAATGACCCTATCTACAATGACAGCTGGATGTGGCATAAGGCTGGACACTTGGGACTGAGAGGATTGGTGAGATTGGGTGAGCAAATGCAGACCCTTTAAAGCAATAACGCATGGCACCCATTCCATGGGTCCCAGCTCTCCAGGTTGAAGGGAATATTACTACAGCTATAACATGTACGGGAAACCTAGAGAATGGACACACTGTGAATACGAAAGGTTTCTAAAACTCAACGAAGAGTCCCTCTCCTGGTGCTCCGGTTTGACTTTCCAACTGCTTTCCTATCAATCTCCCAACTTGGAGAGACAGCCCCTTTAAGCTCCTGGTTCGCACAGGTTGCCAATTTGGCAGAGGATGAAAGGGAAGAGGGAGAACCAATGAGAGAGTAGCTGTTAGGCATTTGGATGGGCACATGTCACTCTAATTTCCCGGCAGGAAGAAGAATTAACCAAAGTCTCAGCCACCCACCGGGAACCAGTATAGGTCCTGAACCAAAAGTTTGGACTTGCGTTCAGCTCACAAAAAACGAGTTGAAAAATGGAGCTCAGGGGCACAGCAATTCACAAACTGGCAGAGTAATCAAGGCCCACTATCGTCCAAAAATCTGTTGAGGGAAGGCAACGAGGCGGACTTGAAAGCGAGGCAGAATAGCAGGAAAGAGATTTCAAGAGGTACGTTGGAATCGCCTGTAAAGCACAGGAAGAGGGGCACAACTTCGACAATGATGCCCTTGGCCAAAAAGGGCGTATGCATTTTCTCCTGAATATATTCAGGAGAAAACGCATACGCCCTTTTTGGCCAAGCAAGCAAGCGGGCAATGCAAATCTGCACTACAAAGAAGTATCACTTCCCACCGGTCAAAAGGGACATCCACAAAATGTGTAAAAACCAGAAAGGCAAGGCAGGCCCTGGAGAACAGGGAGCCTTGTTATGCTGATGGGCGGGATGTAAGTTGCCAACTGCCTCACTGGAGGAGTGCATTGTGTTCCCTAAAACAAGTAAACAACAGAGCTACAGAGCCAAGGGCACTTCCAGTCTAGGGAATATACCTTGGGAAAACTGAAAATCCATAAGACAGAGCCACCCCCAAATTGAGGGCTGCACTGCTTACAAGAACCTCAACCTGGGTACACCTGAAATATCCCAGGAAATATAAAAATGGTTCCAAACATTGTGGAACTTACGTATGATGGAATATCCCTCAGCCACGAAATCCATGTCATAAGACCAGTAGCAGCAAAATGAGTGGATTCAGGTACGATGATTCTAAGTGAAAGAAGTCACACAGGAAAAGAAACTTATCATAAGATATCACTTAGGAAGATCCTGTAAACATGGCTACACATGAACTGAGTTAGGCAAGAGAACAGAGTCTCACATTTAGAAAACACTCTTATGCCTGCTTAAGGGGGAAGGAGAGGTGGGGTGATGCATCAAACCAGAGTTTGATATAAGCACAGGTACCGTTCCAAAAACCAACTATGGAATAGACAAGGCCTACACCTTCCTCAGTGAAAGGGACTCAAAACCCCATATTTCCCGCAGAGGAATAGATCTGACTAGTAAGAATCTTAAAACCTATGTATTGATATGTCTCCGAAAGGGAATCAAGTGTGTCTAGACTGGCATAAACAGGGCAGCGAGAATCAGCTCAAACCTACTCTAAAAAGGAATTTCAAAACCAGAACAAAGAAACAGGGAAATTCTTTACAATTCCTTCAGGGTCTCTGATGCAACCTGGAATGACCCTATCTACAATGACAGCTGGATGTGGCATAAGGCTGGACACTTGGGACTGAGAGGATTGGTGAGATTGGGTGAGCAAATGCAGACCCTTTAAAGCAATAACGCATGGCACCCATTCCATGGGTACCAGCTCTCCAGGTTGAAGGGAATATTACTACAGCTATAACATGTACGGGAAACCTAGAGAATGGACACACTGTGAATACGAAAGGTTTCTAAAACTGAACGAAGAGTCCCTCTCCTGGTGCTCCGGTTTGACTTTCCAACTGCTTTCCTATCAATCTCCCAACTTGGAGAGACAGCCCCTTTAAGCTCCTGGTTCGCACAGGTTGCCAATTGGGCAGAGGGTGAAAGGGAAGAGGGAGAACCAATGAGAGAGTAGCTGTTAGGCATTTGGATGGGCACATGTCACTCTAATTTCCCGGCAGGAAGAAGAATTAACCAAAGTCTCAGCCACCCACCGGGAACCAGTATAGGTCCTGAACCAAAAGTTTGGACTTGCGTTCAGCTCACAAAAAACGAGTTGAAAAATGGAGCTCAGGGGCACAGCAATTCACAAACTGGCAGAGTAATCAAGGCCCACTATCGTCCAAAAATCTGTTGAGGGAAGGCAACGAGGCGGACTTGAAAGCGAGGCAGAATAGCAGGAAAGAGATTTCAAGAGGTACGTTGGAATCGCCTGTAAAGCACAGGAAGAGGGGCACAACTTCGACATTGATGCCCTTGGCCAAAAAGGGCATATGCGTTTTCTCCTGAATATATTCAGGAGAAAACACATACGCCCTTTTTGGCCAAGCAAGCAAGCGGGCAATGCAAATCTGCACTACAAAGAAGTATCACTTCCCACCGGTCAAAAGGGACATCCACAAAATGTGTAAAAACCAGAAAGGCAAGGCAGGCCCTGGAGAACAGGGAGCCTTGTTATGCTGATGGGCGGGATGTAAGTTGCCAACTGCCTCACTGGAGGAGTGCATTGTGTTCCCTAAAACAAGTAAACAACAGAGCTACAGAGCCAAGGGCACTTCCAGTCTAGGGAATATACCTTGGGAAAACTGAAAATCCATAAGACAGAGCCACCCCCAAATTGAGGGCTGCACTGCTTACAAGAACCTCAACCTGGGTACACCTGAAATATCCCAGGAAATATAAAAATGGTTCCAAACATTGTGGAACTTACGTACGATGGAATATCCCTCAGCCACGAAATCAATGTCATAAGACCAGTAGCAGCAAAATGAGTGGATTCAGGTACGATGATTCTAAGGGAAAGAAGTCACACAGGAAAAGAAACTTATCATAAGATATCACTTAGGAAGATCCTGTAAACATGGCTACACATGAACTGAGTTAGGAAAGAGAAGAGAGTCTCACATTTAGAAAACACTCTTATGCCTGCTTAAGGGGGAAGGAGAGGTGGGGTGATGCATCAAACCAGAGTTTGATATAAGCACAGGTACCGTTCCAAAAACCAACTATGGAATAGACAAGACCTACACCTTCCTCAGTGAAAGGGACTCAAAACCCCATATTTCCCGCAGAGGAATAGATCTGACTAGTAAGAATCTTAAAACCTATGTATTGATATGTCTCCGTAAGGGAATCAAGTGTGTCTAGACTGGCATAAACAGGGCAGCGAGAATCAGCTCAAACCCACTCTAAATAGGAATTTCAAAAACAGAACAAAGAAACAGGGAAATTCTTTACAATTCCTTCAGGGTCTCTGATGCAACCTGGAATGACCCTATCTACAATGACAGCTGGATGTGGCATAAGGCTGGACACTTGGGACTGAGAGGATTGGTGAGATTGGGTGAGCAAATGCAGACCCTTTAAAGCAATAACGCATGGCACCCATTCCATGGGTCCCAGCTCTCCAGGTTGAAGGGAATATTACTACAGCTATAACATGTACGGGAAACCTAGAGAATGGACACACTGTGAATACGAAAGGATTCTAAAACTCAACGAAGAGTCCCTCTCCTGGTGCTCCGGTTTGACTTTCCAACAGCTTTCCTATCAATCTCCCAACTTGGAGAGACAGCCCCTTTAAGCTCCTGGTTCGCACAGGTTGCCAATTTGGCAGAGGATGAAAGGGAAGAGGGAGAACCAATGAGAGAGTAGCTGTTAGGCATTTGGATGGGCACATGTCACTCTAATTTCCCGGCAGGAAGAAGAATTAACCAAAGTCTCAGCCACCCACCGGGAACCAGTATAGGTCCTGAACCAAAAGTTTGGCCTTGCGTTCAGCTCACAAAAAACGAGTTGAAAAATGGAGCTCAGGGGCACAGCAATTCACAAACTGGCAGAGTAATCAAGGCCCACTATCTTCCAAAAATCTGTTGAGGGAAGGCAACGAGGCGGACTTGAAAGCGAGGCAGAATAGCAGGAAAGAGATTTCAAGAGGTACGTTGGAATTGCCTGTAAAGCACAGGAAGAGGGGCACAACTTCGACAATGATGCACTTGGCCAAAAAGGGCGTATGCGTTTTCTCCGGAATATATTCAGGAGAAAACGCATACGCCCTTTTTGGCCAAGCAAGCAAGCGGGCAATGCAAATCTGCACTACAAAGAAGTATCACTTCCCACCGGTCAAAAGGGACATCCACAAAATGTGTAAAAACCAGAAAGGCAAGGCAGGCCCTGGAGAACAGGGAGCCTTGTTATGCTGATGGGCGGGATGTAAGTTGCCAACTGCCTCACTGGAGGAGTGCATTGTGTTCCCTAAAACAAGTAAACAACAGAGCTATAGAGCCAAGGGCACTTCCAGTCTAGGGAATATACCTTGGGAAAACTGAAAATCCATAAGACAGAGCAACCCCCAAATTGAAGGATGCACTGCTTACAAGAACCTCAATGTGGGTACACCTGAAATATCCCAGGAAATATAAAAATGGTTCCAAACATTGTGGAACTTACGTACGACGGAATATCCCTCAGCCATGAAATCAATGTCATAAGACCAGTAGCAGCAAAATGAGTGGATTCAGGTACGATGATTCTAAGTGAAATAAGTCACACAGAAAAAGAAACTTATCATAAGATATCACTTAGGAAGATCCTGTAAACATGGCTACACATGAACTGAGTTAGGAAAGAGAAGAGAGTCTCACATTTAGAAAACACTCTTATGCCTGCTTAAGGGGGAAGGAGAGGTGGGGTGATGCATCAAACCAGAGTTTGATATAAGCACAGGTACCGTTCCAAAAACCAACTATGGAATAGACAAGACCTACACCTTCCTCAGTGAAAGGGACTCAAAACCCCATATTTCCCGCAGAGGAATAGATCTGACTAGTAAGAATCTTAAAACCTATGTATTGATATGTCTCCGTAAGGGAATCAAGTGTGTCTAGACTGGCATAAACAGGGCAGCGAGAATCAGCTCAAACCCACTCTAAAAAGGAATTTCAAAAACAGAACAAAGAAACAGGGAAATTCTTTACAATTCCTTCAGGGTCTCTGATGCAACCTGGAATGACCCTATCTACAATGACAGCTGGATGTGGCATAAGTCTGGACACTTGGGACTGAGAGGATTGGTGAGATTGGGTGAGCAAATGCAGACCCTTTAAAGCAATAACGCATGGCACCCATTCCATGGGTCCCAGCTCTCCAGGTTGAAGGGAATATTACTACAGCTATAACATGTACGGGAAACCTAGAGAATGGACGCACTGTGAATACGAAAGGTTTCTAAAACTCAACGAAGAGTCCCTCTCCTGGTGCTCCGGTTTGACTTTCCAACTGCTTTCCTATCAATCTCCCAACTTGGAGAGACAGCCCCTTTAAGCTCCTGGTTCGCACAGGTTGCCAATTTGGCAGAGGATGAAAGGGAAGAGGGAGAACCAATGAGAGAGTAGCTGTTAGGCATTTGGATGGGCACATGTCACTCTAATTTCCCGGCAGGAAGAAGAATGAACCAAAGTCTCAGCCACCCACCGGGAACCAGTATAGGTCCTGAACCAAAAGTTTGGACTTGCGTTCAGCTCACAAAAAACGAGTTGAAAAATGGAGCTCAGGGGCACAGCAATTCACAAACTGGCAGAGTAATCAAGGCCAACTATCGTCCAAAAATCTGTTGAGGGAAGGCAACGAGGCGGACTTGAATGCGAGGCAGAATAGCAGGAAAGAGATTTCAAGAGGTACGTTGGAATCGCCTGTAAAGCACAGGAAGAGGGGCACAAGTTCGACAATGATGCACTTGGCCAAAAAGGGCGTATGCGTTTTCTCCGGAATATATTCAGGAGAAAACGCATACGCCCTTTTTGGCCAAGCAAGCAAGCGGGCAATGCAAATCTGCACTACAAAGAAGTATCACTTCCCACCGGTCAAAAGGGACATCCACAAAATGTGTAAAAACCAGAAAGGCAAGGCAGGCCCTGGAGAACAGGGAGCCTTGTTATGCTGATGGGCGGGATGTAAGTTGCCAACTGCCTCACTGGAGGAGTGCATTGTGTTCCCTAAAACAAGTAAACAACAGAGCTACAGAGCCAAGGGCACTTCCAGTCTAGGGAATATACCTTGGGAAAACTGAAAATCCATAAGACAGAGCCACCCCCAAATTGAGGGCTGCACTGCTTACAAGAACCTCAACCTGGGTACACCTGAAATATCCCAGGAAATATAAAAATGGTTCCAAACATTGTGGAACTTACGTACGATGGAATATCCCTCAGCCACGAAATCAATGTCATAAGACCAGTAGCAGCAAAATGAGTGGATTCAGGTACGATGATTCTAAGTGAAAGAAGTCACACAGGAAAAGAAACTTATCATAAGATATCACTTAGGAAGATCCTGTAAACATGGCTACACATGAACTGAGTTAGGCAAGAGAACAGAGTCTCACATTTAGAAAACACTCTTATGCCTGCTTAAGGGGGAAGGAGAGGTGGGGTGATGCATCAAACCAGAGTTTGATATAAGCACAGGTACCGTTCCAAAAACCAACTATGGAATAGACAAGACCTACACCTTCCTCAGTGAAAGGGACTCAAAACCCCATATTTCCCGCAGAGGAATAGATCTGACTAGTAAGAATCTTAAAACCTATGTATTGATATGTCTCCGTAAGGGAATCAAGTGTGTCTAGACTGGCATAAACAGGGCAGCGAGAATCAGCTCAAACCCACTCTAAAAAGGAATTTCAAAAACAGAACAAAGAAACAGGGAAATTCTTTACAATTCCTTCAGGGTCTCTGATGCAACCTGGAATGACCCTATCTACAATGACAGCTGGATGTGGCATAAGGCTGGACACTTGGGACTGAGAGGATTGGTGAGATTGGGTGAGCAAATGCAGACCCTTTAAAGCAATAACGCATGGCACCCATTCCATGGGTCCCAGCTCTCCAGGTTGAAGGGAATATTACTACAGCTATAACATGTACGGGAAACCTAGAGAATGGACACACTGTGAATACGAAAGTTTTCTAAAACTCAACGAAGAGCCCCTCTCCTGGTGCTCCGGTTTGACTTTCCAACTGCTTTCCTATCAATCTCCCAACTTGGAGAGACAGCCCCTTTAAGCTCCTGGTTCGCACAGGTTGCCAATTTGGCAGAGGATGAAAGGGAAGAGGGAGAACCAATGAGAGAGTAGCTGTTAGGCATTTGGATGGGCACATGTCACTCTAATTTCCCGGCAGGAAGAAGAATTAACCAAAGTCTCAGCCACCCACCGGGAACCAGTATAGGTCCTGAACCAAAAGTTTGGCCTTGCGTTCAGCTCACAAAAAACGAGTTGAAAAATGGAGCTCAGGGGCACAGCAATTCACAAACTGGCAGAGTAATCAAGGCCCACTATCGTCCAAAAATCTGTTGAGGGAAGGCAACGAGGCGGACTTGAAAGCGAGGCAGAATAGCAGGAAAGAGATTTCAAGAGGTACGTTGGAATCGCCTGTAAAGCACAGGAAGAGGGGCACAACTTCGACAATGATGCACTAGGCCAAAAAGGGCGTATGTGTTTTCTCCGGAATATATTCAGGAGAAAACGCATACGCCCTTTTTGGCCAAGCAAGCAAGCGGGCAATGCAAATCTGCACTACAAAGAAGTATCACTTCCCACCGGTCAAAAGGGACATCCACAAAATGTGTAAAAACCAGAAAGGCAAGACAGGCCCTGGAGAACAGGGAGTCTTGTTATGCTGATGGGCGGGATGTAAGTTGCCAACTGCCTCACTGGAGGAGTGCATTGTGTTCCCTAAAACAAGTAAACAACAGAGCTACAGAGCCAAGGGCACTTCCAGTCTAGGGAATATACCTTGGGAAAACTGAAAATCCATAAGACAGAGCCACCCCCAAATTGAGGGCTGCACTGCTTACAAGAACCTCAACCTGGGTACACCTGAAATATCCCAGGAAATATAAAAATGGTTCCAAACATTGTGGAACTTACGTACGATGGAATATCCCTCAGCCATGAAATCAATGTCATAAGACCAGTAGCAGCAAAATGAGTGGATTCAGGTACGATGATTCTAAGTGAAATAAGTCACACAGAAAAAGAAACTTATCATAAGATATCACTTAGGAAGATCCTGTAAACATGGCTACACATGAACTGAGTTAGGAAAGAGAAGAGAGTCTCACATTTAGAAAACACTCTTATGCCTGCTTAAGGGGGAAGGAGAGGTGGGGTGATGCATCAAACCAGAGTTTGATATAAGCACAGGTACCGTTCCAAAAACCAACTATGGAATAGACAAGACCTACACCTTCCTCAGTGAAAGGGACTCAAAACCCCATATTTCCCGCAGAGGAATAGATCTGACTAGTAAGAATCTTAAAACCTATGTATTGATATGTCTCCGTAAGGGAATCAAGTGTGTCTAGACTGGCATAAACAGGGCAGCGAGAATCAGCTCAAACCCACTCTAAAAAGGAATTTCAAAACCAGAACAAAGAAACAGGGAAATTCTTTACAATTCCTTCAGGGTCTCTGATGCAACCTGGAATGACCCTATCTACAATGACAGCTGGATGTGGCATAAGGCTGGACACTTGGGACTGAGAGGATTGGTGAGATTGGGTGAGCAAATGCAGACCCTTTAAAGCAATAACGCATGGCACCCATTCCATGGGTCCCAGCTCTCCAGGTTGAAGGGAATATTACTACAGCTATAACATGTACGGGAAACCTAGAGAATGGACACACTGTGAATACGAAAGGTTTCTAAAACTCAACGAAGAGTCCCTCTCCTGGTGCTCCGGTTTGACTTTCCAACAGCTTTCCTATCAATCTCCCAACTTGGAGAGACAGCCCCTTTAAGCTCCTGGTTCGCACAGGTTGCCAATTTGGCAGAGGATGAAAGGGAAGAGGGAGAACCAATGAGAGAGTAGCTGTTAGGCATTTGGATGGGCACATGTCACTCTAATTTCCCGGCAGGAAGAAGAATTAACCAAAGTCTCAGCCACCCACCGGGAACCAGTATAGGTCCTGAACCAAAAGTTTGGCCTTGCGTTCAGCTCACAAAAAACGAGTTGAAAAATGGAGCTCAGGGGCACAGCAATTCACAAACTGGCAGAGTAATCAAGGCCCACTATCTTCCAAAAATCTGTTGAGGGAAGGCAACGAGGCGGACTTGAAAGCGAGGCAGAATAGCAGGAAAGAGATTTCAAGAGGTACGTTGGAATCGCCTGTAAAGCACAGGAAGAGGGGCACAACTTCGACAATGATGCACTTGGCCAAAAAGGGCGTATGCGTTTTCTCCGGAATATATTCAGGAGAAAACGCATACGCCCTTTTTGGCCAAGCAAGCAAGCGGGCAATGCAAATCTGCACTACAAAGAAGTATCACTTCCCACCGGTCAAATGGGACATCCACAAAATGTGTAAAAACCAGAAAGGCAAGGCAGGCCCTGGAGAACAGGGAGCCTTGTTATGCTGATGGGCGGGATGTAAGTTGCCAACTGCCTCACTGGAGGAGTGCATTGTGTTCCCTAAAACAAGTAAACAACAGAGCTATAGAGCCAAGGGCACTTCCAGTCTAGGGAATATACCTTGGGAAAACTGAAAATCCATAAGACAGAGCAACCCCCAAATTGAAGGATGCACTGCTTACAAGAACCTCAATGTGGGTACACCTGAAATATCCCAGGAAATATAAAAATGGTTCCAAACATTGTGGAACTTACGTACGACGGAATATCCCTCAGCCACGAAATCAATGTCATAAGACCAGTAGCAGCAAAATGAGTGGATTCAGGTACGATGATTCTAAGTGAAAGAAGTCACACAGAAAAAGAAACTTATCATAAGATATCACTTAGGAAGATCCTGTAAACATGGCTACACATGAACTGAGTTAGGCAAGAGAACAGAGTCTCACATTTAGAAAACACTCTTATGCCTGCTTAAGGGGGAAGGAGAGGTGGGGTGATGCATCAAACCAGAGTTTGATATAAGCACAGGTACCGTTCCAAAAACCAACTATGGAATAGACAAGACCTACACCTTCCTCAGTGAAAGGGACTCAAAACCCCATATTTCCCGCAGAGGAATAGATCTGACTAGTAAGAATCTTAAAACCTATGTATTGATATGTCTCCGTAAGGGAATCAAGTGTGTCTAGACTGGCATAAACAGGGCAGCGAGAATCAGCTCAAACCCACTCTAAAAAGGAATTTCAAAAACAGAACAAAGAAACAGGGAAATTCTTTACAATTCCTTCAGGGTCTCTGATGCAACCTGGAATGACCCTATCTACAATGACAGCTGGATGTGGCATAAGGCTGGACACTTGGGACTGAGAGGATTGGTGAGATTGGGTGAGCAAATGCAGACCCTTTAAAGCAATAACGCATGGCACCCATTCCATGGGTCCCAGCTCTCCAGGTTGAAGGGAATATTACTACAGCTATAACATGTACGGGAAACCTAGAGAATGGACACACTGTGAATACGAAAGTTTTCTAAAACTCAACGAAGAGCCCCTCTCCTGGTGCTCCGGTTTGACTTTCCAACTGCTTTCCTATCAATCTCCCAACTTGGAGAGACAGCCCCTTTAAGCTCCTGGTTCGCACAGGTTGCCAATTTGGCAGAGGATGAAAGGGAAGAGGGAGAACCAATGAGAGAGTAGCTGTTAGGCATTTGGATGGGCACATGTCACTCTAATTTCCCGGCAGGAAGAAGAATTAACCAAAGTCTCAGCCACCCACCGGGAACCAGTATAGGTCCTGAACCAAAAGTTTGGCCTTGCGCTCAGCTCACAAAAAACGAGTTGAAAAATGGAGCTCAGGGGCACAGCAATTCACAAACTGGCAGAGTAATCAAGGCCCACTATCGTCCAAAAATCTGTTGAGGGAAGGCAACGAGGCGGACTTGAAAGCGAGGCAGAATAGCAGGAAAGAGATTTCAAGAGGTACGTTGGAATCGCCTGTAAAGCACAGGAAGAGGGGCACAACTTCGACAATGATGCACTAGGCCAAAAAGGGCGTATGTGTTTTCTCCGGAATATATTCAGGAGAAAACGCATACGCCCTTTTTGGCCAAGCAAGCAAGCGGGCAATGCAAATCTGCACTACAAAGAAGTATCACTTCCCACCGGTCAAAAGGGACATCCACAAAATGTGTAAAAACCAGAAAGGCAAGACAGGCCCTGGAGAACAGGGAGTCTTGTTATGCTGATGGGCGGGATGTAAGTTGCCAACTGCCTCACTGGAGGAGTGCATTGTGTTCCCTAAAACAAGTAAACAACAGAGCTACAGAGCCAAGGGCACTTCCAGTCTAGGGAATATACCTTGGGAAAACTGAAAATCCATAAGACAGAGCCACCCCCAAATTGAGGGCTGCACTGCTTACAAGAACCTCAACCTGGGTACACCTGAAATATCCCAGGAAATATAAAAATGGTTCCAAACATTGTGGAACTTACGTACGATGGAATATCCCTCAGCCATGAAATCAATGTCATAAGACCAGTAGCAGCAAAATGAGTGGATTCAGGTACGATGATTCTAAGTGAAATAAGTCACACAGAAAAAGAAACTTATCATAAGATATCACTTAGGAAGATCCTGTAAACATGGCTACACATGAACTGAGTTAGGAAAGAGAAGAGAGTCTCACATTTAGAAAACACTCTTATGCCTGCTTAAGGGGGAAGGAGAGGTGGGGTGATGCATCAAACCAGAGTTTGATATAAGCACAGGTACCGTTCCAAAAACCAACTATGGAATAGACAAGACCTACACCTTCCTCAGTGAAAGGGACTCAAAACCCCATATTTCCCGCAGAGGAATAGATCTGACTAGTAAGAATCTTAAAACCTATGTATTGATATGTCTCCGTAAGGGAATCAAGTGTGTCTAGACTGGCATAAACAGGGCAGCGAGAATCAGCTCAAACCCACTCTAAAAAGGAATTTCAAAACCAGAACAAAGAAACAGGGAAATTCTTTACAATTCCTTCAGGGTCTCTGATGCAACCTGCAATGACCCTATCTACAATGACAGCTGGATGTGGCATAAGGCTGGACACTTGGGACTGAGAGGATTGGTGAGATTGGGTGAGCAAATGCAGACCCTTTAAAGCAATAACGCATGGCACCCATTCCATGGGTCCCAGCTCTCCAGGTTGAAGGGAATATTACTACAGCTATAACATGTACGGGAAACCTAGAGAATGGACACACTGTGAATACGAAAGGTTTCTAAAACTCAACGAAGAGTCCCTCTCCTGGTGCTCCGGTTTGACTTTCCAACAGCTTTCCTATCAATCTCCCAACTTGGAGAGACAGCCCCTTTAAGCTCCTGGTTCGCACAGGTTGCCAATTTGGCAGAGGATGAAAGGGAAGAGGGAGAACCAATGAGAGAGTAGCTGTTAGGCATTTGGATGGGCACATGTCACTCTAATTTCCCGGCAGGAAGAAGAATTAACCAAAGTCTCAGCCACCCACCGGGAACCAGTATAGGTCCTGAACCAAAAGTTTGGCCTTGCGTTCAGCTCACAAAAAACGAGTTGAAAAATGGAGCTCAGGGGCACAGCAATTCACAAACTGGCAGAGTAATCAAGGCCCACTATCTTCCAAAAATCTGTTGAGGGAAGGCAACGAGGCGGACTTGAAAGCGAGGCAGAATAGCAGGAAAGAGATTTCAAGAGGTACGTTGGAATCGCCTGTAAAGCACAGGAAGAGGGGCACAACTTCGACAATGATGCACTTGGCCAAAAAGGGCGTATGCGTTTTCTCCGGAATATATTCAGGAGAAAACGCATACGCCCTTTTTGGCCAAGCAAGCAAGCGGGCAATGCAAATCTGCACTACAAAGAAGTATCACTTCCCACCGGTCAAAAGGGACATCCACAAAATGTGTAAAAACCAGAAAGGCAAGGCAGGCCCTGGAGAACAGGGAGCCTTGTTATGCTGATGGGCGGGATGTAAGTTGCCAACTGCCTCACTGGAGGAGTGCATTGTGTTCCCTAAAACAAGTAAACAACAGAGCTATAGAGCCAAGGGCACTTCCAGTCTAGGGAATATACCTTGGGAAAACTGAAAATCCATAAGACAGAGCAACCCCCAAATTGAAGGATGCACTGCTTACAAGAACCTCAATGTGGGTACACCTGAAATATCCCAGGAAATATAAAAATGGTTCCAAACATTGTGGAACTTACGTACGACGGAATATCCCTCAGCCACGAAATCAATGTCATAAGACCAGTAGCAGCAAAATGAGTGGATTCAGGTACGATGATTCTAAGTGAAAGAAGTCACACAGAAAAAGAAACTTATCATAAGATATCACTTAGGAAGATCCTGTAAACATGGCTACACATGAACTGAGTTAGGCAAGAGAACAGAGTCTCACATTTAGAAAACACTCTTATGCCTGCTTAAGGGGGAAGGAGAGGTGGGGTGATGCATCAAACCAGAGTTTGATATAAGCACAGGTACCGTTCCAAAAACCAACTATGGAATAGACAAGACCTACACCTTCCTCAGTGAAAGGGACTCAAAACCCCATATTTCCCGCAGAGGAATAGATCTGACTAGTAAGAATCTTAAAACCTATGTATTGATATGTCTCCGTAAGGGAATCAAGTGTGTCTAGACTGGCATAAACAGGGCAGCGAGAATCAGCTCAAACCCACTCTAAAAAGGAATTTCAAAAACAGAACAAAGAAACAGGGATATTCTTTACAATTCCTTCAGGGTCTCTGATGCAACCTGGAATGACCCTATCTACAATGACAGCTGGATGTGGCATAAGGCTGGACACTTGGGACTGAGAGGATTGGTGAGATTGGGTGAGCAAATGCAGACCCTTTAAAGCAATAACACATGGCACCCATTCCATGGGTCCCAGCTCTCCAGGTTGAAGGGAATATTACTACAGCTATAACATGTACGGGAAACCTAGAGAATGGACACACTGTGAATACGAAAGGTTTCTAAAACTCAACGAAGAGTCCCTCTCCTGGTGCTCCGGTTTGACTTTCCAACTGCTTTCCTATCAATCTCCCAACTTGGAGAGACAGCCCCTTTAAGCTCCTGGTTCGCACAGGTTGCCAATTTGGCAGAGGATGAAAGGGAAGAGGGAGAACCAATGAGAGAGTAGCTGTTAGGCATTTGGATGGGCACATGTCACTCTAATTTCCCGGCAGGAAGAAGAATTAACCAAAGTCTCAGCCACCCACCGGGAACCAGTATAGGTCCTGAACCAAAAGTTTGGCCTTGCGTTCAGCTCACAAAAAACGAGTTGAAAAATGGAGCTCAGGGGCACAGCAATTCACAAACTGGCAGAGTAATCAAGGCCCACTATCTTCGAAAAATCTGTTGAGGGAAGGCAACGAGGCGGACTTGAATGCGAGGCAGAATAGCAGGAAAGAGATTTCAAGAGGTACGTTGGAATCGCCTGTAAAGCACAGGAAGAGGGGCACAAGTTCGACAATGATGCACTTGGCCAAAAAGGGCGTATGCGTTTTCTCCTGAATATATTCAGGAGAAAACGCATACGCCCTTTTTGGCCAAGCAAGCAAGCGGGCAATGCAAATCTGCACTACAAAGAAGTATCACTTCCCACCGGTCAAAAGGGACATCCACAAAATGTGTAAAAACCAGAAAGGCAAGGCAGGCCCTGGAGAACAGGGAGCCTTGTTATGCTGATGGGCGGGATGTAAGTTGCCAACTGCCTCACTGGAGGAGTGCATTGTGTTCCCTAAAACAAGTAAACAACAGAGCTACAGAGCCAAGGGCACTTCCAGTCTAGGGAATATACCTTGGGAAAACTGAAAATCCATAAGACAGAGCCACCCCCAAATTGAGGGCTGCACTGCTTACAAGAACCTCAACCTGGGTACACCTGAAATATCCCATGAAATATAAAAATGGTTCCAAACATTGTGGAACTTACGTACGATGGAATATCCCTCAGCCACGAAATCAATGTCATAAGACCAGTAGCAGCAAAATGAGTGGATTCAGGTACGATGATTCTAAGTGAAAGAAGTCACACAGGAAAAGAAACTTATCATAAGATATCACTTAGGAAGATCCTGTAAACATGGCTACACATGAACTGAGTTAGGCAAGAGAACAGAGTCTCACATTTAGAAAACACTCTTATGCCTGCTTAAGGGGGAAGGAGAGGTGGGGTGATGCATCAAACCAGAGTTTGATATAAGCACAGGTACCGTTCCAAAAACCAACTATGGAATAGACAAGACCTACACCTTCCTCAGTGAAAGGGACTCAAAACCCCATATTTCCCGCAGAGGAATAGATCTGACTAGTAAGAATCTTAAAACCTATGTATTGATATGTCTCCGTAAGGGAATCAAGTGTGTCTAGACTGGCATAAACAGGGCAGCGAGAATCAGCTCAAACCCACTCTAAAAAGGAATTTCAAAACCAGAACAAAGAAACAGGGAAATTCTTTACAATTCCTTCAGGGTCTCTGATGCAACCTGGAATGACCCTATCTACAATGACAGCTGGATGTGGCATAAGGCTGGACACTTGGGACTGAGAGGATTGGTGACATTGGGTGAGCAAATGCAGACCCTTTAAAGCAATAACGCATGGCACCCATTCCATGGGTCCCAGCTCTCCAGGTTGAAGGGAATATTACTACAGCTATAACATGTACGGGAAACCTAGAGAATGGACACACTGTGAATACGAAAGGTTTCTAAAACTCAACGAAGAGTCCCTCTCCTGGTGCTCCGGTTTGACTTTCCAACAGCTTTCCTATCAATCTCCCAACTTGGAGAGACAGCCCCTTTAAGCTCCTGGTTCGCACAGGTTGCCAATTTGGCAGAGGATGAAAGGGAAGAGGGAGAACCAATGAGAGAGTAGCTGTTAGGCATTTGGATGGGCACATGTCACTCTAATTTCCCGGCAGGAAGAAGAATTAACCAAAGTCTCAGCCACCCACCGGGAACCAGTATAGGTCCTGAACCAAAAGTTTGGCCTTGCGTTCAGCTCACAAAAAACGAGTTGAAAAATGGAGCTCAGGGGCACAGCAATTCACAAACTGGCAGAGTAATCAAGGCCCACTATCTTCCAAAAATCTGTTGAGGGAAGGCAACGAGGCGGACTTGAAAGCGAGGCAGAATAGCAGGAAAGAGATTTCAAGAGGTACGTTGGAATCGCCTGTAAAGCACAGGAAGAGGGGCACAACTTCGACAATGATGCACTTGGCCAAAAAGGGCGTATGCGTTTTCTCCGGAATATATTCAGGAGAAAACGCATACGCCCTTTTTGGCCAAGCAAGCAAGCGGGCAATGCAAATCTGCACTACAAAGAAGTATCACTTCCCACCGGTCAAAAGGGACATCCACAAAATGTGTAAAAACCAGAAAGGCAAGGCAGGCCCTGGAGAACAGGGAGCCTTGTTATGCTGATGGGCGGGATGTAAGTTGCCAACTGCCTCACTGGAGGAGTGCATTGTGTTCCCTAAAACAAGTAAACAACAGAGCTATAGAGCCAAGGGCACTTCCAGTCTAGGGAATATACCTTGGGAAAACTGAAAATCCATAAGACAGAGCAACCCCCAAATTGAAGGATGCACTGCTTACAAGAACCTCAATGTGGGTACACCTGAAATATCCCAGGAAATATAAAAATGGTTCCAAACATTGTGGAACTTACGTACGACGGAATATCCCTCAGCCACAAAATCAATGTCATAAGACCAGTAGCAGCAAAATGAGTGGATTCAGGTACGATGATTCTAAGTGAAAGAAGTCACACAGAAAAAGAAACTTATCATAAGATATCACTTAGGAAGATCCTGTAAACATGGCTACACATGAACTGAGTTAGGCAAGAGAACAGAGTCTCACATTTAGAAAACACTCTTATGCCTGCTTAAGGGGGAAGGAGAGGTGGGGTGATGCATCAAACCAGAGTTTGATATAAGCACAGGTACCGTTCCAAAAACCAACTATGGAATAGACAAGACCTACACCTTCCTCAGTGAAAGGGACTCAAAACCCCATATTTCCCGCAGAGGAATAGATCTGACTAGTAAGAATCTTAAAACCTATGTATTGATATGTCTCCGTAAGGGAATCAAGTGTGTCTAGACTGGCATAAACAGGGCAGCGAGAATCAGCTCAAACCCACTCTAAAAAGGAATTTCAAAAACAGAACAAAGAAACAGGGATATTCTTTACAATTCCTTCAGGGTCTCTGATGCAACCTGGAATGACCCTATCTACAATGACAGCTGGATGTGGCATAAGGCTGGACACTTGGGACTGAGAGGATTGGTGAGATTGGGTGAGCAAATGCAGACCCTTTAAAGCAATAACACATGGCACCCATTCCATGGGTCCCAGCTCTCCAGGTTGAAGGGAATATTACTACAGCTATAACATGTACGGGAAACCTAGAGAATGGACACACTGTGAATACGAAAGGTTTCTAAAACTCAACGAAGAGTCCCTCTCCTGGTGCTCCGGTTTGACTTTCCAACTGCTTTCCTATCAATCTCCCAACTTGGAGAGACAGCCCCTTTAAGCTCCTGGTTCGCACAGGTTGCCAATTTGGCAGAGGATGAAAGGGAAGAGGGAGAACCAATGAGAGAGTAGCTGTTAGGCATTTGGATGGGCACATGTCACTCTAATTTCCCGGCAGGAAGAAGAATTAACCAAAGTCTCAGCCACCCACCGGGAACCAGTATAGGTCCTGAACCAAAAGTTTGGCCTTGCATTCAGCTCACAAAAAACGAGTTGAAAAATGGAGCTCAGGGGCACAGCAATTCACAAACTGGCAGAGTAATCAAGGCCCACTATCTTCCAAAAATCTGTTGAGGGAAGGCAACGAGGCGGACTTGAAAGCGAGGCAGAATAGCAGGAAAGAGATTTCAAGAGGTACGTTGGAATCGCCTGTAAAGCACAGGAAGAGGGGCACAACTTCGACAATGATGCACTTGGCCAAAAAGGGCGTATGCGTTTTCTCCTGAATATATTCAGGAGAAAACGCATACGCCCTTTTTGGCCAAGCAAGCAAGCGGGCAATGCAAATCTGCACTACAAAGAAGTATCACTTCCCACCGGTCAAAAGGGACATCCACAAAATGTGTAAAAACCAGAAAGGCAAGGCAGGCCCTGGAGAACAGGGAGCCTTGTTATGCTGATGGGCGGGATGTAAGTTGCCAACTGCCTCACTGGAGGAGTGCATTGTGTTCCCTAAAACAAGTAAACAACAGAGCTACAGAGCCAAGGGCACTTCCAGTCTAGGGAATATACCTTGGGAAAACTGAAAATCCATAAGACAGAGCCACGCCCAAATTGAGGGCTGCACTGCTTACAAGAACCTCAACCTGGGTACACCTGAAATATCCCAGGAAATATAAAAATGGTTCCAAACATTGTGGAACTTACGTACGATGGAATATCCCTCAGCCACGAAATCAATGTCATAAGACCAGTAGCAGCAAAATGAGTGGATTCAGGTACGATGATTCTAGGTGAAAGAAGTCACACAGGAAAAGAAACTTATCATAAGATATCACTTAGGAAGATCCTGTAAACATGGCTTCACATGAACTGAGTTAGGCAAGAGAACAGAGTCTCACATTTAGAAAACACTCTTATGCCTGCTTAAGGGGGAAGGAGAGGTGGGGTGATGCATCAAACCAGAGTTTGATATAAGCACAGGTACTGTTCCAAAAACCAACTATGGAATAGACAAGACCTACACCTTCCTCAGTGAAAGGGACTCAAAACCCCATATTTCCCGCAGAGGAATAGATCTGACTAGTAAGAATCTTAAAACCTATGTATTGATATGTCTCCGTAAGGGAATCAAGTGTGTCTAGACTGGCATAAACAGGGCAGCGAGAATCAGCTCAAACCCACTCTAAAAAGGAATTTCAAAAACAGAACAAAGAAACAGGGAAATTCTTTACAATTCCTTCAGGGTCTCTGATGCAACCTGGAATGACCCTATCTACAATGACAGCTGGATGTGGCATAAGTCTGGACACTTGGGACTGAGAGGATTGGTGAGATTGGGTGAGCAAATGCAGACCCTTTAAAGCAATAACGCATGGCACCCATTCCATGGGTCCCAGCTCTCCAGGTTGAAGGGAATATTACTACAGCTATAACATGTACGGGAAACCTAGAGAATGGACGCACTGTGAATACGAAAGGTTTCTAAAACTCAACGAAGAGTCCCTCTCCTGGTGCTCCGGTTTGACTTTCCAACTGCTTTCCTATCAATCTCCCAACTTGGAGAGACAGCCCCTTTAAGCTCCTGGTTCGCACAGGTTGCCAATTTGGCAGAGGATGAAAGGGAAGAGGGAGAACCAATGAGAGAGTAGCTGTTAGGCATTTGGATGGGCACATGTCACTCTAATTTCCCGGCAGGAAGAAGAATGAACCAAAGTCTCAGCCACCCACCGGGACCCAGTATAGGTCCTGAACCAAAAGTTTGGGCTTGCGTTCAGCTCACAAAAAACGAGTTGAAAAATGGAGCTCAGGGGCACAGCAATTCACAAACTGGCAGAGTAATCAAGGCCAACTATCGTCCAAAAATCTGTTGAGGGAAGGCAACGAGGCGGACTTGAATGCGAGGCAGAATAGCAGGAAAGAGATTTCAAGAGGTACGTTGGAATCGCCTGTAAAGCACAGGAAGAGGGGCACAAGTTCGACAATGATGCACTTGGCCAAAAAGGGCGTATGCGTTTTCTCCTGAATATATTCAGGAGAAAACGCATACGCCCTTTTTGGCCAAGCAAGCAAGCGGGCAATGCAAATCTGCACTACAAAGAAGTATCACTTCCCACCGGTCAAAAGGGACATCCACAAAATGTGTAAAAACCAGAAAGGCAAGGCAGGCCCTGGAGAACAGGGAGCCTTGTTATGCTGATGGGCGGGATGTAAGTTGCCAACTGCCTCACTGGAGGAGTGCATTGTGTTCCCTAAAACAAGTAAACAACAGAGCTACAGAGCCAAGGGCACTTCCAGTCTAGGGAATATACCTTGGGAAAACTGAAAATCCATAAGACAGAGCCACCCCCAAATTGAGGGCTGCACTGCTTACAAGAACCTCAACCTGGGTACACCTGAAATATCCCATGAAATATAAAAATGGTTCCAAACATTGTGGAACTTACGTACGATGGAATATCCCTCAGCCACGAAATCAATGTCATAAGACCAGTAGCAGCAAAATGAGTGGATTCAGGTACGATGATTCTAAGTGAAAGAAGTCACACAGGAAAAGAAACTTATCATAAGATATCACTTAGGAAGATCCTGTAAACATGGCTACACATGAACTGAGTTAGGCAAGAGAACAGAGTCTCACATTTAGAAAACACTCTTATGCCTGCTTAAGGGGGAAGGAGAGGTGGGGTGATGCATCAAACCAGAGTTTGATATAAGCACAGGTACCGTTCCAAAAACCAACTATGGAATAGACAAGACCTACACCTTCCTCAGTGAAAGGGACTCAAAACCCCATATTTCCCGCAGAGGAATAGATCTGACTAGTAAGAATCTTAAAACCTATGTATTGATATGTCTCCGTAAGGGAATCAAGTGTGTCTAGACTGGCATAAACAGGGCAGCGAGAATCAGCTCAAACCCACTCTAAAAAGGAATTTCAAAAACAGAACAAAGAAACAGGGAAATTCTTTACAATTCCTTCAGGGTCTCTGATGCAACCTGGAATGACCCTATCTACAATGACAGCTGGATGTGGCATAAGGCTGGACACTTGGGACTGAGAGGATTGGTGAGATTGGGTGAGCAAATGCAGACCCTTTAAAGCAATAACACATGGCACCCATTCCATGGGTCCCAGCTCTCCAGGTTGAAGGGAATATTACTACAGCTATAACATGTACGGGAAACCTAGAGAATGGACACACTGTGAATACGAAAGTTTTCTAAAACTCAACGAAGAGCCCCTCTCCTGGTGCTCCGGTTTGACTTTCCAACTGCTTTCCTATCAATCTCCCAACTTGGAGAGACAGCCCCTTTAAGCTCCTGGTTCGCACAGGTTGCCAATTTGGCAGAGGATGAAAGGGAAGAGGGAGAACCAATGAGAGAGTAGCTGTTAGGCATTTGGATGGGCACATGTCACTCTAATTTCCCGGCAGGAAGAAGAATTAACCAAAGTCTCAGCCACCCACCGGGAACCAGTATAGGTCCTGAACCAAAAGTTTGGCCTTGCGTTCAGCTCACAAAAAACGAGTTGAAAAATGGAGCTCAGGGGCACAGCAATTCACAAACTGGCAGAGTAATCAAGGCCCACTATCATCCAAAAATCTGTTGAGGGAAGGCAACGAGGCGGACTTGAAAGCGAGGCAGAATAGCAGGAAAGAGATTTCAAGAGGTACGTTGGAATCGCCTGTAAAGCACAGGAAGAGGGGCACAACTTCGACAATGATGCACTAGGCCAAAAAGGGCGTATGTGTTTTCTCCGGAATATATTCAGGAGAAAACGCATACGCCCTTTTTGGCCAAGCAAGCAAGCGGGCAATGCAAATCTGCACTACAAAGAAGTATCACTTCCCACCGGTCAAAAGGGACATCCACAAAATGTGTAAAAACCAGAAAGGCAAGACAGGCCCTGGAGAACAGGGAGCCTTGTTATGCTGATGGGCGGGATGTAAGTTGCCAACTGCCTCACTGGAGGAGTGCATTGTGTTCCCTAAAACAAGTAAACAACAGAGCTACAGAGCCAAGGGCACTTCCAGTCTAGGGAATATACCTTGGGAAAACTGAAAATCCATAAGACAGAGCCACCCCCAAATTGAGGGCTGCACTGCTTACAAGAACCTCAACCTGGGTACACCTGAAATATCCCAGGAAATATAAAAATGGTTCCAAACATTGTGGAACTTACGTACGATGGAATATCCCTCAGCCATGAAATCAATGTCATAAGACCAGTAGCAGCAAAATGAGTGGATTCAGGTACGATGATTCTAAGTGAAAGAAGTCACACAGGAAAAGAAACTTATCATAAGATATCACTTAGGAAGATCCTGTAAACATGGCTACACATGAACTGAGTTAGGCAAGAGAACAGAGTCTCACATTTAGAAAACACTCTTATGCCTGCTTAAGGGGGAAGGAGAGGTGGGGTGATGCATCAAACCAGAGTTTGATATAAGCACAGGTACCGTTCCAAAAACCAACTATGGAATAGACAAGACCTACACCTTCCTCAGTGAAAGGGACTCAAAACCCCATATTTCCCGCAGAGGAATAGATCTGACTAGTAAGAATCTTAAAACCTATGTATTGATATGTCTCCGTAAGGGAATCAAGTGTGTCTAGACTGGCATAAACAGGGCAGCGAGAATCAGCTCAAACCCACTCTAAAAAGGAATTTCAAAAACAGAACAAAGAAACAGGGAAATTCTTTACAATTCCTTCAGGGTCTCTGATGCAACCTGGAATGACCCTATCTACAATGACAGCTGGATGTGGCATAAGGCTGGACACTTGGGACTGAGAGGATTGGTGAGATTGGGTGAGCAAATGCAGACCCTTTAAAGCAATAACGCATGGCACCCATTCCATGGGTCCCAGCTCTCCAGGTTGAAGGGAATATTACTACAGCTATAACATGTACGGGAAACCTAGAGAATGGACGCACTGTGAATACGAAAGGTTTCTAAAACTCAACGAAGAGTCCCTCTCCTGGTGCTCCGGTTTGACTTTCCAACTGCTTTCCTATCAATCTCCCAACTTGGAGAGACAGCCCCTTTAAGCTCCTGGTTCGCACAGGTTGCCAATTTGGCAGAGGATGAAAGGGAAGAGGGAGAACCAATGAGAGAGTAGCTGTTAGGCATTTGGATGGGCACATGTCACTCTAATTTCCCGGCAGGAAGAAGAATGAACCAAAGTCTCAGCCACCCACCGGGAACCAGTATAGGTCCTGAACCAAAAGTTTGGACTTGCGTTCAGCTCACAAAAAACGAGTTGAAAAATGGAGCTCAGGGGCACAGCAATTCACAAACTGGCAGAGTAATCAAGGCCAACTATCGTCCAAAAATCTGTTGAGGGAAGGCAACGAGGCGGACTTGAATGCGAGGCAGAATAGCAGGAAAGAGATTTCAAGAGGTACGTTGGAATCGCCTGTAAAGCACAGGAAGAGGGGCACAAGTTCGACAATGATGCACTTGGCCAAAAAGGGCGTATGCGTTTTCTCCTGAATATATTCAGGAGAAAACGCATACGCCCTTTTTGGCCAAGCAAGCAAGCGGGCAATGCAAATCTGCACTACAAAGAAGTATCACTTCCCACCGGTCAAAAGGGACATCCACAAAATGTGTAAAAACCAGAAAGGCAAGGCAGGCCCTGGAGAACAGGGAGCCTTGTTATGCTGATGGGCGGGATGTAAGTTGCCAACTGCCTCACTGGAGGAGTGCATTGTGTTCCCTAAAACAAGTAAACAACAGAGCTACAGAGCCAAGGGCACTTCCAGTCTAGGGAATATACCTTGGGAAAACTGAAAATCCATAAGACAGAGCCACCCCCAAATTGAGGGCTGCACTGCTTACAAGAACCTCAACCTGGGTACACCTGAAATATCCCATGAAATATAAAAATGGTTCCAAACATTGTGGAACTTACGTACGATGGAATATCCCTCAGCCACGAAATCAATGTCATAAGACCAGTAGCAGCAAAATGAGTGGATTCAGGTACGATGATTCTAAGTGAAAGAAGTCACACAGGAAAAGAAACTTATCATAAGATATCACTTAGGAAGATCCTGTAAACATGGCTACACATGAACTGAGTTAGGCAAGAGAACAGAGTCTCACATTTAGAAAACACTCTTATGCCTGCTTAAGGGGGAAGGAGAGGTGGGGTGATGCATCAAACCAGAGTTTGATATAAGCACAGGTACCGTTCCAAAAACCAACTATGGAATAGACAAGACCTACACCTTCCTCAGTGAAAGGGACTCAAAACCCCATATTTCCCGCAGAGGAATAGATCTGACTAGTAAGAATCTTAAAACCTATGTATTGATATGTCTCCGTAAGGGAATCAAGTGTGTCTAGACTGGCATAAACAGGGCAGCGAGAATCAGCTCAAACCCACTCTAAAAAGGAATTTCAAAAACAGAACAAAGAAACAGGGAAATTCTTTACAATTCCTTCAGGGTCTCTGATGCAACCTGGAATGACCCTATCTACAATGACAGCTGGATGTGGCATAAGGCTGGACACTTGGGACTGAGAGGATTGGTGAGATTGGGTGAGCAAATGCAGACCCTTTAAAGCAATAACACATGGCACCCATTCCATGGGTCCCAGCTCTCCAGGTTGAAGGGAATATTACTACAGCTATAACATGTACGGGAAACCTAGAGAATGGACACACTGTGAATACGAAAGTTTTCTAAAACTCAACGAAGAGCCCCTCTCCTGGTGCTCCGGTTTGACTTTCCAACTGCTTTCCTATCAATCTCCCAACTTGGAGAGACAGCCCCTTTAAGCTCCTGGTTCGTACAGGTTGCCAATTTGGCAGAGGATGAAAGGGAAGAGGGAGAACCAATGAGAGAGTAGCTGTTAGGCATTTGGATGGGCACATGTCACTCTAATTTCCCGGCAGGAAGAAGAATTAACCAAAGTCTCAGCCACCCACCGGGAACCAGTATAGGTCCTGAACCAAAAGTTTGGCCTTGCGTTCAGCTCACAAAAAACGAGTTGAAAAATGGAGCTCAGGGGCACAGCAATTCACAAACTGGCAGAGTAATCAAGGCCCACTATCATCCAAAAATCTGTTGAGGGAAGGCAACGAGGCGGACTTGAAAGCGAGGCAGAATAGCAGGAAAGAGATTTCAAGAGGTACGTTGGAATCGCCTGTAAAGCACAGGAAGAGGGGCACAACTTCGACAATGATGCACTAGGCCAAAAAGGGCGTATGTGTTTTCTCCGGAATATATTCAGGAGAAAACGCATACGCCCTTTTTGGCCAAGCAAGCAAGCGGGCAATGCAAATCTGCACTACAAAGAAGTATCACTTCCCACCGGTCAAAAGGGACATCCACAAAATGTGTAAAAACCAGAAAGGCAAGACAGGCCCTGGAGAACAGGGAGCCTTGTTATGCTGATGGGCGGGATGTAAGTTGCCAACTGCCTCACTGGAGGAGTGCATTGTGTTCCCTAAAACAAGTAAACAACAGAGCTACAGAGCCAAGGGCACTTCCAGTCTAGGGAATATACCTTGGGAAAACTGAAAATCCATAAGACAGAGCCACCCCCAAATTGAGGGCTGCACTGCTTACAAGAACCTCAACCTGGGTACACCTGAAATATCCCAGGAAATATAAAAATGGTTCCAAACATTGTGGAACTTACGTACGATGGAATATCCCTCAGCCATGAAATCAATGTCATAAGACCAGTAGCAGCAAAATGAGTGGATTCAGGTACGATGATTCTAAGTGAAAGAAGTCACACAGGAAAAGAAACTTATCATAAGATATCACTTAGGAAGATCCTGTAAACATGGCTACACATGAACTGAGTTAGGCAAGAGAACAGAGTCTCACATTTAGAAAACACTCTTATGCCTGCTTAAGGGGGAAGGAGAGGTGGGGTGATGCATCAAACCAGAGTTTGATATAAGCACAGGTACCGTTCCAAAAACCAACTATGGAATAGACAAGACCTACACCTTCCTCAGTGAAAGGGACTCAAAACCCCATATTTCCCGCAGAGGAATAGATCTGACTAGTAAGAATCTTAAAACCTATGTATTGATATGTCTCCGTAAGGGAATCAAGTGTGTCTAGACTGGCATAAACAGGGCAGCGAGAATCAGCTCAAACCCACTCTAAAAAGGAATTTCAAAAACAGAACAAAGAAACAGGGAAATTCTTTACAATTCCTTCAGGGTCTCTGATGCAACCTGGAATGACCCTATCTACAATGACAGCTGGATGTGGCATAAGGCTGGACACTTGGGACTGAGAGGATTGGTGAGATTGGGTGAGCAAATGCAGACCCTTTAAAGCAATAACGCATGGCACCCATTCCATGGGTCCCAGCTCTCCAGGTTGAAGGGAATATTACTACAGCTATAACATGTACGGGAAACCTAGAGAATGGACACACTGTGAATACGAAAGGTTTCTAAAACTCAACGAAGAGTCCCTCTCCTGGTGCTCCGGTTTGACTTTCCAACTGCTTTCCTATCAATCTCCCAACTTGGAGAGACAGCCCCTTTAAGCTCCTGGTTCGCACAGGTTGCCAATTTGGCAGAGGATGAAAGGGAAGAGGGAGAACCAATGAGAGAGTAGCTGTTAGGCATTTGGATGGGCACATGTCACTCTAATTTCCCGGCAGGAAGAAGAATTAACCAAAGTCTCAGCCACCCACCGGGAACCAGTATAGGTCCTGAACCAAAAGTTTGGCCTTGCGTTCAGCTCACAAAAAACGAGTTGAAAAATGGAGCTCAGGGGCACAGCAATTCACAAACTGGCAGAGTAATCAAGGCCCACTATCGTCCAAAAATCTGTTGAGGGAAGGCAACGAGGCGGACTTGAAAGCGAGGCAGAATAGCAGGAAAGAGATTTCAAGAGGTACGTTGGAATCGCCTGTAAAGCACAGGAAGAGGGGCACAACTTCGACAATGATGCACTTGGCCAAAAAGGGCGTATGCGTTTTCTCCGGAATATATTCAGGAGAAAACGCATACGCCCATTTTGGCCAAGCAAGCAAGCGGGCAATGCAAATCTGCACTACAAAGAAGTATCACTTCCCACCGGTCAAAAGGGACATCCACAAAATGTGTAAAAACCAGAAAGGCAAGACAGGCCCTGGAGAACAGGGAGCCTTGTTATGCTGATGGGCGGGATGTAAGTTGCCAACTGCCTCACTGGAGGAGTGCATTGTGTTCCCTAAAACAAGTAAACAATAGAGCTACAGAGCCAAGGGCACTTCCAGTCTAGGGAATATACCTTGGGAAAACTGAAAATCCATAAGACAGAGCCACCCCCAAATTGAGGGCTGCACTGCTTACAAGAACCTCAACCTGGGTACACCTGAAATATCCCAGGAAATATAAAAATGGTTCCAAACATTGTGGAACTTACGTACGATGGAATATCCCTCAGCCATGAAATCAATGTCATAAGACCAGTAGCAGCAAAATGAGTGGATTCAGGTACGATGATTCTAAGTGAAAGAAGTCACACAGGAAAAGAAACTTATCATAAGATATCACTTAGGAAGATCCTGTAAACATGGCTACACATGAACTGAGTTAGGCAAGAGAACAGAGTCTCACATTTAGAAAACACTCTTATGCCTGCTTAAGGGGGAAGGAGAGGTGGGGTGATGCATCAAACCAGAGTTTGATATAAGCACAGGTACCGTTCCAAAAACCAACTATGGAATAGACAAGACCTACACCTTCCTCAGTGAAAGGGACTCAAAACCCCATATTTCCCGCAGAGGAATAGATCTGACTAGTAAGAATCTTAAAACCTATGTATTGATATGTCTCCGTAAGGGAATCAAGTGTGTCTAGACTGGCATAAACAGGGCAGCGAGAATCAGCTCAAACCCACTCTAAAAAGGAATTTCAAAAACAGAACAAAGAAACAGGGAAATTCTTTACAATTCCTTCAGGGTCTCTGATGCAACCTGGAATGACCCTATCTACAATGACAGCTGGATGTGGCATAAGGCTGGACACTTGGGACTGAGAGGATTGGTGAGATTGGGTGAGCAAATGCAGACCCTTTAAAGCAATAACGCATGGCACCCATTCCATGGGTCCCAGCTCTCCAGGTTGAAGGGAATATTACTACAGCTATAACATGTACGGGAAACCTAGAGAATGGACACACTGTGAATACGAAAGGTTTCTAAAACTCAACGAAGAGTCCCTCTCCTGGTGCTCCGGTTTGACTTTCCAACTGCTTTCCTATCAATCTCCCAACTTGGAGAGACAGCCCCTTTAAGCTCCTGGTTCGCACAGGTTGCCAATTTGGCAGAGGATGAAAGGGAAGAGGGAGAACCAATGAGAGAGTAGCTGTTAGGCATTTGGATGGGCACATGTCACTCTAATTTCCCGGCAGGAAGAAGAATTAACCAAAGTCTCAGCCACCCACCGGGAACCAGTATAGGTCCTGAACCAAAAGTTTGGCCTTGCGTTCAGCTCACAAAAAACGAGTTGAAAAATGGAGCTCAGGGGCACAGCAATTCACAAACTGGCAGAGTAATCAAGGCCCACTATCGTCCAAAAATCTGTTGAGGGAAGGCAACGAGGCGGACTTGAAAGCGAGGCAGAATAGCAGGAAAGAGATTTCAAGAGGTACGTTGGAATCGCCTGTAAAGCACAGGAAGAGGGGCACAACTTCGACAATGATGCACTTGGCCAAAAAGGGCGTATGCGTTTTCTCCGGAATATATTCAGGAGAAAACGCATACGCCCATTTTGGCCAAGCAAGCAAGCGGGCAATGCAAATCTGCACTACAAAGAAGTATCACTTCCCACCGGTCAAAAGGGACATCCACAAAATGTGTAAAAACCAGAAAGGCAAGACAGGCCCTGGAGAACAGGGAGCCTTGTTATGCTGATGGGCGGGATGTAAGTTGCCAACTGCCTCACTGGAGGAGTGCATTGTGTTCCCTAAAACAAGTAAACAATAGAGCTACAGAGCCAAGGGCACTTCCAGTCTAGGGAATATACCTTGGGAAAACTGAAAATCCATAAGACAGAGCCACCCCCAAATTGAGGGCTGCACTGCTTACAAGAACCTCAACCTGGGTACACCTGAAATATCCCAGGAAATATAAAAATGGTTCCAAACATTGTGGAACTTACGTACGATGGAATATCCCTCAGCCATGAAATCAATGTCATAAGACCAGTAGCAGCAAAATGAGTGGATTCAGGTACGATGATTCTAAGTGAAAGAAGTCACACAGGAAAAGAAACTTATCATAAGATATCACTTAGGAAGATCCTGTAAACATGGCTACACATGAACTGAGTTAGGCAAGAGAACAGAGTCTCACATTTAGAAAACACTCTTATGCCTGCTTAAGGGGGAAGGAGAGGTGGGGTGATGCATCAAACCAGAGTTTGATATAAGCACAGGTACCGTTCCAAAAACCAACTATGGAATAGACAAGACCTACACCTTCCTCAGTGAAAGGGACTCAAAACCCCATATTTCCCGCAGAGGAATAGATCTGACTAGTAAGAATCTTAAAACCTATGTATTGATATGTCTCCGTAAGGGAATCAAGTGTGTCTAGACTGGCATAAACAGGGCAGCGAGAATCAGCTCAAACCCACTCTAAAAAGGAATTTCAAAAACAGAACAAAGAAACAGGGAAATTCTTTACAATTCCTTCAGGGTCTCTGATGCAACCTGGAATGACCCTATCTACAATGACAGCTGGATGTGGCATAAGGCTGGACACTTGGGACTGAGAGGATTGGTGAGATTGGGTGAGCAAATGCAGACCCTTTAAAGCAATAACGCATGGCACCCATTCCATGGGTCCCAGCTCTCCAGGTTGAAGGGAATATTACTACAGCTATAACATGTACGGGAAACCTAGAGAATGGACACACTGTGAATACGAAAGGTTTCTAAAACTCAACGAAGAGTCCCTCTCCTGGTGCTCCGGTTTGACTTTCCAACTGCTTTCCTATCAATCTCCCAACTTGGAGAGACAGCCCCTTTAAGCTCCTGGTTCGCACAGGTTGCCAATTTGGCAGAGGATGAAAGGGAAGAGGGAGAACCAATGAGAGAGTAGCTGTTAGGCATTTGGATGGGCACATGTCACTCTAATTTCCCGGCAGGAAGAAGAATTAACCAAAGTCTCAGCCACCCACCGGGAACCAGTATAGGTCCTGAACCAAAAGTTTGGCCTTGCGTTCAGCTCACAAAAAACGAGTTGAAAAATGGAGCTCAGGGGCACAGCAATTCACAAACTGGCAGAGTAATCAAGGCCCACTATCTTCCAAAAATCTGTTGAGGGAAGGCAACGAGGCGGACTTGAAAGCGAGGCAGAATAGCAGGAAAGAGATTTCAAGAGGTACGTTGGAATCGCCTGTAAAGCACAGGAAGAGGGGCACAACTTCGACAATGATGCACTTGGCCAAAAAGGGCGTATGCGTTTTCTCCGGAATATATTCAGGAGAAAACGCATACGCCCATTTTGGCCAAGCAAGCAAGCGGGCAATGCAAATCTGCACTACAAAGAAGTATCACTTCCCACCGGTCAAAAGGGACATCCACAAAATGTGTAAAAACCAGAAAGGCAAGGCAGGCCCTGGAGAACAGGGAGCCTTGTTATGCTGATGGGCGGGATGTAAGTTGCCAACTGCCTCACTGGAGGAGTGCATTGTGTTCCCTAAAACAAGTAAACAACAGAGCTATAGAGCCAAGGGCACTTCCAGTCTAGGGAATATACCTTGGGAAAACTGAAAATCCATAAGACAGAGCAACCCCCAAATTGAAGGATGCACTGCTTACAAGAACCTCAATGTGGGTACACCTGAAATATCCCAGGAAATATAAAAATGGTTCCAAACATTGTGGAACTTACGTACGACGGAATATCCCTCAGCCACGAAATCAATGTCATAAGACCAGTAGCAGCAAAATGAGTGGATTCAGGTACGATGATTCTAAGTGAAAGAAGTCACACAGAAAAAGAAACTTATCATAAGATATCACTTAGGAAGATCCTGTAAACATGGCTACACATGAACTGAGTTAGGCAAGAGAACAGAGTCTCACATTTAGAAAACACTCTTATGCCTGCTTAAGGGGGAAGGAGAGGTGGGGTGATGCATCAAACCAGAGTTTGATATAAGCACAGGTACCGTTCCAAAAACCAACTATGGAATAGACAAGACCTACACCTTCCTCAGTGAAAGGGACTCAAAACCCCATATTTCCCGCAGAGGAATAGATCTGACTAGTAAGAATCTTAAAACCTATGTATTGATATGTCTCCGTAAGGGAATCAAGTGTGTCTAGACTGGCATAAACAGGGCAGCGAGAATCAGCTCAAACCCACTCTAAAAAGGAATTTCAAAAACAGAACAAAGAAACAGGGATATTCTTTACAATTCCTTCAGGGTCTCTGATGCAACCTGGAATGACCCTATCTACAATGACAGCTGGATGTGGCATAAGGCTGGACACTTGGGACTGAGAGGATTGGTGACATTGGGTGAGCAAATGCAGACCCTTTAAAGCAATAACACATGGCACCCATTCCATGGGTCCCAGCTCTCCAGGTTGAAGGGAATATTACTACAGCTATAACATGTACGGGAAACCTAGAGAATGGACACACTGTGAATACGAAAGGTTTCTAAAACTCAACGAAGAGTCCCTCTCCTGGTGCTCCGGTTTGACTTTCCAACTGCTTTCCTATCAATCTCCCAACTTGGAGAGACAGCCCCTTTAAGCTCCTGGTTCGCACAGGTTGCCAATTTGGCAGAGGATGAAAGGGAAGAGGGAGAACCAATGAGAGAGTAGCTGTTAGGCATTTGGATGGGCACATGTCACTCTAATTTCCCGGCAGGAAGAAGAATTAACCAAAGTCTCAGCCACCCACCGGGAACCAGTATAGGTCCTGAACCAAAAGTTTGGCCTTGCGTTCAGCTCACAAAAAACGAGTTGAAAAATGGAGCTCAGGGGCACAGCAATTCACAAACTGGCAGAGTAATCAAGGCCCACTATCTTCCAAAAATCTGTTGAGGGAAGGCAACGAGGCGGACTTGAAAGCGAGGCAGAATAGCAGGAAAGAGATTTCAAGAGGTACGTTGGAATCGCCTGTAAAGCACAGGAAGAGGGGCACAACTTCGACAATGATGCACTTGGCCAAAAAGGGCGTATGCGTTTTCTCCTGAATATATTCAGGAGAAAACGCATACGCCCTTTTTGGCCAAGCAAGCAAGCGGGCAATGCAAATCTGCACTACAAAGAAGTATCACTTCCCACCGGTCAAAAGGGACATCCACAAAATGTGTAAAAACCAGAAAGGCAAGGCAGGCCCTGGAGAACAGGGAGCCTTGTTATGCTAATGGGCGGGAGGTAAGTTGCCAACTGCCTCACTGGAGGAGTGCATTGTGTTCCCTAAAACAAGTAAACAACAGAGCTACAGAGCCAAGGGCACTTCCAGTCTAGGGAATATACCTTGGGAAAACTGAAAATCCATAAGACAGAGCCACCCCCAAATTGAGGGCTGCACTGCTTACAAGAACCTCAACCTGGGTACACCTGAAATATCCCAGGAAATATAAAAATGGTTCCAAACATTGTGGAACTTACGTACGATGGAATATCCCTCAGCCACGAAATCCATGTCATAAGACCAGTAGCAGCAAAATGAGTGGATTCAGGTACGATGATTCTAAGTGAAAGAAGTCACACAGGAAAAGAAACTTATCATAAGATATCACTTAGGAAGATCCTGTAAACATGGCTACACATGAACTGAGTTAGGCAAGAGAACAGAGTCTCACATTTAGAAAACACTCTTATGCCTGCTTAAGGGGGAAGGAGAGGTGGGGTGATGCATCAAACCAGAGTTTGATATAAGCACAGGTACCGTTCCAAAAACCAACTATGGAATAGACAAAACCTACACCTTCCTCAGTGAAAGGGACTCAAAACCCCATATTTCCCGCAGAGGAATAGATCTGACTAGTAAGAATCTTAAAACCTATGTATTGATATGTCTCCGAAAGGGAATCAAGTGTGTCTAGACTGGCATAAACAGGGCAGCGAGAATCAGCTCAAACCCACTCTAAAAAGGAATTTCAAAAACAGAACAAAGAAACAGGGAAATTCTTTACAATTCCTTCAGGGTCTCTGATGCAACCTGGAATGACCCTATCTACAATGACAGCTGGATGTGGCATAAGGCTGGACACTTGGGACTGAGAGGATTGGTGAGATTGGGTGAGCAAATGCAGACCCTTTAAAGCAATAACGCATGGCACCCATTCCATGGGTCCCAGCTCTCCAGGTTGAAGGGAATATTACTACAGCTATAACATGTACGGGAAACCTAGAGAATGGACACACTGTGAATACGAAAGGTTTCTAAAACTCACCGAAGAGTCCCTCTCCTGGTGCTCCGGTTTGACTTTCCAACTGCTTTCCTATCAATCTCCCAACTTGGAGAGACAGTCCGTTTAAGCTCCTGGTTCGCACAGGTTGCCAATTTGACAGAGGATGAAAGGGAAGAGGGAGAACCAATGAGAGAGTAGCTGTTAGGCATTTGGATGGGCACATGTCACTCTAATTTCCCGGCAGGAAGAAGAATTAACCAAAGTCTCAGCCACCCACCGGGAACCAGTATGGGTCCTGAACCAAAAGTTTGGACTTGCGTTCAGCTCACAAAAAACGAGTTGAAAAATGGAGCTCAGGGGCACAGCAATTCACAAACTGGCAGAGTAATCAAGGCCAACTATCGTCCAAAAATCTGTTGAGGGAAGGCAACGAGGCGGACTTGAAAGCGAGGCAGAATAGCAGGAAAGAGATTTCAAGAGGTACGTTGGAATCGCCTGTAAAGCACAGGAAGAGGGGCACAAGTTCGACAATGATGCACTTGGCCAAAAAGGGCGTATGCGTTTTCTCCTGAATATATTCAGGAGAAAACGTATACGCCCTTTTTGGCCAAGCAAGCAAGCGGGCAATGCAAATCTGCACTACAAAGAAGTATCACTTCCCACCGGTCAAAAGGGACATCCACAAAATGTGTAAAAACCAGAAAGGCAAGGCAGGCCCTGGAGAACAGGGAGCCTTGTTATGCTGATGGGCGGGATGTAAGTTGCCAACTGCCACACTGGAGGAGTGCATTGTGTTCCCTAAAACAAGAAAACAACAGAGCTACAGAGCCAAGGGCACTTCCAGTCTAGGGAATATACCTTGGGAAAACTGAAAATCCATAAGACAGAGCCACCCCCAAATTGAGGGCTGCACTGCTTACAAGAACCTCAACCTGGGTACACCTGAAATATCCCAGGAAATATAAAAATGGTTCCAAACATTGTGGAACTTACGTACGATGGAATATCCCTCAGCCACGAAATCCATGTCATAAGACCAGTAGCAGCAAATGAGTGGATTCAGGTACGATGATTCTAAGTGAAAGAAGTCACACAGGAAAAGAAACTTATCATAAGATATCACTTAGGAAGATCCTGTAAACATGGCTACACATGAACTGAGTTAGGCAAGAGAACAGAGTCTCACATTTAGAAAACACTCTTATGCCTGCTTAAGGGGGAAGGAGAGGTGGGGTGATGCATCAAACCAGAGTTTGATATAAGCACAGGTACCGTTCCAAAAACCAACTATGGAATAGACAAGACCTACACCTTCCTCAGTGAAAGGGACTCAAAACCCCATATTTCCCGCAGAGGAATAGATCTGACTAGTAAGAATCTTAAAACCTATGTATTGATATGTCTCCATAAGGGAATAAAGTGTGTCTAGACTGGCATAAAGAGGGCAGCGAGAATCAGCTCACACCCACTCTAAAAAGGAATTTCAAAAACAGAACAAAGAAACAGGGAAATTCTTTACAATTCCTTCAGGGTCTCTGATGCAACCTGGAATGACCCTATCTACAATGACAGCTGGATGTGGCATAAGGCTGGACACTTGGGACTGAGAGGATTGGTGAGATTGGGTGAGCAAATGCAGACCCTTTAAAGCAATAACGCATGGCACCCATTCCATGGGTCCCAGCTCTCCAGGTTGAAGGGAATATTACTACAGCTATAACATGTATGGGAAACCTAGAGAATGGACACACTGTGAACACGAAAGGTTTCTAAAACTCAACGAAGAGTCCCTCTCCTGGTGCTCCGGTTTGACTTTCCAACTGCTTTCCTATCAATCTCCCAACTTGGAGAGACAGCCCCTTTAAGCTCCTGGTTCGCACAGGTTGCCAATTTGGCAGAGGATGAAAGGGAAGAGGGAGAACCAATGAGAGAGTAGCTGTTAGGCATTTGGATGGGCACATGTCACTCTAATTTCCCGGCAGGAAGAAGAATTAACCAAAGTCTCAGCCACCCACCGGGAACCAGTATAGGTCCTGAACCAAAAGTTTGGACTTGCGTTCACTCACAAAAAACGAGTTGAAAAATGGAGCTCAGGGGCACAGCAATTCACAAACTGGCAGAGTAATCATGGCCAACTATCGTCCAAAAATCTGTTGAGGGAAGGCAACGAGGCGGACTTGAAAGCGAGGCAGAATAGCAGGAAAGAGATTTCAAGAGGTACGTTGGAATCGCCTGTAAAGCACAGGAAGAGGGGCACAACTTCGACAATGATGCACTTGGCCAAAAAGGGCGTATGCGTTTTCTCCTGAATATATTCAGGAGAAAACGCATACGCCCTTTTTGGCCAAGCAAGCAAGCGGGCAATGCAAATCTGCACTACAAATAAGTATCACTTCCCACCGGTCAAAAGGGACATCCACAAAATGTGTAAAAACCAGAAAGGCAAGACAGGCCCTGGAGAACAGGGAGCCTTGTTATGCTGATGGGCGGGATGTAAGTTGCCAACTGCCTCACAGGAGGAGTGCATTGTGTTCCCTAAAACAAGTAAACAACAGAGCTACAGAGCCAAGGGCACTTCCAGTCTAGGGAATATACCTTGGGAAAACTGAAAATCCATAAGACAGAGCCACCCCCAAATTGAGGGCTGCACTGCTTACAAGAACCTCAACCTGGGTACACCTGAAATATCCCAGGAAATATAAAAATGGTTCCAAACATTGTGGAACTTACGTACGATGGAATATCCCTCAGCCACGAAATCCATGTCATAAGACCAGTAGCAGCAAAATGAGTGGATTCAGGTACGATGATTCTAAGTGAAAGAAGTCACACAGGAAAAGAAACTTATCATAAGATATCACTTAGGAAGATCCTGTAAACATGGCTACACATGAACTGAGTTAGGCAAGAGAACAGAGTCTCACATTTAGAAAACACTCTTATGCCTGCTTAAGGGGGAAGGAGAGGTGGGGTGATGCATCAAACCAGAGTTTGATATAAGCACAGGTACCGTTCCAAAAACCAACTATGGAATAGACAAGACCTACACCTTCCTCAGTGAAAGGGACTCAAAACCCCATATTTCCCGCAGAGGAATAGATCTGACTAGTAAGAATCTTAAAACCTATGTATTGATATGTCTCCGTAAGGGAATCAAGTGTGTCTAGACTGGCATAAACAGGGCAGCGAGAATCAGCTCAAACCCACTCTAAAAAGGAATTTCAGAAACAGAACAAAGAAACAGGGAAATTCTTTACAATTCCTTCAGGGTCTCTGATGCAACCTGGAATGACCCTATCTACAATGACAGCTGGATGTGGCATAAGGCTGGACACTTGGGACTGAGAGGATTGGTGAGATTGGGTGAGCAAATGCAGACCCTTTAAAGCAATAACGCATGGCACCCATTCCATGGGTCCCAGCTCTCCAGGTTGAAGGGAATATTACTACAGCTATAACATGTACGGGAAACCTAGAGAATGGACACACTGTGAATACGAAAGGTTTCTAAAACTCAACGAAGAGCCCCTCTCCTGGTGCTCCGGTTTGACTTTCCAACTGCTTTCCTATCAATCTCCCAACTTGGAGAGACAGCCCCTTTAAGCTCCTGGTTCGCACAGGTTGCCAATTTGGCAGAGGATGAAAGGGAAGAGGGAGAACCAATGAGAGAGTAGCTGTTAGGCATTTGGATGGGCACATGTCACTCTAATTTCCCGGCAGGAAGAAGAATTAACCAAAGTCTCAGCCACCCACCGGGAACCAGTATAGGTCCTGAACCAAAAGTTTGGACTTGCGTTCAGCTCACAGAAAACGAGTTGAAAAATGGAGCTCAGGGGCACAGCAATTCACAAACTGGCAGAGTAATCAAGGCCAACTATCGTCCAAAAATCTGTTGAGGGAAGGCAACGAGGCGGACTTGAAAGCGAGGCAGAAGAGCAGGAAAGAGATTTCAAGAGGTACGTTGGAATCGCCTGTAAAGCACAGGAAGAGGGGCACAACTTCGACAATGATGCACTTGGCCAAAAAGGGCGTATGCGTTTTCTCCTGAATATATTCAGGAGAAAACGCATACGCCCTTTTTGGCCAAGCAAGCAAGCGGGCAATGCAAATCTGCACTACAAAGAAGTATTACTTCGCACCGGTCAAAAGGGACATCCACAAAATGTGTAAAAACCAGAAAGGCAAGGCAGGCCCTGGAGAACAGGGAGCCTTGTTATGCTGATGGGCGGGATGTAAGTTGCCAACTGCCTCACTGGAGGAGTGCATTGTGTTCCCTAAACAAGTAAACAACAGAGCTACAGAGCCAAGGGCACTTCCAGTCTAGGGAATATACCTTGGGAAAACTGAAAATCCATAAGACAGAGCCACCCCCAAATTGAGGGCTGCACTGCTTACAAGAACCTCAACCTGGGTACACCTGAAATATCCCAGGAAATATAAAAATGGTTCCAAACATTGTGGAACTTACGTACGATGGAATATCCCTCAGCCACGAAATCAATGTCATAAGACCAGTAGCAGCAAAATGAGTGGATTCAGGTACGATGATTCTAAGTGAAAGAAGTCACACAGAAAAAGAAACTTATCATAAGATATCACTTAGGAAGATCCTGTAAACATGGCTACACATGAACTGAGTTAGGCAAGAGAACAGAGTCTCACATTTAGAAAACACTCTTATGCCTGCTTAAGGGGGAAGGAGAGGTGGGGTGATGCATCAAACCAGAGTTTGATATAAGCACAGGTACCGTTCCAAAAACCAACTATGGAATAGACAAGACCTACACCTTCCTCAGTGAAAGGGACTCAAAACCCCATATTTCCCGCAGAGGAATAGATCTGACTAGTAAGAATCTTAAAACCTATGCATTGATATGTCTCCGTAAGGGAATCAAGTGTGTCTAGACTGGCATAAACAGGGCAGCGAGAATCAGCTCAAACCCACTCTAAAAAGGAATTTCAGAAACAGAACAAAGAAACAGGGAAATTCTTTACAATTCCTTCAGGGTCTCTGATGCAACCTGGAATGACCCTATCTACAATGACAGCTGGATGTGGCATAAGGCTGGACACTTGGGACTGAGAGGATTGGTGAGATTGGGTGAGCAAATGCAGACCCTTTAAAGCAATAACGCATGGCACCCATTCCATGGGTCCCAGCTCTCCAGGTTGAAGGGAATATTACTACAGCTATAACATGTACGGGAAACCTAGAGAATGGACACACTGTGAATACGAAAGGTTTCTAAAACTCAACGAAGAGCCCCTCTCCTGGTGCTCCGGTTTGACTTTCCAACTGCTTTCCTATCAATCTCCCAACTTGGAGAGACAGCCCCTTTAAGCTCCTGGTTCGCACAGGTTGCCAATTTGGCAGAGGATGAAAGGGAAGAGGGAGAACCAATGAGAGAGTAGCTGTTAGGCATTTGGACGGGCACATGTCACTCTAATTTCCCGGCAGGAAGAAGAATTAACCAAAGTCTCAGCCACCCACCGGGAACCAGTATAGGTCCTGAACCAAAAGTTTGGACTTGCGTTCAGCTCACAAAAAACGAATTGAAAAATGGAGCTCAGGGGCACAGCAATTCACAAACTGGCAGAGTAATCAAGGCCAACTATCGTCCAAAAATCTGTTGAGGGAAGGCAACGAGGCGGACTTGAAAGCGAGGCAGAAGAGCAGGAAAGAGATTTCAAGAGGTACGTTGGAATCGCCTGTAAAGCACAGGAAGAGGGGCACAACTTCGACAATGATGCACTTGGCCAAAAAGGGCAATGCAAATCTGCACTACAAAGAAGTATCACTTCCAACCGGTCAAAAGGGACATCCACAAAATGTGTAAAAACCAGAAAGGCAAGACAGGCCCTGGAGAACAGGGAGCCTTGTTATGCTGATGGGCGGGATGTAAGTTGCCAACTGCCTCACTGGAGGAGTGCATTGTGTTCCCTAAAACAAGTAAACAACAGAGCTACAGAGCCAAGGGCACTTCCAGTCTAGGGAATATACCTTGGGAAAACTGAAAATCCATAAGACAGAGCCACCCCCAAATTGAGGGCTGCACTGCTTACAAGAACCTCAACCTGGGTACACCTGAAATATCCCAGGAAATATAAAAATGGTTCCAAACATTGTGGAACTTACGTACGATGGAATATCCCTCAGCCACGAAATCAATGTCATAAGACCAGTAGCAGCAAAATGAGTGGATTCAGGTACGATGATTCTAAGTGAAAGAAGTCACACAGAAAAAGAAACTTATCATAAGATATCACTTAGGAAGATCCTGTAAACATGGCTACACATGAACTGAGTTAGGCAAGAGAACAGAGTCTCACATTTAGAAAACACTCTTATGCCTGCTTAAGGGGGAAGGAGAGGTGGGGTGATGCATCAAACCAGAGTTTGATATAAGCACAGGTACCGTTCCAAAAACCAACTATGGAATAGACAAGACCTACACCTTCCTCAGTGAAAGGGACTCAGAACCCCATATTTCCCGCAGAGGAATAGATCTGACTAGTAAGAATCTTAAAACCTATGTATTGATATGTCTCCATAAGGGAATCAAGTGTGTCTAGACTGGCATAAACAGGGCAGCGAGAATCAGCTCAAACCCACTCTAAAAAGGAATTTCAGAAACAGAACAAAGAAACAGGGAAATTCTTTACAATTCCTTCAGGGTCTCTGATGCAACCTGGAATGACCCTATCTACAATGACAGCTGGATGTGGCATAAGGCTGGACACTTGGGACTGAGAGGATTGGTGAGATTGGGTGAGCAAATGCAGACCCTTTAAAGCAATAACGCATGGCACCCATTCCATGGGTCCCAGCTCTCCAGGTTGAAGGGAATATTACTACAGCTCTAACATGTACGGGAAACCTAGAGAATGGACACACTGTGAATACGACAGGTTTCTAAAACTCAACGAAGAGCCCCTCTCCTGGTGCTCCGGTTTGACTTTCCAACTGCTTTCCTATCAATCTCCCAACTTGGAGAGACAGCCCCTTTAAGCTCCTGGTTCGCACAGGTTGCCAATTTGGCAGAGGATGAAAGGGAAGAGGGAGAACCAATGAGAGAGTAGCTGTTAGGCATTTGGATGGGCACATGTCACTCTAATTTCCCGGCAGGAAGAAGAATTAACCAAAGTCTCAGCCACCCACCGGGAACCAGTATAGGTCCTGAACCAAGAGTTTGGACTTGCGTTCAGCTCACAAAAAACGAGTTGAAAAATGGAGCTCAGGGGCACAGCAATTCACAAACTGGCAGAGTAATCAAGGCCAACTATCATCCAAAAATCTGTTGAGGGAAGGCAACGAGGCGGACTAGAAAGCGAGGCAGAAGGGCAGGAAAGAGATTTCAAGAGGTACGATGGAATCGCCTGTAAAGCACAGGAAGAGGGGCACAACTTCGACAATGATGCACTTGGCCAAAAAGGGCATATGCGTTTTCTCCTGAATATATTCAGGAGAAAACGCATACGCCCTTTTTGGCGAAGCAAGCAAGCGGGCAATGCAAATCTGCACTAAAAAGAAGTATTACTTCCCACCGGTCATAAGGGACATCCACAAAATGTGTAAAAACCAGAAAGTCAAGGCAGGCCCTGGAGAACAGGGAGCCTTGTTATGCTGATGGGCGGGATGTAAGTTGCCAACTGCCTCACTGGAGGAGTGCATTGTGTTCCCTAAAACAAGTAAACAACAGAGCTACAGAGCCAAGGGCACTTCCAGTCTAGGGAATATACCTTGGGAAAACTGAAAATCCATAAGACAGAGCCACCCCCAAATTGAGGGCTGCACTGCTTACAAGAACCTCAACCTGGGTACACCTGAAATATCCCAGGAAATATAAAAATGGTTCCAAACATTGTGGAACTTACGTACGATGGAATATCCCTCAGCCACGAAATCAATGTCATAAGACCAGTAGCAGCAAAATGAGTGGATTCAGGTACGATGATTCTAAGTGAAAGAAGTCACACAGAAAAAGAAACTTATCATAAGATATCACTTAGGAAGATCCTGTAAACATGGCTACACATGAACTGAGTTAGGCAAGAGAACAGAGTCTCACATTTAGAAAACACTCTTATGCCTGCTTAAGGGGGAAGGAGAGGTGGGGTGATGCATCAAACCAGAGTTTGATATAAGCACAGGTACCGTTCCAAAAACCAACTATGGAATAGACAAGACCTACACCTTCCTCAGTGAAAGGGACTCAAAACCCCATATTTCCCGCAGAGGAATAGATCTGACTAGTAAGAATCTTAAAACCTATGTATTGATATGTCTCCGTAAGGGAATCAAGTGTGTCTAGACTGGCATAAACAGGGCAGCGAGAATCAGCTCAAACCCACTCTAAAAAGGAATTTCAGAAACAGAACAAAGAAACAGGGAAATTCTTTACAATTCCTTCAGGGTCTCTGATGCAACCTGGAATGACCCTATCTACAATGACAGCTAGATGTGGCATAAGGCTGGACACTTGGGACTGAGAGGATTGGTGAGATTGGGTGAGCAAATGCAGACCCTTTAAAGCAATAACGCATGGCACCCATTCCATGGGTCCCAGCTCTCCAGGTTGAAGGGAATATTACTACAGCTATAACATGTACGGGAAACCTAGAGAATGGACACACTGTGAATACGAAAGGTTTCTAAAACTCAACGAAGAGCCCCTCTCCTGGTGCTCCGGTTTGACTTTCCAACTGCTTTCCTATCAATCTCCCAACTTGGAGAGACAGCCCCTTTAAGCTCCTGGTTCGCACAGGTTGCCAATTTGGCAGAGGATGAAAGGGAAGAGGGAGAACCAATGAGAGAGTAGCTGTTAGGCATTTGGATGGGCACATGTCACTCTAATTTCCCGGCAGGAAGAAGAATTAACCAAAGTCTCAGCCACCCACCGGGAACCAGTATAGGTCCTGAACCAAAAGTTTGGACTTGCGTTCAGCTCACAAAAAACGAGTTGAAAAATGGAGCTCAGGGGCACAGCAATTCACAAACTGGCAGAGTAATCAAGGCCAACTATCGTCCAAAAATCTGTTGAGGGAAGGCAACGAGGCGGACTTGAAAGCGAGGCAGAAGAGCAGGAAAGAGATTTCAAGAGGTACGATGGAATCGCCTGTAAAGCACAGGAAGAGGGGCACAATTTCGACAATGATGCACTTGGCCAAAAAGGGCGTATGCGTTTTCTCCTGAATATATTCAGGAGAAAACGCATACGCCCTTTTTGGCCAAGCAAGCAAGCGGGCAATGCAAATCTGCACTACAAAGAAGTATTACTTCCCACCGGTCAAAAGGGACATCCACAAAATGTGTAAAAACCAGAAAGGCAAGGCAGGCCCTGGAGAACAGGGAGCTTTGTTATGCTGATGGGCGGGATGTAAGTTGCCAACTGCCTCACTGGAGGAGTGCATTGTGTTCCCTAAAACAAGTAAACAACAGAGCTACAGAGCCAAGGGCACTTCCAGTCTAGGGAATATACCTTGGGAAAACTGAAAATCCATAAGACAGAGCCACCCCCAAATTGAGGGCTGCACTGCTTACAAGAACCTCAACCTGGGTACACCTGAAATATCCCAGGAAATATAAAAATGGTTCCAAACATTGTGGAACTTACGTACGATGGAATATCCCTCAGCCACGAAATCAATGTCATAAGACCAGTAGCAGCAAAATGAGTGGATTCAGGTACGATGATTCTAAGTGAAAGAAGTCACACAGAAAAAGAAACTTATCATAAGATATCACTTAGGAAGATCCTGTAAACATGGCTACACATGAACTGAGTTAGGCAAGAGAACAGAGTCTCACATTTAGAAAACACTCTTATGCCTGCTTAAGGGGGAAGGAGAGGTGGGGTGATGCATCAAACCAGAGTTTGATATAAGCACAGGTACCGTTCCAAAAACCAACTATGGAATAGACAAGACCTACACCTTCCTCAGTGAAAGGGACTCAAAACCCCATATTTCCCGCAGAGGAATAGATCTGACTAGTAAGAATCTTAAAACCTATGTATTGATATGTCTCCGTAAGGGAATCAAGTGTGTCTAGACTGGCATAAACAGGGCAGCGAGAATCAGCTCAAACCCACTCTAAAAAGGAATTTCAGAAACAGAACAAAGAAACAGGGAAATTCTTTACAATTCCTTCAGGGTCTCTGATGCAACCTGGAATGACCCTATCTACAATGACAGCTGGATGTGGCATAAGGCTGGACACTTGGGACTGAGAGGATTGGTGAGATTGGGTGAGCAAATGCAGACCCTTTAAAGCAATAACGCATGGCACCCATTCCATGGGTCCCAGCTCTCCAGGTTGAAGGGAATATTACTACAGCTATAACATGTACGGGAAACCTAGAGAATGGACACACTGTGAATACGAAAGGTTTCTAAAACTCAACGAAGAGCCCCTCTCCTGGTGCTCCAGTTTGACTTTCCAACTGCTTTCCTATCAATCTCCCAACTTGGAGAGACAGCCCCTTTAAGCTCCTGGTTCGCACAGGTTGCCAATTTGGCAGAGGATGAAAGGGAAGAGGGAGAACCAATGAGAGAGTAGCTGTTAGGCATTTGGATGGGCACATGTCACTCTAATTTCCCGGCAGGAAGAAGAATTAACCAAAGTCTCAGCCACCCACCGGGAACCAGTATAGGTCCTGAACCAAAAGTTTGGACTTGCGTTCAGCTCACAAAAAACGAGTTGAAAAATGGAGCTCAGGGGCACAGCAATTCACAAACTGGCAGAGTAATCAAGGCCAACTATCGTCCAAAAATCTGTTGAGGGAAGGCAACGAGGCGGACTTGAAAGCGAGGCAGAATAGCAGGAAACAGATTTCAAGAGGTACGTTGGAATCGCCTGTAAAGCACAGGAAGAGGGGCACAACTTCGACAATGATGCACTTGGCCAAAAAGGGCGTATGCGTTTTCTCCTGAATATATTCAGGAGAAAACGCATACGCCCTTTTTGGCCAAGCAAGCAAGCGGGCAATGCAAATCTGCACTACAAAGAAGTATTACTTCCCACCGGTCAAAAGGGACATCCACAAAATGTGTAAAAACCAGAAACGCAAGGCAGGCCCTGGAGAACAGGGAGCCTTGTTATGCTGATGGGCGGGATGTAAGTTGCCAACTGCCTCACTGGAGGAGTGCATTGTGTTCCCTAAACAAGTAAACAACAGAGCTACAGAGCCAAGGGCACTTCCAGTCTAGGGAATATACCTTGGGAAAACTGAAAATCCATAAGACAGAGCCACCCCCAAATTGAGGGCTGCACTGCTTACAAGAACCTCAACCTGGGTACACCTGAAATATCCCAGGAAATATAAAAATGGTTCCAAACATTGTGGAACTTAGGTACGATGGAATATCCCTCAGCCACGAAATCAATGTCATAAGACCAGTAGCAGCAAAATGAGTGGATTCAGGTACGATGATTCTAAGTGAAAGAAGTCACACAGAAAAAGAAACTTATCATAAGATATCACTTAGGAAGATCCTGTAAACATGGCTACACATGAACTGAGTTAGGCAAGAGAACAGAGTCTCACATTTAGAAAACACTCTTATGCCTGCTTAAGGGGGAAGGAGAGGTGGGGTGATGCATCAAACCAGAGTTTGATATAAGCACAGGTACCGTTCCAAAAACCAACTATGGAATAGACAAGACCTACACCTTCCTCAGTGAAAGGGACTCAAAACCCCATATTTCCCGCAGAGGAATAGATCTGACTAGTAAGAATCTTAAAACCTATGCATTGATATGTCTCCGTAAGGGAATCAAGTGTGTCTAGACTGGCATAAACAGGGCAGCGAGAATCAGCTCAAACCCACTCTAAAAAGGAATTTCAGAAACAGAACAAAGAAACAGGGAAATTCTTTACAATTCCTTCAGGGTCTCTGATGCAACCTGGAATGACCCTATCTACAATGACAGCTGGATGTGGCATAAGGCTGGACACTTGGGACTGAGAGGATTGGTGAGATTGGGTGAGCAAATGCAGACCCTTTAAAGCAATAACGCATGGCACCCATTCCATGGGTCCCAGCTCTCCAGGTTGAAGGGAATATTACTACAGCTATAACATGTACGGGAAACCTAGAGAATGGACACACTGTGAATACGAAAGGTTTCCAAAACTCAACGAAGAGCCCCTCTCCTGGTGCTCCGGTTTGACTTTCCAACTGCTTTCCTATCAATCTCCCAACTTGGAGAGACAGCCCCTTTAAGCTCCTGGTTCCACAGGTTGCCAATTTGGCAGAGGATGAAAGGGAAGAGGGAGAAACCAATGAGAGAGTAGCTGTTAGGCATTTGGATGGGCACATGTCACTCTAATTTCCCGGCAGGAAGAAGAATTAACCAAAGTCTCAGCCACCCACCGGGAACCAGTATAGGTCCTGAACCAAAAGTTTGGACTTGCGTTCAGCTCACAAAAAACGAATTGAAAAATGGAGCTCAGGGGCACAGCAATTCACAAACTGGCAGAGTAATCAAGGCCAACTATCGTCCAAAAATCTGTTGAGGGAAGGCAACGAGGCGGACTTGAAAGCGAGGCAGAAGAGCAGGAAAGAGATTTCAAGAGGTACGTTGGAATCGCCTGTAAAGCACAGGAAGAGGGGCACAACTTCGACAATGATGCACTTGGCCAAAAAGGGCAATGCAAATCTGCACTACAAAGAAGTATCACTTCCAACCGGTCAAAAGGGACATCCACAAAATGTGTAAAAACCAGAAAGGCAAGACAGGCCCTGGAGAACAGGGAGCCTTGTTATGCTGATGGGCGGGATGTAAGTTGCCAACTGCCTCACTGGAGGAGTGCATTGTGTTCCCTAAAACAAGTAAACAACAGAGCTACAGAGCCAAGGGCACTTCCAGTCTAGGGAATATACCTTGGGAAAACTGAAAATCCATAAGACAGAGCCACCCCCAAATTGAGGGCTGCACTGCTTACAAGAACCTCAACCTGGGTACACCTGAAATATCCCAGGAAATATAAAAATGGTTCCAAACCTTGTGGAACTTACGTACGATGGAATATCCCTCAGCCACGAAATCAATGTCATAAGACCAGTAGCAGCAAAATGAGTGGATTCAGGTACGATGATTCTAAGTGAAAGAAGTCACACAGAAAAAGAAACTTATCATAAGATATCACTTAGGAAGATCCTGTAAACATGGCTACACATGAACTGAGTTAGGCAAGAGAACAGAGTCTCACATTTAGAAAACACTCTTATGCCTGCTTAAGGGGGAAGGAGAGGTGGGGTGATGCATCAAACCAGAGTTTGATATAAGCACAGGTACCGTTCCAAAAACCAACTATGGAATAGACAAGACCTACACCTTCCTCAGTGAAAGGGACTCAAAACCCCATATTTCCCGCAGAGGAATAGATCTGACTAGTAAGAATCTTAAAACCTATGTATTGATATGTCTCCGTAAGGGAATCAAGTGTGTCTAGACTGGCATAAACAGGGCAGCGAGAATCAGCTCAAACCCACTCTAAAAAGGAATTTCAGAAACAGAACAAAGAAACAGGGAAATTCTTTACAATTCCTTCAGGGTCTCTGATGCAACCTGGAATGACCCTATCTACAATGACAGCTGGATGTGGCATAAGGCTGGACACTTGGGACTGAGAGGATTGGTGAGATTGGGTGAGCAAATGCAGACCCTTTAAAGCAATAACGCATGGCACCCATTCCATGGGTCCCAGCTCTCCAGGTTGAAGGGAATATTACTACAGCTATAACATGTACGGGAAACCTAGAGAATGGACACACTGTGAATACGAAAGGTTTCTAAAACTCAACGAAGAGCCCCTCTCCTGGTGCTCCGGTTTGACTTTCCAACTGCTTTCCTATCAATCTCCCAACTTGGAGAGACAGCCCCTTTAAGCTCCTGGTTCGCACACGTTGCCAATTTGGCAGAGGATGAAAGGGAAGAGGGAGAACCAATGAGAGAGTAGCTGTTAGGCATTTGGATGGGCACATGTCACTCTAATTTCCCGGCAGGAAGAAGAATTAACCAAAGTCTCAGCCACCCACCGGGAACCAGTATAGGTCCTGAACCAAAAGTTTGGCCTTGCGTTCAGCTCACAAAAAACGAGTTGAAAAATGGAGCTCAGGGGCACAGCAATTCACAAACTGGCAGAGTAATCAAGGCCAACTATCATCCAAAAATCTGTTGAGGGAAGGCAACGAGGCGGACTAGAAAGCGAGGCAGAAGAGCAGGAAAGAGATTTCAAGAGGTACGATGGAATCGCCTGTAAAGCACAGGAAGAGGGGCACAACTTCGACAATGATGCACTTGGCCAAAAAGGGCGTATGCGTTTTCTCCTGAATATATTCAGGAGAAAACGCATACGCCCTTTTTGGCCAAGCAAGCAAGCGGGCAATGCAAATCTGCACTACAAAGAAGTATCACTTCCCACCGGTCAAAAGGGACATCCACAAAATGTGTAAAAACCAGAAAGGCAAGGCAGGCCCTGGAGAACAGGGAGCCTTGTTATGCTGATGGGCGGGATGTAAGTTGCCAACTGCCTCACTGGAGGAGTGCATTGTGTTCCCTAAAACAAGTAAACAACAGAGCTACAGAGCCAAGGGCACTTCCAGTCTAGGGAATATACCTTGGGAAAACTGAAAATCCATAAGACAGAGCCACCCCCAAATTGAGGGCTGCACTGCTTACAAGAACCTCAACCTGGGTACACCTGAAATATCCCAGGAAATATAAAAATGGTTCCAAACATTGTGGAACTTACGTACGATGGAATATCCCTCAGCCACGAAATCAATGTCATAAGACCAGTAGCAGCAAAATGAGTGGATTCAGGTACGATGATTCTAAGGGAAAGAAGTCACACAGGAAAAGAAACTTATCATAAGATATCACTTAGGAAGATCCTGTAAACATGGCTACACATGAACTGAGTTAGGCAAGAGAACAGAGTCTCACATTTAGAAAACACTCTTATGCCTGCTTAAGGGGGAAGGAGAGGTGGGGTGATGCATCAAACCAGAGTTTGATATAAGCACAGGTACCGTTCCAAAAACCAACTATGGAATAGACAAGACCTACACCTTCCTCAGTGAAAGGGACTCAAAACCCCATATTTCCCGCAGAGGAATAGATCTGACTAGTAAGAATCTTAAAACCTATGTATTGATATGTCTCCGTAAGGGAATCAAGTGTGTCTAGACTGACATAAACAGGGCAGCGAGAATCAGCTCAAACCCACTCTAAAAAGGAATTTCAGAAACAGAACAAAGAAACAGGGAAATTCTTTACAATTCCTTCAGGGTCTCTGATGCAACCTGGAATGACCCTATCTACAATGACAGCTGGATGTGGCATAAGGCTGGACACTTGGGACTGAGAGGATTGGTGAGATTGGGTGAGCAAATGCAGACCCTTTAAAGCAATAACGCATGGCACCCATTCCATGGGTCCCAGCTCTCCAGGTTGAAAGGAATATTACTACAGCTATAACATGTACGGGAAACCTAGAGAATGGACACACTGTGAATACGAAAGGTTTCTAAAACTCAACGAAGAGCCCCTCTCCTGGTGCTCCGGTTTGACTTTCCAACTGCTTTCCTATCAATCTCCCAACTTGGAGAGACAGCCCCTTTAAGCTCCTGGATCGCACAGGTTGCCAATTTGGCAGAGGATGAAAGGGAAGAGGGAGAACCAATGAGAGAGTAGCTGTTAGGCATTTGGATGGGCACATGTCACTCTAATTTCCCGGCAGGAAGAAGAATTAACCAAAGTCTCAGCCACCCACCGGGAACCAGTATAGGTCCTGAACCAAAAGTTTGGACTTGCGTTCAGCTCAGAAAAAACGAGTTGAAAAATGGAGCTCAGGGGCACAGCAATTCACAAACTGGCAGAGTAATCAAGGCCAACTATCATCCAAAAATCTGTTGAGGGAAGGCAACGAGGCGGACTTGAAAGCGAGGCAGAAGAGCAGGAAAGAGATTTCAAGAGGTATGATGGAATCGCCTGTAAAGCACAGGAAGAGGGGCACAACTTCGACAATGATGCACTTGGCCAAAAAGGGCGTATGCGTTTTCTCCTGAATATATTCAGGAGAAAACGCATACGCCCTTTTTGGCCAAGCAAGCAAGCGGGCAATGCAAATCTGCACTACAAAGAAGTATCACTTCCCACCGGTCAAAAGGGACATCCACAAAATGTGTAAAAACCAGAAAGGCAAGGCAGGCCCTGGAGAACAGGGAGCCTTGTTATGCTGATGGGCGGGATGTAAGTTGCCAACTGCCTCACTGGAGGAGTGCATTGTGTTCCCTAAAACAAGTAAACAATAGAGCTACAGAGCCAAGGGCACTTCCAGTCTAGGGAATATACCTTGGGAAAACTGAAAATCCATAAGACAGTGCCACCCCCAAATTGAGGGCTGCACTGCTTACAGGAACCTCAACCTGGGTACACCTGAAATATCCCAGGAAATATAAAAATGGTTCCAAACATCGTGGAACTTACGTACGATGGAATATCCCTCAGCCATGAAATCAATGTCATAAGACCAGTAGCAGCAAAATGAGTGGATTCAGGTACGATGATTCTAAGTGAAAGAAGTCACACAGAAAAAGAAACTTATCATAAGATATCACTTAGGAAGATCCTGTAAACATGGCTACACATGAACTGAGTTAGGCAAGAGAACAGAGTCTCACATTTAGAAAACACTCTTATGCCTGCTTAAGGGGGAAGGAGAGGTGGGGTGATGCATCAAACCAGAGTTTGATATAAGCACAGGTACCGTTCCAAAAACCAACTATGGAATAGACAAGACCTACACCTTCCTCAGTGAAAGGGACTCAAAACCCCATATTTCCCGCAGAGGAATAGATCTGACTAGTAAGAATCTTAAAACCTATGTATTGATATGTCTCCGTAAGGGAATCAAGTGTGTCTAGACTGGCATAAACATGGCAGCGAGAATCAGCTCAAACCCACTCTAAAAAGGAATTTCAAAAACAGAACAAAGAAACAGGGAAATTCTTTACAATTCCTTCAGGGTCTCTGATGCAACCTGGAATGACCCTATCTACAATGACAGCTGGATGTGGCATAAGGCTGGGCACTTGGGACTGAGAGGATTGGTGAGATTGGGTGAGCAAATGCAGACCCTTTAAAGCAATAACGCATGGCACCCATTCCATGGGTCCCAGCTCTCCAGGTTGAAGGGAATATTACTACAGCTATAACGTGTACGGGAAACCTAGAGAATGGACACACTGTGAATACCAAAGGTTTCTAAAACTCAACGAAGAGCCCCTCTCCTGGTGCTCCGGTTTGACTTTCCAACTGCTTTCCTATCAATCTCCCAACTTGGAGAGACAGCCCCTTTAAGCTCCTGGTTCGCACACGTTGCCAATTTGGCAGAGGATGAAAGGGAAGAGGGAGAACCAATGAGAGAGTAGCTGTTAGGCATTTGGATGGGCACATGTCACTCTAATTTCCCGGCAGGAAGAAGAATTAACCAATGTCTCAGCCACCCACCGGGAACCAGTAGAGGTCCTGAACCAAAAGTTTGGACTTGCGTTCAGCTCACAAAAAAACGAGTTGAAAAATGGAGCTCAGGGGCACAGCAATTCACAAACTGGCAGAGTAATCAAGGCCAACTATCGTCCAAAAATCTGTTGAGGGAAGGCAACGAGGCGGACTTGAAAGCGAGGCAGAATAGCAGGAAAGAGATTTCAAGAGGTACGTTGGAATCGCCTGTAAAGCACAGGAAGAGGGGCACAACTTCGACAATGATGCACTTGGCCAAAAAGGGCGTATGCGTTTTCTCCTGAATATATTCAGGAGAAAACGCATACGCCCTTTTTGGCCAAGCAAGCAAGCGGGCAATGCAAATCTGCACTACAAAGAAGTATCACTTCCCACCGGTCAAAAGGGACATCCACAAAATGTGTAAAAACCAGAAAGGCAAGGCAGGCCCTGGAGAACAGGGAGCCTTGTTATGCTGATGGGCGGGATGTAAGTTGCCAACTGCCTCACTGGAGGAGTGCATTGTGTTCCCTAAAACAAGTAAACAATAGAGCTACAGAGCCAAGGGCACTTCCAGTCTAGGGAATATACCTTGGGAAAACTGAAAATCCATAAGACAGTGCCACCCCCAAATTGAGGGCTGCACTGCTTACAGGAACCTCAACCTGGGTACACCTGAAATATCCCAGGAAATATAAAAATGGTTCCAAACATCGTGGAACTTACGTACGATGGAATATCCCTCAGCCATGAAATCAATGTCATAAGACCAGTAGCAGCAAAATGAGTGGATTCAGGTACGATGATTCTAAGTGAAAGAAGTCACACAGAAAAAGAAACTTATCCTAAGATATCACTTAGGAAGATCCTGTAAACATGGCTACACATGAACTGAGTTAGGCAAGAGAACAGAGTCTCACATTTAGAAAACACTCTTATGCCTGCTTAAGGGGGAAGGAGAGGTGGGGTGATGCATCAAACCAGAGTTTGATATAAGCACAGGTACCGTTCCAAAAACCAACTATGGAATAGACAAGACCTACACCTTCCTCAGTGAAAGGGACTCAAAACCCCATATTTCCCGCAGAGGAATAGATCTGACTAGTAAGAATCTTAAAACCTATGCATTGATATGTCTCCGTAAGGGAATCAAGTGTGTCTAGACTGGCATAAACAGGGCAGCGAGAATCAGCTCAAACCCACTCTAAAAAGGAATTTCAGAAACAGAACAAAGAAACAGGGAAATTCTTTACAATTCCTTCAGGGTCTCTGATGCAACCTGGAATGACCCTATCTACAATGACAGCTGGATGTGGCATAAGGCTGGACACTTGGGACTGAGAGGATTGGTGAGATTGGGTGAGCAAATGCAGACCCTTTAAAGCAATAACGCATGGCACCCATTCCATGGGTCCCAGCTCTCCAGGTTGAAGGGAATATTACTACAGCTATAACATGTACGGGAAACCTAGAGAATGGACACACTGTGAATACGAAAGGTTTCTAAAACTCAACGAAGAGCCCCTCTCCTGGTGCTCCGGTTTGACTTTCCAACTGCTTTCCTATCAATCTCCCAACTTGGAGAGACAGCCCCTTTAAGCTCCTGGTTCGCACAGGTTGCCAATTTGGCAGAGGATGAAAGGGAAGAGGGAGAACCAATGAGAGAGTAGCTGTTAGGCATTTGGATGGGCACATGTCACTCTAATTTCCCGGCAGGAAGAAGAATTAACCAAAGTCTCAGCCACCCACCGGGAACCAGTATAGGTCCTGAACCAAAAGTTTGGACTTGCGTTCAGCTCACAAAAAACGAATTGAAAAATGGAGCTCAGGGGCACAGCAATTCACAAACTGGCAGAGTAATCAAGGCCAACTATCGTCCAAAAATCTGTTGAGGGAAGGCAACGAGGCGGACTTGAAAGCGAGGCAGAAGAGCAGGAAAGAGATTTCAAGAGGTACGTTGGAATCGCCTGTAAAGCACAGGAAGAGGGGCACAACTTCGACAATGATGCACTTGGCCAAAAAGGGCAATGCAAATCTGCACTACAAAGAAGTATCACTTCCAACCGGTCAAAAGGGACATCCACAAAATGTGTAAAAACCAGAAAGGCAAGACAGGCCCTGGAGAACAGGGAGCCTTGTTATGCTGATGGGCGGGATGTAAGTTGCCAACTGCCTCACTGGAGGAGTGCATTGTGTTCCCTAAAACAAGTAAACAACAGAGCTACAGAGCCAAGGGCACTTCCAGTCTAGGGAATATACCTTGGGAAAACTGAAAATCCATAAGACAGAGCCACCCCCAAATTGAGGGCTGCACTGCTTACAAGAACCTCAACCTGGGTACACCTGAAATATCCCAGGAAATATAAAAATGGTTCCAAACATTGTGGAACTTACGTACGATGGAATATCCCTCAGCCACGAAATCAATGTCATAAGACCAGTAGCAGCAAAATGAGTGGATTCAGGTACGATGATTCTAAGTGAAAGAAGTCACACAGAAAAAGAAACTTATCATAAGATATCACTTAGGAAGATCCTGTAAACATGGCTACACATGAACTGAGTTAGGCAAGAGAACAGAGTCTCACATTTAGAAAACACTCTTATGCCTGCTTAAGGGGGAAGGAGAGGTGGGGTGATGCATCAAACCAGAGTTTGATATAAGCACAGGTACCGTTCCAAAAACCAACTATGGAATAGACAAGACCTACACCTTCCTCAGTGAAAGGGACTCAGAACCCCATATTTCCCGCAGAGGAATAGATCTGACTAGTAAGAATCTTAAAACCTATGTATTGATATGTCTCCATAAGGGAATCAAGTGTGTCTAGACTGGCATAAACAGGGCAGCGAGAATCAGCTCAAACCCACTCTAAAAAGGAATTTCAGAAACAGAACAAAGAAACAGGGAAATTCTTTACAATTCCTTCAGGGTCTCTGATGCAACCTGGAATGACCCTATCTACAATGACAGCTGGATGTGGCATAAGGCTGGACACTTGGGACTGAGAGGATTGGTGAGATTGGGTGAGCAAATGCAGACCCTTTAAAGCAATAACGCATGGCACCCATTCCATGGGTCCCAGCTCTCCAGGTTGAAGGGAATATTACTACAGCTCTAACATGTACGGGAAACCTAGAGAATGGACACACTGTGAATACGACAGGTTTCTAAAACTCAACGAAGAGCCCCTCTCCTGGTGCTCCGGTTTGACTTTCCAACTGCTTTCCTATCAATCTCCCAACTTGGAGAGACAGCCCCTTTAAGCTCCTGGTTCGCACAGGTTGCCAATTTGGCAGAGGATGAAAGGGAAGAGGGAGAACCAATGAGAGAGTAGCTGTTAGGCATTTGGATGGGCACATGTCACTCTAATTTCCCGGCAGGAAGAAGAATTAACCAAAGTCTCAGCCACCCACCGGGAACCAGTATAGGTCCTGAACCAAGAGTTTGGACTTGCGTTCAGCTCACAAAAAACGAGTTGAAAAATGGAGCTCAGGGGCACAGCAATTCACAAACTGGCAGAGTAATCAAGGCCAACTATCATCCAAAAATCTGTTGAGGGAAGGCAACGAGGCGGACTAGAAAGCGAGGCAGAAGGGCAGGAAAGAGATTTCAAGAGGTACGATGGAATCGCCTGTAAAGCACAGGAAGAGGGGCACAACTTCGACAATGATGCACTTGGCCAAAAAGGGCGTATGCGTTTTCTCCTGAATATATTCAGGAGAAAACGCATACGCCCTTTTTGGCGAAGCAAGCAAGCGGGCAATGCAAATCTGCACTAAAAAGAAGTATTACTTCCCACCGGTCATAAGGGACATCCACAAAATGTGTAAAAACCAGAAAGTCAAGGCAGGCCCTGGAGAACAGGGAGCCTTGTTATGCTGATGGGCGGGATGTAAGTTGCCAACTGCCTCACTGGAGGAGTGCATTGTGTTCCCTAAAACAAGTAAACAACAGAGCTACAGAGCCAAGGGCACTTCCAGTCTAGGGAATATACCTTGGGAAAACTGAAAATCCATAAGACAGAGCCACCCCCAAATTGAGGGCTGCACTGCTTACAAGAACCTCAACCTGGGTACACCTGAAATATCCCAGGAAATATAAAAATGGTTCCAAACATTGTGGAACTTACGTACGATGGAATATCCCTCAGCCACGAAATCAATGTCATAAGACCAGTAGCAGCAAAATGAGTGGATTCAGGTACGATGATTCTAAGTGAAAGAAGTCACACAGAAAAAGAAACTTATCATAAGATATCACTTAGGAAGATCCTGTAAACATGGCTACACATGAACTGAGTTAGGCAAGAGAACAGAGTCTCACATTTAGAAAACACTCTTATGCCTGCTTAAGGGGGAAGGAGAGGTGGGGTGATGCATCAAACCAGAGTTTGATATAAGCACAGGTACCGTTCCAAAAACCAACTATGGAATAGACAAGACCTACACCTTCCTCAGTGAAAGGGACACAAAACCCCATATTTCCCGCAGAGGAATAGATCTGACTAGTAAGAATCTTAAAACCTATGTATTGATATGTCTCCGTAAGGGAATCAAGTGTGTCTAGACTGGCATAAACAGGGCAGCGAGAATCAGCTCAAACCCACTCTAAAAAGGAATTTCAGAAACAGAACAAAGAAACAGGGAAATTCTTTACAATTCCTTCAGGGTCTCTGATGCAACCTGGAATGACCCTATCTACAATGACAGCTAGATGTGGCATAAGGCTGGACACTTGGGACTGAGAGGATTGGTGAGATTGGGTGAGCAAATGCAGACCCTTTAAAGCAATAACGCATGGCACCCATTCCATGGGTCCCAGCTCTCCAGGTTGAAGGGAATATTACTACAGCTATAACATGTACGGGAAACCTAGAGAATGGACACACTGTGAATACGAAAGGTTTCTAAAACTCAACGAAGAGCCCCTCTCCTGGTGCTCCGGTTTGACTTTCCAACTGCTTTCCTATCAATCTCCCAACTTGGAGAGACAGCCCCTTTAAGCTCCTGGTTCGCACAGGTTGCCAATTTGGCAGAGGATGAAAGGGAAGAGGGAGAACCAATGAGAGAGTAGCTGTTAGGCATTTGGATGGGCACATGTCACTCTAATTTCCCGGCAGGAAGAAGAATTAACCAAAGTCTCAGCCACCCACCGGGAACCAGTATAGGTCCTGAACCAAAAGTTTGGACTTGCGTTCAGCTCACAAAAAACGAGTTGAAAAATGGAGCTCAGGGGCACAGCAATTCACAAACTGGCAGAGTAATCAAGGCCAACTATCGTCCAAAAATCTGTTGAGGGAAGGCAACGAGGCGGACTTGAAAGCGAGGCAGAAGAGCAGGAAAGAGATTTCAAGAGGTACGATGGAATCGCCTGTAAAGCACAGGAAGAGGGGCACAATTTCGACAATGATGCACTTGGCCAAAAAGGGCGTATGCGTTTTCTCCTGAATATATTCAGGAGAAAACGCATACGCCCTTTTTGGCCAAGCAAGCAAGCGGGCAATGCAAATCTGCACTACAAAGAAGTATTACTTCCCACCGGTCAAAAGGGACATCCACAAAATGTGTAAAAACCAGAAAGGCAAGGCAGGCCCTGGAGAACAGGGAGCTTTGTTATGCTGATGGGCGGGATGTAAGTTGCCAACTGCCTCACTGGAGGAGTGCATTGTGTTCCCTAAAACAAGTAAACAACAGAGCTACAGAGCCAAGGGCACTTCCAGTCTAGGGAATATACCTTGGGAAAACTGAAAATCCATAAGACAGAGCCACCCCCAAATTGAGGGCTGCACTGCTTACAAGAACCTCAACCTGGGTACACCTGAAATATCCCAGGAAATATAAAAATGGTTCCAAACATTGTGGAACTTACGTACGATGGAATATCCCTCAGCCACGAAATCAATGTCATAAGACCAGTAGCAGCAAAATGAGTGGATTCAGGTACGATGATTCTAAGTGAAAGAAGTCACACAGAAAAAGAAACTTATCATAAGATATCACTTAGGAAGATCCTGTAAACATGGCTACACATGAACTGAGTTAGGCAAGAGAACAGAGTCTCACATTTAGAAAACACTCTTATGCCTGCTTAAGGGGGAAGGAGAGGTGGGGTGATGCATCAAACCAGAGTTTGATATAAGCACAGGTACCGTTCCAAAAACCAACTATGGAATAGACAAGACCTACACCTTCCTCAGTGAAAGGGACTCAAAACCCCATATTTCCCGCAGAGGAATAGATCTGACTAGTAAGAATCTTAAAACCTATGTATTGATATGTCTCCGTAAGGGAATCAAGTGTGTCTAGACTGGCATAAACAGGGCAGCGAGAATCAGCTCAAACCCACTCTAAAAAGGAATTTCAGAAACAGAACAAAGAAACAGGGAAATTCTTTACAATTCCTTCAGGGTCTCTGATGCAACCTGGAATGACCCTATCTACAATGAC